>NC_141691.1:1287701494-1288301494 GCF_964263255.1 Lissotriton vulgaris | reverse complement strand
TAGTGAGTAGAGTAGTGAGAAGAGTAGTGAGTAGAGTAGTGAGTAGTGAGTGCGAAGTAGTGAGTGCAGAGTAGTGAGTAGTGAGTAGAGTAGTGAGTAGAGTAGTGAGTAGAGTAGTGAGTATTGAGTGCAGAGTAGTGAGTAGAGTAGTGAGTAGAGTAGTGAGTAGTGAGTAGAGTAGTGAGTAGAGTAGTGAGTAGAGTAGTGAGTAGTGAGTAGAGTAGTGAGTGCAGAGTAGTGAGTAGAGTAGTGAGTAGAGTAGTGAGTAGTGAGTAGAGTAGTGAGTAGAGTAGTGAGTAGTGAGTAGAGTAGTGAGTAGAGTAGTGAGTAGTGATTGCACAGTAGTGAGTAGTGAGTAGAGTAGTGAGTAGAGTAGTGAGTATTGAGTGCAGAGTAGTGAGTAGAGTAGTGAGTAGTGAGTAGAGTAGTGAGTTGAGTAGTGAGTAGAGTAGTGAGTAGAGTAGTGAGTAGAGTAGTGAGTAGAGTAGTGCGTATTGAGTGCTGAGTAGTGAGTAGAGTAGTGAGTAGAGTAGTGAGTAGAGTAGTGAGTAGTGAGTAGAGTAGTGAGTAGTGAGTAGAGTAATGAGTAGTGAGTAGAGTAGTGAGTGCAGAGTAGTGAGTAGAGTAGTGAGTAGTGAGTAGAGTAGTGAGTAGAGTAGTGAGTGCAGGGTAGTGAGTTGAGTAGTGAGTAGAGTAGTGAGTAGAGTAGTGAGTAGAGTAGTGAGTAGAGTAGTGAGTAGAGTAGTGAGTAGAGTAGTGAGTAGAGTAGTGAGTAGAGAGTACAGAGTAGTGAGTAGAGTAGTGAGTAGAGTAGTGAGTAGAGTAGTGAGTAGAGTAGTGAGTAGAGTAGTGAGTAGAGAGTACAGAGTAGTGAGTAGAGTAGTGAGTAGTGAGTAGAGTAGTGAGTAGTGAGTAGAATAGTGAGTAGTGAGTGCAGAGTAGTGAGTCGAGCAGGGAGTAGAGTAGTGAGTAGTGAGTAGAGTAGTGAGTAGAGTAGTGAGTAGAGTAGTGAGTAGAGAGTACAGAGTAGTGAGTAGAGTAGTGAGTAGTGAGTAGAGTAGTGAGTAGTGAGTAGAATAGTGAGTAGTGAGTGCAGAGTAGTGAGTCGAGCAGGGAGTAGAGTAGTGAGTAGTGAGTAGAGTAGTGAGTAGAGTAGTGAGTAGAGTAGTGAGTAGTGAGTGCAGAGTAGTGAGTAGAGTAGTGAGTAGTGAGTAGAGTAGTGAGTAGTGAGTGCAGAGTAGTGAGTAGAGTAGTGAGAAGAGTAGTGAGTAGAGTAGTGAGTAGTGAGTGCGAAGTAGTGAGTGCAGAGTAGTGAGTAGTGAGTAGAGTAGTGAGTAGAGTAGTGAGTAGAGTAGTGAGTATTGAGTGCAGAGTAGTGAGTAGAGTAGTGAGTAGAGTAGTGAGTAGTGAGTAGAGTAGTGAGTAGAGTAGTGAGTAGAGTAGTGAGTAGTGAGTAGAGTAGTGAGTGCAGAGTAGTGAGTAGAGTAGTGAGTAGAGTAGTGAGTAGTGAGTAGAGTAGTGAGTAGAGTAGTGAGTAGTGAGTAGAGTAGTGAGTAGAGTAGTGAGTAGTGATTGCACAGTAGTGAGTAGTGAGTAGAGTAGTGAGTAGAGTAGTGAGTATTGAGTGCAGAGTAGTGAGTAGAGTAGTGAGTGCAGAGTAGTGAGTAGAGTAGTGAGTAGAGTAGTGAGTAGTGAGTAGAGTAGTGAGTAGTGAGTAGAGTAGTGAGTTGAGTAATGAGTAGAGTAGTGAGTAGAGTAGTGAGTAGAGTAGTGAGTAGAGTAGTGAGTAGAGTAGTGAGTAGAGTAGTGAGTATTGAGTGCTGAGTAGTGAGTAGAGTAGTGAGTAGAGTAGTGAGTAGAGTAGTGAGTAGAGTAGTGAGTAGTGCGTAGAGTAGTGAGTGCAGAGTAGTGAGTAGAGTAGTGAGTAGAGTAGTGAGTAGTGAGTGCAGAGTAGTGAGTAGTGAGTAGAGTAGTGAGTAGTGAGTAGAGTAGTGAGTAGAGTAGTGAGTGCAGAGTAGTGAGTAGAGTAGTGAGTAGTGAGTGCAGAGTAGTGAGTAGTGAGTAGAGTAGTGAGTGCAGGGTAGTGAGTAGAGTAGTGAGTAGAGTAGTGAGTAGAGTAGTGAGTAGAGAGTGCAGAGTAGTGAGTAGAGTAGTGAGTAATGAGTAGAGTAGTGAGTAGTGAGTAGAATAGTGAGTAGTGAGTGCAGAGTAGTGAGTAGAGCAGGGAGTAGAGTAGTGAGTAGTGAGTAGAGTAGTGAGTAGAGTAGTGAGTAGTGAGTGCAGAGTAGTGAGTAGAGTAGTGAGTAGTGAGTAGAGTAGTGAGTAGTGAGTGCAGAGTAGTGAGTAGAGTAGTGAGTAGAGTAGTGAGTAGAGTAGTGAGTAGTGAGTGCAGAGTAGTGAGTGCAGAGTAGTGAGTAGTGAGTAGAGTAGTGAGTAGAGTAGTGAGTATTGAGTGCAGAGTAGTGAGTAGAGTAGTGAGTAGAGTAGTGAGTAGAGTAGTGAGTAGAGTAGTGAGTAGTGAGTAGAGTAGTGAGTGCAGAGTAGTGAGTAGAGTAGTGAGTAGAGTAGTGAGTAGTGAGTAGAGTAGTGAGTAGAGTAGTGAGTAGTGAGTAGAGTAGTGAGTAGAGTAGTGAGTAGTGATTGCACAGTAGTGAGTAGTGAGTAGAGTAGTGAGTAGAGTAGTGAGTATTGAGTGCAGAGTAGTGAGTAGAGTAGTGAGTGCAGAGTAGTGAGTAGAGTAGTGAGTAGAGTAGTGAGTAGTGAGTAGAGTAGTGAGTTGAGTAATGAGTAGAGTAGTGAGTAGAGTAGTGAGTGCAGAGTAGTGAGTAGAGTAGTGAGTAGAGTAGTGAGTAGTGAGTAGAGTAGTGAGTAGTGAGTAGAGTAGTGAGTAGAGTAGTGAGTAGAGTAGTGAGTAGTGATTGCACAGTAGTGAGTAGTGAGTAGAGTAGTGAGTAGAGTAGTGAGTATTGAGTGCTGAGTAGTGAGTAGAGTAGTGAGTAGAGTAGTGAGTAGTGAGAAGAGTAGTGAGTAGTGAGTAGAGTAGTGAATAGTGAGTAGAGTAGTGAGTAGAGTAGTGAGTAGTAAGTAGAGTAGTGAGTGCAGAGTAGTGAGTAGAGTAGTGAGTAGTGAGTACAGAGTAGTGAGTAGAGTAGTGAGTAGCGTAGTGAGTAGTGAGTAGAGTAGTGAGTAGAGTAGTGAGTAGAGTAGTGAGTAGAGTAGTGAGTAGTGAGTGCAGAGTAGTGAGTAGAGTAGTGAGTAGAGTAGTGAGTAGAGTAGTGAGTAGTGAGTGCAGAGTAGTGAGTGCAGAGTAGTGAGTAGAGTAGTGAGTAGAGTAGTGAGTAGAGTAGTGAGTAGAGTAGTGAGTAGTGAGTGCAGAGTAGTGAGTAGAGTAGTGAGTAGTGAGTAGAGTAGTGAGTTGAGTAGTGAGTAGAGTAGTGAGTAGAGTAGTGAGTAGAGTAGTGAGTAGAGTAGTGCGTATTGAGTGCTGAGTAGTGAGTAGAGTAGTGAGTAGAGTAGTGAGTAGAGTAGTGAGTAGTGAGTAGAGTAGTGAGTAGTGAGTAGAGTAGTGAGTAGTGAGTAGAGTAGTGAGTGCAGAGTAGTGAGTAGAGTAGTGAGTAGTGAGTAGAGTAGTGAGTAGAGTAGTGAGTAGTGAGTAGAGTAGTGAGTTGAGTAGTGAGTAGAGTAGTGAGTAGAGTAGTGAGTAGAGTAGTGAGTATTGAGTGCTGAGTAGTGAGTAGAGTAGTGAGTAGAGTAGTGAGTAGAGTAGTGAGTAGAGTAGTGAGTAGTGAGTAGAGTAGTGAGTAGAGTAGTGAGTAGTGAGTAGAGTAGTGAGTAGAGTAGTGAGTAGTGAGTAGAGTAGTGAGTAGAGTAGTGAGTAGAGTAGTGAGTAGAGTTGTGAGTAGTGAGTAGAGTAGTGAGTGCAGAGTAGTGAGTAGAGTAGTGAGTAGAGTAGTGAGTAGTGAGTGCAGAGTAGTGAGTAGTGAGTAGAGTAGTGAGTAGTGAGTAGAGTAGTGAGTAGTGAGTAGAGTAGTGAGTAGTGAGTAGAGTAGTGAGTAGAGTAGAGAGTAGTGAGTAGAGTAGTGAGTAGTGAGTAGAGTAGTGAGTGCAGAGTAGACAGTAGTGAGTAGAGTAGTGAGTGCAGAGTAGTGAGTAGAGTAGTGAGTAGTGAGTTGAGTAGTGAGTAGTGAGTAGAGTAGTGAGTAGTGAGTAGTGAGTAGTGAGTAGAGTAGTGAGTAGAGTAGTGAGTGCAGAGTAGTGAGTAGAGTAGTGAGTAGTGAGTACAGAGTAGTGAGTAGAGTAGTGAGTAGTGAGTGCAGAGTAGTGAGTAGAGTAGTGAGTAGTGAGTAGAGTAGGGAGTAGTGAGTGCAGAGTAGTGAGTAGAGTAGTGAGTAGTGAGTGCAGAGTAGTGAGTAGAGTAGTGAGTAGTGAGTACAGTAGTGAGTGCAGAGTAGTGAGTAGAGTAGTGAGTAGTGAGTAGAGTAGTGAGTAGTGAGTAGAGTAGTGAGTAGTGAGTGCAGAGTAGTGAGTAGAGTAGTGAGTAGTGAGTAGAGTAGTGAGTAGTGAGTGCAGAGTAGTGAGTAGAGTAGTGAGTAGTGAGTGCAGAGTAGTGAGTAGAGTAGTGAGTAGAGTAGTGAGTAGTGAGCAGAGTAGTGAGTAGTGGGTGCAGAGTAGTGCGTAGAGTAGTGAGTAGAGAGTAGTGAGTCTAGAGTAGTGAGTAGAGTAGTGAGTAGTGAGTAGAGTAGTGAGTAGAGTAGTGAGTAGAGTGGTGAGTAGAGTAGTGAGTAGAGTAGTGAGTAGTGAGTGCAGAGTAGTGAGTAGAGTAGTGAGTAGAGTAGTGAGTAGAGTAGTGAGTAGTGAGTGCAGAGTAGTGAGTGCAGAGTAGTGAGTAGAGTAGTGAGTAGAGTAGTGAGTAGAGTAGTGAGTAGAGTAGTGAGTAGTGAGTGCAGAGTAGTGAGTAGAGTAGTGAGTAGTGAGTAGAGTAGTGAGTTGAGTAGTGAGTAGAGTAGTGAGTAGAGTAGTGAGTAGAGTAGTGAGTAGAGTAGTGAGTAGAGTAGTGAGTATTGAGTGCTGAGTAGTGAGTAGAGTAGTGAGTAGAGTAGTGAGTAGAGTAGTGAGTAGTGAGTAGAGTAGTGAGTAGTGAGTAGAGTAGTGAATAGTGAGTAGAGTAGTGAGTAGAGTAGTGAGTAGTGAGTAGAGTAGTGAGTGCAGAGTAGTGAGTAGAGTAGTGAGTAGTGAGTAGAGTAGTGAGTAGAGTAGTGAGTAGTGAGTAGAGTAGTGAGTTGAGTAGTGAGTAGAGTAGTGAGTAGAGTAGTGAGTAGAGTAGTGAGTAGAGTAGTGAGTATTGAGTGCTGAGTAGTGAGTAGAGTAGTGAGTAGAGTAGTGAGTAGAGTAGTGAGTAGTGAGTAGAGTAGTGAGTAGAGTAGTGAGTAGAGTAGTGAGTAGTGAGTAGAGTAGTGAGTAGAGTAGTGAGTAGAGTAGTGAGTAGTGAGTAGAGTAGTGAGTGCAGAGTAGTGAGTAGAGTAGTGAGTAGAGTAGTGAGTAATGAGTGCAGAGTAGTGAGTAGTGAGTTGAGTAGTGAGTAGTGATTAGAGTAGTGAGTAGTGAGTAGAGTAGTGAGTGCAGAGTAGTGAGTAGAGTAGTGAGTAGAGTAGTGAGTAGTGAGTAGAGTAATGAGTAGTGAGTAGAGTAGTGAGTAGTGAGTTGAGTAGTGAGTTGAGTAGTGACTAGAGTAGTGAGTAATGAGTAGAGTAGTGAGTAGAGTAGTGAGTAGTGAGTAGAGTAGTGAGTAGTGAGTAGAGTAGTGAGTGCAGAGTAGACAGTAGTGAGTAGAGTAGTGAGTGCAGAGTAGTGAGTAGAGTAGTGAGTAGTGAGTTGAGTAGTGAGTAGAGTAGTGAGTAGTGAGTAGTGAGTAGTGAGTAGAGTAGTGAGTAGAGTAGTGAGTGCAGAGTAGTGAGTAGAGTAGTGAGTAGTGAGTACAGAGTAGTGAGTAGAGTAGTGAGTAGTGAGTGCAGAGTAGTGAGTAGAGTAGTGAGTAGTGAGTAGAGTAGGGAGTAGTGAGTGCAGAGTAGTGAGTAGAGTAGTGAGTAGTGAGTGCAGAGTAGTGAGTAGAGTAGTGAGTAGTGAGTACAGTAGTGAGTGCAGAGTAGTGAGTAGAGTAGTGAGTAGTGAGTAGAGAAGTGAGTAGTGAGTAGAGTAGTGAGTAGTGAGTGCAGAGTAGTGAGTAGAGTAGTGAGTAGTGAGTAGAGTAGTGAGTAGTGAGTGCAGAGTAGTGAGTAGAGTAGTGAGTAGTGAGTGCAGAGTAGTGAGTAGAGTAGTGAGTAGAGTAGTGAGTAGTGAGCAGAGTAGTGAGTAGTGGGTGCAGAGTAGTGAGTAGAGTAGTGAGTAGAGAGTAGTGAGTCTAGAGTAGTGAGTAGAGTAGTGAGTAGTGAGTAGAGTAGTGAGTAGAGTAGTGAGTAGAGTAGTGAGTAGTGAGTACAGAGTAGTGAGTAGTGAGTGCAGAGTAGTGAGTAGAGTAGTGAGTAGAGTAGTGAGTAGAGTAGTGAGTAGGACATCACAGGCAGCAGCTGTGCAAGCTTCTTACACTCACAAGGAGACCACAGGCAGCTGAGGTGCAATCTTCTCCCACTCACAAGAACGACATCACAGGCAGCAGCAGTGCAAGCTTCTTACACTCACAAGGAGACCACAGGCAGCAGAGGTGCAAGCTTCTCACACTCACAAGAAGGACATCACAGGCAGTAACGGTGCAATATTCTCACACTCACAAGGAGATCACTGGCAGTACACACCACATGAACACACTCCATAACACATAGCAACATAGCTCAAACTCAAATAAATCCGAGCCCGATTGCATTTCTAATGCTTGTTATTTATATCATTGTTTTATGTGTATTGATGTGTTTATAATGTATATGATATTTTTTTTAATTATGCTATTAAATAATGAATAAAAATGATTAGTAGGGGGGCGTGGCTACCGGCCGATCAAGATGGCCGCTTAGCCTGTGAGCTCCGGTGACCCAGCCGCCCTTTTCAATAAATCCTGATAAATATGCTGCTCCGACGACGGCGGTAGTGAGTGCAGAGTAGTGAGTAGAGTAGTGAGTAGAGTAGTGAGTAGTGAGTAGAGTAGTGAGTAGAGTAGTGAGTAGTGAGTAGAGTAGTGAGTAGAGTAGTGAGTAGTGATTGCACAGTAGTGAGTAGTGAGTAGAGTAGTGAGTAGAGTAGTGAGTATTGAGTGCAGAGTAGTGAGTAGAGTAGTGAGTGCAGAGTAGTGAGTAGAGTAGTGAGTAGAGTAGTGAGTAGTGAGTAGAGTAGTGAGTAGTGAGTAGAGTAGTGAGTTGAGTAATGAGTAGAGTAGTGAGTAGAGTAGTGAGTAGAGTAGTGAGTAGAGTAGTGAGTAGAGTAGTGAGTAGTGAGTAGAGTAGTGAGTGTAGAGTAGTGAGTAGAGTAGTGAGTAGAGTAGTGAGTAGTGAGTGCAGAGTAGTGAGTAGTGAGTAGAGTAGTGAGTAGTGAGTAGAGTAGTGAGTAGAGTCGTGAGTGCAGAGTAGTGAGTAGAGTAGTGAGTAGTGAGTGCAGAGTAGTGAGTAGTGAGTAGAGTAGTGAGTGCAGGGTAGTGAGTAGAGTAGTGAGTAGAGTAGTGAGTAGAGTAGTGAGTAGAGAGTGCAGAGTAGTGAGTAGAGTAGTGAGTAATGAGTAGAGTAGTGAGTAGTGAGTAGAATAGTGAGTAGTGAGTGCAGAGTAGTGAGTAGAGCAGGGAGTAGAGTAGTGAGTAGAGTAGTGAGTAGTGAGTGCAGAGTAGTGAGTGCAGAGTAGTGAGTAGTGAGTAGAGTAGTGAGTAGAGTAGTGAGTATTGAGTGCAGAGTAGTGAGTAGAGTAGTGAGTAGAGTAGTGAGTAGTGAGTAGAGTAGTGAGTAGAGCAGTGAGTAGTGAGTAGAGTAGTGAGTAGTGATTGCACAGTAGTGAGTAGTGAGTAGAGTAGTGAGTAGAGTAGTGAGTATTGAGTGCAGAGTAGTGAGTAGAGTAGTGAGTAATGAGTAGAGTAGTGAGTAGTGAGTAGAATAGTGAGTAGTGAGTGCAGAGTAGTGAGTAGAGCAGGGAGTAGAGTAGTGAGTAGAGTAGTGAGTAGTGAGTGCAGAGTAGTGAGTAGTGAGTAGAGTAGTGAGTAGAGTAGTGAGTATTGAGTGCAGAGTAGTGAGTAGAGTAGTGAGTAGAGTAGTGAGTAGTGAGTAGAGTAGTGAGTAGAGTAGTGAGTAGTGAGTAGAGTAGTGAGTAGTGATTGCACAGTAGTGAGTAGTGAGTAGAGTAGTGAGTAGAGTAGTGAGTATTGAGTGCAGAGTAGTGAGTAGAGTAGTGAGTGCAGAGTAGTGAGTAGAGTAGTGAGTAGAGTAGTGAGTAGTGAGTAGAGTAGTGAGTTGAGTAATGAGTAGAGTAGTGAGTAGAGTAGTGAGTAGAGTAGTGAGTAGAGTAGTGAGTATTGAGTGCTGAGTAGTGAGTAGAGTAGTGAGTAGAGTAGTGAGTAGAGTAGTGAGTAGAGTAGTGAGTATTGAGTGCTGAGTAGTGAGTAGAGTAGTGAGTAGAGTAGTGAGTAGTGAGTAGAGTAGTGAGTAGTGAGTAGAGTAGTGAATAGTGAGTAGAGTAGTGAGTAGAGTAGTGAGTAGTAAGTAGAGTAGTGAGTGCAGAGTAGTGAGTAGAGTAGTGAGTAGTGAGTACAGAGTAGTGAGTAGAGTAGTGAGTAGCGTAGTGAGTAGTGAGTAGAGTAGTGAGTAGAGTAGTGAGTAGAGTAGTGAGTAGAGTAGTGAGTAGAGTAGTGAGTAGTGAGTGCAGAGTAGTGAGTAGAGTAGTGAGTAGAGTAGTGAGTATAGTGAGTAGTGAGTGCAGAGTAGTGAGTGCAGAGTAGTGAGTAGAGTAGTGAGTAGAGTAGTGAGTAGAGTAGTGAGTAGAGTAGTGAGTAGTGAGTGCAGAGTAGTGAGTAGAGTAGTGAGTAGTGAGTAGAGTAGTGAGTTGAGTAGTGAGTAGAGTAGTGAGTAGAGTAGTGAGTAGAGTAGTGAGTAGAGTAGTGAGTAGAGTAGTGAGTATTGAGTGCTGAGTAGTGAGTAGAGTAGTGAGTAGAGTAGTGAGTAGAGTAGTGAGTAGTGAGTAGAGTAGTGAGTAGTGAGTAGAGTAGTGAGTAGTGAGTAGAGTAGTGAGTGCAGAGTAGTGAGTAGAGTAGTGAGTAGTGAGTAGAGTAGTGAGTAGAGTAGTGAGTAGTGAGTAGAGTAGTGAGTTGAGTAGTGAGTAGAGTAGTGAGTAGAGTAGTGAGTAGAGTAGTGAGTATTGAGTGCTGAGTAGTGAGTAGAGTAGTGAGTAGAGTAGTGAGTAGAGTAGTGAGTAGTGAGTAGAGTAGTGAGTAGAGTAGTGAGTAGAGTAGTGAGTAGTGAGTGCAGAGTAGTGAGTGCAGAGTAGTGAGTAGTGAGTAGAGTAGTGAGTAGAGTAGTGAGTATTGAGTGCAGAGTAGTGAGTAGAGTAGTGAGTAGAGTAGTGAGTAGTGAGTAGAGTAGTGAGTAGAGTAGTGAGTAGTGAGTAGAGTAGTGAGTAGTGATTGCACAGTAGTGAGTAGTGAGTAGAGTAGTGAGTAGAGTAGTGAGTATTGAGTGCAGAGTAGTGAGTAGAGTAGTGAGTGCAGAGTAGTGAGTAGAGTAGTGAGTAGAGTAGTGAGTAGTGAGTAGAGTAGTGAGTTGAGTAATGAGTAGAGTAGTGAGTAGAGTAGTGAGTAGAGTAGTGAGTAGAGTAGTGAGTATTGAGTGCTGAGTAGTGAGTAGAGTAGTGAGTAGAGTAGTGAGTAGAGTAGTGAGTAGAGTAGTGAGTATTGAGTGCTGAGTAGTGAGTAGAGTAGTGAGTAGAGTAGAGAGTAGAGTAGTGAGTAGTGAGTAGAGTAGTGAGTAGTGAGTAGAGTAGTGAATAGTGAGTAGAGTAGTGAGTAGAGTAGTGAGTAGTAAGTAGAGTAGTGAGTGCAGAGTAGTGAGTAGAGTAGTGAGTAGTGAGTACAGAGTAGTGAGTAGAGTAGTGAGTAGCGTAGTGAGTATTGAGTGCTGAGTAGTGAGTAGAGTAGTGAGTAGAGTAGTGAGTAGAGTAGTGAGTAGTGAGTAGAGTAGTGAGTAGTGAGTAGAGTAGTGAGTAGTGAGTAGAGTAGTGAATAGTGAGTAGAGTAGTGAGTAGAGTAGTGAGTAGTGAGTAGAGTAGTGAGTGCAGAGTAGTGAGTAGAGTAGTGAGTAGTGAGTAGAGTAGTGAGTGGAGTAGTGAGTAGTGAGTAGAGTAGTGAGTAGAGTAGTGAGTAGAGTAGTGAGTAGAGTAGTGAGTAGTGAGTAGAGTAGTGAGTAGTGAGTAGAGTAGTGAGTAGTGAGTAGAGTAGTGAATAGTGAGTAGAGTAGTGAGTAGAGTAGTGAGTAGTGAGTAGAGTAGTGAGTGCAGAGTAGTGAGTAGAGTAGTGAGTAGTGAGTAGAGTAGTGAGTGGAGTAGTGAGTAGTGAGTAGAGTAGTGAGTTGAGTAGTGAGTAGAGTAGTGAGTAGAGTAGTGAGTAGAGTAGTGAGTAGAGTAGTGAGTATTGAGTGCTGAGTAGTGAGTAGAGTAGTGAGTAGAGTAGTGAGTAGAGTAGTGAGTAGTGAGTAGAGTAGTGAGTAGAGTAGTGAGTAGAGTAGTGAGTAGTGAGTAGAGTAGTGAGTAGAGTAGTGAGTAGAGTAGTGAGTAGTGTAGTGAGTAGAGTAGTGAGTAGTGAGTAGAGTAGTGAGTAGTGAGTGCAGAGTAGTGAGTAGAGTAGTGAGTAGTGAGTAGAGTAGTGAGTTGAGTAGTGAGTAGAGTAGTGAGTAGAGTAGTGAGTAGAGTAGTGAGTAGAGTAGTGAGTAGAGTAGTGAGTATTGAGTGCTGAGTAGTGAGTAGAGTAGTGAGTAGAGTAGTGAGTAGAGTAGTGAGTAGTGAGTAGAGTAGTGAGTAGTGAGTAGAGTAGTGAATAGTGAGTAGAGTAGTGAGTAGAGTAGTGAGTAGTGAGTAGAGTAGTGAGTGCAGAGTAGTGAGTAGAGTAGTGAGTAGTGAGTAGAGTAGTGAGTAGAGTAGTGAGTAGTGAGTAGAGTAGTGAGTTGAGTAGTGAGTAGAGTAGTGAGTAGAGTAGTGAGTAGAGTAGTGAGTAGAGTAGTGAGTATTGAGTGCTGAGTAGTGAGTAGAGTAGTGAGTAGAGTAGTGAGTAGAGTAGTGAGTAGTGAGTAGAGTAGTGAGTAGAGTAGTGAGTAGAGTAGTGAGTAGTGAGTAGAGTAGTGAGTAGAGTAGTGAGTAGAGTAGTGAGTAGTGAGTAGAGTAGTGAGTGCAGAGTAGTGAGTAGAGTAGTGAGTAGAGTAGTGAGTAATGAGTGCAGAGTAGTGAGTAGTGAGTTGAGTAGTGAGTAGTGATTAGAGTAGTGAGTAGTGAGTAGAGTAGTGAGTGCAGAGTAGTGAGTAGAGTAGTGAGTAGAGTAGTGAGTAGTGAGTAGAGTAATGAGTAGTGAGTAGAGTAGTGAGTAGTGAGTTGAGTAGTGAGTTGAGTAGTGACTAGAGTAGTGAGTAATGAGTAGAGTAGTGAGTAGAGTAGTGAGTAGTGAGTAGAGTAGTGAGTAGTGAGTAGAGTAGTGAGTGCAGAGTAGACAGTAGTGAGTAGAGTAGTGAGTGCAGAGTAGTGAGTAGAGTAGTGAGTAGTGAGTTGAGTAGTGAGTAGAGTAGTGAGTAGTGAGTAGTGAGTAGTGAGTAGAGTAGTGAGTAGAGTAGTGAGTGCAGAGTAGTGAGTAGAGTAGTGAGTAGTGAGTACAGAGTAGTGAGTAGAGTAGTGAGTAGTGAGTGCAGAGTAGTGAGTAGAGTAGTGAGTAGTGAGTAGAGTAGGGAGTAGTGAGTGCAGAGTAGTGAGTAGAGTAGTGAGTAGTGAGTGCAGAGTAGTGAGTAGAGTAGTGAGTAGTGAGTACAGTAGTGAGTGCAGAGTAGTGAGTAGAGTAGTGAGTAGTGAGTAGAGAAGTGAGTAGTGAGTAGAGTAGTGAGTAGTGAGTGCAGAGTAGTGAGTAGAGTAGTGAGTAGTGAGTAGAGTAGTGAGTAGTGAGTGCAGAGTAGTGAGTAGAGTAGTGAGTAGTGAGTGCAGAGTAGTGAGTAGAGTAGTGAGTAGAGTAGTGAGTAGTGAGCAGAGTAGTGAGTAGTGGGTGCAGAGTAGTGAGTAGAGTAGTGAGTAGAGAGTAGTGAGTCTAGAGTAGTGAGTAGAGTAGTGAGTAGTGAGTAGAGTAGTGAGTAGAGTAGTGAGTAGAGTAGTGAGTAGTGAGTACAGAGTAGTGAGTAGTGAGTGCAGAGTAGTGAGTAGAGTAGTGAGTAGAGTAGTGAGTAGAGTAGTGAGTAGGACATCACAGGCAGCAGCTGTGCAAGCTTCTTACACTCACAAGGAGACCACAGGCAGCTGAGGTGCAATCTTCTCCCACTCACAAGAACGACATCACAGGCAGCAGCAGTGCAAGCTTCTTACACTCACAAGGAGACCACAGGCAGCAGAGGTGCAAGCTTCTCACACTCACAAGAAGGACATCACAGGCAGTAACGGTGCAATATTCTCACACTCACAAGGAGATCACTGGCAGTACACACCACATGAACACACTCCATAACACATAGCAACATAGCTCAAACTCAAATAAATCCGAGCCCGATTGCATTTCTAATGCTTGTTATTTATATCATTGTTTTATGTGTATTGATGTGTTTATAATGTATATGATATTTTTTTTAATTATGCTATTAAATAATGAATAAAAATGATTAGTAGGGGGGCGTGGCTACCGGCCGATCAAGATGGCCGCTTAGCCTGTGAGCTCCGGTGACCCAGCCGCCCTTTTCAATAAATCCTGATAAATATGCTGCTCCGACGACGGCGGTAGTGAGTGCAGAGTAGTGAGTAGAGTAGTGAGTAGAGTAGTGAGTAGTGAGTAGAGTAGTGAGTAGAGTAGTGAGTAGTGAGTAGAGTAGTGAGTAGAGTAGTGAGTAGTGATTGCACAGTAGTGAGTAGTGAGTAGAGTAGTGAGTAGAGTAGTGAGTATTGAGTGCAGAGTAGTGAGTAGAGTAGTGAGTGCAGAGTAGTGAGTAGAGTAGTGAGTAGAGTAGTGAGTAGTGAGTAGAGTAGTGAGTAGTGAGTAGAGTAGTGAGTTGAGTAATGAGTAGAGTAGTGAGTAGAGTAGTGAGTAGAGTAGTGAGTAGAGTAGTGAGTAGAGTAGTGAGTAGTGAGTAGAGTAGTGAGTGTAGAGTAGTGAGTAGAGTAGTGAGTAGAGTAGTGAGTAGTGAGTGCAGAGTAGTGAGTAGTGAGTAGAGTAGTGAGTAGTGAGTAGAGTAGTGAGTAGAGTCGTGAGTGCAGAGTAGTGAGTAGAGTAGTGAGTAGTGAGTGCAGAGTAGTGAGTAGTGAGTAGAGTAGTGAGTGCAGGGTAGTGAGTAGAGTAGTGAGTAGAGTAGTGAGTAGAGTAGTGAGTAGAGAGTGCAGAGTAGTGAGTAGAGTAGTGAGTAATGAGTAGAGTAGTGAGTAGTGAGTAGAATAGTGAGTAGTGAGTGCAGAGTAGTGAGTAGAGCAGGGAGTAGAGTAGTGAGTAGAGTAGTGAGTAGTGAGTGCAGAGTAGTGAGTGCAGAGTAGTGAGTAGTGAGTAGAGTAGTGAGTAGAGTAGTGAGTATTGAGTGCAGAGTAGTGAGTAGAGTAGTGAGTAGAGTAGTGAGTAGTGAGTAGAGTAGTGAGTAGAGCAGTGAGTAGTGAGTAGAGTAGTGAGTAGTGATTGCACAGTAGTGAGTAGTGAGTAGAGTAGTGAGTAGAGTAGTGAGTATTGAGTGCAGAGTAGTGAGTAGAGTAGTGAGTAATGAGTAGAGTAGTGAGTAGTGAGTAGAATAGTGAGTAGTGAGTGCAGAGTAGTGAGTAGAGCAGGGAGTAGAGTAGTGAGTAGAGTAGTGAGTAGTGAGTGCAGAGTAGTGAGTAGTGAGTAGAGTAGTGAGTAGAGTAGTGAGTATTGAGTGCAGAGTAGTGAGTAGAGTAGTGAGTAGAGTAGTGAGTAGTGAGTAGAGTAGTGAGTAGAGTAGTGAGTAGTGAGTAGAGTAGTGAGTAGTGATTGCACAGTAGTGAGTAGTGAGTAGAGTAGTGAGTAGAGTAGTGAGTATTGAGTGCAGAGTAGTGAGTAGAGTAGTGAGTGCAGAGTAGTGAGTAGAGTAGTGAGTAGAGTAGTGAGTAGTGAGTAGAGTAGTGAGTTGAGTAATGAGTAGAGTAGTGAGTAGAGTAGTGAGTAGAGTAGTGAGTAGAGTAGTGAGTATTGAGTGCTGAGTAGTGAGTAGAGTAGTGAGTAGAGTAGTGAGTAGAGTAGTGAGTAGAGTAGTGAGTATTGAGTGCTGAGTAGTGAGTAGAGTAGTGAGTAGAGTAGTGAGTAGTGAGTAGAGTAGTGAGTAGTGAGTAGAGTAGTGAATAGTGAGTAGAGTAGTGAGTAGAGTAGTGAGTAGTAAGTAGAGTAGTGAGTGCAGAGTAGTGAGTAGAGTAGTGAGTAGTGAGTACAGAGTAGTGAGTAGAGTAGTGAGTAGCGTAGTGAGTAGTGAGTAGAGTAGTGAGTAGAGTAGTGAGTAGAGTAGTGAGTAGAGTAGTGAGTAGAGTAGTGAGTAGTGAGTGCAGAGTAGTGAGTAGAGTAGTGAGTAGAGTAGTGAGTATAGTGAGTAGTGAGTGCAGAGTAGTGAGTGCAGAGTAGTGAGTAGAGTAGTGAGTAGAGTAGTGAGTAGAGTAGTGAGTAGAGTAGTGAGTAGTGAGTGCAGAGTAGTGAGTAGAGTAGTGAGTAGTGAGTAGAGTAGTGAGTTGAGTAGTGAGTAGAGTAGTGAGTAGAGTAGTGAGTAGAGTAGTGAGTAGAGTAGTGAGTAGAGTAGTGAGTATTGAGTGCTGAGTAGTGAGTAGAGTAGTGAGTAGAGTAGTGAGTAGAGTAGTGAGTAGTGAGTAGAGTAGTGAGTAGTGAGTAGAGTAGTGAATAGTGAGTAGAATAGTGAGTAGAGTAGTGAGTAGTGAGTAGAGTAGTGAGTGCAGAGTAGTGAGTAAAGTAGTGAGTAGTGAGTAGAGTAGTGAGTAGAGTAGTGAGTAGTGAGTAGAGTAGTGAGTTGAGTAGTGAGTAGAGTAGTGAGTAGAGTAGTGAGTAGAGTAGTGAGTATTGAGTGCTGAGTAGTGAGTAGAGTAGTGAGTAGAGTAGTGAGTAGAGTAGTGAGTAGTGAGTAGAGTAGTGAGTAGAGTAGTGAGTAGAGTAGTGAGTAGTGAGTGCAGAGTAGTGAGTGCAGAGTAGTGAGTAGTGAGTAGAGTAGTGAGTAGAGTAGTGAGTATTGAGTGCAGAGTAGTGAGTAGAGTAGTGAGTAGAGTAGTGAGTAGTGAGTAGAGTAGTGAGTAGTGATTGCACAGTAGTGAGTAGAGTAGTGAGTAGTGATTGCACAGTAGTGAGTAGTGAGTAGAGTAGTGAGTAGAGTAGTGAGTATTGAGTGCAGAGTAGTGAGTAGAGTAGTGAGTGCAGAGTAGTGAGTAGAGTAGTGAGTAGAGTAGTGAGTAGTGAGTAGAGTAGTGAGTTGAGTAATGAGTAGAGTAGTGAGTAGAGTAGTGAGTAGAGTAGTGAGTAGAGTAGTGAGTATTGAGTGCTGAGTAGTGAGTAGAGTAGTGAGTAGAGTAGTGAGTAGAGTAGTGAGTAGAGTAGTGAGTATTGAGTGCTGAGTAGTGAGTAGAGTAGTGAGTAGAGTAGAGAGTAGAGTAGTGAGTAGTGAGTAGAGTAGTGAGTAGTGAGTAGAGTAGTGAATAGTGAGTAGAGTAGTGAGTAGAGTAGTGAGTAGTAAGTAGAGTAGTGAGTGCAGAGTAGTGAGTAGAGTAGTGAGTAGTGAGTACAGAGTAGTGAGTAGAGTAGTGAGTAGCGTAGTGAGTAGTGAGTAGAGTAGTGAGTAGAGTAGTGAGTAGAGTAGTGAGTAGAGTAGTGAGTAGAGTAGTGAGTAGTGAGTGCAGAGTAGTGAGTAGAGTAGTGAGTAGAGTAGTGAGTATAGTGAGTAGTGAGTGCAGAGTAGTGAGTGCAGAGTAATGAGTAGAGTAGTGAGTAGAGTAGTGAGTAGAGTAGTGAGTAGAGTAGTGAGTAGTGAGTGCAGAGTAGTGAGTAGAGTAGTGAGTAGTGAGTAGAGTAGTGAGTTGAGTAGTGAGTAGAGTAGTGAGTAGAGTAGTGAGTAGAGTAGTGAGTAGAGTAGTGAGTAGAGTAGTGAGTATTGAGTGCTGAGTAGTGAGTAGAGTAGTGAGTAGAGTAGTGAGTAGAGTAGTGAGTAGTGAGTAGAGTAGTGAGTAGTGAGTAGAGTAGTGAGTAGTGAGTAGAGTAGTGAATAGTGAGTAGAATAGTGAGTAGAGTAGTGAGTAGTGAGTAGAGTAGTGAGTGCAGAGTAGTGAGTAGAGTAGTGAGTAGTGAGTAGAGTAGTGAGTAGAGTAGTGAGTAGTGAGTAGAGTAGTGAGTTGAGTAGTGAGTAGAGTAGTGAGTAGAGTAGTGAGTAGAGTAGTGAGTATTGAGTGCTGAGTAGTGAGTAGAGTAGTGAGTAGAGTAGTGAGTAGAGTAGTGAGTAGTGAGTAGAGTAGTGAGTAGAGTAGTGAGTAGAGTAGTGAGTAGTGAGTAGAGTAGTGAGTAGAGTAGTGAGTAGTGAGTAGAGTAGTGAGTAGAGTAGTGAGTAGAGTAGTGAGTAGAGTAGTGAGTAGTGAGTAGAGTAGTGAGTGCAGAGTAGTGAGTAGAGTAGTGAGTAGAGTAGTGAGTAGTGAGTGCAGAGTAGTGAGTAGTGAGTAGAGTAGTGAGTAGTGAGTAGAGTAGTGAGTGCAGAGTAGTGAGTAGAGTAGTGAGTAGAGTAGTGAGTAGTGAGTAGAGTAGTGAGTAGTGAGTAGAGTAGTGAGTAGTGAGTTGAGTAGTGAGTTGAGTAGTGACTAGAGTAGTGAGTAGTGAGTAGAGTAGTGAGTAGAGTAGTGAGTAGTGAGTAGAGTAGTGAGTAGTGAGTAGAGTAGTGAGTAGAGTAGTGAGTAGAGTAGAGAGTAGTGAGTAGAGTAGTGAGTAGTGAGTAGAGTAGTGAGTGCAGAGTAGACAGTAGTGAGTAGAGTAGTGAGTGCAGAGTAGTGAGTAGAGGAGTGAGTAGTGAGTTGAGTAGTGAGTAGTGAGTAGAGTAGTGAGTAGTGAGTGCAGAGTAGTGAGTAGAGTAGTGAGTAGAGTAGTGAGTATAGTGAGTAGTGAGTGCAGAGTAGTGAGTGCAGAGTAATGAGTAGAGTAGTGAGTAGAGTAGTGAGTAGAGTAGTGAGTAGAGTAGTGAGTAGTGAGTGCAGAGTAGTGAGTAGAGTAGTGAGTAGTGAGTAGAGTAGTGAGTTGAGTAGTGAGTAGAGTAGTGAGTAGAGTAGTGAGTAGAGTAGTGAGTAGAGTAGTGAGTAGAGTAGTGAGTATTGAGTGCTGAGTAGTGAGTAGAGTAGTGAGTAGAGTAGTGAGTAGAGTAGTGAGTAGTGAGTAGAGTAGTGAGTAGTGAGTAGAGTAGTGAGTAGTGAGTAGAGTAGTGAATAGTGAGTAGAATAGTGAGTAGAGTAGTGAGTAGTGAGTAGAGTAGTGAGTGCAGAGTAGTGAGTAGAGTAGTGAGTAGTGAGTAGAGTAGTGAGTAGAGTAGTGAGTAGTGAGTAGAGTAGTGAGTTGAGTAGTGAGTAGAGTAGTGAGTAGAGTAGTGAGTAGAGTAGTGAGTATTGAGTGCTGAGTAGTGAGTAGAGTAGTGAGTAGAGTAGTGAGTAGAGTAGTGAGTAGTGAGTAGAGTAGTGAGTAGAGTAGTGAGTAGAGTAGTGAGTAGTGAGTAGAGTAGTGAGTAGAGTAGTGAGTAGTGAGTAGAGTAGTGAGTAGAGTAGTGAGTAGAGTAGTGAGTAGAGTAGTGAGTAGTGAGTAGAGTAGTGAGTGCAGAGTAGTGAGTAGAGTAGTGAGTAGAGTAGTGAGTAGTGAGTGCAGAGTAGTGAGTAGTGAGTAGAGTAGTGAGTAGTGAGTAGAGTAGTGAGTGCAGAGTAGTGAGTAGAGTAGTGAGTAGAGTAGTGAGTAGTGAGTAGAGTAGTGAGTAGTGAGTAGAGTAGTGAGTAGTGAGTTGAGTAGTGAGTTGAGTAGTGACTAGAGTAGTGAGTAGTGAGTAGAGTAGTGAGTAGAGTAGTGAGTAGTGAGTAGAGTAGTGAGTAGTGAGTAGAGTAGTGAGTAGAGTAGTGAGTAGAGTAGAGAGTAGTGAGTAGAGTAGTGAGTAGTGAGTAGAGTAGTGAGTGCAGAGTAGACAGTAGTGAGTAGAGTAGTGAGTGCAGAGTAGTGAGTAGAGGAGTGAGTAGTGAGTTGAGTAGTGAGTAGTGAGTAGAGTAGTGAGTAGTGAGTAGTGAGTAGAGTAGTGAGTAGAGTAGTGAGTGCAGAGTAGTGAGTAGAGTAGTGAGTAGTGAGTACAGAGTAGTGAGTAGAGTAGTGAGTAGTGAGTGCAGAGTAGTGAGTAGAGTAGTGAGTAGTGAGTAGAGTAGGGAGTAGTGAGTGCAGAGTAGTGAGTAGAGTAGTGAGTAGTGAGTGCAGAGTAGTGAGTAGAGTAGTGAGTAGTGAGTACAGTAGTGAGTGCAGAGTAGTGAGTAGAGTAGTGAGTAGTGAGTAGAGTAGTGAGTAGAGTAGTGAGTAGTGAGTGCAGAGTAGTGAGTAGAGTAGTGAGTAGTGAGTAGAGTAGTGAGTAGTGAGTGCAGAGTAGTGAGTAGAGTAGTGAGTAGAGTAGTGAGTAGTGAGCAGAGTAGTGAGTAGTGGGTGCAGAGTAGTGAGTAGAGTAGTGAGTCTAGAGTAGTGAGTCTAGATTAGTGAGTAGAGTAGTGAGTAGTGAGTAGAGTAGTGAGTAGAGTAGTGAGTAGAGTAGTGAGTAGTGAGTACAGAGTAGTGAGTAGTGAGTAGTGAGTGCAGAGTAGTGAGTAGAGTAGAGAGTAGAGTAGTGAGTAGAGTAGTGAGTAGGATATCACAGGCAGCAGCTGTGCAAGCTTCTTACACTCACAAGGAGACCACAGGCAGCTGAGGTGCAATCTTCTCCCACTCACAAGAACGACATCACAGGCAGCAGCAGTGCAAGCTTCTTACACTCACAAGGAGACCACAGGCTGCAGAGGTGCAAGCTTCTCACACTCACAAGAAGGACATCACAGGCAGTAACGGTGCAATATTCTCACACTCACAAGGAGATCACTGGCAGTACACACCACATGAACACACTCCATAACACATAGCAACAAGTCATTGGCATTTACAATGCCATTAGCTCAAACTCAAATAAATCCGAGCCCGATTGCATTTCTAATGCTTGTTATTTATATCATTGTTTTATGTGTATTGATGTGTTTATAATGTATATGATATTTTTTTTAATTATGCTATTAAATAATGAATAAAATTGATTAGTAGGGGGCGTGGCTACCGGCCGATCAACATGGCCGCTTAGCCTGTGAGCTCCGGTGACCCAGCCGCCCTTTTCAATAAGTCCTGACAAATATGCTGCTCCGACGACGGCGGTAGTGAGTGCAGAGTAGTGAGTAGAGTAGTGAGTAGAGTAGTGAGTAGTGAGTAGAGTATTGAGTAGAGTAGTGAGTAGTGAGTAGAGTAGTGAGTAGAGTAGTGAGTAGTGATTGCACAGTAGTGAGTAGTGAGTAGAGTAGTGAGTAGAGTAGTGAGTATTGAGTGCAGAGTAGTGAGTAGAGTAGTGAGTGCAGAGTAGTGAGTAGAGTAGTGAGTAGAGTAGTGAGTAGTGAGTAGAGTAGTGAGTAGTGAGTAGAGTAGTGAGTTGAGTAATGAGTAGAGTAGTGAGTAGAGTAGTGAGTAGAGTAGTGAGTATTGAGTGCTGAGTAGTGAGTAGAGTAGTGAGTAGAGTAGTGAGTAGAGTAGTGAGTAGAGTAGTGAGTAGTGAGTAGAGTAGTGAGTGCAGAGTAGTGAGTAGAGTAGTGAGTAGAGTAGTGAGTAGTGAGTGCAGAGTAGTGAGTAGTGAGTAGAGTAGTGAGTAGTGAGTAGAGTAGTGAGTGCAGAGTAGTGAGTAGAATAGTGAGTAGTGAGTGCAGAGTAGTGAGTAGAGTAGTGAGTAGTGAGTAGAGTAGTGAGTGCAGGGTAGTGAGTAGAGTAGTGAGTAGAGTAGTGAGTAGTGAGTGCAGAGTAGTGAGTAGAGTAGTGAGTAGTGAGTACAGTAGTGAGTGCAGAGTAGTGAGTAGAGTAGTGAGTAGTGAGTAGAGTAGTGAGTAGTGAGTAGAGTAGTGAGTAGTGAGTGCAGAGTAGTGAGTAGAGTAGTGAGTAGTGAGTAGAGTAGTGAGTAGTGAGTGCAGAGTAGTGAGTAGAGTAGTGAGTAGTGAGTGCAGAGTAGTGAGTAGAGTAGTGAGTAGAGTAGTGAGTAGTGAGCAGAGTAGTGAGTAGTGGGTGCAGAGTAGTGAGTAGAGTAGTGAGTAGAGAGTAGTGAGTCTAGAGTAGTGAGTAGAGTAGTGAGTAGTGAGTAGAGTAGTGAGTAGAGTAGTGAGTAGAGTAGTGAGTAGTGAGTACAGAGTAGTGAGTAGTGAGTGCAGAGTAGTGAGTAGAGTAGTGAGTAGAGTAGTGAGTAGAGTAGTGAGTAGGACATCACAGGCAGCAGCTGTGCAAGCTTCTTACACTCACAAGGAGACCACAGGCAGCTGAGGTGCAATCTTCTCCCACTCACAAGAACGACATCACAGGCAGCAGCAGTGCAAGCTTCTTACACTCACAAGGAGACCACAGGCAGCAGAGGTGCAAGCTTCTCACACTCACAAGAAGGACATCACAGGCAGTAACGGTGCAATATTCTCACACTCACAAGGAGATCACTGGCAGTACACACCACATGAACACACTCCATAACACATAGCAACAATACATTGGCATTTACAATGCCATTAGCTCAAACTCAAATAAATCCGAGCCCGATTGCATTTCTAATGCTTGTTATTTATATCATTGTTTTATGTGTATTGATGTGTTTATAATGTATATGATATTTTTTTTAATTATGCTATTAAATAATGAATAAAAATGATTAGTAGGGGGGCGTGGCTACCGGCCGATCAAGATGGCCGCTTAGCCTGTGAGCTCCGGTGACCCAGCCGCCCTTTTCAATAAATCCTGATAAATATGCTGCTCCGACGACGGCGGTAGTGAGTGCAGAGTAGTGAGTAGAGTAGTGAGTAGAGTAGTGAGTAGTGAGTAGAGTAGTGAGTAGAGTAGTGAGTAGTGAGTAGAGTAGTGAGTAGAGTAGTGAGTAGTGATTGCACAGTAGTGAGTAGTGAGTAGAGTAGTGAGTAGAGTAGTGAGTATTGAGTGCAGAGTAGTGAGTAGAGTAGTGAGTGCAGAGTAGTGAGTAGAGTAGTGAGTAGAGTAGTGAGTAGTGAGTAGAGTAGTGAGTAGTGAGTAGAGTAGTGAGTTGAGTAATGAGTAGAGTAGTGAGTAGAGTAGTGAGTAGAGTAGTGAGTAGAGTAGTGAGTAGAGTAGTGAGTATTGAGTGCTGAGTAGTGAGTAGAGTAGTGAGTAGAGTAGTGAGTAGAGTAGTGAGTAGAGTAGTGAGTAGTGAGTAGAGTAGTGAGTGTAGAGTAGTGAGTAGAGTAGTGAGTAGAGTAGTGAGTAGTGAGTGCAGAGTAGTGAGTAGTGAGTAGAGTAGTGAGTAGTGAGTAGAGTAGTGAGTAGAGTAGTGAGTGCAGAGTAGTGAGTAGAGTAGTGAGTAGTGAGTGCAGAGTAGTGAGTAGTGAGTAGAGTAGTGAGTGCAGGGTAGTGAGTAGAGTAGTGAGTAGAGTAGTGAGTAGAGTAGTGAGTAGAGAGTGCAGAGTAGTGAGTAGAGTAGTGAGTAATGAGTAGAGTAGTGAGTAGTGAGTAGAATAGTGAGTAGTGAGTGCAGAGTAGTGAGTAGAGCAGGGAGTAGAGTAGTGAGTAGAGTAGTGAGTAGTGAGTGCAGAGTAGTGAGTGCAGAGTAGTGAGTAGTGAGTAGAGTAGTGAGTAGAGTAGTGAGTATTGAGTGCAGAGTAGTGAGTAGAGTAGTGAGTAGAGTAGTGAGTAGTGAGTAGAGTAGTGAGTAGAGTAGTGAGTAGTGAGTAGAGTAGTGAGTAGTGATTGCACAGTAGTGAGTAGTGAGTAGAGTAGTGAGTAGAGTAGTGAGTATTGAGTGCAGAGTAGTGAGTAGAGTAGTGAGTGCAGAGTAGTGAGTAGAGTAGTGAGTAGAGTAGTGAGTAGTGAGTAGAGTAGTGAGTTGAGTAATGAGTAGAGTAGTGAGTAGAGTAGTGAGTAGAGTAGTGAGTAGAGTAGTGAGTATTGAGTGCTGAGTAGTGAGTAGAGTAGTGAGTAGAGTAGTGAGTAGAGTAGTGAGTAGAGTAGTGAGTATTGAGTGCTGAGTAGTGAGTAGAGTAGTGAGTAGAGTAGTGAGTAGAGTAGTGAGTAGTGAGTAGAGTAGTGAGTAGTGAGTAGAGTAGTGAATAGTGAGTAGAGTAGTGAGTAGAGTAGTGAGTAGTAAGTAGAGTAGTGAGTGCAGAGTAGTGAGTAGAGTAGTGAGTAGTGAGTACAGAGTAGTGAGTAGAGTAGTGAGTAGCGTAGTGAGTAGTGAGTAGAGTAGTGAGTAGAGTAGTGAGTAGAGTAGTGAGTAGAGTAGTGAGTAGTGAGTGCAGAGTAGTGAGTAGAGTAGTGAGTAGAGTAGTGAGTATAGTGAGTAGTGAGTGCAGAGTAGTGAGTGCAGAGTAGTGAGTAGAGTAGTGAGTAGAGTAGTGAGTAGAGTAGTGAGTAGTGAGTGCAGAGTAGTGAGTAGAGTAGTGAGTAGTGAGTAGAGTAGTGAGTTGAGTAGTGAGTAGAGTAGTGAGTAGAGTAGTGAGTAGAGTAGTGAGTAGAGTAGTGAGTAGAGTAGTGAGTATTGAGTGCTGAGTAGTGAGTAGAGTAGTGAGTAGAGTAGTGAGTAGAGTAGTGAGTAGTGAGTAGAGTAGTGAGTAGTGAGTAGAGTAGTGAGTAGTGAGTAGAGTAGTGAATAGTGAGTAGAATAGTGAGTAGAGTAGTGAGTAGTGAGTAGAGTAGTGAGTGCAGAGTAGTGAGTAGAGTAGTGAGTAGTGAGTAGAGTAGTGAGTAGAGTAGTGAGTAGTGAGTAGAGTAGTGAGTTGAGTAGTGAGTAGAGTAGTGAGTAGAGTAGTGAGTAGAGTAGTGAGTATTGAGTGCTGAGTAGTGAGTAGAGTAGTGAGTAGAGTAGTGAGTAGAGTAGTGAGTAGAGTAGTGAGTAGAGTAGTGAGTAGTGAGTGCAGAGTAGTGAGTGCAGAGTAGTGAGTAGTGAGTAGAGTAGTGAGTAGAGTAGTGAGTATTGAGTGCAGAGTAGTGAGTAGAGTAGTGAGTAGAGTAGTGAGTAGTGAGTAGAGTAGTGAGTAGAGTAGTGAGTAGTGAGTAGAGTAGTGAGTAGTGATTGCACAGTAGTGAGTAGTGAGTAGAGTAGTGAGTAGAGTAGTGAGTATTGAGTGCAGAGTAGTGAGTAGAGTAGTGAGTGCAGAGTAGTGAGTAGAGTAGTGAGTAGAGTAGTGAGTAGTGAGTAGAGTAGTGAGTTGAGTAATGAGTAGAGTAGTGAGTAGAGTAGTGAGTAGAGTAGTGAGTAGAGTAGTGAGTATTGAGTAGAGTAGTGAGTAGTGAGTAGAGTAGTGAGTGCAGAGTAGTGAGTAGAGTAGTGAGTAGAGTAGTGAGTAGTGAGTAGAGTAGTGAGTAGTGAGTAGAGTAGTGAGTAGTGAGTTGAGTAGTGAGTTGAGTAGTGACTAGAGTAGTGAGTAGTGAGTAGAGTAGTGAGTAGAGTAGTGAGTAGTGAGTAGAGTAGTGAGTAGTGAGTAGAGTAGTGAGTAGAGTAGTGAGTAGAGTAGAGAGTAGTGAGTAGAGTAGTGAGTAGTGAGTAGAGTAGTGAGTGCAGAGTAGACAGTAGTGAGTAGAGTAGTGAGTGCAGAGTAGTGAGTAGAGGAGTGAGTAGTGAGTTGAGTAGTGAGTAGTGAGTAGAGTAGTGAGTAGTGAGTAGTGAGTAGTGAGTAGAGTAGTGAGTAGAGTAGTGAGTGCAGAGTAGTGAGTAGAGTAGTGAGTAGTGAGTACAGAGTAGTGAGTAGAGTAGTGAGTAGTGAGTGCAGAGTAGTGAGTAGAGTAGTGAGTAGTGAGTAGAGTAGGGAGTAGTGAGTGCAGAGTAGTGAGTAGAGTAGTGAGTAGTGAGTGCAGAGTAGTGAGTAGAGTAGTGAGTAGTGAGTGCAGAGTAGTGAGTAGAGTAGTGAGTAGAGTAGTGAGTAGTGAGTAGAGTAGTGAGTAGTGAGTGCAGAGTAGTGAGTAGAGTAGTGAGTAGTGAGTAGAGTAGTGAGTAGTGAGTGCAGAGTAGTGAGTAGAGTAGTGAGTAGTGAGTGCAGAGTAGTGAGTAGAGTAGTGAGTAGAGTAGTGAGTAGTGAGCAGAGTAGTGAGTAGTGGGTGCAGAGTAGTGAGTAGAGTAGTGAGTCTAGAGTAGTGAGTCTAGATTAGTGAGTAGAGTAGTGAGTAGTGAGTAGAGTAGTGAGTAGAGTAGTGAGTAGAGTAGTGAGTAGTGAGTACAGAGTAGTGAGTAGTGAGTAGTGAGTGCAGAGTAGTGAGTAGAGTAGAGAGTAGAGTAGTGAGTAGAGTAGTGAGTAGGACATCACAGGCAGCAGCTGTGCAAGCTTCTTACACTCACAAGGAGACCACAGGCAGCTGAGGTGCAATCTTCTCCCACTCACAAGAACGACATCACAGGCAGCAGCAGTGCAAGCTTCTTACACTCACAAGGAGACCACAGGCTGCAGAGGTGCAAGCTTCTCACACTCACAAGAAGGACATCACAGGCAGTAACGGTGCAATATTCTCACACTCACAAGGAGATCACTGGCAGTACACACCACATGAACACACTCCATAACACATAGCAACAAGTCATTGGCATTTACAATGCCATTAGCTCAAACTCAAATAAATCCGAGCCCGATTGCATTTCTAATGCTTGTTATTTATATCATTGTTTTATGTGTATTGATGTGTTTATAATGTATATGATATTTTTTTTAATTATGCTATTAAATAATGAATAAAAATGATTAGTAGGGGGCGTGGCTACCGGCCGATCAAGATGGCCGCTTAGCCTGTGAGCTCCGGTGACCCAGCCGCTCTTTTCAATAAGTCCTGACAAATATGCTGCTCCGACGACGGCGGTAGTGAGTGCAGAGTAGTGAGTAGAGTAGTGAGTAGAGTAGTGAGTAGTGAGTGCTGAGTAGTGAGTAGAGTAGTGAGTAGAGTAGTGAGTAGAGTAGTGAGTAGTGAGTAGAGTAGTGAGTAGTGAGTAGAGTAGTGAGTAGTGAGTAGAGTAGTGAATAGTGAGTAGAGTAGTGAGTAGAGTAGTGAGTAGTGAGTAGAGTAGTGAGTGCAGAGTAGTGAGTAGAGTAGTGAGTAGTGAGTTGAGTAGTGAGTAGAGTAGTGAGTAGAGTAGTGAGTAGAGTAGTGAGTAGAGTATTGAGTGCTGAGTAGTGAGTAGAGTAGTGAGTAGAGTAGTGAGTAGAGTAGTGAGTAGTGAGTAGAGTAGTGAGTAGAGTAGTGAGTAGAGTAGTGAGTAGTGAGTAGAGTAGTGAGTAGAGTAGTGAGTAGAGTAGTGAGTAGTGTAGTGAGTAGAGTAGTGAGTAGTGAGTAGAGTAGTGAGTGCAGAGTAGTGAGTAGAGTAGTGAGTAGAGTAGTGAGTAGTGAGTGCAGAGTAGTGAGTAGTGAGTAGAGTAGTGAGTAGTGAGTAGAGTAGTGAGTAGTGAGTAGAGTAGTGAGTGCATAGTAGTGAGTAGAGTAGTGAGTAGAGTAGTGAGTAGTGAGTAGAGTAGAGTAGTGAGTAGAGTAGTGAGTGCAGAGTAGTGAGTAGAGTAGTGAGTAGGGAGTACAGAGTAGTGAGTAGAGTAGTGAGTAGTGAGTGCAGAGTAGTGAGTAGAGTAGTGAGTAGTGAGTAGAGTAGGGAGTAGTGAGTGCAGAGTAGTGAGTAGAGTAGTGAGTAGTGAGTGCAGAGTAGTGAGTAGAGTAGTGAGTAGTGAGTACAGTAGTGAGTGCAGAGTAGTGAGTAGAGTAGTGAGTAGTGAGTAGAGTAGTGAGTAGTGAGTAGAGTAGTGAGTAGTGAGTGCAGAGTAGTGAGTAGAGTAGTGAGTAGTGAGTAGAGTAGTGAGTAGTGAGTGCAGAGTAGTGAGTAGAGTAGTGAGTAGTGAGTGCAGAGTAGTGAGTGGAGTAGTGAGTAGAGTAGTGAGTAGTGAGCAGAGTAGTGAGTAGTGGGTGCAGAGTAGTGCGTAGAGTAGTGAGTAGAGAGTAGTGAGTCTAGAGTAGTGAGTAGAGTAGTGAGTAGTGAGTAGAGTAGTGAGTAGAGTAGTGAGTAGAGTAGTGAGTAGAGTAGTGAGTAGAGTAGTGAGTAGTGAGTGCAGAGTAGTGAGTAGAGTAGTGAGTAGAGTAGTGAGTAGAGTAGTGAGTAGTGAGTGCAGAGTAGTGAGTGCAGAGTAGTGAGTAGAGTAGTGAGTGGAGTAGTGAGTAGAGTAGTGAGTAGTGAGCAGAGTAGTGAGTAGTGGGTGCAGAGTAGTGCGTAGAGTAGTGAGTAGAGAGTAGTGAGTCTAGAGTAGTGAGTAGAGTAGTGAGTAGTGAGTAGAGTAGTGAGTAGAGTAGTGAGTAGAGTAGTGAGTAGAGTAGTGAGTAGTGAGTAGAGTAGTGAGTGCAGAGTAGTGAGTAGAGTAGTGAGTAGAGTAGTGAGTAGTGAGTGCAGAGTAGTGAGTAGTGAGTAGAGTAGTGAGTAGTGAGTAGAGTAGTGA
The DNA here is from genome assembly GCF_964263255.1 of Lissotriton vulgaris. Lineage (NCBI taxonomy): Eukaryota > Metazoa > Chordata > Amphibia > Caudata > Salamandridae > Lissotriton > Lissotriton vulgaris. The sequence continues at coordinate 1,288,274,653 of NC_141691.1, read as the reverse complement.
GTAGAGTAGTGAGTGCAGAGTAGTGAGTAGAGTAGTGAGTAGTGAGTGCAGAGTAGTGAGTAGAGTAGTGAGTAGTGAGTAGAGTAGTGAGTGCAGGGTAGTGAGTAGAGTAGTGAGTAGAGTAGTGAGTAGAGAGTGCAGAGTAGTGAGTAGAGTAGTGAGTAATGAGTAGAGTAGTGAGTAGTGAGTAGAATAGTGAGTAGTGAGTGCAGAGTAGTGAGTAGAGCAGGGAGTAGAGTAGTGAGTAGTGAGTAGAGTAGGGAGTAGAGTAGTGAGTAGAGTAGTGAGTAGTGAGTGCAGAGTAGTGAGTAGAGTAGTGAGTAGAGTAGTGAGTAGTGAGTAGAGTAGTGAGTAGAGTAGTGAGTAGTGAGTAGAGTAGTGAGTGCAGAGTAGTGAGCAGAGTAGTGAGTAGAGTAGTGAGTAGTGAGTAGAGTAGTGAGTAGAGTAGTGAGTAGTGAGTAGAGTAGTGAGTAGAGTAGTGAGTAGTGATTGCACAGTAGTGAGTAGTGAGTAGAGTAGTGAGTAGAGTAGTGAGTATTGAGTGCAGAGTAGTGAGTAGAGTAGTGAGTGCAGAGTAGTGAGTAGAGTAGTGAGTAGAGTAGTGAGTAGTGAGTAGAGTAGTGAGTTGAGTAATGAGTAGAGTAGTGAGTAGAGTATTGAGTAGAGTAGTGAGTAGAGTAGTGAGTAGAGTAGTGAGTATTGAGTGCTGAGTAGTGAGTAGAGTAGTGAGTACTGAGTGCTGAGTAGTGAGTAGAGTAGTGAGTAGAGTAGTGAGTAGAGTAGTGAGTAGTGAGTAGAGTAGTGAGTAGTGAGTAGAGTAGTGAATAGTGAGTAGAGTAGTGAGTAGAGTAGTGAGTAGTGAGTAGAGCAGTGAGTGCAGAGTAGTGAGTAGAGTAGTGAGTAGTGAGTACAGAGTAGTGAGTAGAGTAGTGAGTAGTGAGTAGAGTAGTGAGTAGAGTAGTGAGTAGAGTAGTGAGTAGAGTAGTGAGTAGAGTAGTGAGTAGTGAGTGCAGAGTAGTGAGTAGAGTAGTGAGTAGAGTAGTGAGTAGAGTAGTGAGTAGTGAGTGCAGAGTAGTGAGTGCAGAGTAGTGAGTAGAGTAGTGAGTAGAGTAGTGAGTAGAGTAGTGAGTAGAGTAGTGAGTAGTGAGTGCTGGGTAGTGAGTAGAGTAGTGAGTAGAGTAGTGAGTAGAGTAGTGAGTAGTGAGTGCAGAGTAGTGAGTGCAGAGTAGTGAGTAGAGTAGTGAGTAGAGTAGTGAGTAGAGTAGTGAGTAGAGTAGTGAGTAGTGAGTGCAGAGTAGTGAGTAGAGTAGTGATTAGTGAGTAGAGTAGTGAGTTGAGTAGTGAGTAGAGTAGTGAGTAGAGTAGTGAGTAGAGTAGTGAGTAGTGAGTAGAGTAGTGAATAGTGAGTAGAGTAGTGAGTAGAGTAGTGAGTAGTGAGTAGAGTAGTGAGTGCAGAGTAGTGAGTAGAGTAGTGAGTAGTGAGTTGAGTAGTGAGTAGAGTAGTGAGTAGAGTAGTGAGTAGAGTAGTGAGTAGAGTATTGAGTGCTGAGTAGTGAGTAGAGTAGTGAGTAGAGTAGTGAGTAGAGTAGTGAGTAGTGAGTAGAGTAGTGAGTAGAGTAGTGAGTAGAGTAGTGAGTAGTGAGTAGAGTAGTGAGTAGAGTAGTGAGTAGAGTAGTGAGTAGTGTAGTGAGTAGAGTAGTGAGTAGTGAGTAGAGTAGTGAGTAGAGTAGTGAGTAGTGAGTGCAGAGTAGTGAGTAGTGAGTAGAGTAGTGAGTAGTGAGTAGAGTAGTGAGTAGTGAGTAGAGTAGTGAGTGCATAGTAGTGAGTAGAGTAGTGAGTAGAGTAGTGAGTAGTGAGTAGAGTAGTGAGTAGTGAGTAGAGTAGTGAGTAGTGAGTTGAGTAGTGAGTTGAGTAGTGACTAGAGTAGTGAGTAGTGAGTAGAGTAGTGAGTAGAGTAGTGAGTAGAGTAGTGAGTAGAGTAGTGAGTAGAGTAGTGAGTAGAGTAGTGAGTAGTGAGTGCAGAGTAGTGAGTGCAGAGTAGTGAGTAGAGTAGTGAGTAGAGTAGTGAGTAGAGTAGTGAGTAGAGTAGTGAGTAGTGAGTGCAGGGTAGTGAGTAGAGTAGTGAGTAGAGTAGTGAGTAGAGTAGTGAGTAGTGAGTGCAGAGTAGTGAGTGCAGAGTAGTGAGTAGAGTAGTGAGTAGAGTAGTGAGTAGAGTAGTGAGTAGAGTAGTGAGTAGTGAGTGCAGAGTAGTGAGTAGAGTAGTGATTAGTGAGTAGAGTAGTGAGTTGAGTAGTGAGTAGAGTAGTGAGTAGAGTAGTGAGTAGAGTAGTGAGTATTGAGTGCTGAGTAGTGAGTAGAGTAGTGAGTAGAGTAGTGAGTAGAGTAGTGAGTAGTGAGTAGAGTAGTGAGTAGTGAGTAGAGTAGTGAGTAGTGAGTAGAGTAGTGAATAGTGAGTAGAGTAGTGAGTAGAGTAGTGAGTAGTGAGTAGAGTAGTGAGTGCAGAGTAGTGAGTAGAGTAGTGAGTAGTGAGTTGAGTAGTGAGTAGAGTAGTGAGTAGAGTAGTGAGTAGAGTAGTGAGTAGAGTATTGAGTGCTGAGTAGTGAGTAGAGTAGTGAGTAGAGTAGTGAGTAGAGTAGTGAGTAGTGAGTAGAGTAGTGAGTAGAGTAGTGAGTAGAGTAGTGAGTAGTGAGTAGAGTAGTGAGTAGAGTAGTGAGTAGAGTAGTGAGTAGTGTAGTGAGTAGAGTAGTGAGTAGTGAGTAGAGTAGTGAGTGCAGAGTAGTGAGTAGAGTAGTGAGTAGAGTAGTGAGTAGTGAGTGCAGAGTAGTGAGTAGTGAGTAGAGTAGTGAGTAGTGAGTAGAGTAGTGAGTAGTGAGTAGAGTAGTGAGTGCATAGTAGTGAGTAGAGTAGTGAGTAGAGTAGTGAGTAGTGAGTAGAGTAGAGTAGTGAGTAGAGTAGTGAGTGCAGAGTAGTGAGTAGAGTAGTGAGTAGGGAGTACAGAGTAGTGAGTAGAGTAGTGAGTAGTGAGTGCAGAGTAGTGAGTAGAGTAGTGAGTAGTGAGTAGAGTAGGGAGTAGTGAGTGCAGAGTAGTGAGTAGAGTAGTGAGTAGTGAGTGCAGAGTAGTGAGTAGAGTAGTGAGTAGTGAGTACAGTAGTGAGTGCAGAGTAGTGAGTAGAGTAGTGAGTAGTGAGTAGAGTAGTGAGTAGTGAGTAGAGTAGTGAGTAGTGAGTGCAGAGTAGTGAGTAGAGTAGTGAGTAGTGAGTAGAGTAGTGAGTAGTGAGTGCAGAGTAGTGAGTAGAGTAGTGAGTAGTGAGTGCAGAGTAGTGAGTGGAGTAGTGAGTAGAGTAGTGAGTAGTGAGCAGAGTAGTGAGTAGTGGGTGCAGAGTAGTGCGTAGAGTAGTGAGTAGAGAGTAGTGAGTCTAGAGTAGTGAGTAGAGTAGTGAGTAGTGAGTAGAGTAGTGAGTAGAGTAGTGAGTAGAGTAGTGAGTAGAGTAGTGAGTAGAGTAGTGAGTAGTGAGTGCAGAGTAGTGAGTAGAGTAGTGAGTAGAGTAGTGAGTAGAGTAGTGAGTAGTGAGTGCAGAGTAGTGAGTGCAGAGTAGTGAGTAGAGTAGTGAGTAGAGTAGTGAGTAGAGTAGTGAGTAGAGTAGTGAGTAGAGTAGTGAGTAGAGTAGTGAGTATTGAGTGCTGGGTAGTGAGTAGAGTAGTGAGTAGAGTAGTGAGTAGAGTAGTGAGTAGTGAGTAGAGTAGTGAGTAGTGAGTAGAGTAGTGAGTAGTGAGTAGAGTAGTGAATAGTGAGTAGAGTAGTGAGTAGAGTAGTGAGTAGTGAGTAGAGTAGTGAGTGCAGAGTAGTGAGTAGAGTAGTGAGTAGTGAGTAGAGTAGTGAGTAGAGTAGTGAGTAGTGAGTAGAGTAGTGAGTAGTGAGTAGAGTAGTGAGTAGTGAGTTGAGTAGTGAGTTGAGTAGTGACTAGAGTAGTGAGTAGTGAGTAGAGTAGTGAGTAGAGTAGTGAGTAGTGAGTAGAGTAGTGAGTAGTGAGTAGAGTAGTGAGTAGAGTAGAGAGTAGTGAGTAGAGTAGTGAGTAGTGAGTAGAGTAGTGAGTGCAGAGTAGACAGTAGTGAGTAGAGTAGTGAGTGCAGAGTAGTGAGTAGAGTAGTGAGTAGTGAGTTGAGTAGTGAGTAGTGAGTAGAGTAGTGAGTAGTGAGTAGTGAGTAGTGAGTAGAGTAGTGAGTAGAGTAGTGAGTGCAGAGTAGTGAGTAGAGTAGTGAGTAGGGAGTACAGAGTAGTGAGTAGAGTAGTGAGTAGTGAGTGCAGAGTAGTGAGTAGAGTAGTGAGTAGTGAGTAGAGTAGGGAGTAGTGAGTGCAGAGTAGTGAGTAGAGTAGTGAGTAGTGAGTGCAGAGTAGTGAGTAGAGTAGTGAGTAGTGAGTACAGTAGTGAGTGCAGAGTAGTGAGTAGAGTAGTGAGTAGTGAGTAGAGTAGTGAGTAGTGAGTAGAGTAGTGAGTAGTGAGTGCAGAGTAGTGAGTAGAGTAGTGAGTAGTGAGTAGAGTAGTGAGTAGTGAGTGCAGAGTAGTGAGTAGAGTAGTGAGTAGTGAGTGCAGAGTAGTGAGTGGAGTAGTGAGTAGAGTAGTGAGTAGTGAGCAGAGTAGTGAGTAGTGGGTGCAGAGTAGTGCGTAGAGTAGTGAGTAGAGAGTAGTGAGTCTAGAGTAGTGAGTAGAGTAGTGAGTAGTGAGTAGAGTAGTGAGTAGAGTAGTGAGTAGAGTAGTGAGTAGAGTAGTGAGTAGAGTAGTGAGTAGTGAGTGCAGAGTAGTGAGTAGAGTAGTGAGTAGAGTAGTGAGTAGAGTAGTGAGTAGTGAGTAGAGTAGTGAGTAGAGTAGTGAGTAGAGTAGTGAGTAGTGAGTAGAGTAGTGAGTAGAGTAGTGAGTAGAGTAGTGAGTAGTGAGTAGAGTAGTGAGTGCAGAGTAGTGAGTAGAGTAGTGAGTAGAGTAGTGAGTAGTGAGTGCAGAGTAGTGAGTAGTGAGTAGAGTAGTGAGTAGTGAGTAGAGTAGTGAGTAGTGAGTAGAGTAGTGAGTGCAGAGTAGTGAGTAGAGTAGTGAGTAGAGTAGTGAGTAGTGAGTAGAGTAATGAGTAGTGAGTAGAGTAGTGAGTAGTGAGTTGAGTAGTGAGTTGAGTAGTGACTAGAGTAGTGAGTAATGAGTAGAGTAGTGAGTAGAGTAGTGAGTAGTGAGTAGAGTAGTGAGTAGTGAGTAGAGTAGTGAGTGCAGAGTAGACAGTAGTGAGTAGAGTAGTGAGTGCAGAGTAGTGAGTAGAGTAGTGAGTAGTGAGTTGAGTAGTGAGTAGTGAGTAGAGTAGTGAGTAGTGAGTAGTGAGTAGTGAGTAGAGTAGTGAGTAGAGTAGTGAGTGCAGAGTAGTGAGTAGAGTAGTGAGTAGTGAGTACAGAGTAGTGAGTAGAGTAGTGAGTAGTGAGTGCAGAGTAGTGAGTAGAGTAGTGAGTAGTGAGTAGAGTAGGGAGTAGTGAGTGCAGAGTAGTGAGTAGAGTAGTGAGTAGTGAGTGCAGAGTAGTGAGTAGAGTAGTGAGTAGTGAGTACAGTAGTGAGTGCAGAGTAGTGAGTAGAGTAGTGAGTAGTGAGTAGAGTAGTGAGTAGTGAGTAGAGTAGTGAGTAGTGAGTGCAGAGTAGTGAGTAGAGTAGTGAGTAGTGAGTAGAGTAGTGAGTAGTGAGTGCAGAGTAGTGAGTAGAGTAGTGAGTAGTGAGTGCAGAGTAGTGAGTAGAGTAGTGAGTAGAGTAGTGAGTAGTGAGCAGAGTAGTGAGTAGTGGGTGCAGAGTAGTGAGTAGAGTAGTGAGTAGAGAGTAGTGAGTCTAGAGTAGTGAGTAGAGTAGTGAGTAGTGAGTAGAGTAGTGAGTAGAGTAGTGAGTAGAGTAGTGAGTAGTGAGTACAGAGTAGTGAGTAGTGAGTAGTGAGTGCAGAGTAGTGAGTAGAGTAGTGAGTAGAGTAGTGAGTAGAGTAGTGAGTAGGACATCACAGGCAGCAGCTGTGCAAGCTTCTTACACTCACAAGGAGACCACAGGCAGCTGAGGTGCAATCTTCTCCCACTCACAAGAACGACATCACAGGCAGCAGCAGTGCAAGCTTCTTACACTCACAAGGAGACCACAGGCAGCAGAGGTGCAAGCTTCTCACACTCACAAGAAGGACATCACAGGCAGTAACAGTGCAATATTCTCACACTCACAAGGAGATCACTGGCAGTACACACCACATGAACACACTCCATAACACATAGCAACAAGTCATTGGCATTTACAATGCCATTAGCTCAAACTCAAATAAATCCGAGCCCGATTGCATTTCTAATGCTTGTTATTTATATCATTGTTTTATGTGTATTGATGTGTTTATAATGTATATGATATTTTTTTTAATTATGCTATTAAATAATGAATAAAAATGATTAGTAGGGGGGCGTGGCTACCGGCCGATCAAGATGGCCGCTTAGCCTGTGAGCTCCGGTGACCCAGCCGCCCTTTTCAATAAGTCCTGATAAATATGCTGCTCCGACGACGGCGGTAGTGAGTGCAGAGTAGTGAGTAGAGTAGTGAGTAGAGTAGTGAGTAGTGAGTAGAGTAGTGAGTAGAGTAGTGAGTAGAGTAGTGAGTAGAGTAGTGAGTAGTGATTGCACAGTAGTGAGTAGTGAGTAGAGTAGTGAGTAGAGTAGTGAGTATTGAGTGCAGAGTAGTGAGTAGAGTAGTGAGTGCAGAGTAGTGAGTAGAGTAGTGAGTAGAGTAGTGAGTAGTGAGTAGAGTAGTGAGTAGTGAGTAGAGTAGTGAGTTGAGTAATGAGTAGAGTAGTGAGTAGAGTAGTGAGTAGAGTAGTGAGTAGAGTAGTGAGTATTGAGTGCTGAGTAGTGAGTAGAGTAGTGAGTAGAGTAGTGAGTAGTGAGTGCAGAGTAGTGAGTAGAGTAGTGAGTAGTGAGTAGAGTAGTGAGTGCAGGGTAGTGAGTAGAGTAGTGAGTAGAGTAGTGAGTAGAGAGTGCAGAGTAGTGAGTAGAGTAGTGAGTAATGAGTAGAGTAGTGAGTAGTGAGTAGAATAGTGAGTAGTGAGTGCAGAGTAGTGAGTAGAGCAGGGAGTAGAGTAGTGAGTAGTGAGTAGAGTAGGGAGTAGAGTAGTGAGTAGAGTAGTGAGTAGTGAGTGCAGAGTAGTGAGTAGAGTAGTGAGTAGAGTAGTGAGTAGTGAGTAGAGTAGTGAGTAGAGTAGTGAGTAGTGAGTAGAGTAGTGAGTGCAGAGTAGTGAGCAGAGTAGTGAGTAGAGTAGTGAGTAGTGAGTAGAGTAGTGAGTAGAGTAGTGAGTAGTGAGTAGAGTAGTGAGTAGAGTAGTGAGTAGTGATTGCACAGTAGTGAGTAGTGAGTAGAGTAGTGAGTAGAGTAGTGAGTATTGAGTGCAGAGTAGTGAGTAGAGTAGTGAGTGCAGAGTAGTGAGTAGAGTAGTGAGTAGAGTAGTGAGTAGTGAGTAGAGTAGTGAGTTGAGTAATGAGTAGAGTAGTGAGTAGAGTATTGAGTAGAGTAGTGAGTAGAGTAGTGAGTAGAGTAGTGAGTATTGAGTGCTGAGTAGTGAGTAGAGTAGTGAGTACTGAGTGCTGAGTAGTGAGTAGAGTAGTGAGTAGAGTAGTGAGTAGAGTAGTGAGTAGTGAGTAGAGTAGTGAGTAGTGAGTAGAGTAGTGAATAGTGAGTAGAGTAGTGAGTAGAGTAGTGAGTAGTGAGTAGAGCAGTGAGTGCAGAGTAGTGAGTAGAGTAGTGAGTAGTGAGTACAGAGTAGTGAGTAGAGTAGTGAGTAGTGAGTAGAGTAGTGAGTAGAGTAGTGAGTAGAGTAGTGAGTAGAGTAGTGAGTAGAGTAGTGAGTAGTGAGTGCAGAGTAGTGAGTAGAGTAGTGAGTAGAGTAGTGAGTAGAGTAGTGAGTAGTGAGTGCAGAGTAGTGAGTGCAGAGTAGTGAGTAGAGTAGTGAGTAGAGTAGTGAGTAGAGTAGTGAGTAGAGTAGTGAGTAGTGAGTGCAGGGTAGTGAGTAGAGTAGTGAGTAGAGTAGTGAGTAGAGTAGTGAGTAGTGAGTGCAGAGTAGTGAGTGCAGAGTAGTGAGTAGAGTAGTGAGTAGAGTAGTGAGTAGAGTAGTGAGTAGAGTAGTGAGTAGTGAGTGCAGAGTAGTGAGTAGAGTAGTGATTAGTGAGTAGAGTAGTGAGTTGAGTAGTGAGTAGAGTAGTGAGTAGAGTAGTGAGTAGAGTAGTGAGTATTGAGTGCTGAGTAGTGAGTAGAGTAGTGAGTAGAGTAGTGAGTAGAGTAGTGAGTAGTGAGTAGAGTAGTGAGTAGTGAGTAGAGTAGTGAGTAGTGAGTAGAGTAGTGAATAGTGAGTAGAGTAGTGAGTAGAGTAGTGAGTAGTGAGTAGAGTAGTGAGTGCAGAGTAGTGAGTAGAGTAGTGAGTAGTGAGTTGAGTAGTGAGTAGAGTAGTGAGTAGAGTAGTGAGTAGAGTAGTGAGTAGAGTATTGAGTGCTGAGTAGTGAGTAGAGTAGTGAGTAGAGTAGTGAGTAGTGAGTAGAGTAGTGAGTAGAGTAGTGAGTAGAGTAGTGAGTAGTGAGTAGAGTAGTGAGTAGAGTAGTGAGTAGAGTAGTGAGTAGTGTAGTGAGTAGAGTAGTGAGTAGTGAGTAGAGTAGTGAGTGCAGAGTAGTGAGTAGAGTAGTGAGTAGAGTAGTGAGTAGTGAGTGCAGAGTAGTGAGTAGTGAGTAGAGTAGTGAGTAGTGAGTAGAGTAGTGAGTAGTGAGTAGAGTAGTGAGTGCATAGTAGTGAGTAGAGTAGTGAGTAGAGTAGTGAGTAGTGAGTAGAGTAGTGAGTAGTGAGTAGAGTAGTGAGTAGTGAGTTGAGTAGTGAGTTGAGTAGTGACTAGAGTAGTGAGTAGTGAGTAGAGTAGTGAGTAGAGTAGTGAGTAGAGTAGTGAGTAGAGTAGTGAGTAGAGTAGTGAGTAGAGTAGTGAGTAGTGAGTGCAGAGTAGTGAGTGCAGAGTAGTGAGTAGAGTAGTGAGTAGAGTAGTGAGTAGAGTAGTGAGTAGAGTAGTGAGTAGTGAGTGCAGGGTAGTGAGTAGAGTAGTGAGTAGAGTAGTGAGTAGAGTAGTGAGTAGTGAGTGCAGAGTAGTGAGTGCAGAGTAGTGAGTAGAGTAGTGAGTAGAGTAGTGAGTAGAGTAGTGAGTAGAGTAGTGAGTAGTGAGTGCAGAGTAGTGAGTAGAGTAGTGATTAGTGAGTAGAGTAGTGAGTTGAGTAGTGAGTAGAGTAGTGAGTAGAGTAGTGAGTAGAGTAGTGAGTATTGAGTGCTGAGTAGTGAGTAGAGTAGTGAGTAGAGTAGTGAGTAGAGTAGTGAGTAGTGAGTAGAGTAGTGAGTAGTGAGTAGAGTAGTGAGTAGTGAGTAGAGTAGTGAATAGTGAGTAGAGTAGTGAGTAGAGTAGTGAGTAGTGAGTAGAGTAGTGAGTGCAGAGTAGTGAGTAGAGTAGTGAGTAGTGAGTTGAGTAGTGAGTAGAGTAGTGAGTAGAGTAGTGAGTAGAGTAGTGAGTAGAGTATTGAGTGCTGAGTAGTGAGTAGAGTAGTGAGTAGAGTAGTGAGTAGAGTAGTGAGTAGTGAGTAGAGTAGTGAGTAGAGTAGTGAGTAGAGTAGTGAGTAGTGAGTAGAGTAGTGAGTAGAGTAGTGAGTAGAGTAGTGAGTAGTGTAGTGAGTAGAGTAGTGAGTAGTGAGTAGAGTAGTGAGTGCAGAGTAGTGAGTAGAGTAGTGAGTAGAGTAGTGAGTAGTGAGTGCAGAGTAGTGAGTAGTGAGTAGAGTAGTGAGTAGTGAGTAGAGTAGTGAGTAGTGAGTAGAGTAGTGAGTGCATAGTAGTGAGTAGAGTAGTGAGTAGAGTAGTGAGTAGTGAGTAGAGTAGAGTAGTGAGTAGAGTAGTGAGTGCAGAGTAGTGAGTAGAGTAGTGAGTAGGGAGTACAGAGTAGTGAGTAGAGTAGTGAGTAGTGAGTAGAGTAGTGAGTAGTGAGTAGAGTAGGGAGTAGTGAGTGCAGAGTAGTGAGTAGAGTAGTGAGTAGTGAGTGCAGAGTAGTGAGTAGAGTAGTGAGTAGTGAGTACAGTAGTGAGTGCAGAGTAGTGAGTAGAGTAGTGAGTAGTGAGTAGAGTAGTGAGTAGTGAGTAGAGTAGTGAGTAGTGAGTGCAGAGTAGTGAGTAGAGTAGTGAGTAGTGAGTAGAGTAGTGAGTAGTGAGTGCAGAGTAGTGAGTAGAGTAGTGAGTAGTGAGTGCAGAGTAGTGAGTGGAGTAGTGAGTAGAGTAGTGAGTAGTGAGCAGAGTAGTGAGTAGTGGGTGCAGAGTAGTGCGTAGAGTAGTGAGTAGAGAGTAGTGAGTCTAGAGTAGTGAGTAGAGTAGTGAGTAGTGAGTAGAGTAGTGAGTAGAGTAGTGAGTAGAGTAGTGAGTAGAGTAGTGAGTAGAGTAGTGAGTAGTGAGTGCAGAGTAGTGAGTAGAGTAGTGAGTAGAGTAGTGAGTAGAGTAGTGAGTAGTGAGTGCAGAGTAGTGAGTGCAGAGTAGTGAGTAGAGTAGTGAGTAGAGTAGTGAGTAGAGTAGTGAGTAGAGTAGTGAGTAGAGTAGTGAGTAGAGTAGTGAGTATTGAGTGCTGGGTAGTGAGTAGAGTAGTGAGTAGAGTAGTGAGTAGAGTAGTGAGTAGTGAGTAGAGTAGTGAGTAGTGAGTAGAGTAGTGAGTAGTGAGTAGAGTAGTGAATAGTGAGTAGAGTAGTGAGTAGAGTAGTGAGTAGTGAGTAGAGTAGTGAGTGCAGAGTAGTGAGTAGAGTAGTGAGTAGTGAGTAGAGTAGTGAGTAGAGTAGTGAGTAGTGAGTAGAGTAGTGAGTTGAGTAGTGAGTAGAGTAGTGAGTAGAGTAGTGAGTAGAGTAGTGAGTAGAGTAGTGAGTATTGAGTGCTGAGTAGTGAGTAGAGTAGTGAGTAGAGTAGTGAGTAGAGTAGTGAGTAGAGTAGTGAGTAGTGAGTAGAGTAGTGAGTGCAGAGTAGTGAGTAGAGTAGTGAGTAGAGTAGTGAGTAGTGAGTGCAGAGTAGTGAGTAGTGAGTAGAGTAGTGAGTAGTGAGTAGAGTAGTGAGTGCAGAGTAGTGAGTAGAGTAGTGAGTAGAGTAGTGAGTAGTGAGTAGAGTAATGAGTAGTGAGTAGAGTAGTGAGTAGTGAGTTGAGTAGTGAGTTGAGTAGTGACTAGAGTAGTGAGTAATGAGTAGAGTAGTGAGTAGAGTAGTGAGTAGTGAGTAGAGTAGTGAGTAGTGAGTAGAGTAGTGAGTGCAGAGTAGACAGTAGTGAGTAGAGTAGTGAGTGCAGAGTAGTGAGTAGAGTAGTGAGTAGTGAGTTGAGTAGTGAGTAGTGAGTAGAGTAGTGAGTAGTGAGTAGTGAGTAGTGAGTAGAGTAGTGAGTAGAGTAGTGAGTGCAGAGTAGTGAGTAGAGTAGTGAGTAGTGAGTAGAGTAGTGAGTAGTGAGTAGAGTAGTGAATAGTGAGTAGAGTAGTGAGTAGAGTAGTGAGTAGTGAGTAGAGTAGTGAGTGCAGAGTAGTGAGTAGAGTAGTGAGTAGTGAGTAGAGTAGTGAGTAGAGTAGTGAGTAGTGAGTAGAGTAGTGAGTTGAGTAGTGAGTAGAGTAGTGAGTAGAGTAGTGAGTAGAGTAGTGAGTAGAGTAGTGAGTATTGAGTGCTGAGTAGTGAGTAGAGTAGTGAGTAGAGTAGTGAGTAGAGTAGTGAGTAGTGAGTAGAGTAGTGAGTAGAGTAGTGAGTAGTGAGTAGAGTAGTGAGTAGAGTAGTGAGTAGAGTAGTGAGTAGAGTAGTGAGTAGAGTAGTGAGTAGTGAGTAGAGTAGTGAGTGCAGAGTAGTGAGTAGAGTAGTGAGTAGAGTAGTGAGTAGTGAGTGCAGAGTAGTGAGTAGTGAGTAGAGTAGTGAGTAGTGAGTAGAGTAGTGAGTAGTGAGTAGAGTAGTGAGTGCAGAGTAGTGAGTAGAGTAGTGAGTAGAGTAGTGAGTAGTGAGTAGAGTAATGAGTAGTGAGTAGAGTAGTGAGTAGTGAGTTGAGTAGTGAGTTGAGTAGTGACTAGAGTAGTGAGTAATGAGTAGAGTAGTGAGTAGAGTAGTGAGTAGTGAGTAGAGTAGTGAGTAGTGAGTAGAGCAGTGAGTGCAGAGTAGACAGTAGTGAGTAGAGTAGTGAGTGCAGAGTAGTGAGTAGAGTAGTGAGTAGTGAGTTGAGTAGTGAGTAGTGAGTAGAGTAGTGAGTAGTGAGTAGTGAGTAGTGAGTAGAGTAGTGAGTAGAGTAGTGAGTGCAGAGTAGTGAGTAGAGTAGTGAGTAGTGAGTACAGAGTAGTGAGTAGAGTAGTGAGTAGTGAGTGCAGAGTAGTGAGTAGAGTAGTGAGTAGTGAGTAGAGTAGGGAGTAGTGAGTGCAGAGTAGTGAGTAGAGTAGTGAGTAGTGAGTACAGTAGTGAGTGCAGAGTAGTGAGTAGAGTAGTGAGTAGTGAGTAGAGTAGTGAGTAGTGAGTAGAGTAGTGAGTAGAGTAGTGAGTAGAGTAGTGAGTAGAGTAGTGAGTAGTGAGTAGTGAGTGCAGAGTAGTGAGTAGAGTAGTGAGTAGAGTAGTGAGTAGAGTAGTGAGTAGTGAGTGCAGAGTAGTGAGTGCAGAGTAGTGAGTAGAGTAGTGAGTAGAGTAGTGAGTAGAGTAGTGAGTAGTGAGTGCAGGGTAGTGAGTAGAGTAGTGAGTAGAGTAGTGAGTAGAGTAGTGAGTAGTGAGTGCAGAGTAGTGAGTGCAGAGTAGTGAGTAGAGTAGTGAGTAGAGTAGTGAGTAGAGTAGTGAGTAGAGTAGTGAGTAGTGAGTAGAGTAGTGAGTGCAGAGTAGTGAGTAGAGTAGTGAGTAGAGTAGTGAGTAGTGAGTGCAGAGTAGTGAGTAGTGAGTAGAGTAGTGAGTAGTGAGTAGAGTAGTGAGTAGTGAGTAGAGTAGTGAGTGCAGAGTAGTGAGTAGAGTAGTGAGTAGAGTAGTGAGTAGTGAGTAGAGTAATGAGTAGTGAGTAGAGTAGTGAGTAGTGAGTTGAGTAGTGAGTTGAGTAGTGACTAGAGTAGTGAGTAATGAGTAGAGTAGTGAGTAGAGTAGTGAGTAGTGAGTAGAGTAGTGAGTAGTGAGTAGAGCAGTGAGTGCAGAGTAGACAGTAGTGAGTAGAGTAGTGAGTGCAGAGTAGTGAGTAGAGTAGTGAGTAGTGAGTTGAGTAGTGAGTAGTGAGTAGAGTAGTGAGTAGTGAGTAGTGAGTAGTGAGTAGAGTAGTGAGTAGAGTAGTGAGTGCAGAGTAGTGAGTAGAGTAGTGAGTAGTGAGTACAGAGTAGTGAGTAGAGTAGTGAGTAGTGAGTGCAGAGTAGTGAGTAGAGTAGTGAGTAGTGAGTAGAGTAGGGAGTAGTGAGTGCAGAGTAGTGAGTAGAGTAGTGAGTAGTGAGTACAGTAGTGAGTGCAGAGTAGTGAGTAGAGTAGTGAGTAGTGAGTAGAGTAGTGAGTAGTGAGTAGAGTAGTGAGTAGAGTAGTGAGTAGAGTAGTGAGTAGAGTAGTGAGTAGTGAGTAGTGAGTGCAGAGTAGTGAGTAGAGTAGTGAGTAGAGTAGTGAGTAGAGTAGTGAGTAGTGAGTGCAGAGTAGTGAGTGCAGAGTAGTGAGTAGAGTAGTGAGTAGAGTAGTGAGTAGAGTAGTGAGTAGTGAGTGCAGGGTAGTGAGTAGAGTAGTGAGTAGAGTAGTGAGTAGAGTAGTGAGTAGTGAGTGCAGAGTAGTGAGTGCAGAGTAGTGAGTAGAGTAGTGAGTAGAGTAGTGAGTAGAGTAGTGAGTAGAGTAGTGAGTAGTGAGTGCAGAGTAGTGAGTAGAGTAGTGATTAGTGAGTAGAGTAGTGAGTTGAGTAGTGAGTAGAGTAGTGAGTAGAGTAGTGAGTAGAGTAGTGAGTATTGAGTGCTGAGTAGTGAGTAGAGTAGTGAGTAGAGTAGTGAGTAGAGTAGTGAGTAGTGAGTAGAGTAGTGAGTAGTGAGTAGAGTAGTGAGTAGTGAGTAGAGTAGTGAATAGTGAGTAGAGTAGTGAGTAGAGTAGTGAGTAGTGAGTAGAGTAGTGAGTGCAGAGTAGTGAGTAGAGTAGTGAGTAGTGAGTAGAGTAGTGAGTAGAGTAGTGAGTAGTGAGTAGAGTAGTGAGTTGAGTAGTGAGTAGAGTAGTGAGTAGTGAGTAGTGAGTGCAGAGTAGTGAGTAGAGTAGTGAGTAGAGTAGTGAGTAGAGTAGTGAGTAGTGAGTGCAGAGTAGTGAGTGCAGAGTAGTGAGTAGAGTAGTGAGTAGAGTAGTGAGTAGAGTAGTGAGTAGAGTAGTGAGTAGTGAGTGCAGGGTAGTGAGTAGAGTAGTGAGTAGAGTAGTGAGTAGAGTAGTGAGTAGTGAGTGCAGAGTAGTGAGTGCAGAGTAGTGAGTAGAGTAGTGAGTAGAGTAGTGAGTAGAGTAGTGAGTAGAGTAGTGAGTAGTGAGTGCAGAGTAGTGAGTAGAGTAGTGATTAGTGAGTAGAGTAGTGAGTTGAGTAGTGAGTAGAGTAGTGAGTAGAGTAGTGAGTAGAGTAGTGAGTATTGAGTGCTGAGTAGTGAGTAGAGTAGTGAGTAGAGTAGTGAGTAGAGTAGTGAGTAGTGAGTAGAGTAGTGAGTAGAGTAGTGAGTAGTGAGTAGAGTAGTGAGTGCAGAGTAGTGAGTAGAGTAGTGAGTAGTGAGTAGAGTAGTGAGTAGAGTAGTGAGTAGTGAGTAGAGTAGTGAGTTGAGTAGTGAGTAGAGTAGTGAGTAGAGTAGTGAGTAGAGTAGTGAGTAGAGTAGTGAGTATTGAGTGCTGAGTAGTGAGTAGAGTAGTGAGTAGAGTAGTGAGTAGAGTAGTGAGTAGTGAGTAGAGTAGTGAGTAGAGTAGTGAGTAGTGAGTAGAGTAGTGAGTAGAGTAGTGAGTAGAGTAGTGAGTAGAGTAGTGAGTAGAGTAGTGAGTAGTGAGTAGAGTAGTGAGTGCAGAGTAGTGAGTAGAGTAGTGAGTAGAGTAGTGAGTAGTGAGTGCAGAGTAGTGAGTAGTGAGTAGAGTAGTGAGTAGTGAGTAGAGTAGTGAGTAGTGAGTAGAGTAGTGAGTGCAGAGTAGTGAGTAGAGTAGTGAGTAGAGTAGTGAGTAGTGAGTAGAGTAATGAGTAGTGAGTAGAGTAGTGAGTAGTGAGTTGAGTAGTGAGTTGAGTAGTGACTAGAGTAGTGAGTAATGAGTAGAGTAGTGAGTAGAGTAGTGAGTAGTGAGTAGAGTAGTGAGTAGTGAGTAGAGCAGTGAGTGCAGAGTAGACAGTAGTGAGTAGAGTAGTGAGTGCAGAGTAGTGAGTAGAGTAGTGAGTAGTGAGTTGAGTAGTGAGTAGTGAGTAGAGTAGTGAGTAGTGAGTAGTGAGTAGTGAGTAGAGTAGTGAGTAGAGTAGTGAGTGCAGAGTAGTGAGTAGAGTAGTGAGTAGTGAGTACAGAGTAGTGAGTAGAGTAGTGAGTAGTGAGTGCAGAGTAGTGAGTAGAGTAGTGAGTAGTGAGTAGAGTAGGGAGTAGTGAGTGCAGAGTAGTGAGTAGAGTAGTGAGTAGTGAGTACAGTAGTGAGTGCAGAGTAGTGAGTAGAGTAGTGAGTAGTGAGTAGAGTAGTGAGTAGTGAGTAGAGTAGTGAGTAGAGTAGTGAGTAGAGTAGTGAGTAGAGTAGTGAGTAGTGAGTAGTGAGTGCAGAGTAGTGAGTAGAGTAGTGAGTAGAGTAGTGAGTAGAGTAGTGAGTAGTGAGTGCAGAGTAGTGAGTGCAGAGTAGTGAGTAGAGTAGTGAGTAGAGTAGTGAGTAGAGTAGTGAGTAGTGAGTGCAGGGTAGTGAGTAGAGTAGTGAGTAGAGTAGTGAGTAGAGTAGTGAGTAGTGAGTGCAGAGTAGTGAGTGCAGAGTAGTGAGTAGAGTAGTGAGTAGAGTAGTGAGTAGAGTAGTGAGTAGAGTAGTGAGTAGTGAGTGCAGAGTAGTGAGTAGAGTAGTGATTAGTGAGTAGAGTAGTGAGTTGAGTAGTGAGTAGAGTAGTGAGTAGAGTAGTGAGTAGAGTAGTGAGTATTGAGTGCTGAGTAGTGAGTAGAGTAGTGAGTAGAGTAGTGAGTAGAGTAGTGAGTAGTGAGTAGAGTAGTGAGTAGTGAGTAGAGTAGTGAGTAGTGAGTAGAGTAGTGAATAGTGAGTAGAGTAGTGAGTAGAGTAGTGAGTAGTGAGTAGAGTAGTGAGTGCAGAGTAGTGAGTAGAGTAGTGAGTAGTGAGTAGAGTAGTGAGTAGAGTAGTGAGTAGTGAGTAGAGTAGTGAGTTGAGTAGTGAGTAGAGTAGTGAGTAGTGAGTAGTGAGTGCAGAGTAGTGAGTAGAGTAGTGAGTAGAGTAGTGAGTAGAGTAGTGAGTAGTGAGTGTGCAGAGTAGTGAGTAGAGTAGTGAGTAGAGTAGTGAGTAGAGTAGTGAGTAGAGTAGTGAGTAGAGTAGTGAGTAGTGAGTGCAGGGTAGTGAGTAGAGTAGTGAGTAGAGTAGTGAGTAGAGTAGTGAGTAGTGAGTGCAGAGTAGTGAGTGCAGAGTAGTGAGTAGAGTAGTGAGTAGAGTAGTGAGTAGAGTAGTGAGTAGAGTAGTGAGTAGTGAGTGCAGAGTAGTGAGTAGAGTAGTGATTAGTGAGTAGAGTAGTGAGTAGAGTAGTGAGTAGAGTAGTGAGTAGAGTAGTGAGTAGAGTAGTGAGTATTGAGTGCTGAGTAGTGAGTAGAGTAGTGAGTAGAGTAGTGAGTAGAGTAGTGAGTAGTGAGTAGAGTAGTGAGTAGTGAGTAGAGTAGTGAGTAGTGAGTAGAGTAGTGAATAGTGAGTAGAGTAGTGAGTAGAGTAGTGAGTAGTGAGTAGAGTAGTGAGTGCAGAGTAGTGAGTAGAGTAGTGAGTAGTGAGTAGAGTAGTGAGTAGAGTAGTGAGTAGTGAGTAGAGTAGTGAGTAGAGTAGTGAGTAGAGTAGTGAGTAGAGTAGTGAGTAGAGTAGTGAGTAGAGTAGTGAGTATTGAGTGCTGAGTAGTGTGTAGAGTAGTGAGTAGAGTAGTGAGTAGAGTAGTGAGTAGTGAGTAGAGTAGTGAGTAGAGTAGTGAGTAGAGTAGTGAGTAGTGAGTAGAGTAGTGAGTAGAGTAGTGAGTAGAGTAGTGAGTAGTGTAGTGAGTAGAGTAGTGAGTAGTGAGTAGAGTAGTGAGTGCAGAGTAGTGAGTAGAGTAGTGAGTAGAGTAGTGAGTAGTGAGTGCAGAGTAGTGAGTAGTGAGTAGAGTAGTGAGTAGTGAGTAGAGTAGTGAGTAGTGAGTAGAGTAGTGAGTAGTGAGTGCAGAGTAGTGAGTAGAGTAGTGAGTAGTGAGTAGAGTAGGGAGTAGTGAGTGCAGAGTAGTGAGTAGAGTAGTGAGTAGTGAGTGCAGAGTAGTGAGTAGAGTAGTGAGTAGTGAGTACAGTAGTGAGTGCAGAGTAGTGAGTAGAGTAGTGAGTAGTGAGTAGAGTAGTGAGTAGTGAGTAGAGTAGTGAGTAGAGTAGTGAGTAGTGAGTGCAGAGTAGTGAGTAGAGTAGTGAGTAGAGTAGTGAGTAGAGTAGTGAGTAGTGAGTGCAGAGTAGTGAGTGCAGAGTAGTGAGTAGAGTAGTGAGTAGAGTAGTGAGTAGAGTAGTGAGTAGAGTAGTGAGTAGTGAGTGCAGGGTAGTGAGTAGAGTAGTGAGTAGAGTAGTGAGTAGAGTAGTGAGTAGTGAGTGCAGAGTAGTGAGTGCAGAGTAGTGAGTAGAGTAGTGAGTAGAGTAGTGAGTAGAGTAGTGAGTAGAGTAGTGAGTAGTGAGTGCAGAGTAGTGAGTAGAGTAGTGATTAGTGAGTAGAGTAGTGAGTAGAGTAGTGAGTAGAGTAGTGAGTAGAGTAGTGAGTAGAGTAGTGAGTATTGAGTGCTGAGTAGTGAGTAGAGTAGTGAGTAGAGTAGTGAGTAGAGTAGTGAGTAGTGAGTAGAGTAGTGAGTAGTGAGTAGAGTAGTGAGTAGTGAGTAGAGTAGTGAATAGTGAGTAGAGTAGTGAGTAGAGTAGTGAGTAGTGAGTAGAGTAGTGAGTGCAGAGTAGTGAGTAGAGTAGTGAGTAGTGAGTAGAGTAGTGAGTAGAGTAGTGAGTAGTGAGTGCAGAGTAGTGAGTAGTGAGTAGAGTAGTGAGTAGTGAGTAGAGTAGTGAGTAGTGAGTAGAGTAGTGAGTGCATAGTAGTGAGTAGAGTAGTGAGTAGAGTAGTAAGTAGTGAGTAGAGTAGTGAGTAGTGAGTAGAGTAGTGAGTAGAGTAGTGAGTAGTGAGTAGAGTAGTGAGTAGTGAGTAGAGTAGTGAGTAGAGTAGAGAGTAGTGAGTAGAGTAGTGAGTAGTGAGTAGAGTAGTGAGTGCAGAGTAGACAGTAGTGAGTAGAGTAGTGAGTGCAGAGTAGTGAGTAGAGTAGTGAGTAGTGAGTTGAGTAGTGAGTAGTGAGTAGAGTAGTGAGTAGAGTAGTGAGTAGTGAGTGCAGAGTAGTGAGTGCAGAGTAGTGAGTAGAGTAGTGAGTAGAGTAGTGAGTAGAGTAGTGAGTAGAGTAGTGAGTAGTGAGTGCAGAGTAGTGAGTAGAGTAGTGATTAGTGAGTAGAGTAGTGAGTAGAGTAGTGAGTAGAGTAGTGAGTAGAGTAGTGAGTAGTGAGTGCAGAGTAGTGAGTAGAGTAGTGATTAGTGAGTAGAGTAGTGAGTTGAGTAGTGAGTAGAGTAGTGAGTAGAGTAGTGAGTAGAGTAGTGAGTATTGAGTGCTGAGTAGTGAGTAGAGTAGTGAGTAGAGTAGTGAGTAGAGTAGTGAGTAGTGAGTAGAGTAGTGAGTAGTGAGTAGAGTAGTGAGTAGTGAGTAGAGTAGTGAATAGTGAGTAGAGTAGTGAGTAGAGTAGTGAGTAGTGAGTAGAGTAGTGAGTGCAGAGTAGTGAGTAGAGTAGTGAGTAGTGAGTAGAGTAGTGAGTAGAGTAGTGAGTAGTGAGTAGAGTAGTGAGTAGAGTAGTGAGTAGTGAGTGCAGAGTAGTGAGTAGTGAGTAGAGTAGTGAGTAGTGAGTAGAGTAGTGACTAGTGAGTAGAGTAGTGAGTGCATAGTAGTGAGTAGAGTAGTGAGTAGAGTAGTAAGTAGTGAGTAGAGTAGTGAGTAGTGAGTAGAGTAGTGAGTAGTGAGTTGAGTAGTGAGTTGAGTAGTGACTAGAGTAATGAGTAGTGAGTAGAGTAGTGAGTAGAGTAGTGAGTAGTGAGTAGAGTAGTGAGTAGAGAGTAGAGTAGTGAGTAGAGTAGAGAGTAGTGAGTAGAGTAGTGAGTAGTGAGTAGAGTAGTGAGTGCAGAGTAGACAGTAGTGAGTAGAGTAGTGAGTGCAGAGTAGTGAGTAGAGTAGTGAGTAGTGAGTTGAGTAGTGAGTAGTGAGTAGAGTAGTGAGTAGTGAGTAGTGAGTAGAGTAGTGAGTAGAGTAGTGAGTGCAGAGTAGTGAGTAGAGTAGTGAGTAGTGAGTACAGAGTAGTGAGTAGAGTAGTGAGTAGTGAGTGCAGAGTAGTGAGTAGAGTAGTGAGTAGTGAGTAGAGTAGGGAGTAGTGAGTGCAGAGTAGTGAGTAGAGTAGTGAGTAGTGAGTGCAGAGTAGTGAGTAGAGTAGTGAGTAGTGAGTACAGTAGTGAGTGCAGAGTAGTGAGTAGAGTAGTGAGTAGTGAGTAGAGTAGTGAGTAGTGAGTAGAGTAGTGAGTAGTGAGTGCAGAGTAGTGAGTAGAGTAGTGAGTAGTGAGTAGAGTAGTGAGTAGTGAGTAGAGTAGTGAGTGCAGAGTAGTGAGTAGAGTAGTGAGTAGTGAGTAGAGTAGTGAGTAGTGAGTGCAGAGTAGTGAGTAGAGTAGTGAGTAGTGAGTGCAGAGTAGTGAGTAGATAGTGAGTAGAGTAGTGAGTAGTGAGCAGAGTAGTGAGTAGTGGGTGCAGAGTAGTGCGTAGAGTAGTGAGTAGAGAGTAGTGAGTCTAGAGTAGTGAGTAGAGTAGTGAGTAGTGAGTAGAGTAGTGAGTAGAGTAGTGAGTAGAGTAGTGAGTAGAGTAGTGAGTAGTGAGTAGAGTAGTGAGTAGAGTAGTGAGTAGAGTAGTGAGTAGTGAGTAGAGTAGTGAGTAGAGTAGTGAGTAGAGTAGTGAGTAGTGTAGTGAGTAGAGTAGTGAGTAGTGTAGTGAGTGCAGAGTAGTGAGTAGAGTAGTGAGTAGAGTAGTGAGTAGTGAGTGCAGAGTAGTGAGTAGTGAGTAGAGTAGTGAGTAGTGAGTAGAGTAGTGAGTAGTGAGTAGAGTAGTGAGTGCATAGTAGTGAGTAGAGTAGTGAGTAGAGTAGTAAGTAGTGAGTAGAGTAGTGAGTAGTGAGTAGAGTAGTGAGTAGTGAGTTGAGTAGTGAGTTGAGTAGTGACTAGAGTAATGAGTAGTGAGTAGAGTAGTGAGTAGAGTAGTGAGTAGTGAGTAGAGTAGTGAGTAGTGAGTAGAGTAGTGAGTAGAGTAGAGAGTAGTGAGTAGAGTAGTGAGTAGTGAGTAGAGTAGTGAGTGCAGAGTAGACAGTAGTGAGTAGAGTAGTGAGTGCAGAGTAGTGAGTAGAGTAGTGAGTAGTGAGTTGAGTAGTGAGTAGTGAGTAGAGTAGTGAGTAGTGAGTAGTGAGTAGTGAGTAGAGTAGTGAGTAGAGTAGTGAGTGCAGAATAGTGAGTAGAGTAGTGAGTAGTGAGTACAGAGTAGTGAGTAGAGTAGTGAGTAGTGAGTGCAGAGTAGTGAGTAGAGTAGTGAGTAGTGAGTAGAGTAGGGAGTAGTGAGTGCAGAGTAGTGAGTAGAGTAGTGAGTAGTGAGTACAGTAGTGAGTGCAGAGTAGTGAGTAGAGTAGTGAGTAGTGAGTAGAGTAGTGAGTAGTGAGTAGAGTAGTGAGTAGTGAGTGCAGAGTAGTAAGTAGAGTAGTGAGTAGTGAGTAGAGTAGTGAGTAGTGAGTAGAGTAGTGAGTAGTGAGTGCAGAGTAGTGAGTAGAGTAGTGAGTAGTGAGTAGAGTAGTGAGTAGTGAGTGCAGAGTAGTGAGTAGAGTAGTGAGTAGTGAGTGCAGAGTAGTGAGTAGATAGTGAGTAGAGTAGTGAGTAGTGAGCAGAGTAGTGAGTAGTGGGTGCAGAGTAGTGCGTAGAGTAGTGAGTAGAGAGTAGTGAGTCTAGAGTAGTGAGTAGAGTAGTGAGTAGTGAGTAGAGTAGTGAGTAGAGTAGTGAGTAGAGTAGTGAGTAGAGTAGTGAGTAGAGTAGTGAGTAGTGAGTGCAGAGTAGTGAGTAGAGTAGTGAGGTGAGTAGAGTAGTGAGTAGTGAGTGCAGAGTAGTGAGTGCAGAGTAGTGAGTAGAGTAGTGAGTAGAGTAGTGAGTAGAGTAGTGAGTAGTGAGTGCAGAGTAGTGAGTAGAGTAGTGAGTAGTGAGTAGAGTAGTGAGTTGAGTAGTGAGTAGAGTAGTGAGTAGAGTAGTGAGTAGAGTAGTGAGTATTGAGTGCTGAGTAGTGAGTAGAGTAGTGAGTAGAGTAGTGAGTAGAGTAGTGAGTAGTGAGTAGAGTAGTGAGTAGTGAGTAGAGTAGTGAGTAGTGAGTAGAGTAGTGAATAGTGAGTAGAGTAGTGAGTAGAGTAGTGAGTAGTGAGTAGAGTAGTGAGTGCAGAGTAGTGAGTAGAGTAGTGAGTAGTGAGTAGAGTAGTGAGTAGAGTAGTGAGTAGTGAGTAGAGTAGTGAGTTGAGTAGTGAGTAGAGTAGTGAGTAGAGTAGTGAGTAGAGTAGTGAGTAGAGTAGTGAGTATTGAGTGCTGAGTAGTGAGTAGAGTAGTGAGTAGAGTAGTGAGTAGAGTAGTGAGTAGTGAGTAGAGTAGTGAGTAGAGTAGTGAGTAGAGTAGTGAGTAGTGAGTAGAGTAGTGAGTAGAGTAGTGAGTAGAGTAGTGAGTAGAGTAGTGAGTAGTGAGTAGAGTAGTGAGTGCAGAGTAGTGAGTAGAGTAGTGAGTAGAGTAGTGAGTAGTGAGTAGAGTAGTGAGTAGTGAGTAGAGTAGTGAGTAGTGAGTAGAGTAGTGAGTAGTGAGTAGAGTAATGAGTAGTGAGTAGAGTAGTGAGTAGTGAGTTGAGTAGTGAGTTGAGTAGTGACTAGAGTAGTGAGTAATGAGTAGAGTAGTGAGTAGAGTAGTGAGTAGTGAGTAGAGTAGTGAGTAGTGAGTAGAGTAGTGAGTGCAGAGTAGACAGTAGTGAGTAGAGTAGTGAGTGCAGAGTAGTGAGTAGAGTAGTGAGTAGTGAGTTGAGTAGTGAGTAGTGAGTAGAGTAGTGAGTAGTGAGTAGTGAGTAGTGAGTAGAGTAGTGAGTAGAGTAGTGAGTGCAGAGTAGTGAGTAGAGTAGTGAGTAGAGTAGTGAGTAGAGTAGTGAGTAGTGAGTGCAGAGTAGTGAGTAGAGTAGTGAGTAGTGAGTAGAGTAGTGAGTAGAGTAGTGAGTAGAGTAGTGAGTAGAGTAGTGAGTAGTGAGTGCAGAGTAGTGAGTAGAGTAGTGAGTAGTGAGTAGAGTAGTGAGTTGAGTAGTGAGTAGAGTAGTGAGTAGAGTAGTGAGTAGAGTAGTGAGTAGAGTAGTGAGTAGAGTAGTGAGTATTGAGTGCTGAGTAGTGAGTAGAGTAGTGAGTAGAGTAGTGAGTAGAGTAGTGAGTAGTGGGTAGAGTAGTGAGTAGTGAGTAGAGTAGTGAGTAGTGAGTAGAGTAGTGAATAGTGAGTAGAGTAGTGAGTAGAGTAGTGAGTAGTGAGTAGAGTAGTGAGTGCAGAGTAGTGAGTAGAGTAGTGAGTAGTGAGTAGAGTAGTGAGTAGAGTAGTGAGTAGTGAGTAGAGTAGTGAGTTGAGTAGTGAGTAGAGTAGTGAGTAGAGTAGTGAGTAGAAGAGTGAGTAGAGTAGTGAGTATTGAGTGCTGAGTAGTGAGTAGAGTAGTGAGTAGAGTAGTGAGTAGAGTAGTGAGTAGTGAGTAGAGTAGTGAGTAGAGTAGTGAGTAGAGTAGTGAGTAGTGAGTAGAGTAGTGAGTAGAGTAGTGAGTAGAGTAGTGAGTAGAGTAGTGAGTAGAGTAGTGAGTGGTGAATAGAGTAGTGAGTGCAGAGTAGTGAGTAGAGTAGTGAGTAGAGTAGTGAGTAGTGAGTAGAGTAGTGAGTAGTGAGTAGAGTAGTGAGTAGTGAGTAGAGTAGTGAGTGCAGAGTAGTGAGTAGAGTAGTGAGTAGAGTAGTGAGTAGTGAGTAGAGTAATGAGTAGTGAGTAGAGTAGTGAGTAGTGAGTTGAGTAGTGAGTTGAGTAGTGACTAGAGTAGTGAGTAATGAGTAGAGTAGTGAGTAGAGTAGTGAGTAGTGAGTAGAGTAGTGAGTAGTGAGTAGAGTAGTGAGTGCAGAGTAGACAGTAGTGAGTAGAGTAGTGAGTGCAGAGTAGTGAGTAGAGTAGTGAGTAGTGAGTTGAGTAGTGAGTAGTGAGTAGAGTAGTGAGTAGTGAGTAGTGAGTAGTGAGTAGAGTAGTGAGTAGAGTAGTGAGTGCAGAGTAGTGAGTAGAGTAGTGAGTAGTGAGTACAGAGTAGTGAGTAGAGTAGTGAGTAGTGAGTGCAGAGTAGTGAGTAGAGTAGTGAGTAGTGAGTAGAGTAGGGAGTAGTGAGTGCAGAGTAGTGAGTAGAGTAGTGAGTAGTGAGTGCAGAGTAGTGAGTAGAGTAGTGAGTAGTGAGTACAGTAGTGAGTGCAGAGTAGTGAGTAGAGTAGTGAGTAGTGAGTAGAGTAGTGAGTAGTGAGTAGAGTAGTGAGTAGTGAGTGCAGAGTAGTGAGTAGAGTAGTGAGTAGTGAGTAGAGTAGTGAGTAGTGAGTGCAGAGTAGTGAGTAGAGTAGTGAGTAGTGAGTGCAGAGTAGTGAGTAGAGTAGTGAGTAGAGTAGTGAGTAGTGAGCAGAGTAGTGAGTAGTGGGTGCAGAGTAGTGAGTAGAGTAGTGAGTAGAGAGTAGTGAGTCTAGAGTAGTGAGTAGAGTAGTGAGTAGTGAGTAGAGTAGTGAGTAGAGTAGTGAGTAGAGTAGTGAGCAGTGAGTACAGAGTAGTGAGTAGTGAGTAGTGAGTGCAGAGTAGTGAGTAGAGTAGTGAGTAGAGTAGTGAGTAGAGTAGTGAGTAGGACATCACAGGCAGCAGCTGTGCAAGCTTCTTACACTCACAAGGAGACCACAGGCAGCTGAGGTGCAATCTTCTCCCACTCACAAGAACGACATCACAGGCAGCAGCAGTGCAAGCTTCTTACACTCACAAGGAGACCACAGGCAGCAGAGGTGCAAGCTTCTCACACTCACAAGAAGGACATCACAGGCAGTAACGGTGCAATATTCTCACACTCACAAGGAGATCACTGGCAGTACACACCACATGAACACACTCCATAACACATAGCAACAATACATTGGCATTTACAATGCCATTAGCTCAAACTCAAATAAATCCGAGCCCGATTGCATTTCTAATGCTTGTTATTTATATCATTGTTTTATGTGTATTGATGTGTTTATAATGTATATGATATTTTTTTTAATTATGCTATTAAATAATGAATAAAAATGATTAGTAGGGGGGCGTGGCTACCGGCCGATCAAGATGGCCGCTTAGCCTGTGAGCTCCGGTGACCCAGCCGCCCTTTTCAATAAATCCTGATAAATATGCTGCTCCGACGACGGCGGTAGTGAGTGCAGAGTAGTGAGTAGAGTAGTGAGTAAAGTAGTGAGTAGTGAGTAGAGTAGTGAGTAGAGTAGTGAGTAGTGAGTAGAGTAGTGAGTAGAGTAGTGAGTAGTGATTGCACAGTAGTGAGTAGTGAGTAGAGTAGTGAGTAGAGTAGTGAGTATTGAGTGCAGAGTAGTGAGTAGAGTAGTGAGTGCAGAGTAGTGAGTAGAGTAGTGAGTAGAGTAGTGAGTAGTGAGTAGAGTAGTGAGTAGTGAGTAGAGTAGTGAGTAGTGAGTAGAGTAGTGAGTAGAGTAGTGAGTGCAGAGTAGTGAGTAGAGTAGTGAGTAGAGTAGTGAGTAGAGTAGTGAGTAGTGAGTAGAGTAGTGAGTGTAGAGTAGTGAGTAGAGTAGTGAGTAGAGTAGTGAGTAGTGAGTGCAGAGTAGTGAGTAGTGAGTAGAGTAGTGAGTAGTGAGTAGAGTAGTGAGTAGAGTAGTGAGTGCAGAGTAGTGAGTAGAGTAGTGAGTAGTGAGTGCAGAGTAGTGAGTAGTGAGTAGAGTAGTGAGTGCAGGGTAGTGAGTAGAGTAGTGAGTAGAGTAGTGAGTAGAGTAGTGAGTAGAGAGTGCAGAGTAGTGAGTAGAGTAGTGAGTAATGAGTAGAGTAGTGAGTAGTGAGTAGAATAGTGAGTAGTGAGTGCAGAGTAGTGAGTAGAGCAGGGAGTAGAGTAGTGAGTAGTGAGTAGAGTAGTGAGTAGAGTAGTGAGTAGTGAGTGCAGAGTAGTGAGTAGAGTAGTGAGTAGTGAGTAGAGTAGTGAGTAGTGAGTGCAGAGTAGTGAGTAGAGTAGTGAGTAGTGAGTGCAGAGTAGTGAGTGCAGAGTAGTCAGTAGTGAGTAGAGTAGTGAGTAGAGTAGTGAGTATTGAGTGCAGAGTAGTGAGTAGAGTAGTGAGTAGAGTAGTGAGTAGTGAGTAGAGTAGTGAGTAGAGTAGTGAGTAGTGAGTAGAGTAGTGAGTGCAGAGTAGTGAGTAGAGTAGTGAGTAGAGTAGTGAGTAGTGAGTAGAGTAGTGAGTAGAGTAGTGAGTAGTGATTGCACAGTAGTGAGTAGTGAGTAGAGTAGTGAGTAGAGTAGTGAGTATTGAGTGCAGAGTAGTGAGTAGAGTAGTGAGTGCAGAGTAGTGAGTAGAGTAGTGAGTAGAGTAGTGAGTAGTGAGTAGAGTAGTGAGTTGAGTAATGAGTAGAGTAGTGAGTAGAGTAGTGAGTAGAGTAGTGAGTAGAGTAGTGAGTAGAGTAGTGAGTATTGAGTGCTGAGTAGTGAGTAGAGTAGTGAGTAGAGTAGTGAGTAGAGTAGTGAGTAGTGAGTAGAGTAGTGAGTAGTGAGTAGAGTAGTGAATAGTGAGTAGAGTAGTGAGTAGAGTAGTGAGTAGTAAGTAGAGTAGTGAGTGCAGAGTAGTGAGTAGAGTAGTGAGTAGTGAGTACAGAGTAGTGAGTAGAGTAGTGAGTAGCGTAGTGAGTAGTGAGTAGAGTAGTGAGTAGAGTAGTGAGTAGAGTAGTGAGTAGAGTAGTGAGTAGAGTAGTGAGTAGTGAGTGCAGAGTAGTGAGTAGAGTAGTGAGTAGAGTAGTGAGTATAGTGAGTAGTGAGTGCAGAGTAGTGAGTGCAGAGTAGTGAGTAGAGTAGTGAGTAGAGTAGTGAGTAGAGTAGTGAGTAGAGTAGTGAGTAGTGAGTGCAGAGTAGTGAGTAGAGTAGTGAGTAGTGAGTAGAGTAGTGAGTTGAGTAGTGAGTAGAGTAGTGAGTAGAGTAGTGAGTAGAGTAGTGAGTATTGAGTGCTGAGTAGTGAGTAGAGTAGTGAGTAGAGTAGTGAGTAGAGTAGTGAGTAGTGAGTAGAGTAGTGAGTAGTGAGTAGAGTAGTGAGTAGTGAGTAGAGTAGTGAATAGTGAGTAGAATAGTGAGTAGAGTAGTGAGTAGTGAGTAGAGTAGTGAGTGCAGAGTAGTGAGTAGAGTAGTGAGTAGTGAGTAGAGTAGTGAGTAGAGTAGTGAGTAGTGAGTAGAGTAGTGAGTTGAGTAGTGAGTAGAGTAGTGAGTAGAGTAGTGAGTATTGAGTGCTGAGTAGTGAGTAGAGTAGTGAGTAGAGTAGTGAGTAGAGTAGTGAGTAGTGAGTAGAGTAGTGAGTAGAGTAGTGAGTAGTGAGTAGAGTAGTGAGTAGAGTAGTGAGTAGAGTAGTGAGTAGAGTAGTGAGTAGTGAGTAGAGTAGTGAGTGCAGAGTAGTGAGTAGAGTAGTGAGTAGAGTAGTGAGTAGTGAGTGCAGAGTAGTGAGTAGTGAGTAGAGTAGTGAGTAGTGAGTAGAGTAGTGAGTGCAGAGTAGTGAGTAGAGTAGTGAGTAGAGTAGTGAGTAGAGTAGTGAGTAGTGAGTAGAGTAGTGAGTAGTGAGTTGAGTAGTGAGTTGAGTAGTGACTAGAGTAGTGAGTAGTGAGTAGAGTAGTGAGTAGAGTAGTGAGTAGTGAGTAGAGTAGTGAGTAGTGAGTAGAGTAGTGAGTAGAGTAGTGAGTAGAGTAGAGAGTAGTGAGTAGAGTAGTGAGTAGTGAGTAGAGTAGTGAGTGCAGAGTAGACAGTAGTGAGTAGAGTAGTGAGTGCAGAGTAGTGAGTAGAGGAGTGAGTAGTGAGTTGAGTAGTGAGTAGTGAGTAGAGTAGTGAGTAGTGAGTAGTGAGTAGTGAGTAGAGTAGTGAGTAGAGTAGTGAGTGCAGAGTAGTGAGTAGAGTAGTGAGTAGTGAGTACAGAGTAGTGAGTAGTGAGTGCAGAGTAGTGAGTAGAGTAGTGAGTAGTGAGTAGAGTAGGGAGTAGTGAGTGCAGAGTAGTGAGTAGAGTAGTGAGTAGTGAGTGCAGAGTAGTGAGTAGAGTAGTGAGTAGTGAGTACAGTAGTGAGTGCAGAGTAGTGAGTAGAGTAGTGAGTAGTGAGTAGAGTAGTGAGTAGTGAGTAGAGTAGTGAGTAGTGAGTGCAGAGTAGTGAGTAGAGTAGTGAGTAGTGAGTAGAGTAGTGAGTAGTGAGTGCAGAGTAGTGAGTAGAGTAGTGAGTAGTGAGTGCAGAGTAGTGAGTAGAGTAGTGAGTAGAGTAGTGAGTAGTGAGCAGAGTAGTGAGTAGTGGGTGCAGAGTAGTGAGTAGAGTAGTGAGTCTAGAGTAGTGAGTCTAGAGTAGTGAGTAGAGTAGTGAGTAGTGAGTAGAGTAGTGAGTAGAGTAGTGAGTAGAGTAGTGAGTAGTGAGTACAGAGTAGTGAGTAGTTAGTAGTGAGTGCAGAGTAGTGAGTAGAGTAGAGAGTAGAGTAGTGAGTAGAGTAGTGAGTAGGACATCACAGGCAGCAGCTGTGCAAGCTTCTTACACTCACAAGGAGACCACAGGCAGCTGAGGTGCAATCTTCTCCCACTCACAAGAACGACATCACAGGCAGCAGCAGTGCAAGCTTCTTACACTCACAAGGAGACCACAGGCTGCAGAGGTGCAAGCTTCTCACACTCACAAGAAGGACATCACAGGCAGTAACGGTGCAATATTCTCACACTCACAAGGAGATCACTGGCAGTACACACCACATGAACACACTCCATAACACATAGCAACAAGTCATTGGCATTTACAATGCCATTAGCTCAAACTCAAATAAATCCGAGCCCGATTGCATTTCTAATGCTTGTTATTTATATCATTGTTTTATGTGTATTGATGTGTTTATAATGTATATGATATTTTTTTTAATTATGCTATTAAATAATGAATAAAAATGATTAGTAGGGGGCGTGGCTACCGGCCGATCAAGATGGCCGCTTAGCCTGTGAGCTCCGGTGACCCAGCCGCCCTTTTCAATAAGTCCTGACAAATATGCTGCTCCGACGACGGCGGTAGTGAGTGCAGAGTAGTGAGTAGAGTAGTGAGTAGAGTAGTGAGTAGTGAGTAGAGTATTGAGTAGAGTAGTGAGTAGTGAGTAGAGTAGTGAGTAGAGTAGTGAGTAGTGATTGCACAGTAGTGAGTAGTGAGTAGAGTAGTGAGTAGAGTAGTGAGTATTGAGTGCAGAGTAGTGAGTAGAGTAGTGAGTGCAGAGTAGTGAGTAGAGTAGTGAGTAGAGTAGTGAGTAGTGAGTAGAGTAGTGAGTAGTGAGTAGAGTAGTGAGTTGAGTAATGAGTAGAGTAGTGAGTAGAGTAGTGAGTAGAGTAGTGAGTAGAGTAGTGAGTATTGAGTGCTGAGTAGTGAGTAGAGTAGTGAGTAGAGTAGTGAGTAGAGTAGTGAGTAGAGTAGTGAGTAGTGAGTAGAGTAGTGAGTGCAGAGTAGTGAGTAGAGTAGTGAGTAGAGTAGTGAGTAGTGAGTGCAGAGTAGTGAGTAGTGAGTAGAGTAGTGAGTAGTGAGTAGAGTAGTGAGTAGAGTAGTGAGTGCAGAGTAGTGAGTAGAGTAGTGAGTAGTGAGTGCAGAGTAGTGAGTAGAGTAGTGAGTAGTGGGTAGAGTAGTGAGTGCAGGGTAGTGAGTAGAGTAGTGAGTAGAGTAGTGAGTAGAGAGTGCAGAGTAGTGAGTAGAGTAGTGAGTAATGAGTAGAGTAGTGAGTAGTGAGTAGAATAGTGAGTAGTGAGTGCAGAGTAGTGAGTAGAGCAGGAGTAGAGTAGTGAGTAGTGAGTAGAGTAGGGAGTAGAGTAGTGAGTAGAGTAGTGAGTAGTGAGTGCAGAGTAGTGAGTAGAGTAGTGAGTAGAGTAGTGAGTAGAGTAGTGAGTAGAGTAGTGAGTAGTGAGTAGAGTAGTGAGTGCAGAGTAGTGAGCAGAGTAGTGAGTAGAGTAGTGAGTAGTGAGTAGAGTAGTGAGTAGAGTAGTGAGTAGTGATTGCACAGTAGTGAGTAGTGAGTAGAGTAGTGAGTAGAGTAGTGAGTATTGAGTGCAGAGTAGTGAGTAGAGTAGTGAGTGCAGAGTAGTGAGTAGAGTAGTGAGTAGAGTAGTGAGTAGTGAGTAGAGTAGTGAGTTGAGTAATGAGTAGAGTAGTGAGTAGAGTATTGAGTAGAGTAGTGAGTAGAGTAGTGAGTAGAGTAGTGAGTATTGAGTGCTGAGTAGTGAGTAGAGTAGTGAGTATTGAGTGCTGAGTAGTGACCCAGCCGCCCTTTTCAATAAGTCCTGACAAATATGCTGCTCCGACGACGGCCTCTAGGATCGGAGTGCCAGTGGTATCACCTGATGTGACTTCTGTGTAAATCTGAGGTCTAAATCGACCCGAGAGACTTGCTGACGAACTGCGGCCTACCTGGAAAACTGAGTCCGGGGGCTAAAGTTGTGATCCGGCCGACGCCCAAGAACCGGAACTTTGAAGACGGCGCTCCTGATCCGGCGGAACGAGTGGACGGAAGATCCCTCAGCGCTGATACGCGCTCGTCTGGTGGCTTGACGCCGATAACTGCCGCTCGCTGGGCTGCGGTTCCAGCTGCTGGCTGTGACAGAACTGAAACTGGTGGCTGCGGTGAGTGTGGGGCCCTCTTTGTTCGGCTACCGCCGTGAAGAAAGCGGCTTACGCCCTAGGGATGACCCTCTCCCCCTCCACCTCCACTCCCCAGCATAGACCCCAGCATGGTCCGGCGCACGCACAGGTAAACGGTCTGCATAGTAGGCCCGGCCCTACGTTCCTCAAGACTCCGGAGTGTCGCAGGGCATGAATCCGGGGTGTGGAGTGCCACAATACAATACTACCGCCTTCTTCTCTGCCCTACAGTTTGCTTGGCGCCCCCACTGCCCCATTGTTTCGTAGTACTGTACGCAACAGACATAAGTCGCCATGGCAGGCAGGGGGCCGCGGCATACTACCACACAGGCGAAGCTGGATAAATTTGGTTATGGGAAAGGATCATCTCCCAGCCACTCCCAAACTAAGCCTGCAGACAGCGAAGGGACAAAAAAGATCACTCTCGAAGACGTGATGAAGGCCCTTGCTAACGCACAGGCTACGGTGGGCACTATATCTACAGATGTTTCTCTGTTGCGCGCAGATCTCCACAAAATTGCGGATAGGGTCAAAGAAGTGGAAATAGTAGCCAAGTCTCTCGTGGCGGACACTTCTGAACTACAGACCTCGGTCGCCCAGCTTGAAAAGGAGAATAAGGCGCTGGCTGAGAAGCTCGACGAGCAAGAAGGGCGGGCACGACGCAATAATGTTCGGATTATTATTATTTTTTTTTTTTTTTAAACCTTCATTGTGCAAGTAGAAGCATACAAATACGGGCCTACAACCAATCAGGCCGGCCATGACACATTATAAGCGCACGAAGTCAGCATTAGAATTCCCCAGCAGTTTCTCAGCAGTATATAAACAAGCAATCACCATTAAAGGGCCAAGTATTGCCGCTAGGAGAAGGATTAAAGAAGGTTAATTTTATAATATAATAGGAATTATAGCAGGAGCAGTAGCAACTTTTGTCATCTGAAGTCCTATGGCGGGCAGTTGGTAAAGCATCAATACAAAGGAGCAGTGATCGGCGGAAGTAATACCAGCAATTGGCAAAAGTCAACATAGAGTCGCCCCGTTTCAAATCAATTCCCACCGCTGCCCACCATCCACCCATCACCACCTGAATGTGTGCTGGTACAGTTCAGAGGAATCAGAACAGCAACGCTAAGATAGCCATCCACTATACTATCCCAAATAAAGGGAAAAAGAGGGGGGAAGGGCAGAAAAAGGAATATTAAAAACAGAAAAGAAAGAATGCAGCGCCGCTATACGCGTCCCATGGCGAATAAAGTACACAGAACTAGAGACCCACGATCGGGGTCGAGGCGAGTAAGACATGATATATGTGCTATTATTGTCATGTACGTGAGGAAGTCATACCCCACACTGCCGGCTAACACTCCATGAAGGACGCGCGCAGACACAGCGTCCCGATAAAGGGATACAAAAGAGCCATAGAATCAAGAAGAACGGACAATATAAAGATCCCATCCCTCCCACACCACCCTGCACCCCTGCAGAAGGCTACGGCCTACCCCCCCAGCAGCGTGCCTGTCGCCCTAAGCGGAACCCGAAATATAGAAGAATCAGAAAGTGAGAAAAGAACACAACAGACAAAAAGAGAAAGGAAGGGGGGGAAAGAAAACCAGTGGGAGAGGAGGTCTGCGATCGTACATTCAGCTCCTACCCCCCCTTAACACTGCTGAAACCCACATCGAAACAAGATCGACACAACCTCAAATATCAGGAACATGAAGAGGAATCGGTCATATTGTTACAGCTGCGAGCAGTCCGTATCTCCATACAGTAATTAGCAGTCCGCCGAAGCAGTTCTGTCTCACCCCTGTCCTCTCTTGGTCATAACTTTAGTACACAGGAAAATAGAATACAGCAAGCAGTTCGGCATGGAGTGTACACAGGATCGAAACAAGGCAGGCCAAGGGCGCAGAACAGGGGATCCCAGTCTCGAGCAGCAACGCAAACAATGGCGGCAGAAGACCAAATTGTCAAAGAACAGCATCAGGAGCAGCAAACAGACTGGGTGCGGTCCCGCTGCCCAAGGGGGCGAGGTATCCCCCGCGGGGCAGCCGTGGGGCCCCACCAAAGCAGTTCGAGTCAAACAGCCGCCAAGCTCCCCAGCCAGACTGACCTGGACGGGCCCCGACGTGGGGCCCTCACCCACGTCCGCCACAATCAAAACTTCCTGGAGGTTCGGGGTCGCAGACATACGGTCTCCCAGATGAGCAGCGGCATCACTCTCTGCAACAGCCGAGGGAGGCAAAGCAGCACACTTCTTCAGTCGGGTCGCATTCACGGGGGACGGCCCAACAGGCATGGCGGCAGAACCGCTATCCTGCACAGCTGCGTCAAAGGCCATGGCCGCACGCCAAGAACATAGGGCGGCGAGGACATCGCCAATCGTGGGCTCACTCCCACAAGCTTCAGCCATCGTGCAGTTCGACAGACCAGACTCGCCGTCCCAAACAGGTCTGAGACCCAGGGCGCCGGCCGCCATTTTGTCAGTGCAGCAGGGACGCTCCGCTCCTCAACTCTCGGACCGGGCCGTCGAATAAGGCCCACCGGAGTTGCGTCGAGCCCCGGTAATGGCAATCTTGGTGCAGAAAGATGGGCCGCCAAAAACAAGGGGTCGCCGGCGCCACCGTCTCACGGGCGCCGCCCGCCGATTCCGGGCGATGGGCTTCAAGATGGCCGGGCAGGACAACAGAGGAGGGACAAGCCTCCTGTACGGTCTACCCCCGTCCGAGGCGGGCCGCGCCCCGCAACAAAGCCCCCGGGCCACCAGACCGGGCCCGGTCAGTCGCCACCGGCACAACCGCACAATGGCCTCTTCAGCCGGCACCCCTCCTCCACCTGGGGCCGGCGTCTATGTCCCGCTCCGGCCGAGCGTCACAGGCGAGTACCCGGCCCGCACGCCGCGGAGGCTCCGGAGCAAACAAGAGCACAACTCCAGATCCGCGGCACCCCGGAGCCCCCAGGCCAGACGGTAAGTGCGAGCAGCGTTTAACATTCCCATATTCCGCCAAATGTGTCTCCTCGGGGCAGGATTAAGTACAGGATATGCGTTTCAGGCAGGAGGTTGACGGAGCCGAGCTACAATGCGGCCATCTCGGTCGCGAGCTTGGCTCCTCCAATGTTCAGATTATTGGTATTCCGGAATCAGAAGGTGCAAGAGCTATGGACCAGTATGTTGAGGAGCTAATTACCACCAAACTGCAACCTAAGGGACTTTCGAACTTTTTCTCGGTGGAGTGTGCACACAGGGTGCCCGGTGGCAAACCTAGACCGGGTGCGCCCCCGAGACCGGTACTCACTAGGTTATTCAACTTTAGAGACCGAGACCCCATCTTACAAGCAGCAAGAAACGCCTCTCCCATCCGTGTCTTAAACTCTACTGTCACGTTCTTCCCGGATTACACGGCGACTGTTTCCAGGAAAAGGCGAAGTTTTTTGGAGGTCAAGAAATTACTCAGGGCACAGGAGTTGCCCTACTCGATGCTCTTTCCTGCAAGACTTCGGGTGGTGGCAGACAAGAGGACTTGGTTTTTTGATACGTCCGAGGCTGCACATGACTGGATGGAAAGTTGGCGCACTGTGGATAGATCAGATCGTAGACCAAAACCACACCGACACCGGGACGCTGAAGGCGCAGCCGGGGGCTCTAGCTCTGGAGACCCTGATCTGCACCACTCTCCGCACCATGACGAGGGATGAGCTCTGTTTACATATTTTTGCTCTCCGATTACAACAGTGATTCGGTGCAAATTCAGGCCTCTGCCGCCTGGGACTCTGAGCTGGACCAAGACTTGGGGCATTAAGGGCTGGTGACTGGCTGAACTCTTTCCCCGACAAGCAAGTATTGGGGCACTGGGACGGATAGAGCGCTCTGCTGAGTTGGGGTGGCGGGCAGTTGAAAGTTCGTCTAGCAGGGAGGCAGGGAGGGTGGGTGGGACACAGGGTGGAAGGGTGATTGAGTTGTTTTTCAATGTTCTTTTTCCTTTTTGTATGATAATGAAGGCGACATGCTTCTTGAAAGTAGATGCATTGCAGGATTTATCCCCCATTGATTTGCGTGATGTTACGCACACCAATAGATGGCTGCACACGTAGCGGATACACCTGAGACTCGTATAACCCGCCAATCGGCTTTAACAGTCATGACCTGGAATGTTCGGGGGTTGGGGGACAGGGTGAAGTGTGGCCTAGTGCTGCAATACCTAAAGCGTTGTAACCCGGCCATAGTTTTACTTTAGGAAACTCATCTGGTAGGCTCGGCCTCAAAGGCAATGGATAGATGGGGATACAAGTTCATTGCACATGCAGACTTCTCATCTGGTTCGAGGGGGACAGGGATACTCATATGGAAGAACTTTCAGATGGTGGTTCAACAGATACGAATAGATAATCAGGGCCGCTTCGCGGCAGCGACGGTTCAGTGGGAGGGCCAGCTTTTCAACTTTGTGTCCAGATATATCCCGCCAGGCCTCCATGCTACAACACACACTGCCCTCACGACTTTTCTCTTGACTCTGCCAACTGCAACGTTGGTGATAGGGGGTGACTTCAAGGACATTATAGATCAAGAGCTCGATAGACACCCACATACGACAGCGGTGCGGGGAGGCGGACGACTCCTCGGACTACTTGACGCCTTGGGACTCACGGACTGCTGGAG
The DNA here is from genome assembly GCF_964263255.1 of Lissotriton vulgaris. NCBI lineage: Eukaryota > Metazoa > Chordata > Amphibia > Caudata > Salamandridae > Lissotriton > Lissotriton vulgaris. The sequence goes on along the minus strand of NC_141691.1, from coordinate 1,288,239,770 downwards.
ACACAAACACCCTCACGATAAACAATACACTTATTATTCAGCGACCCACGATTCTCTCTCGCGGATGGATTACGTCTTGGTGTATGGGGATGTGCTGCAGGGCATTTAGGAGGTAGAAATCCGTCCCAGGGGAATATCTGATCATTCTCCACTACGACTCACATACATCAACCACTGCACCCATAGAAGCTGCATATTCCCTATCCACGCGGGTTACCTGCAGGTCACCCCCCTAATGAAGACATTAAAGAATGCCACTAAACAATATTTCCAGGAGAATTCTGGATCGGTAGATTCACACAGCACCCTGTGGGAGGCATACAAAACAGCCCTGCGCGGACAGGCGATAGCCTCCATTGCTGACCACAAGCGAACACAGCGGCAGGAACTTAGCACTTTAGAAGCGGCACTTAGAACTGCAATTCGGGAACAGGAGACTCGCCCGTCCCTTGGGGCTGCCCAGGCTGTTCGGCTACGGTGCACCGAGTGGATGGCATACCAGAAAGAAATGGTACAGAATACAATACAGGCTACCCGTCACAGGGTTTACGAGCTGGGGGACAAGGCCGGAAAGATGTTGGCATGGCTGGACAAGAAGGAGAGAGCGGGTAGAGTCATTGCACAGCTGATGTCACCTTCGGGTCGTGCGACCTCGGATTCCGGGGCCATAGTCGACCTACTTGCTGACCACTTTGAAACACTGTACACCCCCCAGGCGCCATACTCGATAGAGGAGGCATATGATTATATCAAAGACCTGACCATTCCCTGCCTCTCCCCAGAAGCAGCGCTTCTACTTGAGGCAGATATCATTGTTGAAGAAATACAAGAGGCAACCTATGCATTGGCATCTGGTAAGGCACTGGGCCCCAACGGGTTTCCGGTGGAGCTGGACAAGAACACGGTTCAAACAACGGCCCCCCATCTCATCAAGATGTTTACTGATAGTCTGGAAGCAGGAGAACTCCCTGGAGACCAGCGCCTCACCACGATCATTCCGATCCATAAACCTGGTAAAGTGGCAGAGGCTTGCGCCTCTTACCGCCCTATCTCCTTAATAAATGCGGAACCAAAGATCCTCGCCAAATTACTAGCGCAGCGACTGGCCCCACATCTTGCTACCCTGGTGCGCCCAGATCAATCTGGCTTTGTGCCATCCCGCAATACATCACATAACCTACGCCGTCTACAGGCTGTATTGGCCCGCCCGGAACGCATAAAAGAACCTGCGGTTCTCCTTTCCCTGGACACCACTATGGCATTTGACACCGTGGAATGGCCCTATTTGTTTGCTGTGCTTCAACACATGGGCTTCGGCCCCAAGTTCTGCGCCTGGATTCGTCTACTCTATACCAAACCCCTGGCCCAGATAGTAGCGAATAGTCACATCTCTAGAGACTTCCCGCTCGGTCGAGGGACTAGGCAGGGATGACCGCTCTCCCCCCTACTGTTTACTCTGGTCCTTGAATTGTTAGCAATCTGGATCCGATGGGAACCCTCCATTAAGGGTATCCGATGGTCACCGACGTGGGAAGATCGCATATCTCTCTACACGGACAATATCCTTCTCTATCTCACCTCTCATAAAAAGTCAATTCTGGAGCTCCTTAATGTCTGCGAAAAATTTGGGAGGGTGTCGGGATATAGGATTAACTGGACTAAACCAGTCCTATTCGTTCTTGCTGGCCACTCGCCGTTGCTCCCGGCGAGCTGCCCCTTAAGATATACGGACGCGGCGTTCAAATATCTGGGTATTTATGTTTCGTCAGACCCAGACGAAGTTTACGCCCTAAATATGAAACCCCCACTGGACCGATTCAAACGGGATGTAAAGGTATGGCGCTTCCTCCCTCTCACGCTCCTGGGCAAAGCTGCACTGTTCAAAATGATTACACTTCCTCGCTTCCTGTATATCATCGAAAATACGCCGTTCCCGGTCCCGCCCTCCTACTTTACGGTGATTTCATCGGCGGTTTTCGGCTTTGCTATGGGACGGGAAGCCGGCACGGATTGCGCAATGTAAACTGGTAAAAGACTGTTATGATGGAAGCATAGCACTCCCTAATATCGAACTATACTACTGGGCGACCCACCTCAAACAAATCAACTATTGGTTGCATGCCCGCAGACTGAACCCGCTTATTTAGCAGACAGGCAATGTTTGGAACACAGAGGTTTGCTACGAAACCTCTATAGCCGTAGTGTACCGACCGATCTAGTGGGACCGCCAAGACACACAATTCATCTCTGGTACAAGGCACATAGACATCTTCAATGCGCTAATATAATCACGCAAATGACACCATTGTGGGACTCATGAAGGGGCGTGGCTTGGGCGCCGATGGCGATGGTCGCCTGAGAGCTCGGCTCCGGGACTGAGCCCGGGGTTATCCTGTAAATCGGAGGCTGTGGGGCACCCTAACCCCCGCAAACTGTTGATCGGCCCGACGGGGACCTTCCGGGGCACTTGGCGCAGTCCGAACGTGTGGTGACCCGGCGGAAAATCGAAGTTTGTGGAACCGCGGAGTGCGACCCAACATGGCGCCCGGACCTCATTGTCCCCTTGGCCGGGACCATTAGACTGAAGGAGCACCACTAGCAGCGGCGCACCCTCCACCCTTCCATCTCCCTGTGATATGAGGGTCTGGATATCGGTCTGATTGGACTCTGGCACCGGGGATCGCACCTAGATGGTCGGATGCCCTCGCTATAGCGGATCCCGGCACGCGGCGCCTGAAGGCTCTGACCGTAGTGCCCACTCCCTACACCGCACCTGGCTGCATCTCCCTGACCAACCCACTCCCATGGGAGGCACAACCCTTTGGCGCCACAAAGTATCCGGCGGAGTTGGTGACCCTTGTTCCGGGTCCTCATCAGCCAGACGGGCCTGCCCGACCTGGCGCCGATTGTCTCCGCCTCCTCCTCGGTGCCCTCAGACGACGTGGTGGTGGCGCGAGCCGAAGTTGAGAAGGCCCAACAGGCCCTGGAGACGGGGATCACCGGCACTCGACCCGAAGACCAGCAACCGGGAGAGCCATAGCCGACGCCCGCAATCGGTGGCGCCTGTCCCTGGATCCACACTGTGTGCTTCCGGCGACATGGGGACACCTAGGGGAGCCAAGGGGACTACCCCAGCCGCCTCAGACTCGGAGACCCCGGACAAAGAGGAACGTGGAGACCCGGAGAGTTCGGGTGGTACACCTATGCAGCAGCAATTTGACCGCGTCTTGGAGGCGATTGCGACCACACGCTCAGCCCTCCAACAGGACATTGCCCAGGTGGCGACGAGCCTAGGCCTCCTTAGAGCGGATCACGGCAAGCTTTCGGATAGGGTCAAGGAAGTGGAGAGCTCGGTGAAAACCTTGGAGCCGGCGCAGCGAACCTTGGCCGCGACTATGAAGGATGCCCTGTCCCGGATTACTGCCCTGGAGCGGCGGGCGGAAGATGCGGAAGGCCGTAACAGGCGAAACAACATTCGTGTGGTGGGCCTGCCGGAGAAGATTGAGGATGTCGACATGGTGGCATACTTGGAAGCCTGGCTCCGAGACACGGTGGCCCCGGAGGGTCTATCCTCCTTCTACACCCTGGAGCGAGCTCATAGAGTCCCAGCGAGGCCACCACAACAGGGACGTGCCCCGCGACCGGTGGTGGCACGGTTATTGCACTTTCGGGACAGAGACCTCATCCTCAATGCCGCCAGACATAATGGCCCATTCAAAGTGGCGAACAGCCAGGTGAACATCTTCCCGGATTACACCTATGAAACCCAACGCAGGCGGTTTTCGTTCTTGGCGGTCAAGCGCGAGCTCCGGAGCGAGGGCATCCAATACTCGCTCCTATTTCCTGCGAGACTCCGCATCATTGTTGATGACAAGACTCAATTCTTTGATACCCCGGAGGATGTCTGTAACTGGCTTGAGCTCTATAGAGCCGGGAAAGATGGCTTTAGCTCCTCATCTCAGCTGGCGGCGGATTCGGAGCTGAGACGGCGGTCCAAAAGGATTCGGAGTCGCCGTGGCCGAACAGGCGGACCCTCAACTGCGGAGACATCGACGGAGCGGAAAGGAGTGCTGGAGGTGCTATCTGCGCTGTCTGGCTCACGAGATGGTGCCATTGAAGAGGAAGCGGGCCCTGGTGACGAGGGGGCACCGACGGACTCCGAGGAATCGGTGACTGATAGCGTCCACACGCCGGTGATCACACCGAAATCGGTGGAGGACCTTCTGGATGGACAGGGTTAACGGGGTGAGCTACATCCATTTGGGTGGGGGCCCGAAACGGGGGTGGCGGATGCCGACGATTGATGCTGACTCCCGGGGAAGGGGGGGGGTGGGGTGCTTTGCTTTTGCCCCGAGGATTTCTGGTACTGTTTTGGGCTTGCTTTAGTCCTGGTAGCCAGGGCTTCGAGGGCCCACTGCCAACGCCCGGCCCGCACCTGGCCCTTAAGGCCTTCCTACGGTGGCGACCGCAGGATTAGTTGGGGACAGTGGGTTTTTGGAGGGTATGGTTTGGATGGGAACTAGATGGTGCTATTTGGGTCCTGTTCTGGGGAGGGTGGATGGGGGTTTGGTTCGACCTGGGGTTGTTAAGTTTTGGTTGGGGAAAATGGCCGCCATCAGTGCTGGGTTGATTGATGCTCTTTCTTTGTTGGGACCCGGATGGGAAGACTGCACGAACGATATGGGACAATGGCTGATGTTGCTAATGTGAAATGTATTACTTGGAACGTGCGGGGGCTCCACACCATGTCTAGGCGTCATAAGGTCAACGCTTATCTAGTGCGTAGGGGGGTACAAATGGCGCTGCTGCAGGAGACCCATCTGAACAAGGCGGAAGGGGCGGCGCTACAGCGTAGGTGGAGGGGGCAGGTCTTTTGCACTTCGTACTCCGCGTATGCCAGAGGGGCGCTGATTTGGGTTAGAGCTGGGGTTCCCTTCCAGGTCACGAAAACAATGATAGATCCAGAGGGGCGTTATATGGCCATTTCGGGCACTTTGGGAGGGAGGGACCTAAACGTTTGCTGTGTGTACGCTCCCAATATAGACCAGATTGCTTTCCTTTCCAGGTTATCGGGCTCGTTGGCCCACTTCTTCTCCGGGCCCCTCCTGCTCGGTGGAGATTTCAATTCAGTAGTGGATGTGGATACTGACCGCTCGCATCCGCCCCTCCCAGACTCTCCAGTTCGCCGTGTGGCTAAAGGTCGTAGGGACTGGCAGACACACTGGGGTCTAACGGATATTTGGAGGGCGCAACACCCCGCAACTAGGGACTATTCCTACTTCTCGGGCCTCCATGAGTTACACGTTAGACTGGACGGATTTCTTGGCTCGGCTGAACTGGTTTCAGCAGCGGTCCGGTCTGAATATTTGGCCAGGACCATCTCAGATCATAACCTCCTCCTGCTGGACCTTCGTTTGTTTCCGGGGGTGCCTGCGGTCCCCACCTGGAAGTTACGTCCCGAAATCCTTGAGGACAGCGTTTTCAAAGCGGACCTGGGTGATAGGATCTCGGAGTACTTCGCGTCCAACGGGGGCACCGCGAGCTCGAGAGCGCTAGAATGGGATGCTTTTAAGGTGGTGGTGAGGGGATACTGTATTTTCAAGAAGGTCGGCATGAGGCGAATTATCCTTGCCGACTTAGATACAGCTGACCGGAAACTCCGCGAGTTGGAACTCCGCCGCCCCGGGCGCCCTGAACTACAGGAACGCACGGCGGAGGCGAAGGAGGCGGTAGCGGCGGAGGTCGAACGGCTGCGCTGTTTCGACTACAAGGCCTACACGGTTAGGTCCCTCGCAGAGGGGGATAGGTCGAGCGCGTTGCTGGCATGGCTAGCCAACCCTACGGGCCAGTCCTCGTTGACGACGTCCATGCGCATGGCGGACGGGACCGTGGTACACACTCAGCCTGAGATTCTGAGCTGCTACCTGCACTACTACGAACGTTTGTACCGCAGTCGCTCTGTCAGAGACCCTGACCTGCTTGATAATTATCTACGGCCCCTGGAGCTCCAGACAGTGGAGCAGGACGTGGCGAAGGCCCTGGGGTCCGACATAGAACTGGGAGAGATCCGCAGCGCCATTAAAAACATGGCGAGGAATAAGACCCCGGGCCTAGACGGCCTTCCGGTGGAATTTTATGCAGCTTATGCTGATCTCCTAGCCCCAAGGTTATTAATAGTATATAGAGAGGCGAAGAGGCTTGGTCGGCTCCCAGGCTCGATGTGCGAGGCCTTAATGGTTCCCCTCCTCAAGCCCGGAAGGGACTCGTCCGATCCGGGGTCCTACCGTCCCTTATCAATGTTGATGGTTGACTATAAAATACTGAGCAGCATCTTGGCTTCGAGGCTGCTGGGTCACATGAGCTCTCTGGTACATGAGGACCAGGCTGGATTCATCCCCAGGCGAAACACGACCATGAACATCCGCAGGTTGTTCCGCCTGCTGGGAGAACCGCTCATGGATGCCCCGTGCCCGGTAGTCCTATCGGTAGACTTAGAGAAGGCTTTTGACAGCCTGGAATGGGACTACCTGTGCACTGTGTTACGGAGGTTCGGCCTTGGCGAGGGCTTCATCAGATGGACCACGGTCCTGTATGCCTCTGCATCGGCCAGGGTTCGGGCGGGCCCGCTAATTTCCTCACAATACCCGGTGGAGAGAGGCACGAGGCAGGGTTGTTCGTTATCCCCGCTTCTCTTTGCGCTGGCGGTGGAGCCACTCGCGCGGCACCTCCGATCGGGAGCCCATTATAATGGCTTGTGGACACCTTCAGGCCCACACTACGTTTCGCTGTATGCAGACGACCTGCTGCTCTTCCTTGAGAACCCGATTGCTGCCCTGCATGGAGCTGCGACGGCGCTCACGACGTTTGGGGAGGTCTCGGGCCTCCGGGTGAACTGGGCTAAGACCTGTCTTTTCCCGGTTCGCAAAGGCACCCCTAGCCCTGTTCTCAGTAGAGAGATTAGATGGGAACCTGACTGCTTTAAGTACCTGGGGGTGTACGTCTACCATGAACCATCTGACCTCCTGGATGGGAACATTGCCCGCGGCACCCGAGCACTACGGGGCAGTATGGACATCTGGGCTACACTACCGATCTCGGTGGCAGGGCGGATCGCTTTGCTCAAAATGGTGGCGCTTCCCCGGTTGCTGTATTATTTCCGGGCGCTACCGATCTGGGTCCCACCGGCCACGTTTCGACTATTACGATCAATGATAGTCGGATTCCTCTGGGGCTCGGGCCGCCGAAGGGTGGCCCTCAAGACCCTGATGAGGCCGAAAGCCGAGGGTGGGCTTGCGGTGCCGGATTTTGAAAAGTACTACTTAGCGGCGCAGCTCCAGACCTTTACCCAGGAGATAGCCCGGGAATTCCGGGGCCCAGAAGACAGGAGAGGTACGGGTATGACCAGGCATGTTCTCTCCTTCATAGCGCTGCGACAACGTTTGGCCTTACAGGACTTGTCGCTAGAGGAGAAGACCGTTCGCCTGTGTTGGAACCGAGCTCACGCCCGGGGCCACCTGAGAATACCGTTTGCGCCCGAAATACCTTTGGGGATGCTGACGGCCTTGCCCCATGGCGGTGATTGGTCACGGTTGGCAAACTGGGAGGACGCAGGCTTACAATTGATAGGTGACCTCTACGAGGACGGGGCGCTCTTGCCCTTTCAGGAGCTCATTGATCGCTTCGAGGTTCCTCGCGGCGACTTTCTATTGCACTCGGCCCTAGCCCGAGCGATCCAGGCGCACTGGAAATGCGGGCAAGAGGAACCCCCTATATCTCCGGTGTGCCAATACGTCATGATGTCTGCGGGTACGGTGAAGGCGGTCACTTGCCTCTACGGTAGACTGATCAATGAGGGGCTGACCCCCCTCACTACTCTGAGAACCCGTTGGGAGGCGGACATTGGCAGGGAGATCCCGGAGACGACCTGGTCCCAGCTGGTGCGGCGAGCCTGGAAGGGCACACGCCACGCCCGCTTTCAATTGGTCCACTACTACGTACTCCATAGGGCATATCTGACCCCGGCGAAAATCCAACGATATTTTGCTACGAGCTCGGCAGACTGCCCCAGATGCCCGGCGCCGGAGGCAGACCTTCTCCATATGTTGTGGTCCTGCCCGGGATTGTCCTCCTATTGGATGGAAGTGGGGAAGACCCTGGAGGAGGTGACAGGGAGATCCTTATCGATTGATGCGGCAGTGGGGCTCCTACACTGGTTTCCACATACCCCCAAAAACAAGATTACTAGCAAATTCATCGATTTGGGGCTTCTCCTTGCTAAGCGAGAGGTGACCAGGAACTGGAAGGCACGGGCTGGTCCGACAGGGAGCCGGTGGCACAGCGAACTCTTGAAGTGGGCAGCGGGGGAAAGCACACTGAGATACCAGCTAGCTAGGAGACAGCGTAACGAGAAGGCTCAGGAGGCAGCGCTAGAATGGGAGACGTTAGTGCAGGCCCTCAGGGATTATTGCACCCCCAGCGACTCTGAAAGTGAGGAAGCAGCTCGCCCCGAGTCCCGATAGACGATTGCACTTTACAGCTCTGTTGCTTTCCTCATGGGTCCTCTCACAGATCCTAATGCGGTTGTTACCGTGCACTGATGGCGGGGTTGAGGTGGGATTACTTTGGTTTCTAGTGTTTTTGAGGGTGGGGTTTACTTTCTGGGTTTTGTAGGCTTGTTTGGAAAAGCAGATGACGGACAGTGGATCATCCGGACCAGCTTCACCTTCCTGCTGAGCCCCCATTGAATTTCGCCGCCCGACCGTAGGGTTGTGGGCTGAATGGCTGTGTAAGAGTACATACTGCTGGGGGACGGAGGGTTGCGTTTCATTGATTTTATCTGATCTATAATGCTGGTCGAATATGTAACGATTTACTGATTCCTGCAATAAAAATATATTTAAAAAAAAAAAAACATTGTGGGACTCATACAGACTAGGTTTCCTTCGCAACAGTAAAGGATTCCAGGCTTGGGACAACATAGGAATATCGGTAGTGGGAGACCTTTGGAAAAAGCGCAAGGTAGTAGACTTCGCGTTTCTACAAAACAAATATGAGATGGCACAGTCTGAACACTATAGGTACATACAAATCCGACATGCACTGCAGACAGCCATCCCGGCAGAGACAGTCCTACAGAAATCCACTCCTCTTGAGGATAGGTTACTGACAGAACACATGCCCCGCAAAGCAACATCCTTCATGTATTGAAAGCTGGTCAACAACCTCCCTGACATGTTATCTAAGTTGCGGTTGAGTTGGTCGAGGGATGTGGGCGACTTTGATGATTCAGAGTGGCAGGAGGCCATCTCCTCGCCGCGGGAAACAGCGATCCCCTCCCGACTTAAACTGGTTCCGCTGAAACTATTGTACCGCACATATTACACCAGAACAGTCCTGCATAGGATAGGGAAGGCCTCTCACGAGTACTGTCTCCGTGGATGCGGGGAGAGGGGGACGTTCTATCACACCATTTGGGATTGTGGCCGAGTGGCTATGTTCTGGGCTGCTGTGATGCGCATCATCTCCCAGACCACGACTGTTTCCCTGTTACCCGATCCGCGACGTTGCCTGTTAAATGTATGGGACGCAACGGACTTAACCCTTCGTCAGCATGACTGGGCCATGCTAGGGATGATGGTGGCAAAGCGTAACATAGCTAGACTGTGGGGTGCTGAAGCGTTACCTACATTGAGGGACTGGTGCAGAGAAATGGATGTAGCGATGGTTGCAGAGAAAGCGGTATTTGTTCATCGGGGGTGCCCTAGGAAATGGGAGCAGATCTGGGGGCATGGAATAAGTTCAGAGGGGATATTTGTGAACCGCCTCAGATTGACTCGGATGAGGCCCTTTCAGACTAGAAGTCCCGCTTACACGACTAGGTGCTGTACGGTGGGTTTTCAGTCCATTCCAGAATTTAGCCATTGCTTTACAGAAGATATACCGATGGGGTCTTAACTGTAACTGCACTACGTATAGTAAAAATACTACCCACATGTTTGCTTATGTCGTCTACCGTGTTTGATGCAATACCAACAAGTTTATATAAAAAAATTTAAAAACAGACCTACGCAGATTTATAATCCTACTGTGAATTATGTACCCTCATTGTTATGGAACGCCGCCGTACCCCTGGGATGTCGGTACATGAGCTGTGTTATCCTGATATTACAGAGTACCTGTGAATAAGTTGCGGTTAGCCCAAGGGGTTGTTGGCCAGAAGCTGTGTATAATGTTAAAGGTACAATAAAGGTCTTTGACAAAAACAAAATGATTAGTAAGGGGGGCGTGGGTTGCGCGCCGTGGAGTAATGGCGGACCCTGTGTGAGCTACGCAGCGCAGCGGAACTCTTTTCTTGTGAGCCTCATTTTCTGCCTACGGAGCACCGAACAGCAACTTGTGCCCTCCGAGGAGGTTGTGCCCCTGAGGTTAGGTTTTCTGGAGTGCTCCGTGCATCTACACACATTTGTGGACTGCCGTCAATTTTGCCATGCTGAGATGCGGGCGGCCGGCATTTCGGGCCGCTGAGCCCGCGTCTCTGTCAACTGTCACCAGCTCCAACACGGTATGCTTTTTCCATTTGTAACTTGTTGCGCTACCACCTGTTGGCCTGTGATGCACTAAATGGTGGTTTATGCCGCATTTTCAATTTTATTTATTCGGAGTGTGGTGATTGCTTTCTTTTGTGGTGCGCACAGCCGCCATTTTGAATTCCACGGCTCGCACCAAATCTCCTCAAATGAATTATCCTTTGCTATGCCATTTTATCTTTACCAGCCCTACTAGCTTTCTCTATTTGCTGCAGAAAATATTACAACATTACTGTTGCGACACCTTTTGGCTGAGGTTTGCAACATTGTACAGCTGCTCGTGTGTTCTGTTTGTTTCAGCCATGGCAGTTCTCAGAAGTATCATAACGCTTGGCACTGGATGTTAACCCTTTGTCTCTATATTGCATTATTCTCCGCCTCTATGGATTGAAGTGGTTTCTATAATGTCTATTTTTGCGCTTTTGTGACACCACACATAAGCTATACGAAGAGGAGTATTTTATTAATGTGAGGCGTTAGCGCACCTCTATTATTCATCGGAACTAACCTTTTTGAGGATTTTTGTGCCCACTATGTCTGGATTGGTGGTTTTCATCTTAGTCTTTCACCAACTGTCTCAGTATTATTAACACACTATAGCAACTTACATATATTCTATATTTTTCCTCACTCATTTCTGGTGTTTTTTCTTGGAGTATCCTTATGGCGAATGATCTTCATTCTGCTCGTTCTTTGCCTAATGGTACAAAATCAAAGAGGCATACATTCATCTCAAAACCCAGTTCTGGACTCTATATTGGATGAAGTCCGTGGTCTTCAACCCTTTATGACATCGACCAACGAAAAACTTAAACAAATTGAGGAGGGATGGATTGTTATGGAGAATCAAGTAGCAGACCTGGAACAATGAGTTAGCGATCTTCATGATGTTTCTATTAAGATTCCTTTTTTAGAATAAGAACTTCACAAATTAAAAATTCATGCTGAGGACCTTGAAAATCGCAATCGGAGATATAATCTACGCCTATATGGTCTGCCAGAAAATATTGAAGGTCCTGATATGATATCTTTTCTACAAAAACTCCTTCCAGAAATTCTTGACCTTCAGGACTCCATGAATCCTCTCAATATACAAAGAGCACATTGTTTGGGTCGTCTCAATCCTAATGCTTCTAAGCCACGGGGCATCATCATGCTTTTCCTTGAATTCACTGAACTGATGCGGGTTCTGAAAGCTGTGAAACTCAAACGCCATCTCAGTTGGTCAGGACATAATCTCTTCATCTCTCAAGATATTTCTAATGCAACGAATGCACGTCGTAAGGAATTTCTTCCGCTACGTCCTCAACTAACGCATCTCAACATCCAGTATGGAATTCTCCATCCATGTCTTTGCAAAATTAACCATTATGGTCGGTCACGCTCTTTTGATGATCCAGGAAAACTCAGTCTTTACTTACAGGGCTTGACACCACATGGAATGGACACTAACACCTAATCTCTTTTGTGTTTTCATAATGTCGCCTTGAATTCCTTTTTGCATGCTTATTTTGTTATTCGTAATTTTGCATGTTACGTATTCGATTCTATGAGGTTTCTCATTAATATCCTCTTTGTATCCTTTTTGAGGTCCGTGCTTCCTGGCATCACCATGCTCGTCATTCCTCGATTCTTCCTCTTTCCACAGGTCAGCATATCTTTCCTTGACCTGTTCACATCTTTTTCTCTCTTATTTCTTTTCTTTCTTTTTATTCTTTCTCCTCTCTCTACTTTTCTTTTTTCCTTCTCGGCCCTATACTTCTCTCTATCCTTACCTCTTCTAACTCTCTCTTGTTCTTCCTGTTAGACCTGGCACCTTGGCGTGAGTTTCCCTTCCACTTTTTGCAGGTGTGCCTCCGATGTTTTGCTGGTTTTCCGATACTCAGGGCATTGCGCCACGGCCGACCCGTGCCGCAGTGCAAGTGCTCCCTACTATAAATGGTACATGTGATTGGTATCCATGATTGGTTCATTAGATTTACTGTTAGTCCCTAGTAAAATGCACTAGGAGTGCCAGGGCTTGTAGATGCCAATACTGCTAGTGGGGCTGCAGCGCTGGTTGCGCCACCCACAGAAGCAGCCGTAAGATGTGTCTGGGGACTGCCACCGCAGAACCCGCGTGCAGTCTCGTACTGTCATGCCGGCTGGGCAAGTGCAACCACTTGCCAGCCCCTGAACCTTCCCTTGACTACATATTAGTCACCCCTATGGTAGGCCTGCGGGCAGGGTGCATTGTAGGTGTAAGGTAGGACAAGCCCTGATGTGTGTGGCATGTCCTAGTAGTGACTTACAACTAAATTCGTATTTCACTATTGAAGGCTACCTGCTCCCGTTAGGCCAGACTGAGCTGTTGGAATTATTACACCCTATAATCCCAGCAGGCTCAGGGAGCATGGTAGAGAGTCGTGTTTAGTACGCCGGAATTTTTCTTTTAGTAAAGTTTATTGTAATATCCTGTGTTTGCAAATGCTACTTTTAGAAAGTTAGCATTTGCGTGCCTAACCATTTCAGCCCGCCTCTGCTGGTATGTGTATCTGACTGTCTGGGATGTGTGAGTGACAGGGCTGGGGGATGACAGGTGGTGAATGCGCAGATTACACCTTAGTGGGAGGTAGGAGTGGCTCTTGACTCTGAATCTTGCTGTGCTCTGCCACCACAATGCTGGCTCCACCCTCCTGGGGAGCGACTGATGACTCAGCCGACACCTGGCCCAGGAAGGGCGAAGCCCCATCAACAAGGTACTCTGGCTGCCCCTGTCCGCACAATGCGGGCTCCACCTCCTGTGGGGCGTCTGATGCGCCTGCCCCTCACACTGAAAGCAGAAGCCGGAGTACACCCTCCAGAGTGCTCAAGGACTGAAAGTGGCTATGCAAAGGCCCCCCTGGCCTGCGAGAACAAAAGAAATGTGGTATAAAAGTAGGAGCCCTGCTCCTTGTAAATTAGATCCTGTTTGGGCTACAGAAGGAACTCTACCCGACGAGAAGGACCGGGAAGGACAAGGAAGAGTGCTGGCTCTTGCCTGTGTCTGGTGCCTTGCTGCAGAAGGAGAGGAAAAAGGAAAGACTACAAGAAGACTTTTGCTTTGTGAAACTTTGTGCCAAACTCTGCTGAAAGATCTCCAAGGGCTTGCTGTTGAACTTGCCCCCTGACCAGCGCCCCAGGACCAGTGGGCGCTACATCCTGAAGAAAGCGACTGTGTGTGCTACTTATCGCTGCAGTACCGACAGAGGGGTCTGGGAGCGCTGGGCAAGCCTGCCACGCTCCCCGTAACCAAGGCATCGACACCCCCCTGAGCACCGTGACCGGGGCCCAAAGCAACAGCGAGAGCAATGTGAGGTCCAGCCGCCGCTGGCCCGAACACCGTGACCGCAACTGCACCGGGAGCCCGAGAGCAAAGTGAAGGAGGACCCGTCCGGTCCAAGCTCCCGAATTGACTGCGCTTCGAGCCGTCAATCCTCCTGCAAAGACGGACAGCTGCCCTGTGATAACCCCCTCTGGTCTGTAGCCTACCCGACAGCTCAGCTGTGAGCGCACAGCTGCAACCAGTACTTTGGCTGGGTACGTCCTGCACTTGGGGTCCGTACTGCCACTTGCCGCCACCACACAGCCGCCGCCTCCAGGGTCGGAGTGAACGACGAAGGAAGGACCCTGCCGCCACAGAGCACCGCCGCCCCGGATGACCCGTGACCTGCCCGGCTGAGAGCCGCAGCAAACAGCGACCCCGGAAAAGCAACGCGACGTTGGACAGCTCCCCTGGAAGCCGCCCGCTCCTCAAGAATTTGAAAGGTACTGTGTTGTAGCCTCACGGTGCGAGCGTCCTGCAACTCGAGCTCGCACCGCGCTATCTGCTCCTAACGCGAGCCGCCTCTGAAACCGAGGCTCGCACAGCTCCTGGCCCTCGAGGCCCACGCAGAGAGCGCATTGAGGCGCTACGAGACACTGAACCTTGTCGAATCTGGGCAGAAGGCCCAAAAGATTGCTTATTGCTAAAAGAGAACTGTGGCAACCTGAACTTAAGTAAACTGGAACCGCTATTGAAAGTTTGACAACTGTATTTACAAGCCTGCTTGAAATTTATATAAAGATATATATTTTTACGAATACAGTTTGGTGTCATTGTGTGGTGGGTTGGTTGTGACGGTGTGATATTGCAAATGTTTAACCCTATGTGCCCCAAAGATTAGCCTAAGACTGCTTAAGCCACACTACCTAGAGGGTAAGCAGAGGTTGTCTGGAAGGTGACCCTCAGCCCTGACGAGGAAGAGAGAGTCCCTGCTTGTCGCTAGTGCTACACTGCGCCAACTAGAGCCTCCCCCTTCCTACATTGGACGCAGCGGTGAGGATTTTCGAATTTACATTTGCAGTGTTTATACCTTAACTTCTGACCATTGCACAGTGATTTCAGTCCAGTTACTTGGCCACAGGTTTTGTTGTAATTTTGCAGAGAAAAGATCCCTAGCGAAGAAACCATGCCGGGCACGAAGAGCCTGGATGGAGCGGAGTCCACGACCTCTGAGATGTTGGAGGTGGAGTGGGACGCCGCAAAGCTGGACAAATACTCAAAGAATGAACTGAAGTTTTTCTGCAAGAAACTCAAGGTTCCGCACGCCGGTTGCAAGAACAAGCCAGAGCTCTACAAGGCCCTGAAAGCCTGGATAGAGTCCAGAATGGCCCCGGAGGATCAAGATGCCCTCGCGGAGCAAGATGCAACTGAGGAGCAGGATGCACCTATGGATCTGGTGGATCTCGAAAGGCAAGACAGCGTGCACAGCTTTGGTAAAGGCCTGTCGCCAGAGGAGCTGGCGGACAGGAAGGAAACGAGGGATCATGAAAGAAAGCTGGCAGAATTAAAAATCCAACTGGAGCTTGAAACCAAAAGAATGGCGCTGGAAGAGCGAAAGCACCAAATGGATTACGAATTGAAAATGAGGGAGATGAGTCTAAAGGAGAGAAACTTGGATCATCCTCCCTCTGGTGGCAGCACATCGCCAGTGCAGGTAGAGTCAAGAGTGCACATCCCAAAAGATGTAGTCAAAGAGTTCTTTAAGGGGGATGACATAGGACAATGGTTTAGGGCATACGAAGTAGCCATGTCCTCCCACCGGGTCCCTGACAAGGATTGGGGAGCGGGGTTGTGGGGAAGGTTCCTTAGCGAAGGGCGAGATACCCTGCTAGATTTGCCCGTTGAAAACCAGAGGTCCTATTCCCACATGAAAGAAGCTTTGATGAACAGGTACGAGCTTACCCCTGAAATGTATAGACAGAAGTTTAGGGGATGTACTAAGCGGCCTGGGAATACGTATGTGGAGTATGTGACTTATTTTTGCAGAGCACTGGATGGTTGGGTGAAGGGTAGCAAAGTGAATGATTTTCAAGGCCTCTTTGATTTAATTGCATGGGAGCACTTGTCTGATCACTGTTTTCCTGAGTTACGCCAACACCTGATCGATAGCAAGCTGTCCAACCCGAGGAAGCTTGCTGAGGAGGCGGACCGCTGGCTCAGCACCAGGGTCCACAAGGGTCCAGTGGGAGACTGCGCCAAGAGTGGGCAGGGTCCCCAGCAGAAGAGTGGGGGGGACAAGGGAAAAGAGAAAGGGTTCCAAAAAGGCCCCCAAAGTAATCCCCAAGGGGACCAGCAGAAAGGTTCTCAGCCTCCCCCACCCCCAAAACAGAATGGGGCCCCGACAGGTAAACCTGTTCCAAAGGGGCCCTTCAATTGTTTCAAATGTGGTGAGCCGGGGCACATATCCAGTGACCCCAAGTGTCGCCTGTTTGGAAAACCAGCACCCACTGGTGCTCCGCCCCGTCAAGTGACTAGTGTTCACTTAGGAGAAGAAGTGATGGTCCCGGGGGGTGGAGATCCCGTTCACATGACCCTAGTCTCACTAGGAGACAGTGAGATGATCCCTACAAACTACCTGCCCTCTAACACTAAGAAATATGGGCAGGTGGTGATCATCAATGGTAAGGAAGCTGAAGCTCTTAGGGACACAGGAGCCAGTGTGACTGCAGTGAGGCAGCACCTGGTGTCTCAAGAGCAGGTTGTACCCCATGCCTACTGTAGGGTTATCAATGCTGATAATTCAGAGAGTCAGTGTCCGATGGCTCAAGTTCCCTTCGAGTGGGGGGGGTCTCTGGTACTCTGCAGGTCTGAGTGAGGAAAACCATGCCTGTTGACTGTTTGCTAGGGAATGACTTGGAGCACTCCCCTTGGGAAAAGGTGGAGAAGACGACTCACCTGCGGATGGTGGGTCTGCATGACTGGGCGTGCGTGACCACCCGGTCAATGGCAGCCAGCAGGGGTGATCAAGAGGTCCTGGGGCCTGAAGGAGAGGCCCAGGAACCGGCCTTAGGGAGAAGGCGCAGGGGGCGCGGGAATCCGGCCCCTGAAGTTCCCACGGTCCAGGAGGAAGCAGACCTTGAGGGGGATGCCCTGGAGCCTACAGGGCAACAGATTGCCGAACTGGGGGACCTGCCTGAGCTGACCCATTGGCAGCAAGAAGGAGGACCCTCCAGGGAGGAATTCTGCAAGGAGCAGAAAGAATGCCCTTCTCTCGTGGGTATGCGGCAGCAGGCTGCAGACCAGGCCAATGGTGTTCAGGCCAAAACACATTATGTGTACTGGGAGAACGACCTCCTGTATTCAGAGCCTAAGGCTGCTGAACCTGGGTCAGCCCGTGTGCTGGTGGTACCCCAGAAGTTCAGAGCCTTCCTACTGGGTCTGGCTCACGATGTGCCTTTAGCAGGACATTTGGGGATGGACAAGACCTATGACAGGCTTGTCACCCACTTTTACTGGCCCCAAATGCACAGGAGCTCAGACGCTCATTGTAGAACCTGTCCGACTTGCCAGGCAAGAGGGAAGAGCGGAGGAAGGAACAAGGCTCCCCTCCAACCCTTCCCTGTGGTCGGTACGCCATTCCAGCGAGTGGGTATTGATATTGTTGGGCCTCTGGACCCCAAGACAGCCATGGGCAACAGGTTCATCCTGGTCTTGGTGGATCATGCCACCCGGTACCCTGAAGCCATCCCTCTGAGGACAGTGATGGCCCCCGTGGTGGGACGTGCACTGATGGGAATTTTCTCACGAGTAGGATTCCCTCTAGAGGTGGTGAGCGACAGGGGGACCAACTTCATATCCAAGTATATGAAGTCCCTTTGGCAAGAGTGTGGTGTAACGTACAAGTTCACCACGCCTTACCATCCCCAAGGAAACGGGTTGGTTGAAAGGTTCAACCGAACCCTGAAAGGCATGATCATGGGCCTAGACGGTCCGATGAGGCGTAAGTGGGACGTCCTCTTACCATGCCTGCTCTTTGCACATCGCGAGGTACCACAGAAGTCCCTAGGGTTCAGCCCCTTTGAACTGCTGTACGGTCACCCCGTGAGAGGACCACTGAGTTTGGTAAAGGAAGGCTGGGAGCAATCTCCCAGGAAACCTCCCCAGAATGTATATAGCTACATGCTGGCCTTCAGAAACCAAACCAGGCGCTTCAGACAACTTGCCGAGGCAAATCTGGAAGCAAGCCAGGAGGAGATGAAGCGGTGGTACGACCAGAATGCCACTCTGGTCGAGCTTCAGCCTGGACAAGAGGTGTATGTCCTGGCCCCAGTGGAACCCTGTGCCCTTCAGGATAAGTGGACAAGTCCATTTGAGGTTGTGGAGCGCAAGAGCCCAGTGACATACTTGGTGGACATGAAGACGCCCAGGAACCCTTTGAGGGTCCTACATGTCAACCGCCTCAAGCCCCACCTAAGAAGGTCCGAAGTGGGCATGTTGTTGGCAACTGATGATGGAATGGAGGAGGAGTCGGAGCCTCTTCCTGACCTCTTAGTGGCCTGTGAGAAAGACGGGTCAGTGGATGGAGTTAACCTCTCACCCACCCTGACCCCCGAACAACAGGAAGACTGCCGCCAGTTGCTGGGGCAGTTTCCAGATCTGTTCTCCCTGGTTCCGAGTGTCACAGATTGGTGCGTCCATGATGTGGACACTGGAGACAGCTTACCTGTGAAGCATAAGGCTTACAGAGTGACTGACAGGGTCCGGGCCTGCATCAAGGAGGAGGTCTCCAAGATGCTTGCCCTTGGGGTGGTTGAGTCTTCCAGCAGTCCTTGGTCCAGCCCCGTGGTCTTGGTCCCAAAGGCTGCTGCGCCGGGAGCCACACCCGAACTCCGGTTCTGTGTGGACTACAGAGGACTCAATTCAGTCACGAAGACTTACGCGCACCCCATCCCCAGAGCTGATGAGCTCATTGATCGGCTAGGGGCTGCCCGGTTCCTCAGCACGTTTGATTTAACGTCTGGGTACTGGCAGATCGCCTTGACCGATGGGGCAAAGGAGAGGTCAGCATTCTCTACACCAGATGGACATTTCCAGTTCCGGGTGATGCCGTTTGGAATGAAGAATGCCCCTGCCACCTTTCAGAGATTGGTCAACCAGGTGTTGGCTGGACTGGATGAGTTCAGTGCCGCCTACCTGGATGACATCGCGGTGTTCAGTGGCACCTGGCCAGAACACCTGCGACACCTCTGGGAAGTGTTGATGGCCCTGCGCAGAGCAGGCCTCACAATCAAGGCAAGCAAGTGCCAGATTGGGCAGGGTTCAGTGGTGTACTTGGGACACCAAGTGGGGAGTGGCAAGGTAGCACCCTTGCAACCCAAAATCGAGACCATCCTGGCTTGGGAACCCCCCAAGACCCAGACTGCAGTGAGAGCCTTCCTGGGGCTCACTGGGTATTACAGGAGGTTTGTCAAGGGCTATGGCACGATCGTGACCCCCTTGACAGAGCTGACTTCGAAGAAGCAGCCCAGGAATGTGATTTGGACTGACACCTGTCAGAAGGCTTTTGACACCCTGAAGACTGCCATGTGCACGGCGCCCGTGCTCCTGGCTCCTGATTTCTCCAAGGAATTCATAGTGCAAACAGACGCTTCAGAGCATGGTGTAGGGGCTGTTCTTTCACAGATGACTGAGGAGGGCTTTGACCAACCCGTAGCCTTCATAAGTAGGAGGTTACTTCCACGGGAAAGTAGGTGGAGGGCAATAGAGCGTGAAGCATTCGCCGTGGTCTGGGCGCTGAAGAAGCTAAGACCCTACTTGTTTGGGTCTCACTTCCGAGTTCAGACGGACCACAGGCCCCTCAGATGGTTGATGCAAATGAGGGGTGAGAACCCGAAACTGTTGAGGTGGTCCATTTCTCTACAGAGTATGGACTTTACGGTGGAACACCGCCCTGGCACCGATCACGCCAACGCTGACGGTCTGTCCAGATTTTTCCACCTTAGTGATGTGGAACTCCCTGGGGAAGGGTAGTTCCCCCCACATTTCAGCTGGAGGGGACACATGTTAGACCTGGCACCTTGGCGTGAGTTTCCCTTCCACTTTTTGCTGGTGTGCCTCCGATGTTTTGCTGGTTTTCTGATACTCAGGGCACTGCGCCACGGCCGACCCGTGCCGCAGTGCAAGTGCTCCCTACTATAAATGGTACATGTGATTGGTATCCATGATTGGTTCATTGGATTTACTGTTAGTCCCTAGTAAAATGCACTAGGAGTGCCAGGGCTTGTAGATGCCAATACTGCTAGTGGGCCTGCAGCACTGGTTGCGCCACCCACAGAAGCAGCCGTAAGATGTGTCTGGGGACTGCCACCGCAGAACCCGCGTGCAGTCTCGTACTGTCATGCCGGCTGGGCAAGTACAACCACTTGCCAGCCCCTGAACCTTCCCTTGACTACATATTAGTCACCCCTATGGTAGGCCTGCGGGCAGGGTGCATTGTAGGTGTAAGGTAGGACAAGCCCTGATGTGTGCGGCATGTCCTAGTAGTGACTTACAACTAAATTCGTATTTCACTATTGAAGGCTACCTGCTCCCGTTAGGCCAGACTGAGCTGCTGGAATTATTACACCCTATAATCCCAGCAGGCTCAGGGAGCATGGTAGAGAGTCGTGTTTAGTACGCCTGAACTCAAGAATAATAAAATATTTTTCTTTTAGTAAAGTTTATTGTAATATCCTGTGTTTGCAAATGCTACTTTTAGAAAGTTAGCATTTGCGTGCCTAACCATTTCAGCCCGCCTCTGCTGGTATGTGTATCTGACTGTCTGGGATGTGTGAGTGACAGGGCTGGGGGATGACAGGTGGTGAATGCGCAGATTACACCTTAGTGGGAGGTAGGAGTGGCTCTTGACTCTGAATCTTGCTGTGCTCTGCCACCACAATGCTGGCTCCACCCTCCTGGGGAGCGACTGATGACTCAGCCGACACCTGGCCCAGGAAGGGCGAAGCCCCATCAACAAGGTACTCTGGCTGCCCCTGTCCGCACAATGCGGGCTCCACCTCCTGTGGGGCGTCTGATGCGCCTGCCCCTCACACTGAAAGCAGAAGCCGGAGTACACCCTCCAGAGTGCTCAAGGACTGAAAGTGGCTATGCAAAGGCCCCCCTGGCCTGCGAGAACAAAATAAATGCGGTATAAAAGTAGGAGCCCTGCTCCTTGTAAATTAGATCCTGTTTGGGCTACAGAAGGAACTCTACCCGACGAGACGGACCGGGAAGGACAAGGAAGAGTGCTGGCTCTTGCCTGTGTCTGGTGCCTTGCTGCAGAAGGAGAGGAAAAAGGAAAGACTACAAGAAGACTTTTGCTTTGTGAAACTTTGTGCCAAACTCTGCTGAAAGATCTCCAAGGGCTTGCTGTTGAACTTGCCCCCTGACCAGCGCCCCAGGACCAGTGGGCGCTACATCCTGAAGAAAGCGACTGTGTGTGCTACTTATCGCTGCAGTACCGACAGAGGGGTCTGGGAGCGCTGGGCAAGCCTGCCACGCTCCCCGTAACCAAGGCATCGACACCCCCCTGAGCACCGTGACCGGGGCCCAAAGCAACAGCGAGAGCAATGTGAGGTCCAGCCGCCGCTGGCCCGAACACCGTGACCGCAACTGCACCGGGAGCCCGAGAGCAAAGTGAAGGAGGACCCGTCCGGTCCAAGCTCCCGAATTGACTGCGCTTCGAGCCGTCAATCCTCCTGCGAAGACGGACAGCTGCCCTGTGATAACCCCCTCTGGTCGGTAGCCTACCCGACAGCTCAGCTGTGAGCGCACAACTGCAACCGGTACTTTGGCTGGGTACGTCCTGCACTTGGGGACCGTACTGCCACTTGCGGCCACCACACAGCCGCCGCCTCCAGGGTCGAGTGAACGACGAAGGAAGGACCCTGCCGCCACAGAGCACCGCCGCCCCGGATGACCCGTGACCTGCCCGGCTGAGAGCCGCAGCGAACAGCGACCCCGGAAAAGCAACGCGACGTGGGACAGCTCCCATGGAAGCCGCCCGCTCCTCAAGAATTTGAAAGGTACTGTGTTGTAGCCTCACTTTGCGAGCGTCCTGCAACTCGAGCTCGCAACGCGAGCCGCCTCTGAAACCGAGGCTTACACAGCTCCTGGCCCTCGAGGCCCACGCAGAGAGCGCATTGAGGCGCTACGAGACACTGAACCTTGTCGAATCTGGGCAGAAGGCCCAAAAGATTGCTTATTGCTAAAAGAGAACTGTGGCAACCTGAACTTAAGTAAACTGGAACCGCTATTGAAAGTTTGACAACTGTATTTACAAGCCTGCTTGAAATTTATATAAAGATATATATTTTTACGAATACAGTTTGGTGTCATTGTGTGGTGGGTTGGTTGTGACGGTGTGATATTGCAAATGTTTAACCCTATGTGCCCCAAAGATTAGCCTACGACTGCTTAAGCCACACTACCTAGAGGGTAAGCAGAGGTTGTCTGGAAGGTGACCCTCAGCCCTGACGAGGAAGAGAGAGTCCCTGCTTGTCGCTAGTGCTACACTGCGCCAACTAGAGCCTCCCCCTTCCTACACTTCCCTATTCTCTTCTACCACTCATGTATTGTTCATATGCCCTGGTACTTAGTGGCGTAGCTAGAGCTTGTGGCACCTGGGGCTATCCCTCAGATTGCCGCCCACGGTATCCGCATCTAGACAGGAGAGCCCAATGTGTACTCTCAACTTCTTGAGGAAACGAAGAACAAAAACCCTTCCTCTGTTGTACAAGTTACTACTACACAATGTGCATTTGTGCGGCAAACGGGGAGGGGGGGAATTTTCAGACCTAAGTCTGATGCAACACCTGTTCAAAGGGACTACCGTCAGGTCCAGTCAGATCTGACAAGTGTTCACTATTGGGTGAAACTTGTGAATCCAATGCTTCCCGCTGCTCACACTCCGCACTTGTATCAGTGTCTCCCAATGTTATTGGTATGTTAACATTGTTTACCAAGAGTTCCAGGCATGACAATGGCAAATAATTCAACCATGTGAATCTATGACAGATCTAGTATAAGAGAAGACATGTTTAATATTTTTCATTTTATTATTTATAATCTCCAATTGCTAGCCTACCAATTTAAAATCCACATAACATTTACTAACTCTGCATCAAGTTCTGCTTTTATAAATATCTCAACTCATCCTAAACGATCAAATAAGCAACTATATTCTCTGTGTGATGCAGGATGTGTGACACTTCTTGTCAATGTTTTTTACTAGAAACATTAGCAAGGATTTCATTACTGCTCTATTAGACAGTTTGTTTATGATCATTCTTTGTCAATCTGAGAAAATCTAGCAACAGAGGCATATGTTTGATGGAGAAAACTTCAAATTAACATCATTACACAGCTCTTACCAGTTTGCTTCTCTTCGGTGTTCTATCTGATGTCTATATCCTATTTAGAGGAAACTTATTTCATATTGAATAGCCTTGATCAGTGTTGTTTTTTTAAGGTCAGACCATCAGAAATCATTTCCAGAGGTGGAATTCCACTTTTTCTGATTTGGCTAGGAAAATAGGAATTTGATTTTCACTTTTGTAGAGCATTAGTGACAGTATTTTTTGTGAGAGCACCTTTAAAAGAAATAAAAAGTCTCCATCATATAAAGTTTTAAAAAACTGAAAAATACCACGCCCATTATATTTTTCTTAGCTAAGTGACATTGGGCATGAGAGGACTAAGGAAAGTAATTGGTTATTGTAATTCGTAAATATTGATAGCTCTCAGGGCTTTAAGCCTCGGTGTCCATTGCTCTGTGACCTCCCTATCCTCATGAGAAGAGGTCGCTCCCCCACGCTCTCGCTCTGGCTGCCAGTATCTCAGTGTGACTGCTTCGCATTTGCCTGATCACAGAAGTATCAACTGCGCGCTCGCATTTGCATAATTTGAACTGCAGATTAGTTTACTTCAAATTGTGCGCTAGCATTTGCCTAATTGAATTGCTGAGTTGTTTTTTTTTACCATTATTGTGCACTCGCATTTGCCTAATTTGAATAGCTGAATATTTTGATATTGATTGTGCGCTCGCATTTGCTCTAGTGTTTTGCTGTACTGTTGCAGTACTGCTGACTGCATTGTAGATCGGACTGCCTGCCTGGTTAGCTATTTGTTTATCCTACCCGGCCATTTTGTTTGTTGTGCCTCGTAGCGAGGCTCCCCAGCATGCACCCACCTCCCAGCTGACCCTCCCTCGCCCCTCCCCCCCCCACTATCCACATATGACAGATGCTTCTGCGTGCAGCGTTCACGCGCAGCGGTCGCGCCCCATTTGCGCCAAAGGTAAGGCTGTCTACGCCCGTCCGCGCCTGGACCGCGCCCAGCGCCAGACTCCCTGGCCCCCGTCCCACCCACCCCAACCGCATTACATACGACGCCTCCACCCTCTTAGCCCTAAACCCCGGTCGACTCTCCAACTGCGCCCAAGCCGCTCCTGGACACACCCATGGACCCTTCACATGCAACTCCTGCAAGTATGACGGCACCAAGACCAACTCCTCATCCACTAACACCAAACAGAGATCTGACACCAACCACCTAAAATGCATCCTGCTCAACACCCGCTCGGTCCACAGACACGCCATCGACCTCTGGAATCTACTAGACACCATCTCTCCGGACGTCGCCTTCCTAACAGAAACATGGATGAACGCCTCCTCAGCCCCAGACATCACCATTGCCATCCCGGAAGGCTACAAGATCATCCGAAAAGACCGCACCTACCAAACAGGAGGAGCCATCGCTATCGTCCATAAGAATTCCATCCGCATCTCAACCAGCTCAGACGTCAACCTCGCTAGCGCCGAACAACTTCACTTCCAGATCCACACCGACCCTAAGACCACACTCAGAGGCACCCTCCTCTACAGGCCACCAGGACCCCGTTCACAATTCAGTGAAGACATCACTGACTTTATCACCCCACACGCCCTCTCCTCCGAGGACTACATTCTATTGGGAGACCTCAATTTTCACCTGGAAAAAAGCAACGACAGCAACACCACCACCCTTCTGGACAATCTCGCCAACCTCGGACTCAAACAACTTGTTAATACCCCCACTCACTACGCAGGTCACACACTCGACCCTATCTTCACTTCCAGCAAACATATCTCCTTCAGTCACACCACAGTTCTCCATTGGACGGACCACAGCTGCGTTCACTTTGTCTACAAAAAGACCACAACCCACAACCATCCTCAACCTACTCTGCGAAGAAACTGGAACAAAATCACCATCGACCAGATCTCCTCATCGCTTCTTCAAAACCCCCCTGCCCACTCTTCGAACCCCAACCAAGCAGCCATTAACCTCACTCAATGGCTAACCAACAGCGCCGACAACCTAGCACCTCTGAAAAAACGTCAAATCAAACTAGGCAGCAAAAACGCCCCCTGGTTCAACGATGATCTTAAGAAATCCAAGAAACTCTGTCGCTCCCTTGAGAAGGCCTGGAAAAAAGACCCAAACACCAGCACCAGGGACGCCTTCAAAAACGCCACCCGCATACACCACCAACTGATCCGGACTGCCAAGAAAGCCGCATTCAAAGACCGACTAGACAACAACGCCCACAACAGCAAGGAATTATTCAACATCGTCAAAGAGTTTACCAACCCTACTGCCAACTCCAACGACATCACTCCCTCTCAAACCCTTTGCTACTCCTTAGCCTCGTTCTTCCACGACAAAATCGCAGACATCCACAACAGCTTCGACAACCAACCCGGAGACCAACCCACCCAACCTTCTGCCGTACCTTCACCCCCCTTGAACATCCTTAATGACTGGAACCCAATCTCCACTGAGGACACCATCCGCCTGATGAACTCCATCCACTCAGGATCCCCAACAGACCCATGCCCTCACCACATCTTCAACAAAGCAGACTCCATCATAGCACCACACCCCCGAGACGTCATCAACTGCTCCCTCAACTCCGCCATCTTCCCGGAAAGCTGGAAACACGCGGAACTCAGCGCCCTTCTGAAAAAACCCACAGCTGACCCCACCGAACTCAAAAACTACCGCCCCATCTCGCTCCTTCCATTCCCGGCCAAAGTCATCAAGAAAGCTGTCAACAACCAGCTCGCCGCCTTCCTCAAAACCAACAAATCCCTCGACTCCTCACAGTCCGGCTTCCGAGCCAAACACAACACTAAGACCGCACTCATCGCAGCAACAGACGACATTCGAACTCTACTGGACAATGGAGACACAGTCGCCCTCATCCTCCTCGACCTCTCCGCAGCCTTCGACACAGTCTGTCATAACACCCTGTTACAACGCCTCAGAAACATCGGAATCCAAGGAAAAGCACTGGAATGGATCACCTCGGTCCTTGCCGGAAGAAATCAGAGAGTCCGCCTCCCACCATTCAAGTCAGAGGCCACTGAAGTCATTTGCGGCGTGCCACAAGGATCTTCACTCAGCCCCACCCTCTTCAACGTATACATGAGCCCCCTCGCTGTCATCGCACGCCAACATAACCTCAACATCATCTCCTACGCTGATGACACTCAACTGATCCTCTCACTCACCAAAGACCCTAACACCGCCAAAACCAACCTACATGAAGGAATGAAAGAAGTAGCCGAGTGGATGAAGCACAGCCGTCTGAAACTGAATTCAAACAAAACAGAAGTCCTTATCTTAGGTACCTCCCCCTCCACCTGGGACGACTCTTGGTGGCCAGAGGCCCTTGGAAAAGCACCCATCCCGATGGACCACGCACGGAACCTGGGCGTCATCCTGGACTCCTCACTCTCGATGACCAGACAAGTCAACGCCGTTTCATCATCTTGCTTCAACATTCTTCGCATGCTCAAAAAAACATTTCGCTGGATCCCCACCGAAACTAGGAAAACGGTCACCCACGCACTGGTTACAAGCCGCCTGGTCTACGGAAACACCCTATACGCTGGTACCACTGCAAAACTTCAGAAAAAACTCCAACGCATCCAGAACGCATCAGCCAGACTCATACTAGACATCCCGCGTAAAGACCACATTTCTGGTCACCTGAAAAACCTCCACTGGCTCCCCGTCAATAAGAGGATAACATTCCGCCTCCTAACCCACGCACACAAAGCACTCTACGAACTTGGACCCGAATGCCTCAACACACGACTTTCCTTCTACACCCCCTCCCGCCAGCTACGCTCGTTCCAACCAAGCCCTTGCTGCTGTACCTCGCATCAACAAAACCACCATGGGAGGAAGATCCTTCTCCTACCTGGCGGCTAAAACCTGGAACTCACTTCCCATTCACCTTCGCCTCACTCAGAACCACCTAGCATTCAGAAAGCAACTTAAAACCTGGATATTCGACATGTAATTCCCCACCCTTCTTCAAGCGCCTTGAGACCCTCTGGGTATGTAGCGCGCTATATAAATTAATTGACTAATTGACTAATTGACTAAGTTGGCCGGGCCTCACCGGTGCTGAGTACCGGCAGTTTTTTAAAGGGGGCCTCGGATCGGGTCTTTATCGGGCGCTGGTTTGTGCCCTGGCAAAAACACTCACTTCACTAGTGGAGAAGTTACAGCATGACATCATGCCAGGTGAACGTTGTAGGGGAAGGAAAACCCTTTAGAGAGAGTCATTTTCTATCTGGGTTTCCCTTCTCTTTTTGAAACTCAGGAGCAGCAACATTGTTGCTGTGGTGTGACCAGGGATTTAAGATAAAGATTTTACAGTATTATATACAAGCCATAGTTGCTGCTTATTTATCTTATGCAACTAATAACCATTGACAAAGCCTATAGTCCTGACTTGTACGTATGATGTTACTTGTTGTATCATATATCTGGATACAATGAAAGTAACAGCAAAATGCAAGTCGGGTGGCACACTATGCTAAACACAGATTCTTAGCGTATTTGTGTTTTAAGCTACGCCCTTAATTACACTGGCCACGCCCACGTCCCTTCGAGAGACCCCCTCTCCCCCCAGTTTTTTCATCCCACTTAAAGCCCTGATAGCTCTTACACACCTATGGAGTTTGTTGTTTATCAGCCGGCAATGAGAATGTAAGTCTTCTGCTCCGATGACAATTACTTTGTTTAACTTTTGTATTAAATTATTTCTTGGCCATAATTAGCTAACGCCGTAAACTGCTGCTGCAACTCACTAAGGGATCTAATAACGTAAAATCACCTGCTTAATCCGATGGGAGTCCATCCCAGGTTTTCCCAATACCACCTCTCGAGAACAAGCACTCCTTTTCTCCTCTCCTCCTCCCCTTCTCATTTTGCCTTCTTTCTCACAAGAGTTATTCAAGAGGTTGCTACTTCAGAGCGACTCTGGGACAGCTGAAAATCTTGGCGAGTCAGTCTACATCTTCGGCTGAAGCTTGACACATCCTTAAACACACTGTCGACACCGCCAATATCAACAGCAATAATACCCAGGTGTGGCAGTATGAGAAGAAAGGAAATACATCTGTCACAAAACATTCCGATAGCACACCAATAAGCACACTTCTATTCATCATCTAAAAAGCTGCCACATTCAATGTATTGTAAGATTTTTTAACTGGGCTGCCTGTGCTTGCAAGACAGACACTAAACATGGAACAACAATTTGAAATGTTCTTCTCATTTCCTGGGCTGAATAGAAGATTTGGGTTGTTTAACCCGATCTTTGGCTACTTGGCTCAATATCTGCCCGAATGTTTTTGAGTCCTTCTCAAAATGAGTTAGTCGCTTGCATTAAAACCAACAAGTGAACATCCTCTAATTTTGGTGTGAATAACTATAATCACTGGGGAGAGCAACTTAAGTAAAGCAGGCCTTCCCCCTCCCCTCCCCTCCCCTCCTATTAGGCCAGATGGAATGTGAAATTTACACTGGGGCGTCCTGGGCGTGGGGGCATGAAAGTCACGGCTCACCTGAAACAACTTTACTGTTCTGAATGGAAACGTGACTGCTCGTCTGTTCTCCTCCCTCGACTGATGGACCCGACGCAAACCGCCATGAGCAGAAAAACATAATGATGCGTGCAGGAAAAGACGTGAGCGTGTGATGTGTCACTGACATGCTAACGCAAGGGCTGACCAAACATTATGCCCAGGGCCGTCATTGGTAGCTCTTTCGCGCGCTACAAGATTGACGTCCCTGGGATGGGCCCCACCACAACCACAAAAAGAAGGTACGTCGTATGCTGCATGCAGGCAGCATGATTTGACATCAGGTGGGCTTGCTCTTCTGCGTGCGGGCCGCAGTGCTGGCGGCCTTTATCATTTATTTGGGAGTGTCAGTGAATGTGCCCCAAATAAATTATAAAGGTCGCTGCCCCCAAGTAGTGCCACCTGGGGCGGACCGCCCTCCCCCACCCCACCTAGCTACCCCTCTGCTGGAACTGTAGGTCTTTATGTGGTATGTTTCATATGTAATTTTCTATTGTGGTGTGTCTTCCCTTACAGTTTTACCCTTGAGGTGCATCAACTCCAACTGGGTTATATCCTCCCTTACCTCCATTATGTGTAATTTTGTTACGTGGAACGTCCGTGGTCTTGGGAATCCAGTCAAACGGCAAAAGGTACTATATCATTTATCAAAACTTAACTCTCAAATTTCTTTTCTTCAGGAAACTCATTGTAATGATGTAGAATCTCTTAAGTTGAAAAGGCAATGGGTGGGCCAAGTTAGTTTTTTCCCCTGCTTCCCACAAAAAAGGGGGTGTTGCCATACTGTTCCATAAAGCTTTAGCAGTACAAATTTTATCCTCACAGAATGATGCTGATGGACGATGGGTAATGGCAAAGATTGTGGTACAAAATGAAACATTAGTCTTATTAAATATTTATGGACCCGTCAAGCCTGATCCTAAATTCTGGAATGATATTAAAGTCCTCCTCTCTTCGATTGACTGCCCTAATATTATTGTTGCTGGTGATTTCAACCAATGGTTAGACCCCTTCTCTGATAGATTATCCAAATGTAAATTTCAACCTGATAAATCTCATAAAGCCTTTCAATCGGCCATTGCCTCTCGTCCATTATATGATGTTTGGAAGACCTGTAATCCTGATTTATTTGAATTTACTTTTTTTCCAATGTACACCACAACCGTTCCAGAATTGATTATATTTTGACAGGTAAATCTTTGCTCCCCTCTATCCAAAAATCTGAAATTGGCTCAATTTTTATATCAGATCATGCCCCTGTTTATGCTGTTTTAGATCTTACACATATTTCCTCTCAATTTAGTCGATGGAAGCTTAACACTTTTTTGTTAACTGACACGGTTTTTATCAAAGAAGCTTCCTCTTTCATTGATGAATTTTTTAGTCTTAATGACTCATTAGGTACTTTGGTTCCTAATACCTGGGATGCTTTTAAGGCTGCTTTCCGTGCCTTTACCATTTCTTTTGTATCGAAAAAGAATAAATCCACAAGAAAGAAATATGAAGATCAGCTCTGAAAATGTAAACACTTAGAACATATGTATTTTACTTCTCGTTCCTCTGATGACCTTCATGATTTAATTAAGACAAAAACTGAGCTTAGCAAATTAGCAACGACTGAAGCATGTCATATTTTGCTTCAAATTAAATCTAAATATCATGGTGGACAAAATAAAGCGGGGAAAATGTTATCTAACTATTTAAAAATTAAATCTGAACGTAAGACTATTGGCCCTATTCTTAATGAATCCACTAAAAAACTAATATCATCGGACGAAGACTTTGCTGAGGTTTTCCATGATTATTATAAATCTCTTTATTCCGATGAATACTTTTCCCACTACTCAAAATTTAAACACCTTCTTCTCGGGCCTACCCTCCCCTCCGTCTTTACCTGATGAATTCAACATGTTAGAAAAAGAAATTTCTCCCCAAGAGGTAACTAATGCTATTAAAGCCTTAAAAAAATCAAAAGCCCCGGGGCCCGATGGCTTATGTATTGAATTTTATAACACCTTTACATCCATTTTTGTTCCTAAACTCCTTTTTAATTCTTTTATTGCTGACACAAAAGCTTCCGGCTCTTTTATGGATGCTTTAATTGTTATCATACCCAAATCGATAAGGATCATGCTTTTTGTAAAAATTACCGCCCTATACCGTCAATTAATTATGACTGTAAAATTTTTGCCAAAATACTTGCATCTCGACTTGACACCATTATTCCTCTCTTGATTAAAACTGATCAAGTTGGTTTCGTGAAGGGCAGATTAGCTTCTGATAATGCCCGGATGTTTGCTAATATAATTTCTCATGGTAAAAAATATAAATCTCCCCTTGCAGCTTTGTCTTTAGATGCTGAAAAGGCATTTGATCGTATTAATTGGCAATTAATGTTTCAAACTCTCCAATGGTTTGGTTTTGGTCCCGGTTTCATTTCTTATATTAAACTTTTATATTCCTATCCCAAAGCCAGCATTTTTGTTAATAATCAATTTTCCAGATCATTTTCTTTATCCAGAGGTACAAGGCAGGGCTGCCCCCTTTCCCCTTTACTTTTTATCCTATGCCTTGAACCATTCCTATAACGCATTCGTGCTAACTCTCAGATTGCTGGCTGCAAACACAACTCTGTAGAAACTAAAATATCTGCATATGCAGACGATATACTTATTTATATGTCTAATCCTGCTGATTCTCTCCCCCATTTTTAAAATGAAGTTCGATTATATTCTAGTATTTCTGGATATAAACGTAACCTCTCTAAGACAGAAGTTTTACCCCTAAATTCTACATGTTATCAATTTATGTTTAGTGATACTAATTTTGCTTGGTCACCTTCTAAAATTAAATACCTTGGCATTTGGTTTTTGTCTTCCCTTCATGACACAATTAAATTCACACGTACCGCATTACTAAATAAAATTCAATCACTGCGCCTCATCTGGTCACCCCTATATCTTCCTGGTGGGGCAGGTTAGATACTATTAAAATGATGATTGTTCCTCATGTTTTATATACATTATCAATGCTTCGTGTTAAAATTTCCAATACACATTTTTCTAAAATGAATTCTACATGTACAAAATTTCTATGGAACAATAAACACCCGCGAATTGCCCTAAACAAACTTATACGTCCTAAAGATGAAGGTGGTGTGCGCTTTCCAAATTTTACAGCTTATCATTCTGCTTTTTTAATTAATCAATCTTTCGCATTAGCCTATGATTTTGTAGACTGTCCTGTTCCCAAATGGGTTCACTTTGAACGTTCCCTCTTGAAAGATTTCTCTTTTCAACAGGTAATTTTTATGTCAAACTGTACCTTTTCGTCTAATAGCCCTATTTCAAAATACTCCTGATCCCTGCTTTACAATAATTTTTCTAAGAATTTAACTCCTCTTCAATGCTTTTTGTCCTCTAGTGTATGGTTTAATACATTTCTCAAATATAAAGGTAAATCATTCTACAACAAATACTGGAAGAAAAAGGGTATTATTTTTGATCATCTATTATTGCACAACTATTCTATTGTTCCCTTTTCTACCCTACAAATAAACTACCAATTACCTGATTCTTTCCTCAACGAATATGAAATTATTGTTAATGCCATACAATCTCATCTAACTACTTTTTCTCTCCCACCTCATACACCATCTATATCACCTTCTACTCCTTTATACTCCTTATTGTCTACTCATAGACCTAAAGCAGCTCTTGTATATAAGTTACTGTTGTCAAATGTTATTGAAAGACCTAAGTCTTCAATTGAGAATGCATGGGAAACTGACTTGTCCGTTTCTTTATCTGTTACTACCTGGGATAAACTATGGTCCAAATTATTTAAAATTTCTGCTGCTGCTCGTATAACCCAATCTCTGTATTTTATTTATCAAAGAGCACTTATTACTCCTATTAATATTTGTAAACGTTCACCTTTATCCTCTCCAATATGTTGGTCATGTTCCACTGAAACGGGCACGTTAATACACCTACTTAATGAATGTTCTAATGTTTTATCCTTCTGGAATTCTGATTGGAATATTTGCATGTTAGTGTTTAACTTCAATACTACTTTAACATTACAAAATGTTTTTCTTGGATCCTCATCTCCCAATGTAGATATTGCATTTTCTCCTCCTAGATTATTTGATCTGTTTCTTGCATTAGCTTTTAAAGTTATTTTATCATCCTGGAAGGACAATTCAAAAATTTCTTTATTAACTTGGTGGAATTGTATTTGTGATGAACATAGAATTACTTCTGTTTCCTCTTCCTCTCTTTCTCAAAAAATCTAATCAGATCTTCTTTGGCTTCCTTTCACTACATATCTTTCTACACACTCTCCTATACGTTAATTCTTTTTCTCTTCCTCTTTTTACTGTAATACAACATGATTTTCGTTCTCTTTCTCCTGTCTTCTCCCTTTCTCTCTTTTCTTCCTTCCTTCTTTCTCTTTCCTGCTCTCCTTGTCTTTCCCCTTCTCTTCAATTCTCATAATCCTATTTGATCATTTGTTATTTGCCTGATTGTTTATCTTACTTATGTTATGTATGATTTATAATGGCTTTATCCTTGTACCATTTTATTGTTTCCTTTTTCTCTTTTTTTCTTATGTATTTGAAAACTTAATCAAAATTTCTTAAACAAAAAAAATAAATGATTAGTAAGTATATATATTGTAGATTATATATGTATACGTTTAATTTATTTTTACATTATATATATATATTAAATATAATTTGTAAACATTTAAAAATATTTTAACTATGTTTATTGTAATTATATGTATCATTTATGTTATTTTATATTATTTTTTTTACTTAAATAAAAACGATATTTCTAACATCGATATTTTTTTTCTCAATATTTTTGTATTTACCATAGTGTAGATAGGATGTTGATATTCTTGACTTCGATATATTTGCTTCGATATTTTTGTAGGTCGATATTCTGACCTTAAATAAATATTTTGTCAGTGATTCTTGGAGATGAGGGGGATAGCTTTGTAAAAGATATATTATGTCTAGTTACTTCCTACATTGACACTTCTATTCTAGCTAAGTGATGTCGATTTTATGATGCTTTGTGAATACGCACTTCCGGCTGTAGTAAAAACAACTTGAAACAACATCACCTACAATGATAGATCAGCAGCTTTGAAAGCAGCGGATTGTCACCAAAATTTGAATCCCCACATATTTTATCTACTCCGCAACTGGTAGTGTTTACTTACAGATACCAATGAAGTTTAAAATATGAGCTAGTTAGTGACTAATGCCTCATGAGCTGAGTCCAAGGTGAAAGAAGCCATGGAAATTCCCATTTAGCGGACAATGTACCTCTTGGCACTGCACACTGTAATAACCGAAAGACCTGCGATATAGGACCTCTCTCTCCAGTCATAGGTACTGAATCGGAATGCAAGCTTAATTCGGTCTTCCTGCCAATAAAGTTGACTATTCCTTATAGTTTGTGTTCCAGGAGACTATTTTTACACTCCTGGACTTAGTCCTTTCCAAGCGTTGGCTCTTCCGGTTCTTTACTTAATTGAAAAATATGTCCCATTTTTTCCAAAAATACATGGATTATTTTTGGACTTAAAACAAGCCTGGGGATTCATTCCTCCATCAAGGGAATCTAAAGCTGTTTTTCATTAATTTGCCACAGATGGTAAGCAGTGGGATTTATTCTAATAAAAATAGCGTGGCTAAGTAAAAAAAAAGAGCATTTCTCAAAACAGTAGACTGCAGTACTTTTGAAAAGTATTCTGGTACACATGAAAGAAAAATATAAGACATAAAATAAAGTATTCTGCACATATTTTCCAAATAGTCTTTCTACTTATATTGAAGGTGTTTCTTTTGTCAGCATTTTGAAGATTGGTACCAAATAGCATGGTAGGAAGAAGGGAAATGGATACTTTTCAAGAATGAAGAAAAACTCATACTCAACCTATTATTGGTTGACTGTCCATCGTCGTTTATTCTCTGGTGGTAAGTGCTTTATTTTACGTCTGTTCTCATGGAATTAACACAGAAGCCGTGCGATGCAACATTTCAAAGCATTGTGGTGTTGTTAAGCTAAAGTAATATTTGGACATCTACTCAAGATCGGGGGCGGTGATGTGACAAATAGAAAATGAAGTTGAGCATTAGAAAAACTCTAAACGTGCAAAATAGCAGGATATTCGAAAGCACAGGCATGGCATTAAAACATACAGAAAATATATATGTTCAGAACTATTATTTGTATCTAGATGGAGGCCACCACAGAATCAGACTGCCAAGAGATTTCTGAGAGGAACATCCTTTCTTGATGGTTTTGCTTATTTACTTCACTTCTATTGGATGGTGCCTTTTCTCTGTTATAGACGGAAAATATTTCTTATGACCTTCCTGCCTGGCCCATATATAATGTAAATACTTGCAGTGCGATTTTGCTGTGTAATGCAAAATCGAGGGGCATATTATCAAGAACGGCGTTAAAAATTATCTCCGGTCTAGCGGCAGAAAACTGCCACTAAAGTGGTGATATTGGGCTTGATAATATGCCCATGAGAATTCCAATAGAAGTCCATGTTCTGGTGTGAACATGGGCTTCTATTGGAATTCTCCAGGGCATATTATCAAGCCCCTTATTGCGGCTTTAGCTGCAGTTTTCTGCCGCTAAACCAGCGATAATGTTAGCGCTGTTCTTGATAATATGCCATCACCTTCTTTATCTACAGGCAGGAATAGGTTTTGGAGACTCTTGGTAATAATGGGCCTTCAAAATATTTACATATGTTAAGTCAGACTAACAAATGTAAATAGTCTGCTTCAGGAAAGCAAAACCAATTTTGCAGTTCAGGAAAGTTGGTTTTGTACTCATAAATGGATTTTCTCATTGAAAGTTTTCTGAGTAAATATACTCCTGTGGGCAAGGAGAGGGTGCACACTCACAAAATGATATGCTTAAAAGTGCTCTCAAACCATTTTCTGACCAGTTTACAACTTGAAAAAGGTTGCAGATTTAAGTGCTGATCAGGAGTTTGGTGGTTCGGGGACTGCAGTGCCGGTGGTGGCGGTGCGGCCGCAGTGAGCTCGGTGGTCCGATCACCCTATTATGAGTTGGGTGTTTTGGCTGTGTGAGGACCACTGCCGCCATGCTGCTGCTCCGCTGACACCACCAGCGGTCTCAGAGCGCAGAATTCAATTAGCCTGTGTAAGGGTTGCAATACAAGGGAGACCGCCTGCGGAATTACGAGTTGCCTCACAGCTGACGGAAGCCTGGTGTTCCAAACAGGGCACCTGAGATGACAGAAAGGGAGGGATATAAGGTCGAAACTCACATCTACTCACCTACACATGCCCTCTACTGACATGGAGTGTATCCTACGAGTCATGCCAGTGCTCTACCTACTCGATCACATCCACAACAGACACCGTCTCAGACTAAATCACCAGTAAGTCACACAAATACATGTTGCCATTGATACCTGTGCAAAACAATGCATCGTCGTGGACCAGGCAAGAGAGGTGGGGTCTGAAAGTATTGCACACGTAAATAGTGTCCCTGGCTGGGAACGTTTCTTAACGATCTGCCTAAACAAAGTTGTAGGATGCCCTCACAAGCCCAAAAATCGGTACTGCACAAGCACACCGTACACAAATGAACATGTGTCAGCATTTCATTCAAAGTGAGAGTGATGTCTGCTTTCACATGTGTATCACAACACAACCTCCTCTACAACATCACACCTATCAATCTCTGTCACTCATAACACTTGACATTTCTCACATCTCTACCATGGCAATACTTAGCTTCACTAGTTGTGCAGCTCACCATTTTTCAAGTCTTGTGAAAGTCATATTGAACTGACTCCAACTAACAAGAGGTTTTGGGATTCTATCTCCAACCAAGACCCCTCAGTGAGTATTACATTATTACAATGCACAAATCCCTGCTCCCAACGTGAGGTCAAAGTAGCATCAGTATGTTTGTGTTCTCAAACTTAAACACACCTTCTCAGCTACAACTGTGTAGACGACTCTCACACATATCCCACATCAAAAGGCAATGTTACTCAACTGCATACTATAGAAGCAGTGGAAGAAGCATGCTAAAGTCACAGCGGAAAAACTCTCTGCAGGATACCGAGGCGTCTATCAGGTGGAACCTTCAAAAGCTGGGGCACTGGTGCACATTACATTTTACACATGTTGGACTAACACCATGTGCACTGGACCTGGGAACTGAAGTATATCAGGGACAACCAATAGCATAACCAAGTGCCAGGCGTGTGTTCGCCAATGAGGAGGTGCAACTTATTAAAGCAAACACAGCACTTACAGCAAGTGGTACACATGTAAATGAAGTAGCTCTATGGTACACACTACAAATGGCACATGTCCATACAGAACTAAACAAAAGGGTGACTAGTTGACACCCTCCATGTGTGGATACACAAATATCCAATTAAATCACATCAACACATACCCAAAATGCATCATAGGAAGAAGGGGAAGCTCAATTATGTTGACAGAGGCCAGGCCAAGATAAAATATTTACCACATAATTTGTCACCCAAAGCTTTGTCTGCCCCATCTGAATGTCAACCCACACAGACATACATCCAACATTTACCCTTGTCCTGTCTGACTCCAGCACTGTCTCCAAGGTCACATCATACTAACCACTTCCATTCAATCGCCAATCAAGGATCAAACATACACAACTGTACTCACACATCACTAACTATACAATAACATCAAGCATCAATGACTGGACAAAACCAAGCTAAAAAAATAAATAAAGGCCAATGGCCAGTCCATATGCAAAGTAATATGTCACAGAACAATGCTGTGCCAAGACACTTGCCCTATCTTGCCCGGGGTTGGGTCAACAATGGGAGGGGGGGCAGTAGCTGTAGCAGAGGAAAGGGCAAGGCAAAACTGAGGGATTTCCATGGGAGCGTGGGTTGGTGGGATGACAAAGGGTGGGCTTTGGGAGGTAGAGAGAGTGTATGTCTCTGTCATGGGTGTGACTGTTGTTGGTTCTGTGTCTGTGGGTCAGATGTTTGTTGTGTCTGGACCTTGTCTTTTGGTGCAGGCTTTGAGGGTATGTGTATGGTGGTGCTGGTGAGGGTTGTGAAGGTCTGTTTGGTGGCTGCATGTTTGGATTTTTTGCTGCTTTTGGGGGTGATGTGCTACATGTGCATGTTGGAGCAGGTGCATGCTTACATTTGCATGTGCTTGGCACAGGTATGGGAGGATGTATTTGGGATGGAGAAGAGGCAGGAGGTGGGGTGGAAGACTGAGCTAGGTGGGAGGCTGCCATCAGTGAGGTGGCTAGAGCGTGAAACGATCTCTGTAGGGCAGACAAACTACTGTGAATGCCTTCCAGGAACTCCACCATTTGCTCCATCAGGTTGGACTGCTGGGGGCAGGGGATGAGGTGCCTAGACCAAAGGAAACAGACGGCTCCTTATGAACCAGAACCGGACAACTTGATGGGGAGTAGGAGGGAGGGTGGTGATGGAAGGGAAGTGGCGGACAAGGTTGCTGTGGGCACAGGTCCTGGGGGATCCACCACCACCATTGAGCTGCCTTCGGAGGCTGAGTCAGAAAATTAGGATGTTGCATCTTGTTACTCCAGGACAAGCTCCTCACCTTCCAGGCCACTGACTCCGTCGGCATCAGTCTCCTGACTGGAGCCAATGTGGCCACCTGCATCAGAAACATCATCAACACGCTACTTCTGGCTTCCTCGGTTGATGCTGAAAAGGAAATAGAAATAGGTGTAAGACATCTGCGTTAACTCAATGTCCAAACATATTTCAACGATTACGTCATCAAATTGACACATATCACTCCACCTACGTTTACTGTCCGCAGCAGCACATATATCCATGGGAGCAGGCCCCACCTATGGATAGGGACATAGACACTCCATATCGGTCCTGGTGGGAACCCCATCCTGAGGTTGCATGACTACAACTCTATTGAATATAAAATGCTAAAAACTTTCAGGTAAGCTCCAGTACAGGATAATGACCTGTCCCCTGTATCCAAAAAGGAAGGTACAATGGCACTACCCTAAATGGTTACCACGCACACTTACCATGGTATCACAGTGTTCAAACACCCACATTTAACCACATCAATTTGGCATGTCAATCCTTGAGGCATGACATCAGTTGGTGAAAGCCCCTTCTACAGTGGACGTGTTTAGTCCACGTTACTCCACACTCCCACATCGAAGCTAGCAAGGAGCAGTTTGTGAGTCACAACTGTAAGTGGCCCTACCATAATATACATAGTGTCAATAATAGCACAAGACTAATTAGATAGACCTTTGTCTCTTTGTATGTCTATCAAACCCTCCCATGTCGGCACACTCCTGTCTGTGTATACACATCACCTGCATAACCAGCATGAATGAACATTCATATTTACACACTGGCAAACACATACAAATGAGGAGGACCCTCAGCCTTAATCTATGTATTCCCTTACATCAAGGGTCATGACCTGTGTAGATGATTTCACCAAAAATACCTACCTACATGTGCCATCATGTAGGCATAAATACAGGTGGGACCACTGTTGTTTGCCATGTCACAATGCTATACATTTCCCACTTACCAAAGCCTAGTATTGCTCATTCTCAGCATCGTATGTGCACTGAATGCCATGTCACATGTAACAGATCCCCAGGACAAGATACAAGTCTTGGGGAGCATCACTCCTGACACAAAGAAGAGACGTGGTCTGTGTGGGACAGCTGACATACACAACATCATACATGTGTAGGTGAAATGGCACATTACTCAGCCATGTGTCTGTACAACTCTGAAGATTGACATGTGACTTCACTCAGCTCTTGGTCAGTACCACAATACGTAGGTCCTGAGCAAAAATCATGAAGCAACATCACTACCTACACATGCAGCCACACCAATAATCCTTAGGACATTACTCACCTACAACGTTGATTGTCCTACTGCTGCTTGTAACAGAAGGAAAATGTTAATGAACAATGTCATACTTGGCACATTACTCACCCCCTTGTAGCTGCTGTTGGGGATTCTACTGCCCATCAAGCTTGGGATATTCCACCACCCGGATGTGGGCCATTATAGAAATCAGATTTCGACGAGCGCCACTACAACCTAGGGAGGACTTCCCCAGCTGGACTTCCACGATGGTCCTGGTACAGCTTCTCAGGTCCTCCCGCCTATTTCTGCAGTGAACGCTGCACCAGTTATAGACTCCCAAGGACCACACTTTCTGGGCGATGGCTTTCCACCATCCCTGCTTCAGATGGGTGTTGACTTGTATTGATGCAAGAGACGAAGCAAGTGGACTAATTGTCAAATAAGCATTATGACTCTCTACACAAGTAAGATCAATAGTAACAACACACCAGTGGGAATAAATGCCATGACCTATTGAAATCACTCCCACCCACACTGAGGGCTAACTGAAAGAAGTCTCAGGTCTTCTGGGCAGTAGGCAGTCTGTGGCATGCACAGACAGTGCCATTGGACTGCGACATTGAAATTCACCAATGAAACCCAATGGCTGTATCTGCCGTAGTCGACACGGACTACCACGCCGGCATCTTCTATCAGTGCTAGCAAAGTATTGAATGTCTGATAAGCGATGTCCAGCAGGCGCCATCTGAACGATAGACCGTGGATCATACCTCATGTAAATGACAGCATCACAGGAACTACAAGCATGTGTTGACATGTCTACAGAGAGTGTTGTGCTAATCCCTGGTTACCAGTTCACAAAGTGGAATCCACAGCATTACTTTTGATGTCCCCACCATTTCTGTTGTCAGTGTTATCACAGCAATGACGATAAGAATGTTTCCAAAGATACAGATATAGGCCAGGTGAATGTATATGGCACAATTGAAGTAGGTCCAATGTATACCTCACTCAAAAGCACACATCCGGAGGCCAGAAACCTCATTTAATTGCATTAAAATAGGTCTGCTAGCAGATAAGTGGATGGATGTGTCATGCTAATATATATCCAGAACTGTGTCGGCACCTGGTGAAAGTCGGTTGTTGCCTTACAGTACTTGCTGCAGACCCGATGGTCCTTGTCTAAATATTTGTATATCACACTGCAGGAACTTTTCGGCCAATAGGTATATGCTAGGTCTCACTGTCCCTACCATTTCCAGAACTTGAAATCATGGAAGTAAGAGATGTCTGCAAGTAGTACACTACTTTAAATAAGTCCCCATACAGGAGAGCATTTACGTGCACAGTAGCAGTGGCTTGATTATTAGCCATGGACCAACATTGTCATTACTAACAATCATGCTAATATATGGAATTGTGGAAGTGCAAGTAAGCTCATCAGCCACAGTAGTATGTGAATGTGTTTGACAGGAACAAGCCATATTTGAAAGGCCAACACGCTTATGGGGACATATGCCCATAATAACTTATACCACATGAGGCCAAGCCACTCACTCAAACACATCGAACACATCTCCAAAAAACAGAAGACATTTAGGATAATTGTGACTGACAATGTTCAAGAGTTGTTGAAAGACACTCCATATGACCTCCCACCTCAATCTGTGTCATTCAGCATATCCATCCATGGTACTGTTTGACTTCTCCTGAGTATACCATCACTGGTGATATTATTGGAGAACTATTATCTCTGATAACACACATCAAAAGGCATGTAGGAGAACTGAATGTAGTGACACATCACACACACAATGACAACTTCACATTCAGAAATAGTGGCAGGACTCACGTGTTTGAAAATAACTGAACATTTTAATTTCATTCACAGAAATATAGATTTTTAATCATCCGGCCATTGGCCAGTCCACAACGTAAGAGGTTTCTGATAGGTTGGCCACCTATCGTGCCTACAAAACATTGCCAGGTGAACCTCCCCAGGAAAGGGCATCTGGTGGGCATGCCATGCAGCTCAAGGATCTTATTTGGGCGGGGGGCTTGTGCTTGAGAGCGGGGGTGGGGGCTTGGGAGGGTGAACACTTGTGCATGGGAGGAAGGGATTGGGAGGGATGGACTTTGCCCTGGAAGGTGTTTTCTTGGGTCTGGGTTGCAGCGTTGCTATTCTCCTCCTTCATGTGGTGGATTTGGGAGGGGTGGCACATGAGGTGGCATGGATGAGGATGGGGATGGAAAAAGGGGACCTGGGTTGAGTGGGAAGGGAGCTGGTCAACAGGGCAAAGTCCAAGGAAAAGGTTGTATTGTTCACGGGTAAAGGGTATGAGGTAATCATAGATGGGGTTAGGTTGGGAGGTAGAGGGAATGGACGTGGCTGGTGTAGGTGGCTCTGATTTGGGTGCAGGTCTGCTCTCTGGACTTAAGGTGGGTGATGTAGATGGGTGTATGGGTGCTGGTCTGGGGTGGAAGACAGTGATGGGCTAAAGGCTGCCGTTAATGAGGAGGCCAGAGCCTGAAAAGATCTCTGTAGGGCAACTGTGCAGACATACTTCTGTGAATGGCACCAAGGTAGGCACCCAGCTGAGCCTGTTGGGCCCCACACCCTGGATGGCATTCAAAAGTGCAGTCTGCCCAACATAAATCTGTTTCAGGAGGTCAATAGCCTCCTCACTATGGGCAGCTGGGGGAACAGGGGAAAGGGCAGATGTCCTGGAGCAGAGGAGATTGCTCCCTGCTTAGGGGAGCAGGCCTGGACAACTGGCTGGGGAGCTGCAGGGCAGACAGAGATGGAATGGGGAGGCGGACAAAGATGGCATAGCACCAGTACGGGTAGGGTCCGCCACCACCAGTATCTTTATCGATGTTCCGACCGAACCCATTTCGGCCAGCTGCTTCCCCAACGTCCTGGGGCGTATTTCCTATGCTTGCCTGGATAGATGCTGAAATGATAAATCAGCTTGGTCAAAATCTGTAGCTTCGACTCAGATGATAAATAGCTCAGTACACATAGCAGAACTATTTTTCTGTTATTACCCCACCTACTAGGGTGACTTGATTGATTAGACCCTTAGCAGTAGCACATGTATGTATGCCACATGAGTCCGAAAAAGTTGCCCACAAGAATGTATTGGCCACAGTCTGCCACTATTGTATGAGTCATCTTGTCACAACTCAAACTTCATGTATGTTGAAGGGTTTGACTTCACCCTACATTCTTTGGCCCTTTTCACATACCACCAGTGACCATGTGACATCACCTAGCATAGACATTCTTACAGCAGTCCTACCCATTCTACACAAAAACCTGCTACAGTAACTAATTATTTCTGAAACCCACTTCCCTATGCACTGATGTAAGCCTGATACAGGTATCTTACTGCCAAGTAGAATGAGTCAAACAAAAGTGACCAGTCCACACTGTTCACACAACCACATCCACACTTCTTCATATGCTCTCTGTCACAACACATCTAAATTTTGAATGACTGGCTAAGAATAGTTACTTATCATGTGTTTCACACCAACGTTTCCTGGAGACAATGTGGATAAACTTTGGTTTTGATGTCATCACATACATCCATATGACCTCACACCATTAGGCCTAGGGACATTCCATTTAACTAGGTAGGCCACTGCCAGAATGCAGACCGTTAGGGGAGTCAGGTTCCGGCATGCACTCCTACTACGCTGGGAGGATTTCCCCAGCTGGATTTCTGCAATGTTCCTGGTCTAGTGTCTCAGGTCCTCCTTACTCTTCCTGTAGTACACGCTGCACCGGTAAATGACTTGCAGGGTCCATACTTACTGGGCGATGGATTTCCAATGTCTTTTCTTGAGATGGGCGTAGACCTGGCTGGATGCAAAAGATGAGGAGACTTAGTGGACGTGCAAGACAGAGGTCATCTGTGTAGCAGATCAAGAAGTTGTACACATCTAGCAATCCAAGCAGAACTTGACAAGACCAGAAATTTGTGGTCTCCCTTGATGCACATGCACACTGAAAAGAGCCAATGTAACACTAATCTTCAGACAACCATAAGAAACTCTGGGGTATATTTACAAGAATTGCCGCTAAGCAGTTTTGACGTTAGTTAGAGGCAATTTTTTTACCGCTGTCTATCGCCGAAATCCATCACCATGTTTGCGACGTATTTACAATACATGGCGTTCGGATCAGCTAGTGGAGGCAAAAATTGCCGCTAACCCGAGCGTCACATCGATAAACATTTTAATACTAGCGAGAAATAAGTGATGGCTGGCCAATTAGCGGCAAGATAACTCACGTTAGTCAACTGGACGTCAAGTGTTTTGCTTCTTGTGGGAAAATAATACACAAAAACACCTCAAACACCCCCAAAAAACCTGGATGCCAAATGTAGCAGACTAGACCCAGTTCAGCACCAGCCAACAACCCCCCTAACCCACACCACCAACAGCCAGGATCATCAGCCAGAGTCCCAGGGTAAGAGGAAAAGGAAAACCAAATTCAGTCAGGAGGAAAATAAGATTCGGATTGCGGAGGTGACGGAGAATCAAAACCAGCTTTTTGTCAGCTCCATGGTGTCATGGGGACTAAAAATGTCATTTGTCAGTCCATTGTCAGCAAGGTGAACTGAGCAGAAGTCAAGAGGAAAGTGACCGACTATAAAAAGTGCTGGTATGATGCCAAGCACAAGACTAAGCAGAAACCGGCCAACAATTGACAAGCAACACTGCAGACTGGAGGTGGGAGTCCAGCACCACAGGAGAAGCTTGATGCCTTGGAGGAACAGGTGTCCGCAGTTATCTGTGAGGAGTTGGTGGTTGGAGTAGAGGGACAGGATAGTGTTAAATATGACCAACTACATCAGCAACGGTAAATAACAACCAGGGACAGGGGGGGGTGTGAGTAATGTTGTTTACGTC
Source organism: Lissotriton vulgaris (assembly GCF_964263255.1). Classification (NCBI taxonomy): domain Eukaryota; kingdom Metazoa; phylum Chordata; class Amphibia; order Caudata; family Salamandridae; genus Lissotriton; species Lissotriton vulgaris. The sequence goes on along the minus strand of NC_141691.1, from coordinate 1,288,195,098 downwards.
CATCTACCTATGTCTCATTGCCGACCCACACTGTGTGCAAATCAAATGCTAGCTACATAGGTACTCAGGGGTACAGTCACCTGCCCCTTGAACTGTTGGTATTATTTACAAATACATTGAAAGTCACATAATGGTGGTGTAAGGGCCTAGTAATCAAGCACTTATGCATACATACAATGTAAACAACTGACCAGTCATATGTCTTCTAAGGATCACTGAAATAATATCGACTGCCAAAATTTCGACCTGCAAGAATATCGTGGACAAAATATCGACACACAAAATATCGAGTTTCTATCTACAAACAGGTAAGTACAAAAATATCGACTTTAAAATATCGTTTACAAAAATATAGTTTAAAAAAATATCGACTTTACTAAAAACACTATTAAATTAAATTAATATTAAAAACTAAGTACTAAAACATACTTAAGAATACTTAAATTAACTTATGATAATTAAATAATTAATGAAAGTAAAAAAAAAATAATATTTAATCATATTTCTTAAAACATATATATATAGTAACAAAATATAATTAAATAATAGCCAATATTATTAACGTAGAATAACAAAGAAGTAAAAATTACTATTCCACTCCAGTGGGTGCAACAGTAGGGAAAGCGTTGGATAGCGTAGTGGTTAAAATTATTATTCCCACTCCAGTGGGTGCAACAGTAGGGAAAGCGTTGGATAGCGTAGGGGTTAAAATTACTATTCCCACTCCAGTGGGTGCAACAGTAGGGAAAGCATTGGATAGCGTAGGGGTTTAAATTACTATTCCCACTCCAGTGGGTGCAACAGTAGGGAAAGCGTTGGATAGCGTAGGGGTTAAAATTACTATTCCCACTCCAGTTGGTGCAACAGTAGGGAAAGTGTTGGATAGCGTAGGGGTTAAAATTACTATTCCCACTCCAGTGGGTGCAACAGTAGGGAAAGCGTTGGATAGCGTAGGGGTAAAAATTACTATTCCCACTCCAGTGGGTGCAAAAGTAGGGAAAACGTTGGATAGCATAGGGGTAAAAATTACTATTCCCACTCCAGTGGGTGCAACAGTAGGGAAAGCGTTGGATAGCGTAGGTGTTAAAATTACTATTCCGACTCCAGTGGTTGCAACAGTAGGGAAAGCGTTGGATAGAGTAGCGGTAAAAATTACTATTCCCACTCCAGTGGGTGCAACAGTAGGGAAAACGTTGGATAGCATAGGGGTAAAAATTACTATTCCCACTCCAGTGGGTGCAACAGTAGGGAAAGCGTTGGATAGCGTAGGGGTTAAAATTACTATTCCGACTCCAGTGGTTGCAACAGTAGGGAAAGCGTTGGATAGAGTAGGGGTAAAAATTACTATTCCCACTCCAAAGAGTGCAACAGTAGGGAAAGCGTTGGATAGCGTAGGGGTTAAAATTACTATTCCCACTCCAGTAGGTGCAACAGTAGGGAAAGCGTTGGATAGCGTAGGGGTTAAAATTACTATTCACACTCCAAAGAATACAAGATTAGGGAAAGTAAATAATTCATATATTATTCAATAATCTACAAAATATTATCTATTAATAATTAATTTAAAAAAGTAATTAACATTAATTATTTAATGTAATCACCTATTATTACTAATTAATTAAGCATTAACAAATAAATATTTTATAATTTAAACATATATTACAATTGTTTCCAAATAAATAAATTGTAATTAGTTTTATTATTTAATTAATTATTAATAATTAACTTTCCACCCTATGCCCCTATAAACCCACTACCCGCTACATACATTAAATTTGTTACATCTACATAATTACCAATTAATCAATTAATATTAAATAATTAACAATTTATAATTAATTAATTAACTAATATAAATTAATTAACAATTAATTACTATTTACTATCAATAAATAAATGTACATATTTAATTAATTATAAATAAAATACTTCCCACCCTATTCCCCTATAAACCCACAACCCGCTACAGAGTTAAATTAGTTTAATTTACATAATTAACATTTAATCAATTAATCTAAATTAATTAACTATTTTATTTTAATTAATTAACAAATATAAATAATTAGCAATTAATTACTAATTACTATCAATAAATAAATTTACATATGTAATTAATTATAATTAAATTACTTCCCACCCTATTCCCCTATAAACCCACAACCCGCTACAGATTTAAATTACGCAAAATTATTATAACAAAATTAGTTAAATATAATTATTTATAACATAAATACACAAAGTTCACACATATTATAACATAAAAATACACTATAAATATTATATATTATTAAAAATTGTATATATTTTACTATCTATATTATATACTTCGATATTTTAACTATCTATATTTTTTACAGTCGATATTACTTCACTTATCTTAAAAACGATATTTTTGTAGTCGATATTCTGTCCTGTCGATATTTTGTCCAATCGATATTAAATACTCGATATTATGTCCAAACGATATTTTGGACTCGATGTTATGTCTGTGCACCGTCTTCTAACTCTGGGGCATATTTGCAATAAAAGTGACGGTGTGCGGAATTATTCTCCTTGGCTTAACGAAGTGCTCCGCCACTTTTGAAATGCAGGGCTGTGCCGTCTGTACAACAATGTGGCTCAGTCCTGTGCTTCACCCTGCACTGGCTATAAATGTAGCTGTCTAGCGACAGCAAAGGCACCCTTGCACGATGGTGCAAAGGTGTCTGCGTCTGCATTAGGCAGCCGGACTTTTCACCAGTGCAGGGTGAAATGCCATGTGCCACCATATTGTTGTAAATACAGTTCGGACCTACGTTTCAGAAGTTGCTGAGCTCGGTATTAAGCAAAGAAGGCTAATGTTTCGCTCCACCACAGGCTTGTACATATGCCCCCAAGTACAATGTGAAAGTGTGCCTCATTTACAAGGTGTTGCCAAGCCACATCAAGTGGGTCAACACTGCCTAGTAAATATTGGAAAGCAGGGTTTCACACAGCAAAGTTTAAAACAGTGATGGTCCTTTGGCGATAGTGGCTTTGAAATATGCCACAAGTAATAGTAATTGCTTACCTGCTGTTTGATGTGTGCAGGTGAATGTAGCACACATAACCACATCAAAAAATGTTGGATAGAACTTTTTGAAGTTGACTCATCCTTGTTGTTCACATGAAAAACCACACATCTCTTGCAAGCACCTTGAATGGCTGATGGCACATTCCATAATGATTATAAATTACATACAGGAGGTGCAAGGTGCATTCAATGTTAGAACTCATGTTCCACATTTGTAAGTATAATAAACTGCCCCAGCATTGTAGGACTGGGTTAATTGGAAAGTCAACATGTCTATTCTGTATGCAATGCGCAACGAACCACACATTCCCTGTTCCTATCATGGTAAGTGAGGGTGAGAAGGGGACTCATTCATAATGTTGCAATAATGCACGTTATTTGGCTACACATTCCCTTGCTATTATTCCTCAGAATGCATTTATCCACATGAAAGTTGCTTAATGTGATGTTCCGTTGGCAGTATGTCATTGTATTCATGGTCCAGGTTTGGTGGTCAATGACACATATAGACATGGGTGGAACATGGGTCTTAGGCAGAGTAAACATGGCTTGGATACATTGCATAGCTACTGATGTATGTAAACATTCTTCCAGTAACAAATGCATTGAAGGACCATGTACACTACAATATGTATCATCCATGTACTCACCCCTGTGCTGTTCAACAAAGGTCTGCTGTGCAACAATGCATCAATTCTTAAAGCCTGCCTCAAAGTCCTATGTGCTCCTGCTTGCATTAAGTCATCATTGTCAATGCTGTGGAAAAAACAAGGGGCAAGGGCGTAACATAGCCCCCCGCTGCCCCCGCTATGTGGGGGGCCCAAGCTCTAGTGGGCCTCCTCAGCACAGTCCTCCAGCCAAACAACCACTGATTAAGTCCGGAGGGGGCCTTTCCACATACCTTGCAGGGGGCCCCCCTCAAGTTTTGTTATGCAACTGACAAGGGAAGGGCACATATATCTTTACTCTGGCCCAACCATGTGTCTGTAGACTCATGCTGGCTTCAACAATTGAAGTTGTTGCGGACCATGTCTATTCTAAATCTGGTCTAAGGAGTATATGATGTGAAATCATACAATCAACCCAAGAAAGGCATTCCCACGGTGCGCTGCATGATACATGTCACCTTCTAACAGACCTTCTAACAGATTGCAAAATCTTCCTGTTGTGACAAGCTACAAAATGCGCAAGAGTAGTAGCCGCATTATTAAACACTCATCAACATGGTCACATAACTGTGTGGCAGTCAGTTGTTTGTCCTGATCTCAGTCTTAAACAGACAGAGGGATCAATGGGCACATACATATGTTCAGAAGACATACCTATGGTGATTCACATCCTGCTTAACACCTACACTAAAAACAATGCAGTACAAAGGATGTCAGTGATTACCATTTTTAACATAGGTTAGGTGTAGCCACATTGTAGTAGCTTAACCACAGAAAGGCAAAGTGTGGGTTTAAGTACAAACTACTAACATCATGCTTCACCATGATCAAAAATCTGGGTCGTAGATATCCCAATTTAAGCTGCACCCCTGCGTTGCAATTGTACCTGTGGGTATCGAAGCTACCTTGCATCAACAGAGGCACCCTTGCACCAAAGCGCAAAGGTGTCTGGGTAGAGGGGAATATTGTTAATGAACAGGAATGTGTTCTGTCCTGCACACAAACATCCCTTCATGGGATTGACCTGTTTAAATATGTGCTGTACACATTAAAACACATTGATACGTCTAAGATTATGAGAATCGCAAATCTCCTTGTCTTTTCCAGGTGGAAATCACTGTATCCCTGGGCTCAGGTGCAAGAGTGGCCTCCTCCTTATGCCACACTTGTAATTAGGTGGCAGTGGCAACATCAATGGGGGGGTTCAGTGGAATGTCCACCTCAAAACTCAATGACCAAAACATATACCCAATGTGGAGTATGCCTTATCCCCAATGCAGAGTTAAACCACGTGAAGTACCTTAATGCTCCATAGTAAATAAGGTGAAGCAACCAGCACCACAGGAATGTCTGAATAGATGATTGTGGGAGGTATGGGCGGAAATAGAAGTTAGGATGCTTGATTGGTTTGTTAATGATTATGTTTTTATTGACGTTCTTGTCACACATCAGTGTTTCTGAGCGTGAGTCTGGCCACTGGGCGTCGTCCCCTGTCCTTCTTTCGGTGTTATTGTTTGGGTGGACCTCGTCGACCAGCCAGCCGTCCCACAGGAAGCTCAAAGAAAGAATAGAGAGGATGGTAAGTAGTCCGCACAGAGTCTGGCTAACTGTGAGATTTTTATTCAGGATCCACCACCACACCAGGTGTGAAAAGAAGGTTTAAACTAAGTGTCAAATATAGGTCCCGTCTTGGGTCCTGTAACCTGTTCCTTCACAGGTGTTCGGACACATAAATCGGTACACAAGGAGAAGGAGAGCGATGAGGAAGGGGTAAAGAAAGTTAGGTATTGTGGCCGAATGGGTTTAATTACCCTAAACCCAAAATATGGGCTGTATTGTCCCAGTGAGTCACCCACAAGTGCATGCAGAAAAAATACTCCTGTGTCTTCCTTCGCAACCCACTCCACTCCCTGGTACTTCCTTACAGTTCCGCATCCCCAACCCCCCGTCTCGTGTACGGCCTCAATCCCCGTCCGGGCCGCAACTCTCCTGAGTTTCGGGGGCGTTTTCACCCTTGCTGGGGGGAATCCACCAGTCCAGGAACCACTCCTCATCTTCGTCTTCACCATCCTGGACTTCGCAGGCTTCCTCGATTCCCTGCAGTTTCATCTCGGTTTCTTTTCCTCAGCGTGTCGCAACTCTTCCGAGTTCCACCTTCCAGTCTCCTCTGTGTGATGTCCCTCTCCTTCCTGTTCCTCCTTTTCTTCAGTCTGAGGGCCGTTTGATTGGTCTCTTCTTCCGGACCACCTCTGTTTTCCTGCAGGGAAGAGTTCAAGGACCATGGATTAGACGGATTAGCTCCTAAGCAATTCATGGTGCTTATGGGCGATGCTTCAGTCCGAGGTAGGAGGGGGGCTTAGGGGGTTCGTCATCAGGACCCACCCGACAATTAGGTAACAGTGGCAGTAGGAGCTTATAAATATCACCCGCATTGTTGGCATACGGGGCAACTGTCCAAATCAATGAACAACCTAAATGTTACATTTATGGACTTTGTACATTGATACATAAAGCTGCGTGTCAAATGTTTTCACATGTGTACCCCGGACCCCGTCCCCAGTTCAGCGACTCAATCGACGACTTCATCAGCACGCATGCCCTGACCTCCACTGCCTACATCCTCCTCGGAGACCTGAAGTTTTATCTTGAGAACAACAATGATAACAACTCCACAACCCTGATCGATAACCTCACCAACCCCGGACTGAAGCAACTTGTCACAATGCCCACCCACTCTGCCGGCCACACGCTCGACCCCGTCTTCTCCTCAAGCCTGCGCGTCTCCATCAGCCACACCACCGAACTCCTCTGGACCGACCACCGCTGCATCCACTATGCCTTCCTGAAACCCACCACACACCACCACACCCAACAGATCCCCCGCAGCTGCTGGAGCAAAATCACAGAAGACCAACTACATGCAAACCTTGCTCTCAGCCCACCCACCGAACCCTCCAACACCGATGACGCTGCCCACAACCTCAGACGCTGGTTCGAGGACTGCGCCAACACCCTCGCCCCGCTGAAGAAACCCCCCCACAGAGACACCAGCAAGAGGGCCAGCTGGTTCACCCCAGAACTCCTTGCCGCCAAGCAAGCCTGCCGGAAACTAGAGAAGGAATTGCACAGTGAACAAACTCCGGACAGCCACGCAGCACACAAGGACGCCATCCGCAACCACCACCACCTCATCAGGGCGGCCATGAGGAACTCCTTCAAAGACCGCCTCAACAATGACGCACACAATAGCAAGGAGCTCTTCAACATCGTGAAGGAACTCTCCAACCCCAGCTCCAATACCAACGACATCCCGCCGTTGCAAGCCCTGTGCGACTCCCTCGCTACCTTCTTTCACCGCAAGATAGCAGACATCCATGACAGCTTCAACACCCAGACAGCCCCAACAGACAGCAACACAACAGACCCTTCGCACACCATCGACCATGACCCCCTGCTAGCCTGGGCCAGCGTGAGCATTGATGACACCATCAAGACCATGAGCACAATCCACTCCGGCTCTCCGGCAGACCCATTACTGCACCACATTTCAACAAAGCAACCAGCTCCACCGCACCCCACCTGCACAACGTCATCAATCTCTCCCTCAAGACAGCGACCTTCCCAGAGAGCTGGAAACAAGTTGAGATCAATGCCCTACTCAAAAAACTTAAGGCAGACCCAAGAGACCTCAAGAACTTCCGGCCCATCTCTCTGCTCCCCTTCCCGGCCAAGGTCATCGAGAAAATCGTCAACAGACAGCTAACCCGATACCTCGAAGGAAACAGAATCCTGGACCCTTTCCAGTCAGGGTTCCGCAGCAACCACAGCACCGAGACTGCCCTCATCGCCGCCACCGACGACATCAGGATCCTGCTGGACAACAGTCGCCGCCTTCAACAGTGTCTGCCACCGCACTCTACGCACACGCCGCAGGGATCCGAGACAAGGCTCTGGAATGGACCACCTCCTTCCTCTCCGGCAGAAGCCAGAGCGTCCGCCTCCCCCATTCCGTTCCAAAGCCTCCGAGATCATCTGCGGAGTACCCCAGGGACCCCCCCACAGCCCGACACTGTTCAACATTTACATGGCCCCGCTCGCACACGTCGTCCGACAGCACAACCTCAACATAATCTCCTACACCGACGACACTCAACTGATCCTCTCCCTCACCAAGGACCCCATCACCGCCAAAGCCAACCTGCACGAAGGAATGAAGGCCGTCACCGACTGGACGAAGATCAGCCGTCTGAAGCTGAATTCGGACAAGACGGGGGTCCTCATCCTCGGCTCCAACCCTTCAGCCTGGGACGACTCCTGGTGGCCGACGGCACTGGGGGCAGCCCCGACACCCACCGACCACGCACGCAACCTGGGAATCATCCTCGACTTAACGCTCTCAATGACCAAGCAAGTCAACGCCGTCTCCTCCTCCTGCTTCAACACCCTCCGCATGCACCGCAAGATCTACAGATGGATCCCGACAGATACAAGAAAGACAGTGACCCAGGCCCTCGTCAGCAGCAGACTCAACAACGGAAACGCCCTCTAGGTGGGAGCCCCAACCAAGCACATCAAACGACTACAACACATCCAAAAGGCCTCGGCATGAATGATCCTCGACGTACCACGACACGACCACATCACCCCCCACTTGAGAAACCTGCACTGGCTCGCTGTCAACAAGAGGATATCCTTCAAGCTCCTCATCCACGCACACAAAGCACTCCACAAGACCAGCCTAGCCTTCCTCAACAGACGGCTTTCCTATTACATCCCCAACCACCAGCTACGCTCCGCCGACCTCACACTCGCCACCATTCCCCGCATCCGAAGAACAACCACCAGCGGGAGCTCCTTCTCCGGCCCCACAGCCAAGACATGAACCACCCTCCCACTGAGCCTATGAGAGACCCAAGACCTGCTGACCTTCAGGAGGGCACTCAAGACCTGGCTGTTTGATTAGGGCGGCCCCCCTCCCCCGCGCCTTGAGACCCTCGCGGGTATGAAGTGCGCTTTACAAATGATTGATTGATTGATTGATTGATTGAGTGATTGAATGATTGATTGATTGTGACACAGGAGAATGGAAAGTGTTATGCGCTCAGATTGTTGAATGCAAAGATACATGTTTACATGTAACAGACACATACAACTGTATCAGCCCTTTACATTGCAGAGGATGGAACTTCACCTCCTGCTCAGCAGCCTGGAGCACTCTGCATCGATGATGACGATGTGGATAATGAACTCACAATCGTCAACCATGATACCCTTCAAAAGTGTCTTGATTCCACAGGCAGCCCATCTAGGCCCGGGGAGATCCAGCAGCATCATTGTATATCCACGTTCCCCACCAAACATCCAGCAGGCACTACCTACAACCACAGCCACAAACCTGGATTCTGAGGACCCACAGATACAATTTCAGCATCATGCGGTAGGAGTCTAGCGTGAGATGGCAAACCAGGTGCAGGCAGGATTGGAGACCCTGGCAGCTAGGCTCAAGGGGATCCGTGGGTTCCTCTGTCCCAATAGAGACCACTCAGCTGCCATCAGAGGCCCCTACAGTCCGCTCCGTGGCCTCCAGCAGTCCCTGGCTGACATCGCTGGTGTCATGATGCAGAGGCAACAACAATTGTCCTGCCAAAGTGGCACCTGCAATGTGGCCAAAGAGTTGGGGGTAATGAGGAAGATCTTGGAGAATATGGAGTGGAAGCAGGATTCCCACATGGCTGCCATGGCTGGGTGCCACTGTGAATTTTCTGGAATCCTGCAAGCCCTGCAGCACATTCTTGCTGCAGTGATACCTCATCTGTTGGCACAGATTGATGCTGCTGCAGCACCTACAGCATCTACATCTTCTGCACCTGATGTGTCTGTGTCTCCCTGGGCTGCCGCTAATCCAGCATCATGGGAGACACCACACACATCAGAGGAAGAAGATGTGGATGAAACATCTCTTGTAGGAGAAGCCAGTGGTAGCATTCATCTGTGTCAAATGGCCAGTTTCTTCTTAGCCCTGTGCTTACCATCATGCCTCGGAACATCACCACCCAATGTCCTCATGTTGACCATGCTACGTTCATCTTGGACATTTTATGGACTGTCAAAGTGGCCATTGAACCTCAATGACACTGCAATCATCCTCCTGACTAAAGATTCCTGATTCCTCGACATGTCTCATGATATGTTCCCCCACAAGGTCTCTGTCTGGCCATCCCCCTGGCTATGTACACAATTTGGGGGTTGTTGTCAAAAGAACTGGTCTGGGGTGGCAATTTCTACTTTTCACATGTAAATAAATGCACGTTCATTCGTCTGATGTGTGTTGTCTGTAACCATAAAACTGGAGAGTTATCCACAATGCCTAAGCGGTGTAGCCAGTACAACAAATACAGAGGACATTCCCAAAATTGGGGTCTGCTGAGTCTGTGTCCTTGATAGGCAGTGCGATGACAGAACATGTATGAATGACACAATGTGTCAACTGTCAAAGGAAGTTCAGGTGTTGATAGAGCCTTGGATCACTAATCAAGTTAGTGTAAAGCCACTTCAAGTGGCTTGACATTGCCTTGCTAATGAGGCACACTTTGACCCTATAATTAGTATCAATGTGGTGGTCTGTTAGAAATTGGGGTCTTTAGTTGGCAAGGGTTTACACCTTTGTCCAAGTAGGGACCCTTGCTTCTAGTCAGGGTAAGGGAGTTACGCCCTTAGACAACCCCTGCTCACCCCCTTGGTAGCTTGGCACAAGCAGACAGGCCTATCTCAGAGGCAGTTTGTAAAGCATTTATGCACACATACAGTAATACAGTGAAAATACTACAAATGGATACCACACCAGTTTAGAAAATAAGGAATCTTTATCTAAACCAAATAAGACCAAAACAACAAAAATCCACAATCCATATACCAAGATATCCTGAATAATAGGTTATTCACACAAATGTATTTATTTATTTATCTGAAGAGTTTCATATAACGCTGGCTATAAAGCTTGTAGCAACAAATAACTCCACCTGGAGCTATTACTGCGTAGTGACAGATGAAAATCCAAAATACAGCGCCAACTGCGAAGTACTCGGTGTCGGGCATGGAGTCACACAGACCCAGAAAGAACAGTACCTTGGCAAACGATCAAAGCGAAAATGGTGGACGGCATCAGGGAGGTGAAGCTTTGTTGGTTCCAGGTGCATCGGTTTCTTACAACCACAGGAGAGGCTATTGTGTGGTGGCGGCGAGGCGGCGGCTCCTTACGACGGTGCACTGCCGATGGATTCAGGAAGTCACCCTCATCAGGTATCGGCTCCGCAATGATGAAGCACCAGCATCAGTGAAATCGGGCTGTGGTGCGAGTCGGGCGATGCGTCTTGAGAATCACTAGTGGTGCCCTCAGCTCCTTTGCAGGGAGTGGCCTCGGTGATGGCTTCGGAGTTGCGGCGGCAGGCGGCGGGGCTGTGGTACAAGTCGGGGCAGTGAGTCGTGCACTTCATGAGCTGTGCCACCGGCTTCCTTGCAGGTCGCTGCGTCACTGGCCAGCAACGGGGTTGCAATTTCCCTCAGTGGCAGCTGAAACAGCAGCCACAGATGCAGGAGGACAGAGAAAATTAAATCTGTGTGTCCCTGAGACTTCAGAACAGGAGACAAGCTCTACACCAAGCCTTTGGAGAACTTCTTCAAGCAGGATACAAAACACACAGCAAAGTCTTGGTCCTCTCCTTGGCAGAAACAGCTACTGCAGGCCAATCCCAGGCAGCACACAGCAAATGGTCAATACTTCTCCTTCAGTTTTCCCAGCGCTTCTCCTTGGTAGGCGTCAAAATCCAGGTAAGTCCTTATGCAGCATGTATCACCATTGACTGAACTGTGCACATTTTGCCACACTGCCACAATGGTGTACATGGTGCACAAGGCATATCCCCACATATGTCATGAATATGTGTACAATTCACATGTTTTCAGTGACTTTTGTACACATTTGCCTAGACATATACATGCACCGCTGTATATGTTACCACCGTGGTAGCAGCGTTTGTATTGTAATACTGCAGGGTCAAACTTCCCAGTCGCGGAAAGGGTCTGCGAAGACAGTGGGCGGATGGTCGGTCCAACCAGCATCGTAATGAAGCCCTATATTACTAAAAACTACATTAAAAAACAACAACATTCTTGAAAATTGTATCATTTTTTTTTTAAACAAAGTCTTGTCAACAATATTCTATGCCATGATATTTTTGACACAATATTTTTTCAAATATGTCAGTGTTCCGACATTTTTAACTCAATATTTTCTCCAAACACCCAAAATGTGCATTACAATTTTCACCATTAACAAAACAGAATCCAAATCTGAATTTGCCACGTGATTTTTGCTACCTTTGTGAAAGGCGTTTTTTCTGTGCAACAATGAGTTGTCCTTGCTCTTTCTCTGCTTAGCATCAAAGCAGTCACTGCAATACTTTGCATATTTAAGTGTCTCATTGATACTCCTAGCCTGCCAACACATCACAATCTGCTGAATATGAGAACTGATATACGGATACAACCCTAACATGATAGCTGATACAACTCCTCTAACAACTTCTATCTCAGAATCTTTGACTCCACTGTACTTTCCATACATCTGTATAAGCCTCTTGAAGATCTATGGACTGACTCTTTTTGTTCCTGTGGAAGGCAGTAGCCAGAAATTTGAAATAGCCGCCACTTTTATCGAAAGCACTGATGCTACTAAGCAAGCAAAGCAAGTGAGCCAAACTCTCGCTAAAACAGCTTCCTGGTCTCTTGTATCCATGCATATATCCATTCCATCCACCTACTGATATCCACTATTTCACCTTTATATTCTGGCATACATTCATTCTTTCATCCGTCCTTCAATCTTTTTCCATTCTATCTATCTATTCATCCATCCATCAGTCCAACCATCCAATCTGCAATCTGTCATTCATCCATCCATAGAATCTGCCATCCATATACTCCGCCATTACACTGATCGATCCACCCACCCTGACCCCATCCATCCACCCACCGTGCCATCCACTGCGCCATCCAGCCATCAACAGTGCCATACATCTACTCTGACATCCATCCACTCTGCCATCCATCCATCCATCTAGGTACTCTGACATCCATCCATCCCTACACTCTACCATCCATCCATCCATCTATTCATCCACCAATCTATCCCTCTACTCTGCCATCCATCCACCCTGCCATCTCTCTTAAATCCATTCTGCTATCTGTCCTTTCTGCTATCCATCCAATCATATATCCATCCATCCATCTATCTACTCTGCCATCCATCCATTTAGACATCCACTCTGCCATCCATCTATCCATCATGTCTGCCATCCATCAATCGACTCTGCCATCCATCCATCCGTTCTGCCATCCATCAATTCACTCTGCCATCCTTCCAGCCACTCTGCCATTCATCCATTCGCTCTGCCATCCACTTTGTACATCCATCCATCCTTCATCCATTCGCTCTTCCATCATCCAGCTATTCATCAACTTGTAATAATATATGTATCCACTCTTCCATCCAGCTATCCAACCACTCTGCCATCCATCCACCCCTCCATCCATCCTTCCATCTAACCATCCACTCTGATTTTCATCCACTCTGCTATCCATTCACTTATCTTTTCACACACTCATCCTTTCATCTCTTTACTCTACAATCCTTTCACCTGTCCATTCACAATTCCCCTATTCCTTTACTCTGCCACCCTTTCACCTGTTCAACCAAGTATCTATTCATTCATTATTTCATTAACCCATTCACATTCTCATACATCCACCCACTCCTTCATCCATACATCCTTCTTTCCAGCCTTCCTTCCAATATTCCTTCTTTCTTTCTCTCTGTTCTATTTATGCAGTCTCATTCTTCCCTGCTCCTTCTTGCTCTTTTATTGGCCCTGTATTCCAGTGTTAATGATGGGCTTTTGCGTGCTGAGTTGCAGACAGAAGAGGCCTAAAAAAAGAACACTAGCCCAGCTATAGCTGCTAAAGCTATGGCATTCAAGATGCTCCTGCGTAATCCATATGATTTGTGCCCAATTCAACTCTTTTTCTGGCACTTTCTGCTTCAAATGCTGTATCAGTTCTTTGTATTTTTCTATCGAAAGAGGAGGAAGACTATTATTAGGGAGCACTCTTTAAGGCCCCTCTGTAAGCCAAATAACAGCTGTTTTGCCCACAAATCTTTGGGAACAATAATCTCAAACAATATACTCAAATCTACCCACAGCACCTTTGAAATAGTCACTTGTCTTTCAGATTCTGTGTGCCACTTATCTGGTTCATCTTTCAGTTCTGAAAAAGTCATTATAAATGCATAAAGATCAGACCTTATTTTTAGCGTATGCACATATGCTCCTCTGTGTACCTTTCACAAAGGAAATTCTGTCACAACCATTTCCATTTCAGGCACGCTTACTTTTCTTTCAACATCAATCTTTTTTTTATTTTTAGAGCTACCGTTCTTCTTTCATTTATCTATGTATTTCCACAAATCCTTCCAGTCCTTAAGGCAGTCAACTAATTCTTGTATATGCACTCACAGGGACAGTAGACCCATTTTCTCCACTTTAGTGTCACTCAAATACCTTTTAAAATATCTATGCAAACCCCTCTTTTTACATATCAATGTCGTATGTTTCTGCTAGATATTTGAACCTGTAATGTGCTCCACGAGCACATCTAGCTGCTTCTCTGATTAGATATTACAATTCTTCTGCGTAATACACAATCAGTATATCTACATTAATCATACCCTGCAAAATGTCTCCAAATTCAACCTTCAGATTTACAATATTAATTTCTCCACTTCCTAGTTTGAATTCAGTGGACTTCACTATCGAGGCAACAGCGTGAATGACTGGGACAACTGTATCAACAGCAGATGTAGCAATACACCTAGTGGTATTATGAAGACTCAACAGTGGTGAAATCCGCACTGCTGTTGCATGGAGAAGCATTCTTGGTGCTCCTTCATCTATACCATGTGCTAGGGGCCTTGGTGCCTGTGTATCATTAGTGTGAGGAGAATGCCTGGAGTCATTTAGAAAGTTATCCTCCTCATCAGAATCATTTTCCTTCTCTCTCTCTTTTGATTCTCATTTTTAGAGACATCTGATTTATTTTCAATTGTCTTCTTGTCTCTCCCATTAATTATTGTCAAAATTATACCCACAGCCATCATTGTATCCTCTCTCCACGCCTTTCGCTGTATACCTCCCTTTGCTCCTAACCATTGGCTTGCTGCATTTCTAACCTTTTTCCTTATTTTCTTTCGTTCCTTATCAATGGCCACTCAATACCATTCGTTGAAAGCCGTTATGTAGTTCTACGTTCTGGGTGTCTTGCATACATCACGTCTCAGGTCGCCAAAGTTTCTGACATCGAAAGTGCCCTTTAAATGAAATTATATGTTTTTGTAACCAGATGTGATCTCGTGCCAGGTATTTAGTCACATGCATGTATGAAAACCCACGTCCCAACCACACATTCAAACAAACACAAATTGTCAGCTCAACAACATAGAACTCAGTACCTTCACTACACTGCCACTCTATGGTAGGTTCTCCAACAGCAATAATCCATCACTGATTGGCACGTTTACTCCTGAGCACCAAAACATAAAAAAAACAGGATTCTAAGTCTAATTTGAACACATGCAATTCAAAAGTTCCTATCAATTCAGAAAAAAATCCGTATTATAGTGTGAATGTGGTGCCTCACAAAACACAACACTACTTTGCAGCCAAGATTTCGAGATCTTGGATTTTTTTTTAAGTGGATTACCTTAAAAAAAAAAACTACACAAAAATTCAATATTTTTCTACAAGTTACAAAATCATCCGCTTCTCACTTAAATACAGACAATGATGAATAGAAAACAAATACACCAGCGCACATCATTTCCAGTCTCTATAATCCCTGTGCATTCAGCACCATTCTTCAATGTAAGCTTTTGCACAAATACTCCTTTTCAGTCCAATAGAGCCTCGTGATGTAGACAAGTTTAAGATTTTATTTCTTTTAAAATCCAGTACTTCACAGCCGACACGCGTTTTCGCCCCCAAAGGGCTTCCTCAAGGCAGATTTCCATTATGCTCAGTACTGCGTCTACCAACACATGTTAAATTCAATAGTCCTTCGAGTATTCTTCACCCAGCGTATGTTTATATCTTTGCAAACTTCCACAAGAGTAGCAGTTGTTTTCCTTTATTATTGAGCAGGAGCCATGATAAGTTCCATCTCAAACGCCAAAGTAAGTTTGCTGTGTTCTTTCCGCAACTTGGTTGAATGCACAGGGATTATAGAGACTGGAAATGATGTGCGCTGGTGTATTTGTTTTCTATGGATGTGACACTCTGTAACACCATTGGTGCACAGATTGTCTATGGTTAATGCTTAAGGTGGATAAGCATTTTACATCAAGACTGCACTCAATAGTCAATATACATAGACATATGGTATTGTTTGTGTACTGGATAGAGACAATTTATGATGTGCAGATCGGACAAAGCAAATCCGCTTTTCTTGTAATGTGAACAGACAATGATGAACACTGACTTTTCAACTCCCAGATCTGACAAAATCATCAAAATCACAGTAATCAAACTACCCGAAGACTAACAAATGAAAAGGACCTATCCAACACTCTCAAACTACAAATCCCACAATGCACTACAAAAGTACCACAATCACTCATAATACATTCCACCCTAATATTACTCACACTCCTTACTGCGGGAGCATCTCTGGAATGTGATAATACATCCTATCACCCAAATTGACCAGATCATGAAAATTGGGGAGTGCAGACAGACTGCAGAACAGGGGCAAACATTATCTCAAGGGAGATCTATTATCTTATCCTTAAAGTTCACCGGACAGGCTGCAAGGGGACACAAGGGTGACGCAAAACCAAATTGAGATTTATCAAGCAATGCAAGGCCTGCATAGCTTGATAAATCTAGAGTAACACAAGGCAGTGCAAATCACTGCCTTGTGTTATTCTGCAGCAGGGAGGCATTCCATGGGTGGAGTGAGAGTGTTCCCATGCATCCACCCATGGATTTTGGTGCATTCCCAGATTTACCATTAGATGTAGCCCTGAGAATGAGTCAAAATATAACGCCTCCCAAGGTGAGGCATAAAGAGGAGAAATATCTTTATTTCTCCTTGGTTTTTTTCTCTTTATAGTTGATGCATTCTGTAGCATACTAGAAAGAGGAAAATGCCTCTCAGGATATTTTTTGTGCAGGAAGGAAAACAACCCTGCCCACAATACAGGCACCCTTGCAACATGATGGAAGGGTGCCTGTATTGGCACTATGCAGCCAAAAGTGTGCCAGCACCTGGGAAACACAGGAATGCACCATATAACGTTAAATACGGTGCACTCTTGCCCTTTCACGCAGCTCACCACAGTGTAGCAAAGTGGCTTGCTCTGTTGCACTGTATGAAAAAATTATAAATAAGCCCTGATCTCACAGATAATCTTTATGGTTGAGCACCCATTGCAGGGTCGGGTCCGGTGTTTTTCTCAAGAATAGATGAAGCAACATGTCCCTAAAGATAAGATTCAAGACAGCGTTTTAAAATACAGTCAATAATAAAGACTGACCTCAAGAAGGGAGTTTTGAGATCATTAAATTTAGGGAAACCATGGATATTTGTTAAATTTATAAAAGTGCTGTACAGAAGGCAAAATATAGTCAGTTTCAATAAATCAGTCATAAGGGCCAGAAATCAACTGCCAAGAAGGCTCTTTAGCAATTGGGATAGATGCATCAATTATCCAAATCGAAAAATAGATTAAGTCCAGAATATGCAGCAAATCAGCAGGCATCATCCCTAGAGGCTAGAAAAGAGTCTGCCCCCCCCCCCCCCAAATTGAGGGCCTTTTAAAATAATTTTCGCTGAAGAATTGAATATATGTAACAATACAACATCAAATCATAACACAACATTATAAAACATGATATAATACCACCATCCTAGCACTATCTCCCTAATTTGGTCATTATTAACCCCTTCTAACCAAATGTCAGTGGGGGTGTCAGAACAAATCTAGTTACATAAACAATCCAAAGACTCATGATGAATATCCTGCAGTGAACAAGCAGGCAGAGCCTTGAAAAGTATATATAGGCTTCCTGTGATGTATTTTGAGAACAATGTCATTAAAAAGAAAATCGTGCACATTTTGCTATGTGTGGTGACAATGAGCAATATAAACACACAATGAACACTATGAAGTGGTAGCCATATAAATACAAAATGGAAGTGAGGCCTAGTTTGGCACTGATCACAAAAACACAGTTCTGTACATCACAACATTATTGTTCCAGATGAAAATGTTTCATGTCAATATGCAAACATGACATATCAGAAAATAGCCACAACCCTAGTCTGACCTGAAAAGAGATCCCAGAAAACCAGAAGCACCTGAATGTACAACCGTGCTTCAATTCCGAGCCGCTATGGTCCCCTAAGCCAGAGTTTCGAGACCCACAGGTAGCCAGTTCCAGTCTGCCTTCTGTCCTTTGCCTGTCCTTGTTTCTCCTGTCTCAATGGGCCTGATTCCACCCAAGTCATGGCAGTAAATATCCAGGTGCAGACTAAATCATTTCATTAAGAATGAGACAACTTCTAGAAGATTAAAAGTCTAGAATATGGAGAAGCTGTTCTGTTGCAATCACCCATGGAAGAAGCAGAAGTTGAGTTGCATATATTAGAGCTTGTGTAGTTTAGAGAGGAGCAGGAGCCCGACTGAAAGGTCATATGCAAAGCAAGGCAAACTGAAGACCACATAAATGTCATATTGAAGAAATGATTCCAGAAGGCATGAAGAGCTTGCAGCCAAACTAGACAGTGTACTTTTTCTGTTTATTTTGCTTCCTTGTGACTTCTGCCACTCTGTGAGGAGGCATGAGCCTGCCTGGGGATTCACGCCCGATTTCACTTACAACATTTCTGTCTTCTCTGGCACGGTGGGTGTACGGGCATAATGGGGCCTCTCTCTTTCGCTGGCAGATCTGGTGGCCTGCCTCTCCACCTCCTGCTTCGTCAGCCTGTTCCCACCACCGGAGGTGTTCTCAAGGGGGGCGGGGTCTTTCAAGCTCACCTCCCTGTCATGGTGCTATCCTCTTGGCCATGGTGGGAGCACTCAGTATGACCATGGGTCACAGGTGCAAAACCAGGATGGAGAGATGGTGTCAGGGCATGGGAGAATCAACTGTTCTCATCACCAATGTAATGTTGTGGGCCATAGGTCCACATACAAATGAAAGGATGGACATAGACACCAGATAACTAACTAGCTCCAGGCACCTTTTATTGGCAGGGTCACCTGACTGGCTATGCCTGTGTTAGATGGGTGTGGGACAGTGCTTAATTTGAGCTGATGGTTTCCAGTGCTCGACACTGGCCCTTAATTGGTTTCTGGTGCTCGGCAGCAGCACTTAATTGTCATCCCCACACTTATGACACCCTGTCACATGGTGGCGCTGCTCATGAGAGATGAGCAGAACAATGGGTGTTTATTAATACAATTTTCATTAAAAAAATGCTAATACCTGGTCCTCAGCCACTCCCTTAGCTTTGAGGGCCTGGAATAATCTGAACTGTCGAACTTGCAGGAGAGATAGATGGTTAGTAGTTGTTTTGGTACGGTCATTGGCAGCGATGACGGGGCAATGGGTGGTGCAAGCTGCAGTTGCCTCCTGGTCAGAGCCCTGGCACTTATTATTTTACAAATTAAGAACTGTTGTGGGGTGATTGTAAGCACAGGCCCTAGGGAGGGACTACTACATGATGGTTCCAGCAGGAGACTAGAACCATGGTTGGGGAATGGGGAACCTGATTTCACGTTACCAACCAACTCTAAACCAGGCCATTTTTGTGACAATGAAGAGTTGACCTAGGCTTAATGAAGATTCCTGATGAGCAATACAATTATCAAATAGTCTCACACAAAAACATTCATGGGTAAAATAGCAAATTATGACTTACTGTAAAAAAATATTGGAACCGTGCGCTCACTCTGAAAAGTAAAAACTCAACAAGCACATTTTCATAAATGCAGTTTTTACTTTATGTGCAACAGTGTACAAAAAAGAAAAAAATTGCAACTGAACTATATCTTACAGAAATTACAAGTTTCAGTACCTTAATTCAGAACGATGATGAGATCTAACAGAATTGTATTTACCATAACCAGAGAATGGGTTAAAATATAGAGCCCATGGCAACTCTCCCGGAGCTCTCATCACTGCATACAATGCGTGTCTACTTTCTCCTTTTGCGTGGTGGTGATGCGTGTGTGGTCGAA
The DNA here is from genome assembly GCF_964263255.1 of Lissotriton vulgaris. Classification (NCBI taxonomy): domain Eukaryota; kingdom Metazoa; phylum Chordata; class Amphibia; order Caudata; family Salamandridae; genus Lissotriton; species Lissotriton vulgaris. The sequence continues at coordinate 1,288,175,024 of NC_141691.1, read as the reverse complement.
GTCTCGTCCAGGATGCAGGAATAGCGCACGTAAAACGTTCTGGCTCGTGCTGCGGTTCCTGCCCCACAGTCAGTTTGTCTTGACTCGCGCGCAGGGGAGAGCACGCAGCGTCCGACGTTTATCACGTAACCGCTTCTCGCATTTGGCAGGGCCTGCCCCTCAGAGAACCGCGAGAGACCCCGTTGGCAGAGACCGCTGACTTCCATATTAAAGTGATTATGATAGCAGACGGAGGTATGCTGCTGTAAAAGGGATGGGCTGCTGGCAAGGAGCTACTGATTTTTGCTGTGAGAAGAATCCCCTTTGACGGGAAAGAAATGCAATAACGTTAGCTTCGTGCCAAGTTTTTGCCCTGGTTGCTGGTAATGGGCATGGGACTCGTTTTTGGGGAACCAGTGCATAGCTGCCAACGTTCCAGATTGCTATGTGTGACATTTTCAGAATTTTAGTGTAATTATGAGTGACATTTCAAGGACTATGAGTGACACTGTCTTGCGAGCAAAAGTCTTGCAATTTAGACGAGGGAATTATATAAATATTAGAAATTAGACCCAATTGAGCAAGGGGAAACTCTAAGAAGGTCTTAGAACTACTTACTGCAAACGCCTGCGGTGGCTGACTCTTAATTATAATGAAATTATGAAAATGTTACACATAGCAATCTAAAACCTTGGTAGCTATGGATATCTAGAAAGCAGGTCACATGGCTCTGCTAAGAATTAACACCAAAAAGGACAAGGACCTGCATTTAGGATGTAGAACCACTAGAGCGAAGCTGTGCAATAAGTCCTACTGGCAATACAATACAACAGTTTAGTAGAGAACACAGATCTTTACTGGAACATTCCCCACCAATGTAGAAGAGGTATTGATGGGTGCACATGAGGCATTCAGAGGTGTGGTGGACCTGAGTATCACCAGAGCCTGCCCTGATGTCCTGGCATAAATATCTCTAGTGTCACACAGTGTGTCTGCGTGATCCTTCGAGTGACAAGTTACACACCAAGCATAAATACACCAGATGACACTTCTGGCAAAAATGTAAATGTGTTTTCTGTCCATGGGCAAGAAGTGAAAACATGGAAACAGTACAAAAGCTGCATTGTCTGAAGTCTGGTATTGTGTATACCTTGTATTGCTGTTTGAAGCCTGGAGAACCGCAAGTGTGAAAATACCCCTGAATCCAACACCTCGCCTTCAGATTCAGGCACACACAGGTAAGTGCAAATGTAGTCTGTCTCGATTGACAGTCACAACGCAACCTGATAAGAGTCTGTGAACTGATGGACTGCAGCTGTTTAGAGAGAGCCCAAATAATAAATAAACCAGACGAGGATCTTCACTAAACTCCATGCCGCTCTCTCTGTTCCACATGCGACCTGGGCCTAGATTATAAAGCTGTCTCGGGTCCGATGCCATAAATTAATTAGTCAGATGACTCCGGCCGCCACAGTCTGCACATTGCGGTCACAGTCAGGCAGGCTGACTGTTATTTACAAAATTATTTTTAAAATGTCACAGCAGTATAATTAAGTGAGTGGCCCTGGGGTCTGGTGAGCCGCCTACTACCACTACGAGTTTAGTTTAACACTTACTTGCACAAGTTACTAAACTAAGAGAACAGCGCATATTCGGTATCAAACATAAACTGTATATGTCATTTTAAAAACACAGACTCACTTACAGCATATATGCTTTACTGGTTAACCCTTTAGGGGAGCTTCTCTTCCTGCTTGAGAGTATTTGTTAAACTAGTCCTACAACTAATGTAAATCTTTTACCCAGGCAGTATTAATTCGAGAGAAAATAGCAAAATAATACTGCCCCACAATGTGCAGCATTATGCCACGTAATTTGGGTTTCATGCTGCATAATCTAGTAAACCCTACTTCATATTGCCCTCCATTGCTGTTTATTGGCCTAGAGTTGCTCTCTCTGCCTACAATGTTCCGCTGAGCAAAAGCACAGTCCGTAGTCACCTACATAAAAGCCCAGTTTAAATGCATTTACTCAAAACACGGAAAGCTGAAATAAGATCCAAACGTTTGATGAACCTTAAGCAAAATTAAAGCACTGCCCACTTCTACTCCTGTCAAGCGACATTATGCCACAGATAAAGTATGTCTTCTTGCAGTGCTGTGCAGCAGAGCAGACACAGGCTTTTCTGATGGTGCCCGGCGATGCCGGCAAACATATTACTTACTGGCTCATGCCCTAATAAAAGCGCAGCTGCATCATGATCAATAAAGATAACGTAACGGACTTCATTCAGTGTACAGTGCGCGCGCTCTAGCAGCCTGGTGTGGCCAATTACTTCAGCGCTGGTACATGAGTCAGTGGCATTAAAATGCGTGACAATGCATTTCAGTGCGGTGATGCGGAACACCACACTGAAATGCGTTAGAGTTACCCCTGATGCGTGATACTTGGCAGGCATGCAAGTGTAATTTTCCATCATCAGACATTGACTCAGAGTAAAAGACAAAGGCAGAAAACGGAGGGAGAGAACAGTACATAGTGAGAATGAAGATTTGTAAAGAAGCTGCAAGAGTGAGATTTAAAAACAGAAATTGTAGACTTTTGAATGAGATAGCAATGCCCCGGTTACTTACTGGTAATCTTTATTACTCCAAGTATAGTCTTCCTCGCCACATGATTTCACAGTGAACTGCAGCTCCCTAATAGAACCCTCAAAACAATTTTACGCTCTAGTCCTCCTATCCCTCCCCTACATGGCCGACCTCCTTCACCCATGACCCAGTACAGGAGGAGACATGACTCACCCCACCCCACTTCCTGTTCAACTACCAAGCCCAATAATCAACCACATGAAGCCGATAGCCAAACAGAGAGGGAGTGAGGGGTGGGAACTCATGTGGTGAGGAAGACTATACTCAGAGTAATGAAGATTACTGGAAGTAACCGGGGCATTACCTCCTCATAAGTCTTAGTGTTCCATGTGTTGTGTTCTATCTAGGACCCCGATCAATATTGTGACCTTATGCCCCTATACGGCTATAATCAATAGATATCCCTATAATGCATAAACAATCAGAGCCATATTTCAGTAACTCATCTCTGCAGCTCATTACAGTACATGACACCGCAGAAGCCACTTCCTTAGATTCCTAGATAACACACCGAGTTCTTGCAACAGATTAAACCCCCAGCAACCTGGGAAAGCCCCGCTTGCTTTGTTTTGATTAGTAATAGAACTCTAACGAGCACTGTAAGAACGACCAGTTCTTAGTGACATCTTTATTGACGTCTTATGTCCAAAAACTTACGTCAAACTTGGCACCTTTCAGGTATAAATAATACCAACGTTGCCTTAAGCACACGCGATGGTGGTGGTGAATACAGGAGCAGAACAGCTGTCCCTTGCAGAGCCCAGCAGATGCGAGAAGCCCACGGACGCTGCCCCTCCTCCTCCTTGACGCGCTGAGAAAGACGCTGTCTTTTCTCCTGCCGAGAAAATCCAGCTCCGGCGTTTCCAGCCTACCCTTGTGGGTGACTGGAATATCGAGTCCTGAGAGGAGATACCAGACCTCCAACATTCTATTTCAGAGGTACGGTGCTGACTAGACCCTTAGAGAGAATTCTTGAAGCAAATCCTTGGCAAAACCAACTTAACTTAAACTGCTACTTACTTACTCCCTCCCAAGTATTAGGCTTAGGTCAGGTACACTGGGGTAGGCTTAGTTAGAAACACCAGTTGAGGACGTTAGCCAAATGTATATATGAATGTATATATTTTATTCATTTTAACTATCGTATGGCTAAGAAACCATATCAATGCTTTTACAGTATTATTTTGCAATACTCCTTTTACTGTACGCACTTTTTATAATAACAAGTCTTGTAATTGTGGCAATTCATTTCTCTTGCATGAGAAGGAAGACTGTTCAATAAATAATACATTTTATTGAAAACGCCCGTCTCTCTATTCTCTGCATCCAGGTGAAAGTAATTCTGCACAACTGACTGAGTGAAATAGCTGTCTATTGTTTCACACCACTCTAGAGATTGACTCTTATTCTGAGGAGCAAAGTTGTCATGTTAATGCGGTTGTTGGAAAACTGAATCCCTTCTTGTCTGAGCCAGGGAAGCTGATCACTTCCTATTCGGTCAAGAAAGTTTCCAGTGACCTCTGAGCTAGCTGGTACAAACCCAATTAAGTTTAACACAGTCAGTAGAGACCTAGAAGACCGCACTTCTACGTCTACACTGCTGTTTATGTTATTCCAATGCGCAGGGCCTATAGGGAAAATAGGAACTACACTACACATGAACACGTGAGGAGAGGCCCACATTGCGGCTTTACAGATATCTGTTATGATGTAAGCCATGTTATGATCTAGGGGATTTGCACATGTTCCATGTTGAGGGTTCTAATCTAGATTGTAAGGCTGAGGGAATTCCATGTAGGCAGTTGATCCCTGGCACCTTGTGGAGGACTGACGCGAGGTTGTATCCTCATTAAAGCCTATTGGACAGATCGCTATTGTGTGGCACATGGTGTTGACTTCCTTCAGTACAATATCCTCAATCGAGAACGCCTTGAAAGAGGCCAGGAGACAGAAATACCCCAGGTAGTCCTAGCCTGGACCCGGGTAGACACCTCCGACTCTTGGGAACCATAGGCCAGAAGGATTGTATGCTTAATCCACCTACTCAGGGTGGAAAGAGAAAGCTTATGACCCAGACTTACCAGGCCAAAAGTGGCAAACAGATTATCACACTTGCAAAAAGCCATGATCCGCTCCAGATAAACCAACACCGCCCGCCTGACATGCAGCAGTGGAAGACCAGCATCCACACCAGACCCAGGCACCGGGGAGAAGGTGGTAGAGCTACCTCCCTGGAACAATTGGCACCTGAGGGGACCATGGGCAAGAATTTAGGATTGGAGCATGGGACACCACGATCCGGTAAGATACGCAAGAAAGGTGGAATCCGCAAAAACGACCCCAACTCCCCAATCCAACCTGCAGACACAATGACCACCAAAAACTCCACCTTCATGGTCAAGAATGTTATGCCCACAGACCCCAAGTGCTCAAAAGCAGCCACCTTAAGGGCCTGTAACACCAATGGGAGATCCCAGGCTGGGATAGGACTAACCACCCTAGGACACTGAAAAAAACAACTATGCATCAACCCGGCCACCAATGAATCCAGCTCATCCAAATGAGGACTACGGAATGCCCGCAAAACCAGCCAATGAGCCCAAAGCATAGAAGGAGCCAGGCCCAATGCAAAACCAGCTGACAGAAAATCTAGCACTCTGGTCGGATCCACCGAACCAAAGTCTAGACCCTTAGAAACACACCATCTAGAAAGGACCCACAATGCCAGGAATAGGTCTGAAGAGTCACCGGATGTCGGGAACCATGAAGCAAGTCAACCACTTCTGCCTAGCAGCCACAGGACAAGAGGCTCACCCTCTCAAGAGCCAAGCCTGAAAATGCAGCTGAGGCAGAACCCCTGCAGGAAAATGTGAACCCCTCAGCGGACACGGAAGATAGGGAATCGCCCAACACTCATGAATGGCCAGCTCCCTCAGAAGAGGATACCACAGGAGGTGAGCCCAGCCCAGTACAATCAACAGAACTGACGCCTTTTTTCAGGCGAATCTTGCACAGAACCCAGGCAATCAAAGGCATCAGAGGAAATTCATAAAGCAGGGTGTCCGGCCACCTGAATGACATTGCATCCACCCACCACGCCTCTGGACCGGGAGTAATCTACAGAAGCAGGGCGGCTAAGCATTGTCCCTGGCCACAAACAACTCCACTGTCGGACACCCAAACTTCGTTTGCAACACTCGGAACACCTCCCCCAACAGAGAAATCAAAGACATGGGGAAACTGCTCAGGAGGTCAACTGCACAATTCTCTCTCCCCGGGAGATACACTGCCTGTAGAGACAACACAGTGCCCTCTGCCCAGGTCAGAATCTCCTGAGCCAGGAGCCACAAAGACCGAACCCTGCAACTCCCCTGGTGATTGAGGTAACCCATCACAACCTGATAGAACATGATGCCCCCGAAGGGCTGATGCAATCTCCAGACAACCCATCTGAACCGAATTCAGCTCCCGGATGTTGGACGAGCAACCAGACTGCAGGCAATCCCAGAGACCCTGCACAGACCAAGAGTCCATCATCTCCCTCCAGCCCAACTGGCTGGCATCTGTTGTCACCACCCGGGAGGGGGACACCTGAAACAGAAGACCCCTCACCAAAGTGGACACCACCATCCACCAACCCAGGGCAAGCCAAATCTGAGGGGGTCACTACCACCAGCAGATCGTAAGCAGCGAAACAAGGGCATCAATGGGAAGGGATATGGTTCACCAACGGGGACAGATGTAAACGAGCCCACAGCAGTACATTTATCACCGCTGACATCAAACCCTGCAACCTCAACCACTGATGCACCGGGGCAGAATTGAAGGCTAGCAGACAACCCAGGTCCTTCCTCAAGGTTGCCCTCCTCATGACTGGCAAAAACACCAGCCCCTTGACCATGTCCAGGTGACCCTGATAAATACCAAATCCTGGGTGGGAACCAATTGCAACATCTGTGGTTGATCAGGAAGCAGTGCCTCTCCAGAATCCTGCAAATCCCCTGGACGTGAAGAGTCCCCTTGGAAAAAGAAGAGGCAGAACTCAGTTAGTCATTGTTAGAATTGGGGGTCTCTAGTTAGCACAGGAAGGTACTTGTGACAAAGAGGGACCCTCTACCCTAGTCAGATTAAGGGGGGGAACACTCCTAGAATAACCCCTGCTCACCCCCTTGGTAGCTTGGCACGAGCAGCAAGGCTTTACCTCAGAGGCGTTGTAAGTTAAGCATTTGTGACCACACACAGTAACCCAGTGACAACACTACAAACGGACGCCACACAAGGTTGTATATCAAAAATAAGTATATTTTATATAGAGTTACCACAAGACCAATAAACAACAAAAGTAATCCACAGTACTATTAGATTTCAAGAGTTCTGGTTAAAAAGGCTTAGATCTAGGTTCTGTGCGAGTCGGTAGCCCTGTCTGGTTACAGCCTTGTTGAAATAACACAGAGTCTAGCAAATCCCGCGGACCGGGTCAGTCCGGGCCCACTCAAACGCCAACAGACTCAGTCACAGTACCGTTTACTTGAGGCGGCAGGCACGGATGTGCGAGCCGGTTCCGGTGTTCGTCGCGGTGCAGAAAGGAAGTGTTGCAGGACGCGTTGTGCCTCCATGCAGTGCAGGCAGCGGCCCGTTGACAGAGTCTGTGGATCCAAGGCATGCGTTGCAGGGCGAGACGGTGCTTCGTTGTGTTGCTCCCAGCTTGCGGTGCGGCAACAGAGGTGGAGTTCGGGAGCTGGGGTCGATCAGTCCAGACAGCGGTACGAGTCGGGCGGTGGGTTGCGAAGCGTGCGAGGCAGTGCCCAAATCCGGTGCGTTCACAGGACTCGAAGTCAGCAGCAGTGACCGTGTTGGTCAGACCAGTACGAGTCAGTGTAGCGAGGCGTTGCACGTTGCGGTGTCCACCTGTCGCGGTGCAGGCAACGTCTCAGCAACGGCGTCAGGACGGAGTCGGTAAGCTCAGAGCTTGCGTTGTTCGAGGCGGACGTTGCTTGATGTGGTGCCTACAGGACACCAGGCCGGTCATGAGAGTCGGTCACAGCTCCCTGCCTCTGTAGCCACTGAAACAGTGTTACCAGCAGCAATCCACAACTTCGGTCAGTGGGCAAGCTCTCTTCCAAGCCCTTGGAGATATTTTCACAAGTTGAAAGTAAAGTACACAAAGTTCTTTCTCCTCTCTTTGGCAGTCGGGTAACCACTGCAGGCCAATCCCCCAAACAGCACTTCAGCTTGGGAATAGTCTCTCCTCAGTTTCCTCAGGTTCCTCTCCTCAGCAGAAGTTTCGTCTTGTAAGTCCAGAAGTGATTGTATTTCATGGGATCAGGATCCCAATATTTATACCCCAAAATCCTTTGTTCTCTGAGGGGAGAGGGGCCTGTGCCCAGTCCAAACCAGTTCTGAAGCACTCTGTTTACCAGACTTCTCCTTTCCTTTCACAGTGCAGGGCAGGAACATCAGACGCCCCACAGGAGGTGGAGCTAGCATTGTGGAAAGCAAGTACAGTCCTGGAGCACTTTGTTGACAGTCTTCCTTCTCTTCTTTCAGGGTGCAGGGCAGAGACTTCAGAAGCACTACAGGGGGTGAAGCCAGCATTGTAGAGGGAAGGCCCACCCCTATTCAGGTCCAAGGTGCAACTCCTCCCTCCCACCCTCCCATCTAGATGCAGATCTCTCTATTCACCACCGGGCTGCCCCAGCCTGTCTCTTGGAATCCCCCAGCCCTGTCACTTATAAACCCAGACAAAGGAATACACAACCTCGCAGAGGCAGGCTTGAAAGGTTAGGCAAGCAAATACCTACTTTCTGAAAGTGGTATTTGCACACAGAATATTAAAATAAACTTCACTAAAAGATGTATTTCATTATTCAGGCATACTAAACTCGAATTTCTACCATGTTCTCTGAGTCTGTTAGGATTATAAACATGTAATAATCTAACAGCCCATTCTGGCCTATGGAGAACAGGTAGCCTTGCAATAGTGAAAAACGAAAATGGCTGTAATTCACTATTAGGACATGCCACACTCATCAGGGCTTGTCCTACCTTATACTTACAATACACCCTTCCCTTGGGCCTACCATAGGGGTGACTGATATGAAGAAAAGGGAAGGTTTAGGGACTGGCAAGTGGGTGCACTTGTCCAGTCAGCATGACAGTACCAGACTGCATGCAGGTTCTGCAATGGCAGACCTAAGACACGTTTTACAAGGCCACTTCTGCGGGTGGCACAACCAGTTCTGCAAGCCCACTAGCGGCATTTGGATTAAATGCCCTGGGCACACTCAGTGCACTGTACTAGGGTCTGACAAGTAAACCAAACATCCAATCATGGAACCTCTAATCAATACATCAATTTACAGTAGGGAGCACTCACACTGTGGCACTGGACAGCAGTGGCACAGTGCCCAAAGCATCTAACACCATGAGGCAACAGCAAAAATGGAAGGGAAACCCACGCCAATTGTGCCAGGTCTAACACGTGTCCCCTCCAGCTGAAATGTGGGGAGAACTACCCTACCTCCTGGGAGTTCTCATCACTAAGGTGGAAAAATCTGGACAGACCATCAGCGTTGGCATGTTCTGTACCAGGGCGGTGCTCCACCATAACGTCCATACCCTGTAGGGAAATGGACCACCTCAACAACTTTGGATTCTCACCCCTGATCTGCATCAACCATCTGAGGGGCCTGTGGTCTGTCTAAACCCGGAAGTGAGTCCCAAACAGGTATGGTCTTAGCTTCTTCAGTGCCCAGACCACAGCAAATGCCTCACGCTCAATAGCATTCCACCTCTGTTCCCGTGGAGGTAACCTCCTACTGATGAAGGCTACAGTTTGATCTAGGCCCTCTTCATTCATCTGTGACAAAACAGCCCCCACACCATCCTCTGAAGCCTCTGTTTGAACGATGAACTCTTTGGAGAAGTTGGGGGCCAGAAGCACGGGCGCTGTGCACATGGCAGCTTTCAGGGCCACAAAAGCTTTCTGACACGTGTCAGTCCAAATCACTTTCTTGGGCTGCTTCCTGGAAGTCAGCTCTGTCAAGGGTGCAACAATGTTGCCATACCCCTTGACAAACCTCCGGTAGTACCCGGTGAGTCCTAAAAAGGCCCTCACCTCTGTCTGGGTTTTGGGGGATTCCCAAGCCAGGATGGTTTCAATCTTGGGTTGTAGGGGCGCCACCTGGCCACTCCCAACTTGGTGTCCCAAGTACACCACACAGAACCCTGCCCGATCTGGCACTTACTCACCTTGATCGTGAGGCCTGCCCTCCGCAGCGCCAACAACACTTCCCAGAGGTGGTGCAGATGTTCCTCCCAAATGACACTGAACACTGCAATGTCATCCAGGTAGGCGGCACTGAAATCCTCCAGTCCAACCAACACCTGGTTGACCAACCTCTGAAAGGTGGCAGGGGCATTCTTCATCCCAAAGGGAATAACACAAACCTGGAAATGCCCATCTGTGTGGAGAATGCTGACCTCTCATTTGCCCCATCAGTCAAGGCGATCTGCCAGTACCCAGATGTCAAGTCAAATGTGCTGAGGTACTGTGCCGCCCCTAACGAATCAATGAGCTCAACAGCTCTGGGGATGGGTCGCGCGTCGGTCTTCGTGACCGAATTGAGCCCTTGGTAGTCCACACAGAACCGGAGTTCGGGTGTGGCACACGGCGCCGCAGCCTTCGGGACCTAGACCACTGGACTGGCCCAAGGACTGCTAGAGGACGCAATCACCCCTAGCGCAAGCATCTTTGAGACCTCCTCTTTGATGCAAGCCCTCACCCTGTCAGTTACCCTGTAAGTTTTGTGCTTCACAGGTAAGCTGTCCCCTGTGTCCACATCATGGACGCACCAATCTATGCCACCAGGAACCAGGGAGAACAGGTCAGAAAACTGTCTCAGCAACTGGCGTCATTCTGTTGCTCAGGGGTCAGGATGGAAGAGAGGTTAACACCATCCACTGACCCATCTTGCTCTGTGGCCGACAGGAGGTCAGGAAGAGGCTCAGTCTCCTCTTCCATTCCAGTATCTGTCACCAAGAGCATGCCCACTTCAGACCTCTCTAAGTGGGGCTTAAGGAGGTTGACATGCAGGACCCTCAAGGGGTTCCTGGGAGACCGCAAGTCCACCAAGTAGGTAACTGAACTCATGCACTCCACAACCTCAAATGGTCTGGTCCACTTATCCTGGAGCGCACAGGGCTCCACTGGGGCCATGACCCACACTTTCTGACCAGGTTGAAGCTCTACCAGAGTGGCATTATGGTCATACCACCGCTTCATCTCCTCCTCGGTGGCTTCTAGATTCGCCTCAGTGAGTTGCTTGAAACACCTAGGGCCCGATGTAGGTTGGTCGGTACCAGCCGAAAATCGATATTTTCGGCCGTTACCGACCGGTATTCAAGAATTGGCATGTAGGGGCACAATTTTACAGAATCGGTAAATTTACCGATTCGGTAAATTTACTGATTCTGTAAAATACCGAATCGGTATTTTTACCAATTCGGTAAATCTCAGATGTAGGTGGGACTCTTCTGAGTCCCAAAGGCCCTACAAAATCGGTATTTTACCACACAATCCTATTGTGTGGTAAAATACCGAATTCAGGTGTGCATGCACATGTGTGCATGCACACCTAGCCATGTGACAGACAGACATGCCCTTAGGGCATGTTTGTGTGCCACATGGCGCACATGCCTATTTGTGGGGTGCCAGAGGGTGTCAAAGTGACACCCCCTGCACCCTTGCAAAATTCGGTATTTACCGATTCTGTAAATACAGAATCGGTATTTACCATTGATTCCTATGGGCTTCAAAGCCCATAGGAATCAATGGGAAATACCGATTCTGTATTTACAGAATCGGTAAATACCGATTGTTACAGATTCGGTATTTCCACATCTGGAAATACCTACATATCCACCCTTTAGATTTACCGATTTTTAATTACCGAATCGGTAAAATTCGGTAATTAAAAATCGGTAAATCTAATTTACCTACATCTGGCCCCTAGTCTGGTTCCTGAAGGCCGGCATGTAGCTATATACATCCTGTGGAGGTTTCCTGGGAGATTACTCCCAGCCTTCCTTGACCAGACTCAGAGGTCCTCTGACTGGGTGCCCAAGAGAAGCTCAAAGGGACTGAACCCTTGAGATTTCTGTGGCACCTCACGGTATGCAAACAATAGGCATGGTAGGAGGACGTCCCACTTATGCCTCATGGGTTCCTCAAGACCCATAATCATGCCCTTTAGGGTTCTGTTGAACCTTTCAATCAACCCATTTCCTTGGGGGTGGTAAGGAGTGGTGAACTTGTAAGTTACCCCACACTCCTGCCACAGGGACTTCATATACTTGGAAATGAAGTTGGTCTCCCGGTCAGACACTACCTCTCGAGGGAATCCTACTCATGAGAAAATTCCCATCAGTGCTCGTCTTACCACTGGGGCCGTCACTGTCCTCAGAGGTATGGCTTCCGGGTACCGGGTGGCAGGGTCCACCAAGACCAGGATGAACCTGTTGCCCATGGCTGTCTTGGGGTCCAGTGGCCCCACAATGTCAATCCCCACCCGCTCAAAGGGGTACTGACCACAGGGAATGGCTGGAGAGGAGCCTTCTGCTTCCTCCCACTATTTCCACTTGCCTGGCAAGGCTGATAAGTCCTGCAATGAGTGTCTGAACTCTTGCGCATTTGGGGCCAATGAATGTGGGTGACAAGCCTCTCAAAGGTCTTGTCCTGCCCCAAATGTCCTGTCAATGGCACATCATGAGCCAGCCCCAGAAGGAAGGCTCTGAAGCTCTGGGGTACCACCAGCACATGGGCTGACCCAGGCTAGGAAACCTTAGGCTCACTATACAGGAGACCATTCTGCCAGGAGATCCAATGTGACCCTGACTGATCACCTGCTGCCTGGCTTGTAGCCTGTTGCCGCAAGCCCTCAAGAGAAGGGCATTCTCTCTGCTCCTGGCAGAATTCTTCCCTGGAGGGGCCTCCTTCTTGCTGCCAATGGGTCAGCTCAGACAGGTCCCCCAGTTCAGCTACCTGTTCCACGGTAGGCTCCAGGGCATCCCCCTCAGGGTTTACCTCCTCCTGGGCCATGGGAACTTAGGGGGCAGGTTTCCCGCACCCCGCCTCTTCTCTCTAAGGCAGGTTCCTGGGCCTCCCTCTCAGGCTCCAGGTCCTCTTGAGCACCCCTACTGGCTACCATCGACCGGGTGGTCACGCACGCCCAGTCGGGCAGACCCACAATCTTCAGGTGAGTACTCTTCTCCACCTTCTCCCAAGGTGAGCTCTCAAAATCGTTCCCCAACAAACAGTCAACAGGCATGGCAGGCCTCACAGCTACCTGAAGAGTACCAGAGACCTGCCCTACTCAAAGGGAACCTGAGCCATGGGACAATGGCTCTCTGCGTTGTCGGCGTTAACAACTTTGCAAAATGCATGCAGGACCACCTGCTCTTGAGACACCAGGTGACACCTGACAGCTGTCACACTGGCTCCTGTGTCTCTAAGAGCCTCCACCTTGTGGCCATTGATAGTCACCCAATGCCCATATTTCTTAGTGTTCCTGGGCAGTTGGGTCTCTTGGATCACCTCACAGTCTCCTAAAGAGACAAGGGACATTTCTGCGGGACCCCACCCACCTTGGACATCAATCTCCTTCCCAAAGACTACACTTGCCATCTGCCGGGGTGGAGCACCAGTGGGTGCTGCTTTTCCAAATAGGCTGCACCTAGGATCACTCGCCTTGTGACCCAGGTCCCCACATTTGTAACATCTAAGGGGTCCCTGTGGAACATAATTAATTGTTGGGACCCCTTGCTTTCTATCAGGGGGGGCCGGGAAACTTTCCCTTGGTTCCCTTGGGAATTACTTTGGAGCCCTCTGCGGAACTCCTTCTGTTTACCCTTGTCCCCCCCACTCTTCTGCTGGGGACCATGCCCACCTTTGGCTGAGTCTCCCACGTGACCCTTGTGGACCCTGGTACTGACCCAGCGGTCCGCCTTCTCAGCAAGCTTTCTGGGGTTAGTCAGCTTGCTATCAATCAGGTGCTGGCGCAGCTCTGGAAAACAATTATCAGACAAGTGCTCCCATGCAATCAAATCCAAGAGACCTTGAAAATCATTAACTTTGCTGCCCTTCACCCAACCATCCAATGCTCTGCGAAAGAAAGTAACATATTCTACTCAGGTACTGTTTTCTATCTTCATGCACTTCCTTTACCTCTGCCTATAGAGTTCAGGAGTCAAACCATACCTAGTCATGAGTGTATCTTTCATGTGGCTATAGGAATTATGGACTTCAGAAGGCAAGTCCAACAGTGTGTCCCGCCCCTCACTAAGGAACCTTCCCCACAACCCCGCTCCCCAATCTCTCTCAGGGACCCGATGGGAAGACATGGCTACCTCATAGGCTCTGAACCACTGCCCAATATCATCATTTAAAAAAAAACTCTTTTACCTCATCTTTGGGGATATACACTCTACCTTCCAATGATGGTGTGCTGCCACCAGAGGGAGTAATCTCTGAGCTTCTGGCTTTTTTTTTGTAAATCTTTTTATTATTTTAAAACAAGAAAAACAAAATAGACATATCTGGTGCCATACATTGCAGCATAATAATAGGGCGGACAGGTACAAAGACAGGATATAGTTGCAGTAACAGAAGAATCGCTGAGACGCCTGCGCTAATAAGCACGAAGCAGGATTAGTAGCATTACAATCGACATACAATTTTAGCGTCGGCCCTCAAAACCCGCCCACCCATAAAATCAGAATAATAGACAAAGCCTGGCAACCAGACACTGGAAGGTAAACAAGATCAGGATATTTCGCCAATATTGCTAATAAGGGAGAGACCAAGAGAAGATTGAAGAAATGAAAACCATAATTATTATTTATTATTATATTTCTTATATAGCGCCTGAATCGACCCCCGAAGGGGTATCTCCGCGCTTGCCTTGGGAACCCGTCCTGGCTTTTCCCTGTGAGATAGCCCCTACAGGGCATCCCCAAGGTGAAAGCCAGGCATCCCGCCGCGGGGGGGCCGTTGTGGAGATTAAGCAAGCTTAATGCCCAGAGTTGCAGAGTGTGAACCCATGATTAGGTCAGGCACCGAAGCGAGAATTATCGAGTCCGTGGACATTTGAGCTCAAGACCCTGCCGCGTCGGGAATTGAACCCTGGTCCCGGGTCTGACCTCTGCTTCAGGGTCTGCCTGCTCTAACCAGTGAGCCACACTTCTCCACATAAGAATGAGAACCGAAATAAAATAATAAACTCATCCCCCCACCCTGCACCCCTGCATATGGCTATCGCCTAACCCCAACTAGCAGTGTGCCTGTCACCCAAACTAACTAGATTCTAAAAATAGAAAAGAGAAAGACATGGGGGAGGGCATTTCAGTATGGGCTGCCGGTCCCCTTCCCCCCGCCAGAGAAAAGCACCCCCTATGATGAAAATACAATGTTACAGAAATCACGAAAACAGTAAATTAGGGGGAGCTATAATACACCGCCCAGCCTTCCGTTAGATCAACAGTCGCAATTCTCACATCCATTAAGGCCATACTACCAAACCCGGTCAATCGAACTCAGCCTTGGCCCTTCCGAACCATCATGCGAACCCCTCCCGGTAGGGCAACCACTTCTACAGGATAATTAAAACGCAGAAAGAGTCCAAAAAAATTAAATCCAACAAAAATCAAAGTCAGTGATTCCTCAAGGACTCCATCAGCACAGAGACGCTCCCACACAGACGGACAGTTCCAATGTTGTTTACTCCACGAGCGCGTGGTCATCAAAGAGGGAAAGGATGAAACAGAAGTCCAAAAACAATCACCGACAGGAATCTGCGGGAAGGGAACGCCAATCGATTCTCCCAAAGTCAACAGTGATGGTAGATGTAGTAAAATGTTCGAAACACCGGGTTCAGGATTCTCCATAATACCGACCGAGGGCTTCGGCGCTTCTTGTTGCACGGGGTCCTCGTCCAAAGTCAAGATGGTCACCTTGTAAATCGCAGCTGGCAGCAGTTCTTGCAGTGGAGTAGGGTCCGGTTTCACACACTCCTTCTCAGATATGCCGTAATCATTTTGTGAATCTGGGCATCCATATGTAAATGAAATGCCCTGATGGCTGCCAATAATGTTCTTAGCGACGGCTCACGTTCTGTCCGGTCCATTTTTTCCCGCACCGTGACGATCATTTTCACTTCCCCCAGAGAGCCCGGTTTCTCCGGGAGAACAGACATAGGGGGGAACGGACGGTGTCGGAGGGTGACTGGTCTGTTCTTGCAGCAGCAAGCTGCCCTTCGCTGCCGCGATCGAAGACCCCGACCCATCGAGCCCCGGCGAGGTGGAAACCGGGCCCGCGGGACAGGGGCCCCCATCCACAGCCACTATCGTGTCACGTCACTCCTCCCTTGATGTTAATTACTCAGAATGACCGCCGTCAAAACTGGGCAAAAAAAGGACCTCCACTGCGGTAGACCGGACCCTGCTTAGTTCTCACGGCCAATGTTGTTCAACTGCAACACGGCTGGGTCAAAACTCGAGGCCCCGGCTCTCCTGTTGGACTAGGCCGCAAACTTCAACTCGACACAACTCCGTCAAACAAGCCAATTAAGTTTTCGGGATTGCACCATCGGAGTGCGCATCAGTTCATCCACATGGAGGTCGGGCGTAAAAACAGGATTAACGACAGAATCATCTGGCAGGATACGGAGGTCGGCGGAGCCGGGAGCCTAAGCAGCCATCTTGTTTGCTAGCGTAGCTCCTCCCCGTCAAAGCTTTTGGCTTTTAAATCCAACTCCCTCAAAACTTTGTCATGTTCCATCTGCAATCTCTTTTCCTCTAGGGCCATTTTCTTGCTTTCTAACTCCAGTTGCCCATTCAATTTGAGCTTGGCCATCTCCATTTCATGCATCCTGTTTTCTTTCCTGTCTGCCATCTCTTCTGGGGACAGACCTCGGGCAGAAACACAGCTACCCACTGGGGAGGGGGCAACCCCCCTTCCAAGACCCAGTGGTCCACCAAGCTGCTGCTCTGCATCCTCATACTCCACCAGATCTCCAGGGGCAATCCTTGCCTCTATCCAGGCCCTCAGCACCCTGTGGTACTGCTCCTTCTTGGAGATTCCGGTCAGGGACATTTTAAACATTTTTGCAGAAGCTCCTGAGCTGCTTGTTGGTATAGCTTTCCATTTTCTCTTCCTCCCAATCACAGTCAACAGATGCAATGGATGCTGCCCCTTCCATGGTGGTTGAACCAGGCATTACTTTGCAAAAATGGAGATCCCTGGCAAAACAAGTATCAGAAGTGCGTGGTTGCGTTAGGGTCTGCGCTCACTAAGTAGTGTTAACCATCAGGGCATTAAGGCGTAAAGTATTTCAAACCAAATATTTATAAACGTGGCCAGGCAGGACAACCTTGCTATTGGTGGTGGATTATATATAAGAACGCCGGTTGGCGGCAGTCGACAATAGCAAGGTTGTCCTGCCTGGCGACGTTTAGAAATATTTGGTTTGAAATCCTTTACGCCTTAATGCCCTGCTCTACTTACAACCAAGTTTGATACAAAGAATAAAACAGCCCTGATGAGAGATCAGCGACATTGTGCCTGATCTCGAAACGCGTCGGCACTTTCATAGGGTGGAATAAAATGTCATCTCTACGATACTAGGACCGGCTGGTCCAGTATTGATTTGTTTAAGAGCCATTCATTTGCTTATAATTCCCCCTTGATTGGTTTTTCCTATTTTTCTCATTTTTTGATTGTAATGTTTGTTCTAATGTTGTTTGTGATGCATCCACCGAAATGATGGACCTATGAAAAAGCAATACAGCCATCAGAGAATCAACCTTCACAGCAGCGGGAAATTCCTTAGCAAAATCCTGAATAGCATAGCATTTAGAGAGCTAGCGCAGGAAAGACTGTTTGTCCACCTCCAGCCACTCATTGTCATTTGTGTGAAGTTGGCCTGGTATATACTGTCCACTAATTAAAGTGGGCACCTTGCACCAGTCCAAACGGCCCTAATGATGTATGAGGTCAAAGATTCTTTGGTTCATTTGTGGAAAGCTCCCGGTTCCTAGATCAACATCAGCCCGGTTTTAGACCGCAGCACTCCACAGAATCCGTGATGGTGGCAGTTTATGACGAACTTAGGAAAGGGGCTGACCAAAACATCTCCCAGGCCCTGGTGCTCCTTGATTTGTCGGCGGCGTTCGACACCGTTGATCATTCCATCCTTCTTCAACGGGTCGAGAGCGCCGGCATCAGGGGCACCCCGCTTAGGTGGCTAACCTCTTTTCTACAAGATCGCAGGCAAGGTGTTCGTCTTGGCCCCTTCACGTCCGCAGCTAAAGACCTTACCTGTGGGGTCCCTCAGGGTTCTTCCCTCTCCCCGTTATTATTCAACCTTTATATTTCTCCCCTCATTTCCAGGCTACGGGAAAGACCAGGGGTCATCCTCAATTATGCAGATGACCTCCAGCTCATTTTTAACATTGATTCCTCCCCTGCCTCTATTGAGAACTTCCAGTCCACTATGTCATACATCAGTAATTGGATGAATGCGAACCAACTCAAGCTTAACCCAGGAAAGACTGAGCTTGTACTAACTGGACCTCTGGGCAATCCTTGGAACTCCAGCTTCTGGCCACACTCGCTGGGAAGTGCCCCTTGCCCGGTGAGCTTGGTTAAGAGTCTTGGAATTACCATTAGTGAGGATCTGACTATGAAATCTCAAATTAAATCTGGGATGTCGGCATGTTTTTTTCATCTTCGCCGCATCAGAAAGATTGCCATTATCAAAAATGGGGTAACCCAAAATGGTCCTGGACCTGGGTACAGTGCGTTATCAAAAACAGTGGTCCTTGACCCAATTCAATTCCGAGATCTACTCACACTAGTATTCAGTTCCTTAGTTTGAGCCTTCATTCAATTGCTCCTTGAATATAATCCAAAATTATTTATAAAGTTACAGGACCCAACAAAAAATTCTAGGAAAATTAGTACATTTTATTTATCAAACAAGTATGTCCTTTTATAATTCAAAGGTTCGAAATACAGTTTTTTTTATTTACAATATTTATAATTTTTGGGTACGAATTTGAGGGTGCTCATAAGAACGTGCATAAAAGTGGTGCCCAAGAATTGACGTGTGTGATTGAAAGAAAAGAAAAAAGAAAGGATTGGTGGCAATGTTTAAAAACACAATACTGGTTCAGTAATTTCAAACAGTATCAACTTGTCCACATTCAGAATTCAGAGCTTAGTGTTTGAGAATTTGATTCATGTATTTTACACGTTAACACACTAGGGTTTATAGTGGTCCAAGGGGATTCAATGGTGGTGTCGACATTTCAACCCAACTTAATGCTTGTGGGTGATTGATAACCTCAGCTTGCGGGTCTTCTTCAGGACAAAGGGGCACCCTCCATACCTGACGAATGTGGTTCCTAGGATTGAAAATTCATAGTATAAGGGTCCTGTATGTGGGATTTTTATCCTGAATAACAAATAAAAATATGACTCACCCTAATGGTGATTCAGGTGGTCGTGGTATTCAATGCCAGATCAAGGATCTATGGTTCCGTGTCCCAGAGATTAACTGCACCATGAGGATTAATCTGTGTGCAATGGTTATAATTAAAACATGTATTTCCCAATCATTTTGCACAACATCGTGGGATAATTGGTTAGGTTGATAATCACTTACCCAACTTAAATGGTTCTGATATCCATCTACCAGTCACAATCCGCCTGATTCATCATGCTCCCGTTTTGCGAGGCCCTAATAGCGATTCATAGTGAATCGCTATTAAGGACTCGCAAAAACGGGATTCATGTAGGAATATGCAATAAAAATGCGATTCCTTACAATTCCTTATTTGCGATTAGCTAATTGCTAATCGCAAATAAGGAATAACTCGCCATTCATTCCTATGGGCCAAAAGGCCCATAGGAATGAATGGGGAGTATTCCTTATTTGCGATTAGCAATTAGCTAATCGCAAATAAGATTGCGATTTGAAGGGTGCCAGGGGTGTCCAAAGGACACCCTGTAGCACCCCTCAAATGTAATTTCACACAGGTGTTGCACACACACATGTCCAAAGGACATGTGTGTGCGCAACATGCAACTTAGAAAAATGCTTTTAAAAGCATTTTTCTAAGTTTTTGCTATTTACCGAGAGGTCTGACCTCTCGGTAAATAGCGGCCCGAAATTGCGAATTAGCAATTTAAAAATGGTTGATGAATTGCATTTAAGGAATCTCAAATAGAGATTCCTTAAATGTAATTCCTCGCAATTTAGCGAATTAGCAATTACCGATTTTTGCATTTGGGATGATGAATCCCAAATGCAAAAATAGCGCTCGCAAAGGGCCAGATTCTCAGAATCTGACCCTTTGCGAGCCGATTTCAGCTTGATGAATCAGGCTGAATGTTTTTTTTTTTTTAATTTTTTTTTTTGGTGCAAAACAAAGATAGTAAGTACAGTGTCATCCATCGCATTCTCATACATAAGTTGCTAGGTGGATGAAGTGATACAGTATTCACAATGGCAAAACTTATAACATCCACAGTAGTATAGAGCATTGCAGGTCGCATCGACGATGTGATGAATAGGAATATACTTGTGTCGTAAAAAATACAGTTTGCGATTTTATGTTTTGTTGGCTACTATTCGTCTGAGTCTTGCCTTTCTCACCTTGCAATAAACATAAAACAGTAAAAACAGCACACTTAGTCCGGCACGTACTTGAGGTAGTAGCTTTCGGCACTCGTAGCACAGTCCATCTGGAAAGAGAGCAGTGTATTGTTGCATAGCCCCCTAGTTCCCACTCCCTCCCATGCCACCTCCCACGGCTGTACCCATCCACTTCTGTTGCGCTCGCCCTATTTACCTAATTACAACCCAATCAACGCTCCTCGTCACTCCCTGACCCTTCATCGTCACCTTCCTCCAGTGGTTCGCAGATATCCCCTCTGTAGGTGTTCCAGGATTGCCACACCCCGTTCCATTTACGTGGGTTACCCCTCAATTTGTACACCGCCCTTTCAGTCAACATGAGCATGTCCATGTTGCGGAGCCATTGGGGCAGCGTGGGGAGGTCAGCCGACCCCCACTTCTGTGCTATGTCCCGTTTCGCTGTTACCATCCCCACTGTGACCCAGGTTCTTGCATAAAAGGTGAGGTCAGTCGGCTCCCAGATGTTTAGCAGACAGAGCCGTGAGTCTAGGGTGAGGGTGGTGTGAAGTGCTTGGGCCATCGTGCGTACTACCCGTTGCCAGTAGCCGACTAACAAAGGACATTCCCACACCGTGTGTATGAAGGTCCCTTCTGCCCCGCAGCCCCTAAGGCAATATGGATGGTCCGCCCTGTGCAGTTTGTGAAGTAATGTACGGGTGTAGTAGATTCTGTGAAGAAATTTTAGCTGCACTAGGCGAAATTTAGACGATATGCCTGCTTCACGAGGGGATGCCATGGCTGTGTTCCAGTCATTTTCATCCAGGTCACCCACTTCCGCCATCCATTTGTCCTTCAGTTTCCCCAGTGGATCAGGCATATTGTTAATCAGTTTGCGGTATGTCAGCCCCTTCTTGCATGAAGTCGGTAAGTAGACGATCCTCCAGAGGGGAGGATTCGGGCAGGGGTGTGTCTGGTGAGATTGCTGCTTGCAGTGCGTGTCGGACCTGGATGTATCTGTAGAGCTCTGTGTTCCCCAACTCATATTGGTCCTGCAAAGTGGCAAAGGAGATCACTCCTTCCCTCGTCCACATGTCCCCCACCGTGGAGATGCCGATGCTGTCCCATTGTGTGAAGCCCTTAGAGCGCCGCAAATGGCCCAACGCCTTTGTGTCCCAAAGGGGCGTAAGTTTCGTAATGACGCCATCCCACTTCAACTTTGCCTGTGCCTTGTACCATATGCGGACCGTGTGTTTCGTAGGCCCAGTGAGTTTTGCCGCCACTCCACGGTGGTACAGTGGGGCCAGTAAGGTGTTCGCACCCAGTTGCGCCCTGTCGGCCTTGTACGCTGGGTCTTCCTGCGGGGCATGTATCCATTGGTTAAGGATTTTGAGTTGGGCCGCCCAGTAGTACAACTGTACATTCGGGAGGGCGATGCCCCCGTCGTACCACCCCCTGTTCAGTTTAGTGTGAGAAATGCGGGCTGGCTGGTTGCCCCATAACAGGCCCGAGATCTGCGCCGTTATTTTCTGGAGGTAGCCATCCGGCACCAAATACGGGGCGTTCTCCAGCACATATAGGAAGCGTGGCAGAGCCATCATTTTAAATAGTGCTGCACGGCCAAGGAGCGTCAGGGGGAGATCCTTCCAATGGCGCACGTCCCCTCGGAGACGGGCCAAGGGGGGTTGCAGGTTGAGGCGAGAGAAATCTGCCTCGTTCCGGGTGATATGAATCCCCAGGTATTTAAATGACGTGTGTGCCAGTTCCAGTGGGCAGGAGTCCGGGAGAGGCGGGAGTGGCCCACGCAGTTCAAAAATGATGGATTTGGCCCAGTTAATGGTGTAGGCTGAATGTTTTTAACAAAGAATTTCTTTTGTTGGAGTTGGAATCATTGGCTCATCTGTAAGGAGAGAATTACTAAATCACCCCCAAAGTTGCCATCACCGTGGTATATATATACATGTATTGTGTACCGAGTACACTTACCCTGATTGTTGGGTCTATTCGAAATGTGCCGGATAGGTCACTAAAATTAAAAAACGAGAAATATGGCCAGCGATTATTAATCTCCCCTTGTTAACAAGCGGTGTCCTTTCAATAGCGGTATTTTTTAGGCTAGGCCTTGTGAGTTTAAAACTCTTTCTCACCCATTATTTGACGTCTTAGTAGCTGTTCCAACTCCACAACGCGTCGTAGCCGGCTCAGTGGCTTGGGACGCCTATTCCAGATTTCCGACTTGTACCAGGAAGTACAACGGAAGATTACATGCAGCGTCATAGATCACATGTCTCTAGCCAGTGAAGAAAGACTGTGCGCTCGCGTATAGTCAGACTCGGGGCTCCGTCCTTAATACGAAAGTTCCCTCATTAGTTGTCAATATCAAGCCAGAAAAATAGCTTATTGCTTTTTACTATTGAGGTAAACAACAGCAAATGGATGATGGCTAATTGTCCTCAATCAAATGGGTAAAAGGGCCTCCAAAGGAGTTTGTTTTTAAGATCAACTTAGATTGTATAGATGAATTAGGTACAGGTAACTTAATTATCCTGGGCTAAATTAATTTCAATACATCAGATCAAATAACTCAGACTACCTAAACATAACTGGGTAACTCACTTTACTCAATATATAATTGTCCTCAATGGCAGTTATTTAGCGATCACATTAGCGGCAATCAAAATGTTTTTGCCAATTGTTACCACAGTTCAGAATCCAATCATACACATGTTAAGTCCACAGCATGTTCAAGATTGACATAACAAATCAGCATTTAGAGGATATACACAGTAAAAGATGGAGTTAATACAGAGTATGCCACAATTGGAATGCAATATGTTGAATCCACAGTGTGTTCAAAGTAGTTCATAACACATCCACATTTAGATATTTTATACACAGTGAAAGATGAAACTGATTTATTGTATGCTAATTGTTGATCAGGTGGTGATCAGACTACAACCATAAATGCTATAATTATCAAGACCATACAGTATGGATGTCACTCTCTATCCATTATTCATTGTGGAGATGTGTCTGCCAAGTTCCTCATATTCATTGAGACCATGTGTGATGGTGTCGAAAAGGTGGATATAGTGACATTCACGAATATTTAAGACATGACTAAAATCTCCACCTCTCGGGTTAGGTTTTACCTTCTCTATCACCCACCATTTAAAACTGTCAGGTTTATGTCCGAACTTGGTGAAGTGTTCCACCAGTGGGGCTCCCACGGTCTGGCATTTGATTCTGCTGCAGTGCTGTAAAATGCGGCATTTTACTTTCTGTATAGTCTGCCCTATATACATGAAATTACATGGGCATGTTATGGCATATATAACCCCTGTGCTGTTACAATTAGTATGTTCCTGTAACTCGTGTGTGTGCTCATTGTGGGTAAATCGGATGGTGTCTTGTACTAATGGGCATGCTTTACACTGTCCACACTTCGTGTGTCCCTTAACTGGAGGGGCTCCCCATAGAGTGGTTTGGCTAGTTCTGGAATTGGTAGATAGTAGTGATTTTACTACATGATCTCTTACATTTTTGGCCTTCTTAAAGGCATGTAGGGGTAGTTCAGCCAATCCCACTACATCAGATACCAAGTGCCAATGCTCATTGATAATCTTTTTGATTTCATTACTTTTCGTTGAAAAGGTTGTCACGCAGACTAGTCAGCCTTCACTATTACATGTTCGGGTTTTTGGCTCTAACAGTTGTTCTCTATGATTGTACCAGGCCCGTTTCCGTGCCTGTTTTAATAGACGGATGGGGTACCCCCTTTCCGTCTGTCGTGCCACTAACCCAGCTGCCTCCGTGAAGTAATCTTCCTTTTTCGAGCAATTCCTACGCAACCTCAGGAACTGTCCAAAGGGTAGGTTGTCCCTGAGGTTGCGCGGGTGATGGCTCGAGTAACGAAGGAGCGTATTTCGCTCACTGGTCTTCCTATATAGGCTGGTGTATAGGCCATTCTCTTCTGAATTTATAGTTATATCAAGGAAGTGTATTCTATGCCTGTCATATTCAAGCGTGAACTGAAAGTCCATAGAGCAATTATTCAGCCAAGAGTGAAATGCTTTCAATGTATCCTCATCACCTTTCCATATGATTAGAACATCGTCGATATAACGACGCCATAACTCCAAATGACCAACAAAGGGATTGGATATGTTCAGGACATGATTTTTTTCAAAATTATCCATAAAGAGGATCGCCAAGTTTGGCGCAAAGCTTGCGCCCATGGCCACGCCCTTGGTCTGGATGTAGTGGTGGCCCTGAAAAAGAAAATAATTCTTGGTCATGGCAATAGTTAACAATTCAATGATGAATTCAGTTGGTACATCATGTGGGGCCGGACGTTGGTTTAATATTGTTTCCATGCATTTGAGGGCCTCATTTTGGGGAATATTGGTATACAAGGCGACAATGTCCATTGTCACCAGTACTTGATGGGTGTGATCATAAGGACGTTGATCCACTAGTTGTATCACTTGCATGGTATCTCTAATGTATGTCTTAGTCATCTCGGCCAGGGGTTTCAAGAAGATATCGATGTATTTACAGATAGGTTCCAAAAGGGACCCGCATCCCGATATAATTGGCCTCCCTGGTGGGTCTCTCAACCTCTTATGTACTTTCGGGAGGGTATATATCGTGGCCATTCTTGGGTGTTTGTTGTTAGGGTATTCAAACTCATTTTTGTTGATGAATCCGGATGTTAATCCTTTTTGGGTCACAGATTCTATCATTTTACTTAGTTCCTTAGTAGGATCTGATCTCAGTCTTTCATAATTGCCCGGTACTCCTAATTGGAGATTGATTTCATTTACATAGTCCTCCCGGTCCTGAATCACAATGGCCCCGCCCTTGTCCGCTGGTTTTATCACAATGGACATATTCTCCTTAAGGGAACCAAGGGCTTGGCGTTCATCTTTTGAGACATTGTATTTAACATATTCTCTTTTTTGAAGGGTTTTTTCAATGTCACGCATCACAACTTGTTCGTACGCTAGTATCCTGGCTGGCATATGATGTGATGGTGGGTTAAATTTGGAGGGCGGTCTTAGGCCACTCCTCGAAAAAGAAGGGTTGTGCGGGACCTTTTGAAAGAAATGCTTTAAACTAATTTTCCGAAAGAATTGGTCAGAAAGATTAGCAGATTCCTCACTCATGAGGCTTTAGTTCAAGTCACGCTTGGTCTGGTTATTTCCCGTATTGATTATGGGAATGCATTGTACGTTGGCATTCCCCTCTACCAGTCTCGTCAACTTCAGCTTATTCAGAATCAAGCGGCGAGACTGGTTTTCCGGCAGCCTAGGACAAGCTCAGCCAAGCCTCTTTTGAGAAGCCTGCACTGGCTCCCTGTGATCCAGCGCAGCCTTTTCAAGGTGGGCTGCTTGACCTACCAGGCCCTTGCCCATCAAGGCCCGGCCTTCATATCCTCTCGCCTTCATCGATATATCTCTTCCCGACCTCTCCGCTCTTCGAGCTCCAATTTGTTGCTCATGTGCCCCTTCAAGCGGAAAAGGCACGGGGGATTAAGATTCGCTACCCAAGCTTCCCTTTTTAGGTTTCGCCTGGCGAACAGCTGCGCAGCAGCGTTTCGTGCAGGCGAAATCTTTTGTTAGAACAGTTGTTGGCTTTGCACCGCCTCTCTGTTCCATTGGCTAGCTCCATAAATGGAGGATAGCCATTGGAACAGAGAGGTATCTGTCATTGTCCGAGGCGATTCGTGGGCGTTCCGTACATTTTTTCCCTCTCCGCCCCCTTGCGATCGTCATTGCGGCGGTGGGCGGTGGGTTTTTTTGTGTTTTTTTTTTAGAGGTTTGTTTTGGGCATTTCTTTGAAGATGGCGCCCGGTGGAGAGGGATTTCAGCCCCTGCTCTGTATCCCGCAGGAGTGAGCTCTGCCTGTAATGCTTGTTTTTTTCGCCGTCACCTGCCCTGGGGACCCCCGCACCAGAGTAAGGACCGCTCTCAGACCATCGATCCGTCAGAGTGGAGGGGACGGGCAGAGCAAACTCTCCCTGCGGTCCTGGAATGGCCCTTTAGTGAGCGCCGAGCAGTCTCGGTTCAAATATGGATGGGGCGGCTGCGGGGACGAGGATCACTCAAGGAAGGCACAAGAGCACATGCCTGTATGTGCTGGGATCAGTGGGGCCTTGGCTTCCGCGCCTGTGGGTGCCTGATCCGAGGGTGAGACCCACGCGAAACAGCTCTTCCTAACACGAGACAACCCTCGTCTTATTCCGAAACAACTCCCACATATTCCAAAACTATCCCTCCCAATCTGAACTCCCCCTTAGCCATCGGGTCGAATCTCCTATCGATCCCAAGGAGACCCTTGACCCCACCCTGTCCCAGCCGGGAGTGGGTGAGTGCCAGGCCTCTGCCGGGGTGAGCATCAAATACTGGGCTCCAATCACAGAGCGTAGACCAAGATCACACAGCTCTTAGCCAGTTTTGGTATGTGTGCAGGCACTGCCCTCCAGTGCCGCGCATTCCAGCACAGGTCAAACACCACAGCACCCAATATCTCTCCTTGTGCTGTTGCAATATCTGCCGGCTTGGAAAGGACCACTCACAGTAACGGCCACGTCACGTCACTCGTGGGTGGCTCTCACATGCAGTTCGCAGTGACTGTGCAGCTGCTCAGATAGGAAGAAGGCAAAGCACACTTTGAACATAAGTGTAGATTTAAAGAGTCGAAGAGAAACCTTCTAGACCAGACGCCCCGAGCCTCCGCCGCCTCATTTGACAAAACTCAACCAAGATGGATGGATTGCTGAATGGATATATGATGTTACAACGCATACTGTAACAACGCATACCGTTACAACGCATCTTTTACAACGCGAATACTGTTACAACGCATATTTTGACAACGAGTACTATAACAACGCAAAATAGTACTTTATTAAGAAAAATACCATTACAACGCAACATATAACAACGTATACCATAACAACGTAGAAAAATATATATAATTTTTTCTTTGTAAAATAAAACCTGGCACGGGATGCAGGGAAAATAGGGGTTTTGGGTGGGGAAGTGTATTAATAATCGGTAAGAAAAACTACCATAATATTACGAAATCGAATTAATTATTTAATTAATTAATACTCGAGTATTAAAATTAATACTATAGTACTTAAATTAATACTCCGACTGCTAAAAATTATATCAGTTTAACCAATTTCGTTTCTTACATTGTAAAAATAATACTTTAATTATAAACACGATATTTATTTTGCGGATATTAACACTGAAATAGAAGGATTCATGGACGCCATTTTAAGAAGGTATTATAAATATTAGTCCTACTATTATTTCAATGAATCATTACCACAACACAGTAGCCAAAATGGATGCCAAAACGACACCAAAAACGCTATCAAAATTACTTTTAATTAATTTTTAAATTATACGTTTACACAGAAATAAATGTTAAATTAAAAACCGAATCTAACGCATATTTTTACAAATTAAATTAAGTAAGTAATCCAAACTTATAAATAGTAGCCAGACACCATTTTGATCCTCAACTACCCGAGAGAGCAGACGTGAAATCTGAACCTCTGACCTTTTCACCCTTTCAGACCCATTATACTGACAGAGCTGCAGAATAAAACGAATTACAAGTAAGTAACGTTTACAGAAAACGTTTACCAAATTAATGAATTTCATTGTAAGTAAATGTCGTTCGAAATAATAATAAATATCGTTATTATTTAAAATTAAATTAGATATTTCCAAAATAATACTGTGAATTAATAATAATTAATTAATTAATTGTGACAGAAATACATTTAAATAAATTACGATAAATATATATAGATTCATAAGATTAATTTAAATGAGCTGAAAATTAAAACGCCTTTAATTTTAAATTCAATAACATAAAATTAAAATGTTTTTATTATATTACTCATAGAAATTACTACCGAGTTGCAGAAAACGTGAAACTTGAAAAATATCATTAATATAAAGATTACGAACCGTTTTTTAAACTTAAAAGAAGATACATAATCATTATTTATTAAACAACATTATTATTTATTAAATAACTTTATCATGCAGGACTCGAAAAAGGTCGAATTAAAAAAAAATAATGTGAATTGTTTTCACAGAAAAATCACTTCAAAACTAAATTCCGGTTCATAAATACCCAAATGAAGTGTCTCGACATCTTCTAAAAAAGGTAATAAAAATATTTTTCTGCCAAAATCAGATAAACATTGCACATTTTAAAAATGACATTTATCATTAAGCATAATTAACATTTTTTTCCAATATATTATTTTTAGAGTACTACCCATCCGTTCCAAATCCGAAAAAAACAACAGCTGAAGGAATAAACTACATCCAAACCACATATCATTCAAAAAAACCACCAAATTCAAAAGTAAGTTGAATTCAACATTATTAATACACATATCATTAGTACATGGATAGTCTAGAGAAATAATGTAGTATTCCAAAACCAAATAAGTGCTGCAGTAGGCAAAGTGCTGGATATTCTAGAGGTATAAAATGCTATTCCAACTCCAGTTAAGTGCTACAGTAGGCAAAATGCTGGATAGTGTAGAGGTATTAATTACTATTCCAACTCCTGGTAAGTTCTGCAGTAGGGAAAGTGCTGGATAGTGTAAAGATATTAATTACTATTCCAACTCCTGCTAAGTGCTGCAGTAAGCAAAGTGCTGGATAGTCTAGAGGTATAAAGTGCTATTCCAACTCCTGGTAAGTGCTGCAGTAGGCAAAGTTCTGGATAGTGTAGAGGTATTAATTACTATTCCAACTCCTGGTAAGTGCTGCAGTAGGGAAAGTTCTGGATATTCTAGAGGTATAAAGTGCTATTCCAACTCCAGATAAGTGCTGCAATAGGCAAAGTGCTGGATAGTGTAGAGGTATTAATTACTATTCCAACTCCTGGTAAGTGCTGCACTAGAGAAAGTGCTGGATAGTGTAAACGTATTAATTACTATTCCAACTCCTTGTAAGTGTTGCATTAGGGAAAGTGCTGGATAGTGTAAAGGTATTAATTACTATTCCAACGACTTGTAAGTGCTGCATTAGAGAAAGTGCTGGATAGTGTAAAGGTATTAATTACTATTCCAACTCCTGGTAAGTGCTGCAGTAGGGAAAGTGCTGGATAGTGTAAAGGTATGAATTACTATTCCAACTCCTGGTAAGTGCTGTAGTAGGGAAAGTGCTGGATAGTGTAAAGGTATTAATTACTATTCCAACTCCTGGTAAGTGCTGCAGTAGGGAAAGTGCTGGATAGTGTAAAGATATTAATTACTATTCCAACTCCTGCTAAGTGCTGCAGTAAGCAAAGTGCTGGATAGTCTAGAGGTATAACGTGCTATTCCAACTCCTGGTAAGTGCTGCAGTCGGCAAAGTGCTGGATAGTGTAGAGGTATTAATTACTATTCCAACTCCTGGTAAGTGCTGCAGTAGGGAAAGTTCTGGATACTCTAGAGGTATAAAGTGCTATTCCAACTCCAGATAAGTGCTGCAATAGGCAAAGTGCTGGATAGTGTAGAGGTATTAATTACTATTCCAACTCCTGGTAAGTGCTGCACTAGAGAAAGTGCTGGATAGTGTAAACGTATTAATTACTATTCCAACTCCTTGTAAGTGCTGCATTAGGGAAAGTGCTGGATAGTGTAAAGGTATTAATTACTATTCCAACTCCTTGTAAGTGCTGCATTAGAGAAAGTGCTGGATAGTGTAAAGGTATTAATTACTATTCCAACTCCTGGTAAGTGCTGCAGTAGGGAAAGTGCTGGATAGTGTAAAGGTAAAAATTAGATATGTAACATGTCTTAAATATTATGTAGGTGTAACAGTGTACATTAATGAAATAAATAAGAAATTAAAAATCAGATAAACATTGCACATTTTAAAAATGACATTCATCATTAAGCATAATTGACATTTTTTAATAAAATATTATTTTCAGAGTACTTTCCATCCGAACCAAATCCGAAAAAAACAACAGCTGAAGGAATAAACTACATCCAAGCCACATATCAATTTAAAGAACCACCAAATTCAAAAGTAAGTTGAATTCAACATTATTAATATACAAATCTTTAGTAAATAGATAGTCTAGAGAAATAAGTACTACAGTAGGCAAAGTTCTGGATATTCTAGAGGTATAAAGTGCTATTCCAACTCCTGCTAAGTGCTGCAGTAAGCAAAGTGCTGGATAGTGTAGAGGTATTAATTACTATTCCAACTCCTGGTAAGTGCTGCAGTAGGGAAAGTGCTGGATAGTGTAAAGGTATGAATTACTATTCCAACTCCTGGTAAGTGCTGCAGTAGGGAAAGTTCTGGATATTCTAGAGGTATAAAGTGCTATTCCAACTCCAGATAAGTGCTGCAGTAGGCAAAGTGCTGGATAGTGTAGTGGTATTAATTACTATTCCAACTCCTGGTAAGTACTGCAGTAGGGAAAGTGCTGGATAGTGTAAAGATATTAATTACTATTCCAACTCCTGGTAAGTGCTGCACTAGAGAAAGTGCTGGATAGTGTAAACGTATGAATTACTATTCCAACTCCTGGTAAGTGCTGCAGTAGGGAAAGTGCTGGATAGTGTAAAGGTATTAATTACTATTCCAACTCCTAGTAAGTGCTGCATAAGAGAAAGTAATAGATAGTGTAAAGGTATTAATTACTATTCCAACTCCTGGTAAGTGCTGCAGTAGTGAAAGTGCTGGATAGTGTAAAGGTAAAAATTAGATATGTAACATGTCTTAAATATTATGTAAGTGTAACAGTGTACATTAATGAAATAAATAAGAAATTAAAAATCAGATAAACATTGCACATTTTAAAAATGACATTCATCATTAAGCATAATTGACATTTTTTTCTAATACATTATTTTCAGAGCACTACCCATCCGAAGTAAATCCGAAAAAAACAACAGCTGAAGGAATAAACTACATCCAAGCTACATATCAATTGAAAGAACCATCAAATTCAAAAGTAAGTTGAATTCCACATTATTAATACACATATCATTAGTAAATAGATAGTCTAGAGAAATAAGTACTACAGTAGGCAAAGTGCTGGATAGTCTAGAGGTATACAGTGCTATTCCAACTCCTGGTAAGTGCTGCAGTAGGCAAAGTGCTGGATAGTGTAGAAGTATTAATTACTATTCCAACTCCTGGTAAGTGCTGTAGTAGGGAAAGTTCTGGATATTCTAGAAGTATAAAGTGCTATTCCAACTCCAGATCAGTGCTGCAATAGGCAAAGTGCTGGATAGTGTAGAAGTATTAATTACTATTCCAACTCCTGGTAAGTGCTGCACTAGAGAAAGTGCTGGATAGTGTAAACGTATTAATTACTATTCCAACTCCTGGTAAGTGCTGAAGTAGGGAAAGTGCTGGATAGTGTAAAGGTATTAATTACTATTCCAGCTCCTTGTAAGTGCTGCATTAGAGAAAGTGCTGGATAGTGTAAAGGTATTAATTACTATTCCAACTCCTGGTAAGTGCTGCAGTAGGGAAAGTGCTGGATAGTGTAAAGGTAAAAATTAGATATGTAACATATCTTAAATATTATGTAAGTGTAACAGTGTACATTAATGAAATAAATAAGAAATTAAAAATCAGATAAACATTGCACATTTTAAAAATGACATTCATCATTAAGCATAATTGACATTTTTAAATAAAATATTATTTTCAGAGTACTTTCCATCCGAACCAAATCCGAAAAAAACAACAGCTGAAGGAATAAACAACATCCAAGCCACATATCAATTTAAAGAACCACCAAATTCAAAAGTAAGTTGAATTCAACATTATTAATAGACAAATCATTAGTAAATAGATAGTCTAGAGAAATAAGTACTACAGTAGGCAAAGTTCTGGATATTCTAGAGGTATAAAGTGCTATTCCAACTCCTGCTAAGTGCTGCGGTAAGCAAAGTGCTGGATAGTGTAGAGGTATTAATTACTATTCCAACTCCTGGTAAGTGCTGCAGTAGGGAAAGTGCTGGATAGTGTAAAGGTATGAATTACTATTCCAACTCCTGGTAAGTGCTGCAGTAGGGAAAGTTCTGGATATTCTAGAGGTATAAAGTGCTATTCCAACTCCAGATAAGTGCTGCAGTAGGCAAAGTGCTGGATAGTGTAGTGGTATTAATTACTATTCCAACTCCTGGTAAGTGCTGCAGTAGGGAAAGTGCTGGATAGTGTAAAGGTATTAATTACTATTCCAACTCCTGGTAAGTGCTGCAGTAGGCAAAGTGCTGGATAGTGTAGAGATATTAATTACTATTCCAACTCCTGGTAAGTGCTGCAGTAGAGAAAGTGCTGGATAGTGTAAAGGTATGAATTACTATTCCAACTCCTGGTAAGTGCTGCAGTAGGGAAAGTGCTGGATAGTGTAAAGGTATTAATTACTATTCCAACTCCTGGTAAGTGCTGCAGTAGTGAAAGTGCTGGATAGTGTAAAGGTAAAAATTAGATATGTAACATGTCTTAAATATTATGTAAGTGTAACAGTGTACATTAATGAAATAAATAAGAAATTAAAAATCAGATAAACATTGCACATTTTAAAAATGACATTCATCATTAAGCATAATTGACATTTTTTTTCTAATACATTATTTTCAGAGCACTACCCATCTGAACTAAATCCGAAAAAAACAACAGCTGAAGGAATAAACTACATCCAAGCTACATATCAATTGAAAGAACCGTCAAATTCAAAAGTAAGTTGAATTCCACATTATTAATACACATATCATTAGTAAATAGATAGTCTAGAGAAATAAGTACTACAGTAGGCAACGTGCTGGATAGTCTAGAGGTATAAAGTGCTATTCCAACTCTTGGTAAGTGCTGCAGTAAACAAAGTGCTGGATAGTGTAGAGGTATTAATTACTATTCCAACTCCTGGTAAGTGCTGCAGTAGGCAAAGTGCTGGATAGTGTAGAGGTATTAATTACTATTCCAACTCCTGGTAAGTGATGCAGTAGGGAAAGTGCTGGATAGTGTAAAGGTATGAATTACTATTCCAACTCCTGGTAAGTGCTGCAGTAGGGAAAGTGCTGGATAGTGTAAAGGTATTAATTACTATTCCAACTCCTGGTAAGTGCTGCAGTAGGCAAAGTGCTGGATAGTGTAGAGGTATTAATTACTATTCCAACTCCTGGTAAGTTCTGCAGTAGGGAAAGTGCTGGATAGTGTAAAGGTATGAATTACTATTCCAACTCCTGGTAAGTGCTGCAGTAGGGAAAGTGCTGGATAGTGTAAAGGTATTAATTACTATTCCAACTCCTGGTAAGTGCTGCAGTAGGGAAAGTTCTGGATATTCTAGAGGTATAAAGTGCTATTCCAACTCCAGATAAGTGCTGCAATAGGCAAAGTGCTGGATAGTGTAGAGGTAATAATTACTATTCCAACTCCTGGTAAGTGCTGCACTAGAGAAAGTGCTGGATAGTGTAAACGTATTAATTACTATTCCAACTCCTGGTAAGTGCTGCAGTAGGGAAAGTGCTGGATAGTGTAAAGGTATTAATTACTATTCCAACTCCTTGTAAGTGCTGCATTAGAGAAAGTGCTGGATAGTGTAAAGGTATTAATTACTATTCCAACTCCTGGTAAGTGCTGCAGTAGGGAAAGTGCTGGATAGTGTAAAGGTAAAAATTAGATATGTAACATGTCTTAAATATTATGTAAGTGTGACAGTGTACATTAATGAAATAAATAAGAAATTAAAAATCAGATAAACATTGCACATTTTAAAAATGACATTCATCATTAAGCATAATTCACATTTTTTTTCCAAAACATTATTTTCATTTTTTTTTTTTTTTTTTTTTTTTATTGGCAAATTCTATTCACAAAACATGTGTACAAAAAATAATCAATGTAAATTGATACGGTATGCATGGAATACAGTATGGGTACAAAACATATATTAAAGTAATTACACAAAATTCTACCTCGAAGAATAAAAAAAAATATATATAACGATAATAAATCAAAAAAGAAAAAAGGAAACATAGTATCAGAATGCATCAAATGTCCAGCATCTGGTTTCCCCTTTCAATATTATACCACCTAGTAATAGGTTCCCATATCTGTTTTCCTATTGCTCTCATTTTCCTACCTCTTGTGGCATATAT
Organism: Lissotriton vulgaris; assembly: GCF_964263255.1. Lineage (NCBI taxonomy): Eukaryota > Metazoa > Chordata > Amphibia > Caudata > Salamandridae > Lissotriton > Lissotriton vulgaris. The sequence continues at coordinate 1,288,140,546 of NC_141691.1, read as the reverse complement.
TGCAATTTCTTGTTTATAGATGGCTATAAAACGACTAAGCCACATATTAAAGGTAGGAGGCTCTGTATCTTTCCATCTAGCTGCTAAAATTATCCGAAGCACGGCGTATCCCAGAAAAAGTACCGCCTGTTCTTCGCTGTTGTGCTTCAAAGAGTCATCATGACCTAATAGGAGCAATGTTATAGAATCTTTTATTCGGTGCCCAAAGATTTGGGTCCAATATTCCAATATCATAGCTTTGACTGTTGCCAGTGTAGGGCATTCAGCAAACATATGCAGGAGATTTGCAAGTGGTTGTTTACATCTAGGACAAATATCATCAATCCTGAGCCCCCAAGCAAACAATTTAGCTGGCGTATAGTATAGATTATAAATGATTCTGTAGTATTGAGCTTTTAAGTTAGAGGCTATAAAATATTTTGCTGAGAGGGTTAATGAGAGATCTATATCTACATTGGGGTTAGCTAATTTCAAAGCCCAAGATTGTTCAGTGTGCTCTAAATCATCAGGGGTATTGGCCAAAAATAACTGATATAGGACCCCAATTCTTGTGGATTTTTTCCCTATAATATCAAATAATGGGATATTATCTAGTAGAATTTTTGGTTTAGTATTATAGATACTAGATGATATTTGATAAAATTTTAAAAAATCACACGCGGGAACATTATATCTTACTTGAAAAGATTCAAAGGATAGTGGGAGATTATTACCAAAAAAATCACCAATTGTGTTAATGCCTAGGAGCTCCCACCTCTGGAATCTGTTGTTAGGAATGATGGAAAAAATTTTGCATTGCCATAATGGTGTATATTTCGTAAATGTAGGAATACCTAGATGTTTACAGATAGCTTTCCATACTGCACGAGCATCTAGAACAGTCTTTAATTTAATTTTTTTATAATATGATGGTTCTAACTGCCTTAAAAATAGTCCCTTATGTTTTTCGCCTAAACTAAGCTCATATATAGATGGAATATATGGAGTTATAGGGGTTGGGACTCCAGGTTTAGCAGTCAATCGAGGATCCATATGTTGTACTAATGATGCCCAAAAATATAATCTCAAATTTGGTAGAGCTAAGCCACCTCTACCTTGAGGGAGTGCTAACAGGGGAAGGGCCCGCCTTATTTTACCATAGCTCCACATAAACTTTGCAATAAGGGAATCTATAGTCTTAATAAAGTGTTCCCCAGGCAGTAGAGGGATTGCTCTGAAAAAGTATAAAACCCGCGGAAATATGTTAATTTTAACATAATTGGCCCTACCTATTATAGAAAGGTGTAAACTATCTACCCTTCTAAGATCACTTTTAATTTTATCAATGAGGGGAGAATAATTTATTTCGCTAATCTTGCTTATCTCCGCCGAGAGAACTACTCCTAGATATGTAGCCTGTTTAACCCTAAGTGTGCTTTCATATTGGGTATTATTAGTGGCTAATACCATGGTTTTATCTCTATTCAGAGAGTACCCTGAATACTTCCCAAAAGCTTGAGTAATTGTCTCAATTTCAGAGACTGCTTCAGACGGCTTGGTGGTTATTACAGCAACGTCGTCCGCATATGCCATGACTTTGGTAGAGAAGGACCCAGTAATAACTGGTTGGATAGCTGGTGAAGTTAATAATTTCTGAATAAGGGGATCAATATAAAGTGCAAATAAGACCGGGGAACATGGGCATCCCTGCCTTGTACCTCTTTGGACCTTAATAACCTCCGACTCATCACCAGCTATAGAAATTTTAGCCGTGGGGTTGATGTAAATGGCTTTGATGGCATTAATAAAGTTGTTTCCCAAATTTTTACTTTCCAAGATATTCCAGAGAAACTGCCATGATACTCGATCGAATGCCTTTTCGGCATCGAGGAGGATCATCGACATCTCGCCCCCCGTGGCGCCCATGATGTCAAACAGGGTTATGGCTCTACGAGTATGGTCTGTAGTGCCTTTGCCGGGGATAAAGCCATGTTGCCACGGGGATACAAGTTGTTCGATGACCCCGCTCAGTTGATTTGCAAGTATTTTAGCATATAGTTTTGAGACGGAGTTAATCAAGGATATAGGCCTATATGAGGAAGGAAGGTGAGGTGGTTTACCCTTTTTATGAAAAATTATTATATTTGTTTGCTTCCATGACTCAGGAGGAATTGTATGATATTGCACTCCAAGAAACAAATCAAACAGGAAAGGAGTTATTTGATTACCAAGGATTTTATATAAATCCAATGGAATTTTATCCGGTCCTGCCGCTTTACCATTGTAAATGTACAGGTATTTATATGTACAGGTATTTATATAGCGCAAACCACCCACATCGCAGGCATCTAAGCGCTTGCTTAGGGAACCCGTCCTGGTATTCCCCTGTGAGATAACCCCGGCAGGGAATCCACAAGGTGAAAGCCAGGCATCCCGCCGCGAGGGGCCGTTGTGGAGATTAAGCAAGCTATTGCCCAGAGTCGCAGAGTGTGAACCCGTGAGTCGAGTAGGCACCGGAGCGAGAATTATCGAGTCCGTGGAATTATTGAGCCCAAGCCCCGTCGAGGCGGGGAATTGAACCCTGGTCCAGGGCCGATCTCAGGTTCCGGGTCTGCCGCCTCTAACCCCTGAGCCACACTTCTCCACTATCGCCATTGGCCATCTCCACTATCGCCATTGGCCATCTCGGCTAATGCAATCTCCACTTCATTTATCGTAATCTCTCTGTTCAAGTAAATCTTATTCTCATCGTCGATAATTTTGTGTAAAGTCTGATCTGGGAGCCAATTATTTAAAAATGTTGCTATTTCGTTGTTAGGGTATGATATATTGCTACCATAAAGTTTTTGGTAATACTTTTGAAATATTTTAACAATCTCTTTAGGAGTTGTATACACATTGCCCTCAAATTCTATCTTCTTAATACTACCTAGTGATTGTTTTTGTAGAGTACGTAATGCCAGCTGCTTCCCCACATTTTCCCCTGATTCATACAATCTAGCCTTATTAGCCTGGTAGGTTTCCGCAGCTTTTTGAATTAGCGTACTATTAATCTCATTTTTTAGAATCATTATTTTATTTAAGATTTTCCCAGGATCTAAGGTAGGATCGACTTGCCCTCTTCGAGACTGATTTAACTGGGAGGCATGGAGAGCCTTGAGATTGGAAAGTTCTTGCATCAATTGTATGTTGGTCTGCTTTTCTTTCTTTCGTTTATTAGCTACAAATGAGATAGTCTCTCCCCTCAATGCTGCTTTGAAACAATCCCAAACTATTATACGGGGTGCACTAAACTGGTTACACTCAAAAAAGGACTGGGTCCATGATTTAATATACGTTATGTATTCCTGGTTAACCAGTAACCTCCTATCAAAAGTCCATTGTGTTATTGGTTTAACTAAATTAGCCGTATCGAAGGTAAAGGTCAGCGCATTGTGGTCAGATAAAGTTTTCGGGGATTTAGTTATTTCTATGATATCCTTCTCCTCTATAGTTGACATAATATAATCGATTCTAACGTATTTATTGTGGGGGAAGGAGAAATAAGTAAAACCATCTGCATTTGGCCCCTGGAGTAGACCCCAGACGTCAACCAAATTATGACTTTTCATCATCTGACCCAGTGCGCTGTATACCTTTGGTTTACGCCCTTTATAATTTGGAGATAGATAGTTCTCAGAGGACAGCCCAATGTCGATATTAAAATCTCCGCAGAGAACCAGAGAGCCAGACCAAGAGGCCAATTCGATTTCAAGCTCCCGAAAAATAACAGGGTCATCTAAATTTGGGCCATAAATTGCACAGATAGTAATACCCAGCTGAAGCTGAATTATGACCCATCTACCATGTTTATCGGCTAATTTACGAATTGGGAGACCTATTATAGGTTTGGCTAGAATGGCTACCCCTCTAGTTTTGGATGTTTGGGATGTAGCTGCCATTAGATTATAACCAGGTAATTTAAGTAAATCTCTGTCAGAATATGCTATATGTGTCTCTTGGAGACATATTATATCAACTGGATTTTGTCGTGTTAATTGAAATAGCTGGGCCCTTTTATCTTTATGATTGAGGCCTGCCACGTTCCACTTGCATAGACTTATTCTCCCCATTTATTAACTTGAAAAACTAACCCAGGTTTAATGTGTTGGAACTTAAAGCCTCCATTCTCCTTAAGGTGCATAATACAGTTTTGCTTTTTGCAGCTTTTTCCCCTTGTACAACGTAATCTGTGACCGAATTTGCCAATTTTTTTATTTTTTTCCCCCTTCCCTCCCCCCTCCTCGACCCCCTCCCCAAGGCCTTCCCCAAGGCCTTCCCCGCCCGCCTCCCCCCGCACACCACCCTTTGAGGCATGTAGACTCTAACTAGAGTCTGTAGTGATGGAGAGACACCCCTGATCCGTGCCTTATTATTATTTCCATGTACACCTAATAACACATGTGCAGGCTAACAGAAAGGTATAAAACAGGAGACAGGTAAAGCTAAAATAGACTAATCGTACTAGGACCCTGTGGCACCCACTGAGCCAGACAAAAGAACCCAAAAATGCTAGCTGAAAATTCATTGTAGCGATAATAGAAGAAACAACATATACTTAATCCCATTCTAAGCGATTATCAAAAAAGATAGGAGTTGGTATTGAGCTTAGGACTTCAAAATATGCTTATTCCTCCTATGTCGTTAAACAAAACCCACCGTCCGGGGGTTATACAGTAATCATAATAAACATTACATTTAGAATTCTTAGGAAGGAAAACTATTAATTCAAAAATTTAGGTCAGGCTATCTAAAAAGGCCTTCGCTTTGATTTCGGAGGAAAAAAATTGTACCTGACCATTATACAACACTTTGAGTGTAGCAGGGTTATTCAAATAAACCTTAGCTTTTTTGTCCAAAAAGGGTTTGATTAACTGACGGAGTCGCCATCTCCGCTCCACAGTTGTGTGGCAGAAATCCGGCCTGACAAAATATGAAATGTCACCTCGGGACCGATGGGCCTCAGGTCTCGCTTTCTCTGCAATGGCTTGACGTAACAAAAAGTTGCCGAAATAGACCAGAATTGCCCTAGGATATTTGCTTTGCAAATTGATAGCCCGTAATGTAGCGGGGGTTCTGTGGACACGCTGAACTTCCAGTTCCCAATTCCATGAGGATAACTCGGGAAAAGTGTCTTTAAAGAGTTGGATCACGAAAACGCGTATGTTATCTCCTTCACTTTTCTCAGGAACTCCCAGTATTCGCAGATTGTTGCGACGCATACGATTTTCCATCTGCTCAAGCTTCCATCTTACATCAGTCAGCTCAGCGTCATGGGCATCAACCTGCTCTTTCACCACGGTTGCTTCAGCCTCAATAACCACAATTCGATCTTCCATATCAGTCATTCTTGCATTGGAAGCCGCCACTGTTTTTGAAAGCTTACGCACCACTCCTTGTACCTTTTGTAGAGCTTGCTGAGCTTTCCGGCCATCCTTAGAAGTTTGTTCTCTATGGGATGCGATTGCCTGCAGTACCGTGTCCATTACCGCAGTTAAGGTAGTATCTTGCTCCTTCGAGGAAGAAGCCCCCTGAGAGCTGGAGGCTGTTGCAGGAATACATTCCCGGTGAGGGCCTACTGGGCCATGATGGCTTCTCTTTTTTTTAATCACTGTGTGTCTTCCGACTGTAGCTTCCCCCAATAGTTCATCCACATCACTATCCTGAGTGCTGGTACTGGAACCTGTGTGCAGATCGGATAGAGGGTCTAAATCAGAATCTAAGTCATGGTGCTAGCCTAAATCCTCGCGACCTTCAGAGATAGTATAGAATTCAAGAGGTTCCAAATCTGTGTCAGACGCGATTCCGGCTCCACCAGTATAGTCTGGCATAGGCAATGTTAACTCTTCGTCATTTACCTTTCCAATTGATGCAGAAGCGCCTTCAGACTGAGCAAGTGTTTGTGATGGAAAAGGTGATGTTAGTTTACCCCCCTCGTTAGCCAGGTTTGGTAGTACAGAGTGCCTTTCAAGCTGTGGATGAGTGGGCATATTTGCTATGCAGCTTGTGCCAATTGTGGGGGCAATTGTAATTGGAGTGAGTACTGGAGGCTCAGCTGTTATTGAGCCTCGTGCTTGAATCGGTATATCTGTCCCCGCTATAGTTTCTGGAGCTTGTAGTTGTGACTGCGCCGATATTGCTGTAGTCTTTTCTGCTACCGCTGCCTCTGCAGTGTAACTCCCTGGCCCTTCTGTTGTAGCTGTTGGGCATTGCGGCGGTAATAGCGGGTCAGCTGTAGCTACGGCTGTACCTGACGGTGGAGAACTTACTGTGGGGCTTGCTCCTGTGGACAGCTCAGACAGGGATGCTGCTACTGCTGCCACCGACAAATCCGTGTTGGAGAGCGCCGCCGGGATTACTGGCGGCGCTGCAATCAGCGCCCCGCTTGTTGCGTGTTGCACGGAGGGGGAGGGAGCAGCTCCGGCCGGCGTCTTCCGAAGCAGGTCTACAACGGAGGGACCTGGGCCCGGAGTGTTGATGTTTTTTGCTGCTTTCAGTTGCTTTGGATGAAGCTGGAGCTGGGCCTGTCCCCCATCTGATCCGACAGCTTCGTCTGTCAGCGAGCCAGCGCGTCTTGCAGCTAATTTTTGATCGCGGAGCGCTTGCTTGGCTGCCCGGGTTTTCGAGGCGGCTGCCACCGCTGCAGCATTTTTCGGAGCCATCGATGTCTCCGCTTGAATGTAGACGTTACCAGGTGCACTTCTAGACTGATCGCGGAGCTGAATGAAGAGCCTTAACACCGTAAGGCCGAGAGCTGATGCGATGTAGTGGAGTCGTGAGCGTGACTGCACAGGTAAAAATGACGAGTCTCCAGATGCTTTAAAGCAGGCGCCACTCATTATTCATTCTTTTTAACCTTGTAAAGTAACAATTATTTGCTGATGTCGTCCCTCGCTGCATCTGCTAGCATCGCTTTTCACGGTGTCTCCATGGGTGTTGCAAGGTCCTGACCCTTCTCCTAGCCCATTCGTTCGACTTGGCACAGGAGAGTGTCTCACAGCGGACTAGTGAGCCGCCGCCATCTTGCCCCTCGTCGACATTATTTTCAGAGCACTACCCATCCGAACTAAATCCGAAAAAAACAACAGCTGAAGGAATAAACTACATCCAAGCTACATATCAATTGAAAGAACCGTCAAATTCAAAAGTAAGTTGAATTCAACATTATTAATACACATATCATTAGTAAATAGATAGTCTAGAGAAATAAGTACTACAGTAGGCAAAGTTCTGGATATTCTAGAGGTATAAAGTGCTATTCCAACTCCAGATAAGTGCTGCAGTAGGCAAAGTGCTGGATAGTGTAGAGGTATTAATTACTATTCCAACTCCTGGTAAGTGCTGCAGTAGGGAAAGTGCTGGATAGTGTAAAGGTATTAATTACTATTCCAACTCCTGGTAAGTGCTGCACTAGGGAAAGTGCTGGATAGTGTAAACGTATTAATTACTATTCCAACTCCTGGTAAGTGCTGCAGTAGGGAAAGTGCTGGATAGTGTAAAGGTATTAATTACTATTCCAACTCCTTGTAAGTGCTGCATTAGAGAAAGTGCTGAAAAGTGTAGAGGTATTAATTACTATTTCAACTCCTGGTAAGTGCTGCAGTAGGTAAAGTGCTGGATAGTGTAAAGATATTAATTACTATTCCAACTCCTAGTAAGTGCTGCAGTAGGGAAAGTGCAGGATAGTCTAGAGGTATAAAATGCTATTCCAACTCCTAGTAAGTGCTGCATTAGAGAAAGTGCTGGATAGTATAAAGGTATTAATTACTATTCCAACTTCTGGTAAATGCTACAGTAGGCAAAGTGCTTGATAGTCTAGAGGTATAAAGTGCTATTCCAACTCCTGGTAAGTGCTGCAGTAGGCAAAGTGCTGGATAGTGTAGAGGTATTAATTACTATTCCAACTCCTGGTAAGTGCTGCAGTAGGCAAAGTGCTGGATAGTGTAAAGGTATTAATTACTATTCCAACTCCTGGTAAGTACTGCAGTAGGGAAAGTGCTGGATAGTGTACAGGTATTAATTACTATTCCAACTCCCGGTAGGTGCTACAGAAGGGAAAGTGCTAGATAGTCTAGAGGCATAAAGTGCTATTCTAACTCCTAGTAAGTGCTGCACTAGGGAAAGTGCTACATAGACTAAAATGATTATTTACTATTCCAACTCCAGATAAGTGCTGTATTATGGAAAGTGCAGGATAGTATAGAGTTATAAAATAATATTTCAACTCCAGGTAAGTGCTGCAGTAGGAAAAGTGCTGAATACTTTAGAAGTTTAAATTACTATTTCAACTCCAGGTAACTAATGTAGTAATGAAAGTGCTGGATAAAATAGAGATATAAATTACTATTACAACTCTAACTAAGTGGTGCTGTAGAAAAAGTAATGAAAAATGTAGAGGTTAAAAGTTTTTTATTTAAAAACTTAATATCATTTTTTTTTTCAGGAAATGTCTACACATCCTACAGCAAAATATATCAACTCCAGGAAAGGAAACCAACTACTTAATCACGCAGGTTACATTTATTGTAAGGATAGGATAAGTAATCCACGGAATCATTGGAGATGCGTGCAATACCATACAACCCGTTGCAGCGGCAGAGCGGTTACGGTCGATGATATTATTGTAAAAACAACCAACCATAACCACTCTGCCTCTGCAATGGAAGTTGATGTAAGAGAAACAGTAAATGAGATGAAAGTTATTGCAAGTACCTCCAATGATTCCACAGGATCCATTTTGAGAGAGGTTGCTCAACATGTCCCTACCCATGTTGCTAGTAATATGCCTACCATTCATAATTTGCGTAGAATTATACAACGTCAAAAGCAGGCAAGTAATACTCAAGTAAATACTCCACATAGCTATTCTGATATAAATATTCCACAGGAACTTACTATTTCTTTTGCTAATGAACCTTTCCTTCTGCATGACAATTAAAACTCTCTAAAGCGTATTTTAATTTTTAGTACTCCACGTAACCTTTTAAAGCTTGAAAGTAGTGAAATTTGGATGATGGATGGGACGTTTAAAAGCACGCCCCATCCATTCACCCAAATTTACACTATACACGCAAAAATTAAGAACAGTGTAATACCCCTAGTGTACAGTTTGCTGCCTGATAAGACTTCTGCAACTTACACAGAATTTGTAACTGTGATTAAATCAAAAACTAACCAAAGCCCTAGGAAAATAATAATGGATTTTGAATTGAGCATGATCAATGTGATCAACAAAATGTACACGGATACCCAAATTCAAGGGTGTTTTTTCCATTTTTCCCAGGCATTCTGGCGTAAATTACAGAAAACGCCCTTAGTTACAGAATACTCAACAGACAGCAAACTTCAAGTAGAATTAAAAAAAATTAACAGCTCTTTGTTTTGTCCCTCCCGAAAGTGTAGTTGAGTACTACACTGCCATTACAGAATCTGAATATTATTTAACAAACGAAGATAAATTGGCACCAATTCTAAATTATATGGAAGACACATGGATTGGACACCTAGGCAGATCGGGTCGCAGGAGGAAGCCACGTTTCCATGTGGAGTGGTGGAATTGTTATTCGACTTGCCTACAGGGAGAGGCTAAAACAAATAATGCCATTGAGGGATGGCATAACTCCTTCAATCATTTAATTGGAAAACCCCACCCAAATTTCTATTCATTTCTTGAAACTTTGAAGAAGGAGCAAAGCTTTCAAGAAATGAGACTATCACAAACTCTCACAGGTAGTCTAAACTCACGGATTACTCAAAGAACTAAGGAAATGTCTGAACGACTATTGGGACTTATACAACAGTTTTCGTTGTGTGTGGCTCTAGATTACCTTGAGAATCTTGCTAACATCCTTTCTTTTTAAATACATATTCACATTACTTTCCTGCTTTGTTCTAAATTTACTCACTTTCTAATTATATTTGGCAATAAACTTATTTTTGTAAAAAAAAATTCTAAATTTAAAGTTGGGTCACCTTTATTTATATTTAAATAATTTTTTTCTAAACCAATTTTTTAATCATCCCTTTACATAAATGAAATATTTTTTGACTTATAAAAAAAAATATTTCTTTTTTTTGATAAAATTATTTGCAAACCAAATTTATATTATTATTACTAATTTTTTCCACATTACTTAGCAAATGTTAAAAATGCATTTTTGATTACTTACAATATTCCTCTTTCAAGACTACACCATACAATTGTTGATAAAACTATTTATTTAAGCTAAAAATTGATATTTCTATTCAATTAACAATGATAGCAACATTTTTTTCACCATTTTTCAAAAGTTATATTTCTACATTCTTCTATTTTGTTAACACGAAATTTTTTTTTTCCACCATTCAACCCATTTTTTATAACCAAAAACTATTGAGACGAAAAAACATCATACATATATGAATCTCCATTTTTTTCTTAAAACAGTGAAACACAATTCGGCCTTTTCAATATACAAAATTTTTTGTTTCAAAACCATCAAGTAAACTAAAACCAATATAACCTTTTTGTATTAATCCAAATTTAGTAACTCAAAAAAAAGCATAAATATCTGCTACACCTTATTTTTTTAATAACAGTGAACAATGATTCATCCTTTCATTAGTAAAATCTGTTTATGAATAAATTGTCTTCGCTTAAATTTCAACAGACCTAAAAAATAATAAATTTGTTTTTTTTTGCCTAAAATGAAATAACTGAAATATAAACCAGAAATATAACCAACACCTTTTTTTCCAAAAAATGAATGATAAACAATTGAACCTTTCTTAATATATTTTTAGTTAAATTTTCCAAAAATTCGATTCTCCCACAAAGACATTTTTATGTCCACAAAGCACGAAAACAACATTGGAAATATCACTGTTTACATTCGATTTAAGTTTTATCAACAATTACGTGAAACTAACTTTCTCAAACATCATTTTCCTAATCTATTAAATCACTCGAAAATGCATTTTAATACATTGCATACCAAATGAATTATATTGTATAATAAAAACATTATAAATCACTTTATCTTCATTAACTACAACTAATTATACCTTAATTAAAGTTACCGATCTTCCCCCACCCTCCGACCCAACATAGGCATATTCTAGAAATACGAGTACCGTCATGTTTTTTAATTTACATTTTTTTAAATTCGAGCAACCTCTACTTATCCTATCCTTACATTAAATGTTAATCGTTTTATCATTTACAATATTATTTAAGTTTTAAGTGGTTTCCTACCTGGACGTAGATCAGCTTCCAGCTGCTTCCTGCTCCGATACTCCACAAAATGGCCGATGACGCTCGCGTAAACGTCATGACGTCAGAATATGCTGCAACAATAAACAAAGGACTACTGTACATTTATATTTAATACATTTATTGTAAGAAAGTTATTTTTTATATATATTTACATGTAAATTAAAAATGTACAAAAATATGCATAAAATTGCAAAAAATTGGATGTTTTTTTAAATTAATTCTTCAATACTTAAATAAAAAGTCAAGTTATTAAAACACTGTTTTCTCGTTATTACTTTATTAATGCATTGTATATTTTCTAAACAAATTTCAATTATAAAATCTACTTTCATTACTTACCTCTTTTCTTCTTTCTTTTCCCTTATTTTCCGATTCTTTCCTTTGCTTTACTTTGCTTTTATTCCGGACCGCTATACACATATCACGGAATCATGAAAATAAATGAAGGACAAATGTATCCATTGAAAACAATGTTAAACCGTGGGAACCAAAATGTTATAATTAGTTATTCACATATATATTAATTGTAATAAATTTCTAAATTTAAACTTATTAAATTTAAAAATAATACTTTTCTATCCTTATAATTTTTAAAATACATAATCTTTTTTAATTTTTTTTTTTTTTTCAAAGTACCCAATAAATTTTTTATCCTTAAATTACATCTAAAAAAGTACCCAACATAATACTCTAATTATTAAATTAATTAAATTATTATTTTAATAGATTAAATTAATACTACATAAATAAAATAAGATACATTAATACAAAAATATATGTTAAAAATTAGCCAACATGATACTCTTATTAATAAATTAATAAAATTATTATTATAAATGAATACTACATAAATAAAATAAGATACATTAACCCCTTGCATGCTGATGACAGAACGGTTCCGTCATCAGCTACGGGTGAGCTGTGCTGATGACGGAACCGTTCCGTCATGACTCCGCCCGCGCAAGGCGGAGTCAGCATGGGCGGGGAATTCCCGCCGCACGCAAGGGGTTAATAAAAAAAATTAGTAATAATTACTAATTAAAAATTAATATTATTAATATTATATTACCCTTTTTTCATTAATTCAATAGTACACAGATTAATACTCTAATGAATAAAAACAATAAATTAAACATCATAATAAATTAAAATATTAATATTTCTTATTTTATTATTATAAAATAATTCCATTTTTAATATAACATTTTAAAATATTTAAATTAGTTCTATAATACCCAAATTAATACTCAAATAAATAAATAATGAAAAAATACCATATTAATTAGATTTTTTAAATTATTTTAATAAAAGAATAAATTAATACTACATAAATTAAATAAGATACATTAATACAAAAATATATGTAAAAAACTACCCAACATGACACTCTAATTAATAAATTAATTTTATTCTTATTAAAAATAATACTACATAAATAAAATAAGATCCATTATTAGTAAAATATAATAATAATTAAAGATTAAAAATTAATGTTATATTAACCTTTTTTTCATTAATTCAATAGTACACAGATTCATACTCTAATAAATTAAAAAAATAAATTAATACTACAAATGTAAACTTAAACATCATAATAGATAATAATATTAATATTTAGAAATTTATAAATATAAAATAATTCCATTTTTAAATTAAAAATGTAATATATTTAAATTAGTTCTATAATACCCAAATTAATACTCAATTAACAATTTTAATAAATAAAATATATATAAATAAAAAAATAATACAATAATACCCTTCATTAATTATATCAATAAAATCAAAACATATCATTAAAAAATGCGTTGTAAAAGTACCTGCGTTGTAACAGTACCTGCGTTGTAACAGTATCAGTTGTAAAAGTATGCGTTGTAAAAGTATTTGCGTTGTAAAAAATGCGTTGTAATGGTATTGCGTTGTAAAAAATGCATTGTAACAGGTGTATACCTTGCTGAATGGATGTGTCTGTTAATGATGTGTCTGACACAGAGCAAACCTTGAATTGTCAGTAGGTACGCCTTTTTTTATTTTTTTACAGAGAGTGAATTTAGCAAGTGAATTGACTGGGATCTCGTAGTTAGATCAAGTGGAGACGCCAAGAATTCCAACGCGAGTCTCCTGGATTGTTAGTTCCCATTCGCCTCCCAAATGTTGGGAATCCTCATAAACAAAGACATCAACAGGTCTGGTGGGAAAGGAAACGTTGCATTGTTATGGCTACTTTCGTGTGCCCATGTTTTTGTTTGTTTTGCAGTTTTATATAGCGCTCACTCTCGCCCTGCGGTCCGGTTTTGTGTGTGCCTATGTTGCCTGCTTGCGGTCCGGTTTGGTGTGTGCCTCTGTTCCCTTCTTGTGATCCGGTTTGGTGTGTGTGTGTGTGGGTGCAAATGCAATAGGTGTCGCATTTCCGAGAGATTAGGCTATTGGCTTTGTAAATGACAATGCCATTTATTTATGTTTTCAAAGCCAACACATAAATAAAAATGTTGTCATTTACAATGCCAATAGCTCTAACTTTTCCAAAGGCGAAACCGTTGCATTGTAAATGCTTGTTTGGAATTCCTTGCCCTCGGACCTCCGTCTTATCTCTTCTTATCACCCCTTTAGGAAGGCTTTAAAGACTTGGTTGTTCTCTCAAGCTTTTGATTGATTAATGATTGATTGATGTTTCCATCTCGCAGTCTTTTCCTCTGTCTGTCCAAAGCGCCAAGAAGCCGTCGGTGAACGTGCGCTGTATAAATGTTTTTATCATATCATATCATATCATATCAAGATAACTTTTAGAAAGCTATCCTAGTGGTTGCTGTGGAGAGCAGCCTTCAGGCCTAATCTTAAAGGGATGTAAAGCAACTTGTTTTACCAGAATATCACCTTTAGTATTAATTAAATGAAAGGAGAACCACACAGTAGTTATAACAATATGTATTTATTTATATAACACTCCCTAGTATCCTCTACACTAGGATACCACATAAAGCACACAATACTTTAGCAAAGAAACAGTTATACGTAACACAATACACAGTGGGCTCCATGGGGAGACCAAACCATGTACTAAAATAGTAGTATAAGAACCATGACTGAAGTCAAGACAGTGTCTAGAACACGTAGAATCGATGGGACCCCAAAGAAACACCCAAGGTGAGTAGACAGGGACCCCACAGAGGACAGGTGGAGTGTGCTAACACAACTTTGGGCTCCGTACAATTCTATGGGGTAGTCGTAGTTACAATTTTAAAGTTTAAAGACCCTTCTCGGTGGACTTCGAGTAAACCGTTTGGAACTTAGGAGGTTGGAGAGCCACCCCACCATTGGATACTGGAGTAACCAAGTTACCTATCCCTGAGGAGCCAGGTGCATAGGTCTGGATTGGTGTCAGAAACCGCTGTCGTTTTCAATGGAGGGCTTCAAAAAAGAGCTGCTGCCGGGAAAGGAAGAAAGAGTCCGTTTGAATCAGTTAGAACCGGGGGTCTCTAGTTGGCAGAGGTAAGTACCTTTGACCAAATAGGGACCCCTACTTCTAGTCAGGGTAGAGGGAGTCACACGCCAAGATAACCCCTGCTCACCCCCTTGGTAGCTTGGCACGAGCAGACAGGCTTATCCCGGAGGCAATGTGTAAAGCATTTGCGCACGCACACAACAGCAACAACATCCTAGGCACACTACAAAAGGAACTCCACACAAGGTTATATAAAAATAACTTTTGTATTGTCAAAACACATCAGATAGTAATCACACAATATACATTGTGCCAACTGGCACGGGCAATATTCACACTGGATTATTTACACCAGGGCTACATGGGCCACTGTCAGAATCAACACTTAGCAGAAATAGCACTTCTAGAACTTAGAATAAGTGTAGCACAACATAACAATTATAGGTCACAACCAGTAACCACTGGTAACAGGTAGGTACACACTACGCAATACTAATAACCATAGGCCTAGATCACGCATGGACACCTAACCTCTCTAGTATAACATACTAGGCAAACCAAACTTCTAAGCATGAGCACCTTTAGAAGTCTAACACAAGCATAAGGGCAAAGCACATTACGCAGCAATCACAATTAGGCCTAAAGTATAAATACAGTAGGCAATCTCTCACTAGTCTAAACACATCAGACTCTGCCTCCTAAGAATAAATCACATTTAGGGGCGTAACTCACAGTGAAGTAAACTCTCACTAACATAAACCTACATAGGTAAAAAAAAAACTCATAATCACATTGAGCAAAAATCGCATTAGTCAATTACCAGTATAAACATAGTAAAATAACATTGCGCAAAAATCACATTAGGGCCTTGCGCCCTACCCACATACCAGCCCCCTGGCCAACTGGCCACCTCAACAAGGGGCTCAAATGCCCTGTGTCCAGAATGTCAGGGCGCGCTGCCAATGCAGCGCCAGTCAGGGGTGCGCCACCAGCGCAAACCTAAACGTTGCAGCTGCCCACTAAGTGCTGGGCAGCTGGGATCAACAACAGGGCCTAAACGTTGCAGCTGGCTTTAAGTGCTGCGCAGCTGTGGAAGGCGTGGCACCTCTGTGCCATCTCTGTCCCTCACAAGGACTTTCTCTCAAATTGCGCCTAAACGGTGCAACTGCCCACTACTTGCTGGGCAGCTGTAAATGAGCAAATCCAAACTGATGCATTGGGCTCTCACTGGTCCTCAAAACAACACTGCGCCAAAGTAGGAGCCCTCTGGCTCTGGAAATAAACATGCCCCAAGCGCTGTGGACCGCACTCACTCCCTTAAATAATCACATGGCTGGGCCACTCAGGGGCCTTAAAAGAAGGGGCAGTGCGTGGGAGCCATCTAGGCTCTAAAATGATCAGACACCCCCTCGGAGCACACTGGCTCCGGAATCTCACTCGGGCGCTCTCCCCCTCCCCTCGGGCTGTCTGAACTCACCGGCTCTCGGGGGTGGACACAGCGCTTTCTCCTGGTCTCTGCTCTGGGACAACTGTTGGGGCAGCCCTGGCTATGCCTCCTGCCCAACCCTCACTCACCGGGGCGGACGGAGGACTCCTCTGCCAGCCGCCACTGGACTCCTCTGCCGGGGCTCTCCCTCGCTCACGGGAGCCTCGGCGGCTTCACTGAGGCGGCGGGCGGGGCTCTCCACAGCGTGGCCGCCTCGCTGGCTTCCTCTCTCCGGCCGCAGCATCTCCGGTCTCCCTCTCCGCATGGGAGACCGGAAGGGCAAAAGAATGGCTTCCCCCAGGCAGGGGGAAGCGGAGACAACGTCCTCCCGGCCCGCCCACAACCAGGCGGCGGGCCGGACATCTCCTTCCGGCGTCTGCCCCGGGCTGCGGCGGTGAACTCTTTTTGAGCATAATGAGGGGTAGGCCCCCTCGGCGCATAATTAAAATGTAGAAGCGAGGTGGGCACTCGATAAAGGCGCCATAAACGGGGTGGCACCCGTCAATAAAAATATATCACTGCGGGCATAATGCAGGGTGGCACCTGCAAGGCATAAAAGGGCAGGAGCGCTTCCCCCCCGAGGGACAGCAACAGCGCTCTGCCCAGCAATCAGGATAAAGTGCCCACGAGGTGATGGGGGGCCCAGAAATCACAAAAAGGCCCCGGAAAGGACCCCCACAGCAAGGAGGGTCCCAGCAGTAAGCAGGGCATTACAGGAAAAGGCTTCTAGGGCAAGTAAAGTCTCCCAGTCATCCTCAGGCCAGGCAGAAAGGGCCCCCAGAAAGAAGTCCTCCAGCAGTCCAGGGATCCAGTGGCTGGGCGGGGCCCAGGGAGGCAATCCTTCCCCCGGGCCCAAGCAGCAGCACGCCCCTGGTTGATTCCAGTCAGAAACAAGAACATTTTACAAGAGGTCACAGCCTCTTTTTATACAGCACAATCCTTTGTCTAAAGGTGCAGGGTGGGGGGAAAACCAGTCGCAGCTGGTTTTGGAGCACTCTTGATATGCTCAGCCACCCCTCCCATTCAGTAGTCAGGCCAGGGTCATCAGTCGCACCACAGGGGGTGGAGCCAGCATTGTGTGGGGAAAGCCCAGCCCTATTCAGGTCCCAGATGCACCCCTCCCTCACATCAGCATGCTAATCTCTCCACTCACCACCGGGGCAGACCCATCCAGACTCTTGGAGCCAGGCTCACCAGCCAGCTCCAGCCAATCACGTGCCAGCACACTCACTGCACATGCACACCCATGTCTAGAAGTGGCACTTCCACCCTAGACACAATCATGCCGCATACATCATTGCGCAGCATTCAATCTCACGAGTTCGCACATACCAAACTCGACCCCGCACTCCCCACACATCAGGAACTACCATGGTCACATATATTCCCCATGCATTCCTATGGGAGGGCAGGTCACTCTCAACACACACAGAGAGCGCACGCACTTTACACTGGACCACAGTGAAAAAGTGCGCAGAGACCTAAAATCACCAACACCAGGTTACAGAAACAGGCTAGGAAAAAGCAAAAAGTTTCGGGGTGAACCTGCCAAAAAGGACCAGGTCCAACAGAATCCAACGGTGGATTTGTGATGGAAGGAACCTGAAAGCAGAGGGGACAGAGTCTCAGTCACTTTGGGGTGACCAGGGGCTCGGTAGACGAATTTCCACCGATATTAGGTGCTTCAGGTGCAAAGAAGAGATGCTTGACACTGCAGCCATGAGGTCCAGGAAATGTCAAGGATGACCAGGAGCCGTATGTGAGCTGTGCTACGAAGGATGTCAAGTGCAGAGGGGTCAGTGTCCGGCTGGAGCACCAACAAGCCTTGGCAACAGCAACCCACGCAGGAAGGTCAAGCAGGGGACGGTGTGGACCAGCCAGGTCCAGGGGACTCACCAAGCAATGGGGAGTCAGGGCATGTATGGAGCAACAAGGGAAGCTCAACAGAATTCAAGATGACCCTCAAGAGGACCCACAGGCCCAAAGACCAGGAGTCACGAGGGGACCTCAAGCAAGATCACAAAGTACCAGCCCATGGAGCACTCAGTGCGAGGAGGCCAGAGTTCTTTGGTGGAAATACTTCTTGGGGTCAGGAATACAGGGAGTCCATTGGACAAGCCCTGGAATCGCCAACAAGCATATGCACTTGCAAAATTATGCAGTGCACAGAGGTAGGGGTTATCAGGTCCCCACGAGGGATACTGGCCTCAAAACTCAGTGAGAGGCCAACTCAACCTCAAGGAACTTCAGGACCAACCTCCTTTGTTGCTGGAGCCTTCAGAGCCCGCAGGAGCTTAGGATCAGCAGACCGGTCAGTTGCATTACGGTGCCTGCGAAAGCAGAGAAGTGACTCCTTCACCCCAAGGGACATTCTTCAGATGTCCTTACTTCTCCACAGGTCGTACACAGAGCATCAATGGTGCAAGGCACAGATGATGCTTTTGACGGAGAGGGAGCCGAAGTCGTGCCCAGTCGAAGTCCAGCAAAGTCCAGAGTGTCCAGACGGTCGAAGATCAGTGGTTTCTTGTTCAGAATCTTGTCCACATCAAATCTAAGGTCCTACAGCCAGGTAAGCCCTTATGTACCCATGATAGAAGGTTGGACACATTCAGGGGACCCTCCTAGGGGAGGGTCAGGACAGAGGGGAGGTTAATACCATGTCCGTTGTTCAGTTTCACGCCAGAGCAGGAGCCAACAACTCCCAGAATTGGTTTGAGCTGGACTATGCACAGGGACACCAAGTGTGCCCCAGATGCAAGCTTTCAGGCACTTTAGAAGTGCACCCACCCAGCCCAATACACTAAATCCTGTCTGGAAGGTGGTCACACCTCCCTGTAACAGGATGCCTATTGTGCTGCCTTCATCTGCTCAAGCTTGGCTCAGCAGCAGGAGGGCAGAAATGTGTCTCTGACCGCCAGCACCCATTTTGTGCTGTCCGGGTCGAGAAGGGTGGCACCGGAAAGACCAGTGACCCCCAAGAAGCTCGCTTCAGAAGGGTGGTTGATACCAAATACAACATGTTTTGTTTCAATCGATTTGGAGATAGCATTTACTGCAAGGTTATAATGCACCTCTACCTATATGTCTGGCTGAGTCACAGACAACCCGGGAGAATTGTCTCCAAAGGCTGCAGAGGGGCTCTGCTCATGAAGGGGCACCCTCTCATGTAAAACCCAGCACCTTGCCTTCAGAACTGTTAAGGCCTGTTTTAGGGGTGACTCAGAAGTTTTACGTGTAGTGACCTATAGATATAGTGAACCTATATCTAAAGGAAGGGGTGCAAGCACCAACCTACACAGGCTGCAATGGAAGACCTGTAGTTCCATATTGCATGGCCTCTCATGGGTAGCATAATACATGCTTCAGCCCAGGTGAGGCCTCTGGGGTACCTATGTCCTGCGTACATGGTTTCCATATACTAGGCACTTATAATGGTACCCCAGTATCCAATCTGGAGTGTACCAAAGTACATGGTATAACATTTTAAGGAGACTGTAGATAGACTGGGGTCCTGATTAGTAGGATCCCAGTCAGACTAGTCAAAACAGTGTAACATCAAGCAAAAAGTGGGGATAACCATAAGAAGCGGATCCTACTTTACTGCACAACCCCCCAAACATAAGATGAGGCTAACCGTGCCCAGTTGAGTCTTTATGTTCTAAGTGGGAATATCTGGAGAGTCCATTTGCATTGGCAGGGTTACTCCCAGGTCTATGTTCCACTATATAGTCAATCCCCTGAAGGGAAATGGACCACCTCAAAAGTTTGAGGGTTTCACCCTTCATCTGTTTTAGCCACAAGAGGGGCTTATGGTCTGTCTAAACAATTGAGTAAGTACCAAACAGGTATGGCCTCAGCTTCTTCAGAGCCCAAACCACAGCAATGGCTTCCCTCCCAATTGCTGACAAACGTGTCTCTCTGGGGGTCAACCTTCTGCTGATAAAAGCATTAAGTTGTGACAACACAGCCCCTATCCCCAACTCAGATGCATCTGTTTGGACAATTAATTGTTTGGAATAGTCAGGACTTTGCAGAATGGGAGCAGTGCACATGGCCTGCTTGAGATCATCAAATGCCTTCTGACAGCTAACTTCCACTGAACTTTCTTGGTCATTCTCTTTGATATGATATGATATGATATGATATGATATGATATGATATGATATGATATGATATGATATGATATGATAAATGAAATTTGTATAGCGCACGTTCACCTACGGTTTCTTGGCGCTGAAGTGGGGGGACTGAGCGGAGCAGAGCAGAGTGAAACTAGTTGTGAGCCAACGAGAAGAGCCAAGTTTTAAGTGACTTTCTGAAGAAGGTGTAGGACGGGATAAGGCGGAGCGCAGGGGGAAGAGAATTCCAGATAAGGGGAGCCTGGGTGGAAAATCTCAGACCTCCATGTTTCTTACGTCTGAAGGAACAGGGAGTAAGAAGATTGGAGTCGGAGGAGCAAAGAGCACGTTGAGGAACATATCGGTGTAGAAGAGAGGAAATGAAAGAGGGTCCTTGAGAGGAAAGTGCTGGATCGATCAGGCAGCCGAGTTTGAAGAGGCTGCGCTGGGCAATTGCGAGCCAATGAAGGTTCTTAAGGAGAGGCTTGGTGTGACTAGATTTTGGCAGACCATAGATCAACCTGGCTGCCTGATTCTGAATGAGTTGAAGACGTTGTAGTTGGTATGCTGGTATGCCTACATAAAGGGAATTCGCATAATCGATGGGAGATATAACTAGTCCCAGGGTGACCTGCACAAGGGCTTCTTGGGAGAGAAGTCTGCAGATTTTGCGGATGCGGCGCAGATGGTAGAAGCAGACGGATGTTACTGAGTTGAATTGGGCCATCATAGAAAGGTCCTTGCAAATGGTGACGCCTAAACTCTTAACGGAGTCAACCGGGGAAGGGGGAGGGCCAAGGGCGGGTGGCCAGAAAGAGGAGTTCCAGGGATTGTCGTGGGGGCCAGTGAGAACCAACTCAGTCTTAGCAGGATTGAGTTTGAGCTGATTCCGGTTAATCCAGGAGCTGATGAAGTTCATGACCGAGTGGACGTTATGAATGGAGGATGGGGAGGAGTCAGTGTTAAAAATAAGCTGTAAGTCATCAGCGTAGTTGAAAATGGTCACAGATTTTTGTTGAAGCTCCCAGATGAGGGGACAGATGTAGAGATTAAAAAGGAGTGGAGAAAGCGAGGAGCCCTGCGGGACTCCACAAGCGAGGCACTTTCCTACTGAGGAAAAAGGTGGGAGGGAAACAGCCTGAACGCGATCTTGGAGAAAAGAAGAAACCCAATTCAGTGGTTGCCCCCGGATGCCGGCGTGCTCGACACGTTCGAGTAAGATGGAATGGTCAACAGTGTCGAACGCTGCCAACAAATCCAGGAGCACCAAAGCCTGAGAGATGTTCTGGTCCGCCCCCTTTCTTAGCACCTCATGATCAGCCAGGGTGATGGATTCGGTGGAATGCTGGGGCCTAAACCCCGCTTGGTGGGGGTCAAGAAAGTGGGTGGATTCGATGAAGGTGCTCAGACAATTGACCACAAAGGCCTCCAGAACTTTACCCAGATAAGGAAGAAGGGAAATTGGACGGAAATTGGAAAGAATACCAGGGTCTGCTCCCGGTTTTTTAAGAATGGGTGAAACCACAGCTGTTTTAAACGAGAGGGGAACTACCCCTGAGGAGAAGAGTTGTTTAAGAGAGAAAGAGGGGGCGAGGGAATGTTAAGGTAAATCTCACGACTGATGTGAGGAGGACAGCTGTCCTGGGGAGAACCAGACTTGATCTTCCCAAGAAGAGAAAAAAAGATTTCTTCAGTAAGTGTGGGGAACTTGAGGTAGTGAGCGGGTTAGGGGGGGCAGTTGTGGGGTGCAGTGAAGTAGCGGCAGAGGGGATGCTGGCTTTAATCGTAGAGATCTTCTCAATAAAATAGCTATTGAAGGAGTCGCAAAGCAATTGTGATGGAGGGGTTTTTGCGGTGACTCGATCAGGTTTGACTAGTTCATCCACAATGGAAACTGGAGCTAAGTATTTTTGTGGAAAAGTATGTAGATTTGGCCGCAACGATGGCTGCTTTGTAGTCCTGTAAGGCCAGTAAGAACAGAGATTTTTTGAGGGGGCAATAATGGAGCCTCCACTTACGTTCCAATTGGCGCAAAGCGAGCTTCATGTTCCTAAGTTTTTCAGTAAACCAAAGTTGGGCATCATGGGGTCTTTTCATTTTGAGGGCCTTCAGAGGGGCAACGTGGTCCCTTGCCTGGGCCAGCCAGGAGGCAAGGGATGCAGCCTGCCCATGAGGTGAGCATAGAGGGTCTGTGAGGTCGGGAAAAGCGGAAAGAGTGAGGCCAGTGCAGAGGGAGGGAATGTCAACCTGTTTCCAGGTACTTACCATGGTGGGAGCATCTGCATGCGTTGTAGTGGCGGTCGGCAGGCTAATGGAGAAGGAGACAGAGTAGTGGTCGGACCAGGCACAAGGGGAGACTTGGGGGTCAGTAATATCAAGATTCAGACTCCAGACCTGGTCCAAAGTGTGCCCTTTAATGTGGGTGACAACTTTAATGTGTTCGGTGAAATTAAGCTCAGTGAGTAAGTCCGTGAAATGTTTGGAGCAGGGGTTCTCAAGTGGGTCATATGGCCAGTAGTTGAAGTCTCCTAAGACAAGGAGCTTAGCGTGGGTGTCCACAAGCTCTGCGGCCAAGTTACTAAAGAACTGGATGAAGTTCGGCGAAGGGGTAGGTGGCCGATAGCAAAGTACACATGTAAGAGGGAAAACATTTAGAATGCAATGCGACTGCTAAAATCTCGGCTAGAGAAGTGTTAGGAATAGATAGGGATGTGAAGATGTGCGGGTGAGAGATGATGGCGGCAACTCCCCCTCCGATCTTCCCATCCGGCCGGTTTGCCTGAAGAATATAATATTTGTCAGGGAGAGCAGCCAGGATATGTGGCATAGATTCAGACTAGAGCCATGTTTCAGAAAGGAACAGAATGTCAGGTCTGATGGTATTGAGCAGATGAAAAATCTCTACCTGATGCTTGGCCAGCGAGCGGGTATTTAGGTACCAGACAGAGAGTTTGGTGTGAGTGAGTTTAGGGCGAGTGGGGGGTATGAGCTAGAGTGACACTAGGATGTACCAAGGGAAAGGGAGGGTAAGGATCAGCCGGGGGTACGGGCGGAACAACAGATGGCGGGGAATAGATCACAGTGTAGGGTAGCCTGTTACGGAGTGCAGTGCTAATGGGCCAATTGCCGCGGAGAATTCTAAGCTCTGCTGAAGGGTAGGAGAGGGTAAGTTGGACAGGGGGTTTGATGTGAGATAATTTAAGGGCGTCACTATGGACCCATACCCCTTAACAAATCTCCTGTAGTACCCAGTCAGACCCAAGAAAGCTCTGGACCTGAGTCTGGGTAGTGGGAGCAACCCAGTCTATTATGGTCTGGATTTTGTTATGCAATGGGTGCACCTGGCCTCCACCCACAAGGTGGGCCAGGTTTACAACCTTACTCTGTCCTATCTGGTGCTTGGTGGCCTTGATAGTGAGGCCATCTCTCTGCAGAGCCTTCAGAACATTTTTCAGGTGGACCAGGTGATCCTCCCAAGTCTAGCTGAAGACAGCTATATCATCAACATATTCTGCATTATAGGCTTCCAGGCCTGTAAGGATTTTGTTCACCAACCTTTGGAATGTGGCAGGTGCATTCTTCAAACCAAAGGACATCACAATAAATTGATAATGCTCACTAGGGGTTGAAAATCCTGTTTTTAGTTTGGCACTCTCAGCTAGTCTGATTTGCCAATATCCAGCAGTGAGGTCAAATGTACTCTGTACCCTGGGAATAGGGTGAGCATCAGTCCCAGTGACTGCATTGAGCCCCCTGTAGTCCACACAAAACCTCATTTTCTCTTACCACCCTGGGTATGAGGATTGGGACCAGGACCACTTGACTAGCCCGAGGGCTATCTGAGGGTTCAATCACTCTCAATTCCAGCATCTTTTGGACCTCAGTCCTGATGCAATCTCTGACATGGTCAGGCTGCCTGTAAATCTTATTTTCAACAGGTTAGCTCTCACCTGTGTCCACTTCATGGGTACACCAGGTGGTCTCACTAGGAGTCAAATAGAACATATGCCTGTATTGATTAAGGACCTTCCTATGATCAATCTGCTGTTTCTCAGTGAGGCTGCCTGGCGAGGTTACACCATCAGATGAGCCATCATCAATTTTCTGTGACAGGAGATCAGGGAGTGGGTAACTCTATTCCTTCTGTCCCTCATCAGTAGCCGTGAGAAAGCCCATGTCTGCCCTGTCCACATAGGGTTTGAGCCTGTTTCCCTGGAGCACCCTTTGGGGGCTCCTAGGAATTTCACGGTCCACCAAGTAGGTGACCTCTCCTTTTTTCTCAATAATAGTATGGGGTCTACACCATGTGTCCTGGAGAGCTGCTGGGGCAACAGGCTCCAACACCCATACCTTCTGTCCTTGCTGATAAACAATCAGTACAGCCTTTTGGTCATGCCAATCTTTTTGCAATTCTTGACTTGCCTCAAGGTTTTTGCTGGCCTCCTAGATGTACTCAGCCATCCTGGAGCAGAGACCAAGTACATAGTCCACTATGTCTTGTTTGGGAGGTTTGAGAGTTAATTCCCATCCCTCCTTCACCAAACACAAGGGACCCCTAACTGGATGCTCAAGCAAAAGTTCAAAAAGGCTGTAGCCAACCCCCTTTTGTGGGACCTCTCTATAGGCAAAGAGAAGGCAGGGCAACAGTACATCCAATTTTCGCCTAAGCTTTTCTGGGAGGCCCATGATCATGCCCTTTAGGGTGTTGTTGAACCTTTCAACCAATGTATTCAACAAGGAGCTATAGGGGTTCTATATCGCTCAGGTCAACCCCCACTCAATGATTCAAAACACAGTATGACCTGACCCTATTGCAAGAACAGATTCAATCGGATTTCAACATGTCTTTTAGCACCCACAATTTTGTGTGCTATGCTGGCAGTTATTCATATACTGTCTCCCACCATGAATCCCTGTTCAATTTGATGTTCTGTTCCCTCCATGTGCAACCCAACGTGTAGTGCAACACAACTAATGATGAAATAAAAAGAAGAAATAAAAATAAAAATAAAAAAATGTGTGAAGAGGTATGGAGTGCCTCACAGAAGTAACACCATGGGAGTCCACTGGTAGGTTCTCACCAGTGGGCTCAGAAACTCATCATTAGCACAGTCAAACCAAAACAAAACAAACAAAGATAATGTGCACATATAGTGAAAAAGATAGTGAACCAGAGGTGAAAATACTGTTACTGTGAGCTCTAGGATGTGTTTCCCTAGTGCATATAAAATCTGACCCAAAATAAGGTGGACTTTGAGACTTTAGACCACGTTATTTAAAATAAAAATGAGCTAAACCTACACTGGCTTTTCCTTTTTGTACCGTGCCGTGAGTTTGCTCACATTAAAAGACACTCTGTTGCCTTCTATCTCCGTAGAAGGCCAACATGTTTCATTGCCGTGGAATATATTTAGGCAATTTCGTCAGGGCGAGGGTCAGTATTCACCACACTACATTCATTTCATATGTGAGTAGTAACCGCTTTAATGCCCCACTTTGGCATACCGGTGACCCCCTTCTATATCACTCTTGCGGTCCAGTCCCCCTGCTTCTTTCTGTCAGCCGAGTTCCTAGGAGTGCTGTGCCCTAACTCGTCCACTGGAGTGGACCTTTCAACCAACCCATTGGTTTGAGGGTGATAGGGTGTGGTGAATTTGTAATTCACTCCACACTCATTCCACATTGCAGTGATGTAACTAAACATGAAGTTTGCACCTCTGTCAGTTAGGACCTCCTTAGGAAAACCCACTCTGGAAAACATTCACAGGAGGGCCATGGCCACCACAGGAGCTGTGGTGGTTCTAAGGGGTATAGCCTCTGGATACCTAGTGGCATGGTCCACCACCACTAGAATATAACTGTGCCCAGATGCAGTTGGAGGGATCATATGACCAATTATGTCAATCCCAACCCTCTCAAAGGGAACCCCCACCACAGGTAGTAGTATTAGGGGGGGCCTTTTTGGTACTAACTGACTTACTACTGGCTTAACAGGTGGTACAGGAGCAACAACACTCCTTAGTGTCCTCTGACATGTGAGGCCAGTGAAAGTGAGGGACAAGCCTGTCCCAAGTCTTACTTTGGCCAAGGTGACCTGCCAAGGGAATATCATGTGCCATGGTGAGTAGGAAGCCCCTAAACTTCAGAGGTAGGACCAACCTCCTGGTGGCACCAGGCTTGGGGTCTCTACCATCTGAGTAAATGAGTCCCTCACCCCAAAAGATCCTGTGGGACCCACTGGTACTCCCAGCAGCCTCAGCAGCAGCTTCCGTCTGAGGGATTAAAGAGAGGGACAGGTTTGCTGCTCCTGACTCAGATCTACCCTGGAAGGGCCCCCTATCCCCAAGAACACAACCCGATCGGGTTCCAGTTCATCTGGGACAGTTCCTTCACAGAGACTGGGGTCATCTCCCTTAAGAGACCGACCCTCTTTCTGAGCTTGGGGGGAAGACACAGCCTTACCCCTTCTGCTCCTTCTCTTGGAAGGCACCTGGTTCATCTTTTCAGAATCCAGGGCCTGTTCGGTAGACATCTGTTTGACCTGTGACCTAGTCACAGCAAACACATCTGCAGAGATGCCCAAGGTTGCTGCATGTGTCCTGAGTTCCACTTCAACCCAGGCTGAAATCTCCAAATCATTTCCCAACAAGCATTACACAGGGAGGTCTGAGCTAACCACAACCTTCTTGAGGCCAGTTACCCCTCCCCAGCTGAAATTAACAACTGCCAAGAAATGGTCTGTCCTGACATTGTTAGCATTGGTCACTTGGTACATCTCAACAAGTATGATCTGTTTAGTGTCCCCAAGATCTTTAGTCACCATAGTGACATTTGCACCTGTGTCCCTGTATGCCATGGTCCCCTTACCAACAATCATAGGTTGTTGCTTGTATTTTCCCAGGTTACTGGGACTTACAAATAAGGTGGCAACATCTATGCCACCACCACAGACAAGCACAGTCTGAGCTGGAGTTCTGAATAGGCCAGAACCCCCCTCAAAGCCAAAGGTTAACCCTACTAATCCCTCGCTCCCTGTACCACCACTGAAACTGTACTAGTGGGAGCAGTTGCCTTAGGGACAGTGGTGGCTGGAGTTGAATCCTTGGCCTTTGGATAACTGGCATCCTTTGTCCAATGGGTCTTTTCTTTACCTAAGTAACACCAAGGTTTCCTTTTGCCCTTTCCCTTGTTGTATTGTGACTCACCCCAGATGCAGGTTTCTGGGGCCCGATGAAGACTTTTGATCTTTACCCTTGTACCCACATTTATTTGGTGTTTAAGAATCTTGCTTCTTCTGGTCACCACCAGAGTTCTGGTTTTTCTGCTTCACCCTGGTTCTGACCCACTTATCTGCTTTCTTTCCCAATTCTTGGGGAGAAGTCAGAAGAGAGTCAACCATGTACTGATGCAATAACTGATTTTGGCATTTATTAAGGACATGCTCTCTCATATTCAAATCATACAATCCCTTGAAATCACTCACTTTTCTGCCAAGCACCCAGCCTTTCAGAACCTTAATAGCACTATCCACAAAGTCTACCTAGTCCTGAGTCTGTGCCTTCTGGGTGTCTCTGAACTTAATCCTATACTGTTCAGTGGTTAAGCCAAACCCATCAATGAGAGCACTTTTCAGTACTGAGTAATTGTCAGCATCCTCTTCTCTAACAGTGAGGAGCTTATCTCTACATTTGCGAGCAAAGGAGAGCCACAAGATAGCTGCCCACTCCTCTTGAGCGACCCTCTAGTCTTTACAGGCCCTCTCTAAAGCAGTTATCCATGTATGTATGTCATCCCCAACATGGTAGGGAGGACAATCTTGCTCAGGTTCCTATTGTCAAAAGTATGCTTCTTAACTCTAGGGACACTGATGCACAGACATAATATCGAATTTTTGCTTTCGAAGTCCAAAAATATTGAGTTGGAGATATCGAAGGGACAGAATATCGACATCAAGAATATCAGTGACCAGAATATCAACATGAAGTTAATATCGAAGTCAGTAATATCGTTTGTATATCGTTATAAAAATATTTTTGTTAATAATATCGATGTTTATATTAGTGTTATGTATTTTAGTATGTATTTTAAATTTATGTGTTCTATATTTTTGGTTAAGTATTGTATTTTTTTTAAATATATGTATTACATTTTTAAAAGTTATTAAAAAAAATGTAAGAAAATTTTGCGGTTTAGTTCTGTAGCGGGTTCTGGGTTTATAGGGGAATAGGGTGGGAAGTAATTTAATTATAGTAAATGTAATAATAATTTTGAGAAATTATTCATTATTTTTAATAACATTTTGCGTTTTTATTCCGTAGTGGGTTGTGGGTTTATAGGGGAATAGGGTGGAAAGTAATACATTATAATTAATTAATTAACCTTTTAAATTAATTTATTGTGGTAAATAATTTATTATAAATTAGTTATTAATTGGTTGTTTATTATTAATTGTTTTGTAAATATCTTAATTGTGTTATTTTTCTAGGAGCGGATTGTGGGTTTATAATTAATTAATGAATAATTTCTATTAATTAATAATCAAGTATTTATTATTTTATATTGTTAATTGTGGTAAATAATGTATTAGTAATTGTTTGTTCATTATTAATAATTAATTGGTAAATATGTAAATTGTGTTATTTTTTAGGACCGTGTTGTGGGTTTATAGGGGAGTATGGTGGTAAGTATTTAATAATAATTAATTTATTAGTATTTTTTATTATTTATATATTTAAAAATGTGTATTGTAAATTGTGGTACATAATATATTGTTAATTATTTATTAATTGGTTATTAATAATTATTAATTAATGAATAATTATGTTATTTGTGTGATTTTTTTAAGAGTGGGGTGTGCGTTGATAGGGGAGTAGCCAGGGAACTAATTTAATTTCTATTTTGTTTTCTTTAATTATTATAACATTTATTTGAAATTGATTTATACTCTTAATTGTGTGAATTAAATTATGAATAATTGTTTTTAAAGTGCTTCTTGGTTTGGCGGAAGGGGTTGAAGGGCAAGATCCGAGGGGCTATGTTATCAAATTGTTGAAGGCCACCTTCCCTGAGACACACTGGCACTGGGAGATGGAGGTCCAAAGGGCCCACCGCTTCCCGCTTACACTTAAGAAAGGCAGTGATGGCAGTCAGGATAACTTACCCAGGGCCATGCTGGTGTTCCTAGGAAATTTTTTGGCAAGGCAAGAGATAATGGATAAAGCTAGACCTAACTCCAAGATAACAGCTGAAGGGGTCACCTTCTTCTCAAGACCAGACTTCTGCCACATTACGGTGGAGAGGAGGTGGAAGCTTAAGCAATTAATTGCCCTTTCCAGGGTCTGGGCTCAGAAGCCTATCTGCTGTACCCAGCAAGACTTAAGGTCATAACGAGGGGGCAGACCAGGATGTTTTTCTCTCAAATAAAGGCTAACCAATTTTTAGAGGAACTCACAGACATTGGAAGAGGACAAGGTAGTAGAGGTAAAAGACCACCTCAGGCACCTTAGGGGTAACACAGCAAACATGAATTTGGCCTAGGCAGGAGAGGGTAGCGACACTACAATCCAATACAGCCACACGTAGGTCATGCTTGACCTACTTGCCTGTAAAAGGGGGGGGGGTTCTACAGGGGGAGGAGGGGTTGCGGGGGTGGGGGGGAATGGGGGACGGCGGAAGGTACACTACAGCACAAAGACAATAAGACACAGAGACACCTTTATTTTGGAGTGACTATGGCACACAGGAAGATAGAAGAGAAGCTGGAAACCACAAGGAAACTTGCATGACAGTAAGAATAGCCTCGATAAATATCTGTGGTTTGAATGAGGGAGGCAAAAGGATGAAAGTGGCTGCCATGTTGAGAATGCTTAGATTAGACATAATTTGCCTTCAGGAGACCCACGTGGAAGGGAATAATAGCCAAATATTGAACCAGCTAGGATTTGAGGTACTTGCATACACAAAACAAGGCACCAAAACAAGAGGGGTGGCCAAACTAGCAAAAAAAGGGGGGGTTAGGGTTCTGAGGAAAAAAGAGGATCAATGGTCCCCACGTTGGGTGATGGTGGAGGGGGAAACAGAGGCGGGAAGATGCACACTTGTCTCGGTGTACGGCTCCACTGGCGATGAACCAGATATCTTCCAATTTCTAGATACAGAGCTGGCGATCTGGCCCGAACCTATAATTTGTTGTGGGGACTTTAACATAAAAGGCATGGAGGGAATAGGTCTAACGGGCGGGAGCCCATACAGGGGGAGGAAAAAGAAGACTTCTAAGGCTATTGTGAACTTAGTAAGGAATAATGCATTAGTAGATCTATGGGCTCAGAAGAATCTATCTGGTACAGGGAGCACATACTACTCTGCACCCCATAGGATGGTGGCCAGATTAGATTATTTCTTTGTGTCTAGTTCACTAATAAGCGACAGCCAGCTGGAAAGGACTCCAAGAATAGTATCAGACCATAACCCACTCATTTTATCATTACCTCACAAGAACAAAAGCAGGAAGGAGACCACATGGACCTTTGAGAGGGGGCTTCTTAGAGAGGATGGCTATCTCGAGCATATGCAAAGGTGGATCGCTGAATTTTGGAAAATAAATAGGGGAACAGCTTCATCGGGCATAACTTGGGATACGTTTAAAGCTGCAGTGAGGGGGGAAACCCTGAGCTATACATTGTATAGAGATAGGCAGGAAAGGAGTAAGGTACAGGAAAAGATTAAAGAACTGGTAGATCTAGAAGAACTCCTTATTGAGGCTATCGTAAAGCAAGACTCGTTAGAGGAAAGTTTATTAAAATTGGAAGTAGCTAAGACAGAAGCCACCGAAAACATTGCGAGGAAGGCCGCCTGTAGGTATCTTGCTAATAAAGAAAAATGCTATGAGTACAGTGAGAGGATTGGGCATTTGCTTGCAATTAGAGCAAGGCAAAGCTCGGCTATGGGCGAGATAAAAGAAATCAAGAATGGGACAGGAGTGGTCACAAATAAGGTGGAGGAGATCAGAGAGACCTTTAGGAATTTTTATGAGGCTTTATACAATCACCCCCCAAACACGGACGCTGAGATTATGGAATATCTGTCTGAGACACCACATGTAGAATTAGCAGAGGAGGGGAAGGAGGAGCTAGACCAACCACTAACATTATTAGAAATTCAGGAAGCTATACAGAAACTCCCCTCGGGTAAGGCCACTGGTCCGGACCAAATCCCGGCAGAATTCTACAAGACCTTCTGGAAGGTGCTGGGGGAAGATATGCATAGGACCCTTGGGCAGGCACAGCAGGGGCTATCAGTCCCCCCTCTTGGGCAGGGGCAGATATTATAGTTATACTCAAAAAAGATAAGTTTCCACTAGAACCGGGGTCTTATAGACCGATCACGCTTATGAACGCAGGCGCTAAAATCTTCTCCAAATCACTGGCACAAAGGCTGAGCAGGGTAATTGAGAGTTTGGTGAGCGATACACAGCATGGGTTTATCCCAGGGAAGGGAACTACTCAACACACACACCAAATGATCACCATATTCAATGCTGCAGGAGTTGCGGGAGACCCTGTCGCGGCTATTTTTCTCGACGCAGAGAAGGCCTTCGACAGGGTTTCCTGGAACTATCTGTGGAGGGTGATGGCCTGGGCTGGGATTGGCCAGGGGTTTATTAAAGCAATTCAGGCCCTGTATACGGAACCCACAGCAAGGATCAGGATTAATAAAGGATATACCGAAATGGTAAGGATAGGGCGAGGAACCCGCCAGGGCTGCCCCGCTTCGCCCCTATTATTTGCTTTATATTTAGACCCTATTCTACGGAGGTTTACAGGCAACAACAATATCGCCCCGGTTAAGCTAGACATTAGGGAATTCAAAGTGTTTGCTTATGCAGACGACGTGGCAATCATTACATCAGATCCAGGGAGGGCCATCATGGAAATTGAGCAGGAGGCATTGATATTTGGTAGGATTTTTGGGTATTCAATAAATAAGGGGAAGACACAGATTGTACAGAATAATAACACTGTATATCAGGACAATAGGATAGTATTAGAGGCAACTTATTTAGAGATTAAAATTACTACGGATTTGGATAAGTTGGTTGTATTGAACATGGATCCCTTAATAACAAAAGTGAAGAAAAATACAGAAAGAATGCATAATTTGCACTTAACGTTAATGGGTAGAATAAATGCTATAAAGATGATTACCTTCCCCAAATTTCTCTATATTTTTAGGGCCATCCCACTCTTTTTCGAACACACTTGGTTTACCAAATTGGAATTAATCCTCAACAGACTTATCTGGGCGCATGGGAAAACGAGGAGAGCGTATCGACACATCACACTACCGAGAGAGAAAGGGGGCTGGGACGCTCCAGATTTTAGACTGTATTATTGGGCAGCAGCCCTGCAGTACTTCCAGGGGATGATAGGGGGAGGGGGTCAAGACCAAGATCAAGGGGGCACTGGAATTAATTTCACGAATGTATATACCGCACTGATGGGGGGGATGCAAAGAATGCCTTCTTAGACACAGTTGATTTCAGTTACTTTAAGCATACAAGGTTCAAGACCCTGAAAGCAGCCTACAAGGTGTGGACAGCAGTGTCCAAAACACTAGGATTGGGGAGATACAACAGATACACTCGACTGTATACAAATCTCTCACTACCAGGGGACATATTCAGGGATCTAGTTATGAGAGAATGGGAGGAAAAGGGCATTAGAAAAATAGGGGATCTTTGCGATCAGGGAGGCATTCTTCTGTTTCAGGAGTTACAAACAAAGTATAAATTAGACGGAAGGAGTCTCTTTAAGTACCTGCAGCTCAGAAGCTACTTTATGAACAAGAAGGAGGGTACATTGGGGTTTGGGCAGTGCAAAATAATGGAATATGTACAGCGTGGCCTGCACTGCACGATCCGGCAGTTGTATGCAGAACTGTATATATTGAAAGAAGACGACAGGGGAAAGTATGCCGCAAAATGGGGGGAGAAAATAGGCTAATCGCAAGAGAATTTCCAGGATTCAACCTCCTTGATAGCGACAGCCCCGACATACTGTGTTTAACGGAGACATGGTATCGTCCTGATTCCCAACCTAGTGTTCTGGCGGCTCTTACGCCCTCTTATTCCATCCTACGAGCTGATCGACCTGATGGCAAAACTGGTGGTGGGGTTGCCTTAATCTTCCGTGACAACTTCCGGTTCCAAACACTAGCATCCCCCCCTTTACTTGCAGCGGACTGCTTGATCGCACGTTCTACCCTACCCAAATCCCCTGTCACCTGTGTGCTGGTATACCGCCCTCCCCATACTCCTTCCCAGTTTCTTCCTGCTTTCCAAGAATTACTGGCCCCTTTAGTGGTCAATAATGCTACAGTTCTCGTGCTTGGCGATTTTAATTTCTGGCCCAGTGATCCCTCGGAAGACCCCATATCCAAGGATTTTACTTCTCTGCTATCAAGCCTAAACTTTGTTCAACACGTCCGTACCCCAACACATGTGCGGGGCCATATATTAGACCAAATATGGACCCTTAACTTGCCCACTACTAACCTGTCCATCGCTCCCTGCGTATGGTCCGACCATTATATTCTGTCTTTTTCCCTGGACCTGCGCGTGCAAACTGCCCCACGTGGCTCTAAAACCCTTTGGGCTAGAAGCTGGAATCGTGTTGACATTCCCGCCTTCTGTGAGTCCCTAACTGCCACTTGCCCTGATCTCACTGACATACCTCCTCAACAGCAACTGGCCACTTTGGACAGTTGGCTAATCCACCTTCGTGATGAAAAGGCCCCTCTGAAGAAGGTTACCATCAATCATCACCACCATGCCAACAAGTGGTTCACTCCTGCCCTGAAAGCACTTAAGCTAAAGGTCCGTCAAGCTGAACGGGCCTGGAGGTTGAAATACTGCTCTGATAGTAAAATTAACTACACCACCCTATTATCAGAGTATAAAAAAGCCATCCAAGCGGCCAAGAAAGATTACTTTTCCCAACGCATTCTGGCAGCAGAATGCCAGCCACGTGAAATTTTTGCCACTGTCCACGAGCTAGCTCTATCAGACAGGCCTTCACCTACAATCACACCCTCCCAGCTATTGTGCAGCTCACTGAATGAGTTCTTCATTGAGAAAGTTGCACTAATAAAAGCACGTATTCCTCCCCCATCAAACTCTTTTTCAGACTGTCCCCCGCCACAGAATACCCAGTGTCTCACCTACATTCCAGAGCTAACCAATGAGTCTCTGCCCTCGCTCCTTAAGCGTGTAAAATCTGGGGCTCCCTCCGACACGTGTCCAGCCCGTATCCTGGCCCAGGTGTTCTTGGCTTGTCCTGCCCCCGCTCTCACTGTGTTAAATAACACCTTCACTAAAGGCCTAGTCCCCACTGCATTTAAATCGGCCACCATCATCCCCATTTTAAAAAAGCCTGGGGCTGACCCTTCTTCTCTAGCTAACTATCGCCCCATATCCCTGCTTCCCTACTTGGGTAAGGTGGCGGAGGCACATGTGTCTCAAACCCTGAGCACTTTCATTGAGGACAGCAATTATCTGGCCCCATGTCAAGCCGGCTTCCGACCACGACACTCAACAGAGAAGGTGGTGATTTCGGTCATGGACCAACTCAGGGAAGGACTCGACACCAACACCCCCAAGATTCTGGTCCTACTGGACTTATCCGCCGCCTTTGACACTGTGGACCACGACATTCTGTTATCACGTGTCAGGGCGGCGGGGATAGGGGGGCTAGCATTAGCCTGGGTCGAGTCGTTCCTGAAGGACCGCACTCAGACTGTCCATCTTGGCACCTTCTCGGCCCCTCCACGTAATGTCAACTGTGGAGTGCCCCAGGGTGCTGCTCTCTCCCCTTTACTTTTCAATCTCTATGTTTTTCCACTGGTGTTTGCTTTACAGAATATGGAGGTCACTGTATATAATTATGCAGATGATCTTCAACTCATTTTTGATCTTTTTTCCCCCTCAGGGGTTGGCAGTTTCCAGTCCGTCATGCTATTTATCCGAGACTGGATGAACATCAATCAGTTAAAACTTAATCCGGATAAAACAGAACTGGTAGCAATGGGCAGTGCTGCCAATCCCTGGTCCCCTTCTTTCTGGCCCCCGTCACTTGGACCCCCTCCTCTCCCTTCTTGTTCAGTTAAAACTCTCGGGATTATGCTCAATAACCAATTAACCCTCCATTCACACATTAACTCGGTGGTCTCCTCCTGCTTCTTCACATTACGAGTTATTCGGAAAGTTGCCAGATTCTTTTCCACTTCTGCACTAAAGCTGATCCTTATGGCCATGGTCCTGTCAAAGATTGACTATGGCAATATCATTTACAACGGAGTCCCTGCTTATGCTTTGCAGCGCCTACAGTTAGTACAAAACCAGGCTGCTCGCCTGGTCTTCGGCCTGTCTAGGTCCCACCACTCGACCCCTTTGCTTAGGAGCCTTCATTGGCTCCCCATAAAACAACGAGCTAGGTTCAAGTTAGGGTGCTTGACTTTTCAAGCAAGAGCTGGCACAGCCCCTGCCTTTATCAACTCGGCGATTTCTCCCTATGTTCCTTCGAGGGACCTCCGCTCCTCTAGCCTAGCCCTACTGACTACGCCCCGGTTCAAAAAGAAGCGCGCAGGGGGGCAGAAGTTTGCTGTGCTTGCTCCCACCTTCTGGAATGACCTCCCCCTACCTTTAAGACTCTCTTCCTCCTATATGGAGTTTCGGAGGTCACTAAAAACGCAATTATTCCAGCAGGCCTTTGGTACCTAGCTCCCCCACCATTCTCACTCAGGGACCTCACCAGCGCCATGAAACTGATCCAGTGTACGTGCGCTCTATAAGCATTTTTAAATTCAAATGCAAATTCAAACTTAGGCTGCACGGTGTTATGCTCAGCCACGCTTCAGGCACAACACTACAAAATGCTGTTTTCACTTTATTATACCCCTGCTAGAATAGCACAATGGGGGGGGGGCACCTCGGGAATTACCTGCCCGCGATGTGACTCAGCTAATGCAGACATAGTCCATATGTTTGCTGAATGCCCACAACTATACTCATTAACAGCGGCAATAAAGTCCTTTATAGGAGGCACACTAGGGATTCCAGTAGCAATGTCTCCAAAACTGATACTGCTTGGGCTGACAACGGAGGGAGAGGGACACTACATAGAGTTTATGTTTGTCGCCATGGCAGTACTACAAATTTGTATTGCTAAAGCTTGGTTGGATAGAGTTCCGCCAACCTTTCAAAGCTGGCTAGCTAGGTTACTCTCCACATATAATTTGGAATGTGCAATATATGGTAGGAAGGGGCGGAGAGCAAGAATATTAGGTGGTAAGATCTGGCAACCTATAGAACTATGGAAAACCAGAATGGGGAGGGCAGTAAACTTAAGATAGGAACGCATCAGGGATAGATCTCTTTTCTATAGATTTCTTTTTTTTTCTCTTTTTTCTTTACTTCTCTTATTTACTTATATCCTGTGATGTCGGATTTTCAGTTGTAATATGATATGTATGTCAGCTGTAAACAAATGTGCTGTAACATACTCTCCAATGCGTCTCCACACTGTATGGCTAACAAAGCCTATAAATATGTGCTGCAAAGTTATGTCCACAATATTAGTGAGGCGATATGTTGCTATATAAAAATGCACAATACATGATTTAGACAGTTTACATCAATTGCCTCATACTGACTGACATAGATCAAATGGCATTTGCAGGCATAATATACTGAAACGTTATACTGGGAATGTAATTAAAACAGCTAAATGTGCCGCCAAACTAAAACCTCTTGTAACGCCTGAACACGTAAAAATCATGTTCACAATTAAAAAACCTTCATTACTGCTAAAAGTCATTCAATTGTTCCAAGGAGACAGTATTAGCCCCGAAGTAGATACAGCCTCTGATCACAGCAATGCTGCGACGCACCCTCTGACCTCCATTTCGCAATCCGAGTTGCCTCCCGTAATTTATGAAGATGCTGCATTTCAAGACAGTTATGAAAGGGCATGGCGGCAGAAAGAAATGTAGCCGCACTCCGGTTTTTAAATGCATGACAAGTGTGCAATGTCAAATATATATATTACCTACTGGCGGTCGCCAGTAGGTATATATAGTTAGGATTTTTTCTCTATGGGATTTTTGAAAATTCTATGTCTAATAACTTTGGCGTTTGTGGACGGAATTGGCTGAAATTTTCAGGAAAATGGAACATTTTGTTTCTGAGCAGCCCCTGACAATTTGGGGGGGTTTCATCAAGGGGGGGCCGAGAAAAAAGGGGAGTCCCAAAACGCGTTTTTCCCATGTTAATTTCCATAGGGCGGTTGGCCTCACTTTTAGCTCGAACGGCTGAATGGATTTGCACGAAACTTGGCAAAATTGTAGGGACTGTTAGCCCGATGTGCCTTTGCTAGGTCTCAATATATGTGCTCCAGTGGATTTTGAGTAATTTAGGTTCAAAAAAAGATATATATCTGGGCGGAGCCTAACCACACATCTGATCTGATTGGCTGTCAGCACTTCATCCAAGAAGTGTTGGCAGCCATCTTGGGACCAATATACATGATAGCACCTCATTAAAAAGCATTGTAGTTAATAGAGGGTTTTAGGACTTTAGTTACATTATAAATCATTTGTTGATGGTACCATACTCGTTTTAGGAATTGTGGTGGGTTCTAAGGTGATTTTACCATGTGAAAAAACCTTCTGCTGTGATATCATGAATATTGTTTGAAAGAAAACTAATATCTCATGATTTTCCCACAGTGGTTTGGAAGGGGATCTATAAGCTAAACTGAAAGCATATTTTCTGTAAATTCACATTATCTTTCTCAGTCATGTGAAAATGAAGTCTGACATTCTCAGTAAAACATGTACATCCAACAAGGACAGAGACTGTCAGTTGATTCCTTTGTGTTCTACTGCAGCCTCCTAGAGTGTTCTAAAGAACAACTAGAGCGCTAACAGTCCTACTTATTACAAAGATATGGCACACCTGAAGCCATCTTGATTGGAATAAAGTGGTAACTCTTAAAACATTTAATTTAAAAAGAAACAACATGAGGGGGTATATTTTGCCATAGAAAGTATGATTAGTGCTGCAGAATGAAAAATTAGGGCACATTTTGAGTGACTTCTCAAATCCTTTTCTATTTCATTAAACCATTCTGACATGCAGTCTCCCAAAATGGCCACCAGAGACAAAAGAGCCCAAATGTAGCCCAAATATCACCCAGATGTAGCCCAAGTATAGCCCAATGACAGAATGTCCCAGAGTGTTCTAAAGAACAACTAGAGCGCTAACAGTCCTACTTATTACAAAGGTATGGCACACCTGAAGCCATCTTGATTGGAATAAAGTGGTAACTCTTAAAACATTTAATTTAAAAAGAAACAACATGAGGGGGTATATTTTGCCATAGAAAGTATGATTAGTGCTGCAGAATGAAAAATTAGGGCACATTTTGAGTGACTTCTCAAATCCTTTTCTATTTCATTAAAACATTCTGACATTCAGTCTCCCAAAATGGCCACCAGAGACAAAAGAGCCCAAATGTAGCCCAAATATCACCCAGATGTAGCCCAAGTATAGCCCAATGACAGAATGTCCCAGAGTGTTCTAAAGAACAACTAGAGCGCTAACAGTCCTACTTATTACAAAGGTATAGCACACCTGGAGCCATTGTGATGGGAATAAAGTGGTAACTCTTAAAACATTTAATTTAAAAAGGAACAAAATGAGGGGGTATATTATGCAATAGAAGGTATTATTAGTGCTGCAGAAAGAAAAATAAGGGCACATTTTGAGTGACTTTTCAAATCCTCTTCTATTTCATTAAAAAATTCTGACATGCAGTCTCCCAAAATGGCCACCAGAGACAAAAGAGCCCAAATGTAGCCCAAATATCACCCAGATGTAGCCCAAGTATAGCCCAATGACAGAATGTCCCAGAGTGTTCTAAAGAACAACTAGAGCGCTAACAGTCCTACTTATTACAAAGGTATGGCACACCTGAAGCCATCTTGATTGGAATAAAGTGGTAACTCTTAAAACATTTAATTTAAAAAGGAACAAAATGAGGGGGTATATTTTGCCATATGAATTATGATTAGTGCTGCAGAAAGAAAAATTAGGGCACATTTTGAGTGACTTCTCAAACCCTCTTCAATTTCATTAAACAATTCTGACAAACAGTCTCCCAAGATGGCCACCAGAGACAAAAGAGCCTAAATGTAGCCCAAATATCACCCAGATGTACCCCAAGTATAGCCCAATGACAGAATGTCCCAGAGTGTTCTAAAGAACAACTAGAGCGCTAACAGTCTTACTTATGACAAAAGTATGGCACACCAGAAGCCATCTTGATTGGAATGAAGTGGTAAGTCTGAAAACACTCAATTTAAAAAGGAACAACATGAGGGGGTTAATTTTGCCATAGAAAGTATGATTAGTGCTTCAGAAAGAAAAATTAAGGATCATTTTGAGTGACTTCTCAAATCCTCTTCTATTTCATTAAAAAAATTCTGACATGCAGACTGAAACATGCACTTTGAATACCAGCAGCAGACGTCCCTGGTGAGCAGTAGCTTTACTACAGTGATCTAATGTGCAACTAGAGTGCTAACATTCAGAATTTATGGCAAATGTGTGACACATCTGAATGCCTTCTTGATGGAACCAAAGTAAACAAGCATTGAAAATGCAATAGATCTCGCCCTCGTTTAAGTTAAAGCCATTCTGTTTGTAATGAGGTGGCTTTTTAGCTTTGCTTTTATTAGTGTTTTTTCAACTTTCATGTAAATAACATGCATCTGTATGCATATAAGTATATGTATGCATGCATTTATGTTTGTATTTATATAGATATACAGATGATATATGTTTATATATGTATGTATATATATATATTCACTGAAAAAAACCACAGGCTATAGACCATATATAGTTAGGAATTAGCATTTACAAAACCTTGAAAATTCACTGAAAAAACCATAGGTTATAGACCATATATAGTTAGGAATTAGCATTTACAAAACCTTGAAAATTCACTGAAAAAACCATAGGTTATAGACCATATATAGTTAGGAATTCGCATTTACAAAACCTTATTTTACTCACACAAAACCATTGAAATTCCATATATAGTTAGTTGCACTAACTATATATCGCGCACCCGCAATCCACTGCTGATGATGTCACATATTACATCATTCATGACATGGTCAGTGACATCACTGATGACATCACTGATGACATCTCAAATGACATCACTGATGACATCTCAAATTACATCACTGATGACATCACTGATGACATCTCATTTGACATTACTGATCACATCACTGATGATATCATTCATGTGATAATACGATGAACCTCTTCAGACTCTAATATAACCTTAGATACAATCAGTGTAAACAGACACTCACAGACTGTCACTCATCCATGGAGTTACTCACACACCTAGTCAGTCATGCAAAGAATCAATCACACCTCCATTTCCTCAACTATACAGTTATACAAACTTTA
This sequence comes from Lissotriton vulgaris, assembly GCF_964263255.1. Taxonomy (NCBI): domain Eukaryota; kingdom Metazoa; phylum Chordata; class Amphibia; order Caudata; family Salamandridae; genus Lissotriton; species Lissotriton vulgaris. The sequence goes on along the minus strand of NC_141691.1, from coordinate 1,288,099,683 downwards.
CTTATTCAAACATATACTAACACATATTTACTCTCTTATACAATCCTTGATACAAGTTCACAATGATCCATACAGCCACTCACACATTCACTGGCTCTTATGCACAGTTATTTATATATGTCAACTCTCACATGTACTGTGTTTTACATATGTACTTACTTTGACATGTAGCACTGAGATATCCATTCACTCACCAATACACTCATGCACACAGTCAACCGCCCATACAGCTGTTTCCACATGCACTTTTGAAACCATACAACTAGTGAATCAACTGCTCACACATCTATGCACAGAGTCATACACCTCCCAGCCACCCACACACACACTCAGTCTCCCATACAAATACTTGGGCAACCAATCAATAACCCATATAGTTACTCATATAGCTACTTATCAACACATGCAACAGTTTACAGAACAACAGACATAATGATGCACAAATTAAGACAGTTTAGTCACTAACCCATGCACTCAGTGAGACACATTTAATCACTCACTCATACAGTCAGTCATGCACCTACTAAATCCTTCATCCAGACACTTATACATCCACTCATTCTTCAATATGTAAGACATATTTTAACTTTACAGAAACATACAGTCACTGGATGTTGTCATCAGTGATGTCATCAGTGATGTCATTTGAGATGTCATCAGTGATGTCATCAGTGATGTCACTGACCATGTCATGAATGATGTGATATGTGACATCATCAGCAGTGGATTGCGGGTGCGCGATATATAGTTAGTGCAACTAACTATATATGGAATTTCAATGGTTTTGTGTGAGTAAAATAAGGTTTTGTAAATGCGAATTCCTAACTATAGATGGTCTATAACCTATGGTTTTTTCAGTGAATATATATATATATATATGTATATATTTATAATTTTTAATATAGTTCTAACAATGTATAATTTAAAAAAATATCATTTATTAATATTATTAAGTAAATATATCTATTAGATTTTAAATATATGTATGTTTAATTCTTTTTTTTACTTTATATCTAATTCTTATAATTTTAAACATTTTCTAATAATTCCAACTATGTTTTTTATTATATATATTATTTCCTTTATTTTACATTATTTTTTAAACATTAAAAAAAAAAATTTTAACAGCGATATTTTACACAGCAATATTTTTTTCCGCTATTTTTGTGCTTACCATTATGGAGCTAGGACTTCGATATTCCGGACACCGATATTTTTGCATCAATATTTTTGTAACTCGATATTATTGATGTTGATAGTCTGTCAGTGATCCAGGGACACTGTTGCTACCACCATGGGACTCTAGACCCAATTTCCTTCTAGCCCTCTGGACTTCTAGGGATTCCTTGTCTAGGGTCAACTGCTCTTGCCTGAGCCTAAACCTAGCTTTCTCAAGTTCAAGCAGTTGATACTTCCTGTCTAAGGAATGGCCCCTCTTGCTAGATATAGAGGTCCCTACAGACTATCCTGAGTGATTTGACATTGCAGAGGGAGATCTAGATCTCCTTGGGAAACTCTGCACTCTTCCAGGAGGAGTGAAGAGAGGGCCATTGTGGCCTTCTCCACCATCTCCCTGAAGTTCTGAGTTGTCCAGATGGGAATCATATTGATCCTGCTGGCCAGGGTGATAGAAGGTATCTCCACCTGACCTGTCTTCATTCACTGCCCCACCCACTCTTTCCAGTTCATCTAACCCAGGGGTCTTCCTAAGGTCATCTAACAGTAACACCTCAATGAGGCATTGAGTGTTGGCATTTCTCCCTGTCTTCAGCTTTCTAGCGACACACATGGTGTAGATGAGTAGGATCTGCTCTTATGGTTACTCCCACTTTTTGCTGATGTTTCACTGTTTTTCGACTTTAGTCTGGCTGGGGCCTTGCTATCCAGGACCCCAGCCTAGCTGCTTCCTCTATAAATTGATTGAAAGCACTTTAGGTACACTCCAGTTTGGTTACTGGGGTACCCTTATGACTCCCTATATATGTGCCTTAGGTACCAAGGGCATAGGTACCCCAGAGGCCTACCAGGGGCTGCAGCATGTATTATGCCACCCCTGGAAAGCCTTCCAAAATGATACCATAGGACTACTACTGCAGCCTGGGTAAGGTGGTGTATGCACCCCTTACTTAGATACAGGTTACCTATATCTACCTTAAATCACTACACATATAAACCTATCAGTCACCCCTATGGCAGGCCTTATCAATCCTCTAGCCAGGGTGCTGGGTTTTGTGTGAGAGGGTGCACATGCATGAACGGGGCCCCTCTGCAGCCTTCGGAACCAATTCCCTGGGGCTGTTCTGTGATGCAGCCAGACCATATACTCTTAAGTGCATTATAACCTTGCGGTAAATGCTGACTTTGGAATGGCTGCATGGAACCATGTTGTGTTTGGCGTCAAACACTTTGGAATTCTACCCCCTGCCAGTCCTTGCAGCGGGGGTAGAATTTCACCCTTCTAGAGGGAGAGACATGTACACACCTGTATATCCGGTACCAAGTTTAAAGATCCCTGGTATCAAAAAATGGATGCTGCAGCCACAGACACGAGTCTGGCCTCCTGCTGCTGGACAAAACTCTGGCAGGGGAGGCCTGGACAATAGGTTTCCTGTTACAGGGAGGTGTAATCACCTCCCAGACAGGCCTTAGTGGATTGGGGCTGGGTGGGTGCACTCTGAAACTGCTTTCAAGTCTGCACTGGGGGCAAATTTGGTGTCCCTGTGCATAGGCCAGTTCAAACCGGTTGCAGGAGCTACCAGCCCCTCCTCTGGCGTGAAACTGGACAAAGGAAATGGGGTGGCCACCCCATTTCCAAACCCTCCCATAGGTGGGTCCCCAGAGTAAGTCCTACCCCTTCCTTGGGTATAAGAAAGGAACCCCTGACTACAGGACTTTAGATTACACCTGGACGAAACTCTGCTTCAGATATCCTGGAACATCGATGATCTACGCAACTAGATGACTGAAGAATTTCCCTTGGAATACAAGGAGTTACTCCCCTGCTTGGCAGGCACCAAAGAAGCATCTAACCGGTCTGCATCTCTGAAGCTCCCGCCAGACGCTGAAGACTTTGCAACACCAGAGGTAGATTTCCAGACTTCTCCAAGGCCGAACTGAGTCCCCAGCCAAGCTGAGACCCGTAGCCCTCGTGGGTAGCGTGGAACCAGAACCCCTTGACACCACACACATTTGCAAGTGCATCAGCTTCCTGATGACTCTTGAGGCTGTGCATTGAGATACATGGAGCCCAGACCCCAAGCACCTCTTGCACCAGAGATTGTGGGCCTACACTCCACAAGTGTTCTGTGAGCCTGCTTCTTGCATTTCTGCTCGATGTACCTTTGCAATCCCTGGTCCGTTGACTGGTGGGTCCCTGAGAAGGCAACTTTGACTTTCCATGGGTTTTCCTGGTTGCTCCAGATGTGCCCTGACTCTCCACCACTTGGTGAGTCCCTCGGACCTTGCTGGTCCACACCAAAGCATTTCTTCACTTTCTGCGTGGGTTGCTGTTACCAAGGCTTGCTGACTCCGATCTGGGCACTGACGCCGCAGCACTCGACATCCTTTGTGGGACAGGTCGAATCCAGCTCCTGGTTGTCGTTGACGCCTCCAGGTCCTGGTGGCTGCAGAGTCAAGCTTCACCTCTTTAACCTGAAATCGCCCGACATCAAATTACCATCTAATCCAGCACTGGACACAAGTTTCCGGAAGTCTTTCTTACCAGAAAAAGAATAGAGTAGACCCTTTGACAGGCAGGAACAGGATGAGTGGCCTCTTTTTGAAGAAAATCCTGAACTCCCGTCAAATCGCCTCCCTCTTTGGAGCAGCTGATGGCAAGGGAGTGTTAACAAAGAATTCAGGGGACGGAGAGTCAAAGACAATCGGGTAACCCTTCCTGACAATTCCCAGAACCCACTGGTCGGGACTGACCTTTCCCTAGTCTCCACAAAAGTCAACAATCAACCCCCCCTCCCCCAGGGCCCCACACATAGTCAGGACTTCAAAGAGGGGAGGGAACTACCATCCAACTGCTGAGACCAGGCTTTGTGGGACAAAAAGGGCACCCTGGCTGCAACCCCTCCCCTGAAAGGGCAAGCTTTCCTTAGGAGCAGAATAAGGACTGAAGGCCCTCTTGGTGCCAAAGAACCTTCCCCATGAAGGATGGATGGGAGCCAAGAGCTTCCTATCCTCAGACGATTTCTTCACCATCTCTTCCAGGGGAGTGCCAAACAGTTTAGCCCCGGAAAAAGGATCTTCATCAGAGTGCCACTACTGCTTTCCAATGGTGCAGCCAGACCTCTAGCCATGCCTGCATAGCAGAGTCCCCCGAAGCAGCTGCGACCCCCAAGGTTTCAAAAGAAATATCGGGCAACAGTCTTGCCTGCTGCTCACTTGACTGCCAGGGTAGGCATGATGTTAGCACCCTGCTCCATACGTTCGGCAAGAAACTGATAGTCCTTCAAAAGAGACTGAACCGTGTAGGAGAGGTAAGCAGATGCCCTAATAGAGAAGTTGGCTGCAGGATAACACCTCTTAACTGCAGCCTCCACCCTTTTGTCTACCGGGTCGGAAGGAGATGCATCCTCCGAAATGATAGACCTATGAAGAGACAACCCAGCCATCAGAGAAACAACCTTCACAGCAGCAGGAAATTCTTTAGCAAAATCCTGAATAGCATAGCATTTAGAGAGCTAGCGCAGGAAAGACTGTTTGTGCACCTTCTGCCACTCATTGTCAATCACCCTCCTGATAGATGGGTGCCAAGGCAGAGACTCAGGTTCATGCCGCTAGCACTGCATAAAAAAGTCATTCTCATTCTCCTCAACCTGAGGTACTGAAAAAGCCAAGTTATTCTTAATGTGCTGTACGACCTCCTTCAGCTCCTGCCCCTGTACATATATTCCTTGGAGATCATCCTCCTTCCTTTCAGCTTCTGCACTTGTGGAAGGCTCAGGTGCTGCTTTTCAGTGGAAGGGAGCCGTCACTCTCCTTAAATGCTGCAGCCACAGCAGCCTGAATCATCTGCTGGCTGGCCTGCAAGGAGGGCGCCTCTGCAGGAGCCTGCATGCTAGGGCCTGCCTCCAGGTGGAGTCCCTCACCAGGCTCCATCCTGCCACACACTGAGAGGAAAAGATAACTCCCTCAGTGACCAGGAATAAGAAGCGCATCATGTCGTAAAAAAAAAAACACACAACCAAAAACCCAGCCAGTTGCCATGCAACACCACACCAACAGCAGTGTGCTTGCTGACACCGGGACCCAAGTCCACATTCCCAGGGAAAACACCGGTAAGGCCGGTGTGCGTGACTCGTCAGTGGAGAAGTGTGGCTCAGGGGTTAGAGGCGGCAGACCCGGAAGCTGAGATCGGCCCTGGACCAGGGTTCAATTCCCCGCCCCGACGGGGGTTGGGCTCAATAATTCCACGGACTCGATAATTCTCGCTCCGGTGCCTCCTCGACTCACTGGTTCACACTCTGCGACTCTGGGCAATAGCTTGCTTAATCTCCACAACGGCCCCTCGCGGCGGGATGCCTGGCTTTCACCTTGTGGATACCCTGCCGGGGCTATCTCACAGGGGAATACCAGGACGGGTTCCCTAAGCAAGCGCATAGATGCCTGCGATGTGGGCGATGTGCGCTATATAAATACATGTACATTTACATTTACATATCAGCAGTAGAGCCGGGCCATCATAAAACAGCTGACCACCCTACTGCAGCCCAGCAATCAAAAGCAACTGGAAAAAGTTTGCACCTGCCCGCAGTACAGCTGGGCCAGCAGTGCACTCCCAGAAGTGCCCGCCCAAAAGAGGGGTGGGCGTAGGGGCGGACCCACATCAGACCAGCGACCATAATGAATGCCCCTATCCCCCCAGAATGTGCCAACTGCAGCAGGGCCTCCACCACCAATGAAGTGCCAGCTCTTCCGAGCCTCGCATAAAAGCTCCACCAGAAAAGGTAAAGGCGCTAACAAAAACCCGCTTCGTAGGTCCTCCACCCAAGGAGTCAGGGCTGGCTATGGCACGACCTCGCTCCACTTACCTGAAAATCACGCTAGGAGAGTCTGCAGTGCTAAACAAAAAAACAGGAAGTGGGGTCGGTTGTGCCTCCTCTTGTACTGGTTCAAGGGTGAAGGATGTCGGCCATATTGGGGAGGGATGGGAGGACTAGAGCGTACAATAGCTTGGAGCGTTCTGTTGGGGAGCTGAAGCTCACTGTTTAAATCATGTGGCGAGGAATACTTACGAGGAGGTTATGATGTGGAGAAAAAAGTATGCAGCCTTGGTTTTTTAGGCATCCCAGTTTTCTGTAGGTTCATGTACCGCATGGTTGCTGACTGTTATGATTGAAACTGAGAGAGTAGAATAGTGCCACAGCCTTTAATATATGTCGCTGTTTTCCTCTGTCCCTGAAGGGCACCGTGCACCAACACATGCACCCTTGCACGTGGACGACGTCCCTTCCAGTACAACAATTATGATTTAATCCTTATCTCTCTTCATGTGTGAGCTCCATTGATGTAAAGGAACATATCACGATACATTGCGTTATTTTAAGCAACTTACCAATGCAAATCATGATTTTTATTGGCAAGTAAATTCCAACATAGCACTTTGTGCTGGTATTGCATCATTTTTGTAAAGACAATGTTAGCAGATCTGGGTTCCAATCCTGAGCACATAAGTTTAGTCAAATTAAACAGTTTTATTTAGTTTCTTTGTAATTTTCTGGGTGTAAGAAATGGGATTATTATCACCTCAAGGAACAATCACTATTCTTGTTAGGTAAACCCTCAAAGTCACTAAATGAACCTGAGCTCAGCCCCGGGTAGCTATGGCACAGAGCAGACAGGCTAAACTCAGAGCAATATTAAAAGTATTTAGGCAGTACAAAAAGTTGCATGGTCAAAATGCAAGACAATAAAAACCCAGATTTGAATTTGAAAAAGAGAGTAACATTTAATACATAAAATGCCAAAAATTCAATAAGGGGTAATTGAGATATAATTTTATAAAGTTTTAAGTAGAAACAGCTCCAAAATGCAAAAAACACCAATGATAGCCTTTGGTCTCAGGAGACGAGGTCCTAGACACAATTTGAGAGAGACAGCTATGGGGTGTGGGTCACATAAGCCAACCAGGTTCGTCCTGGACAAAGATTGTACCTTCTGACTTAGGGCCTGATAACAAGTTTGGCAAATGGGATACTCTGTCATAAACATAACAGATATCCTGTTCACCATATTAGAAGTTCTATAGGACATAATAGAATTGTAATTTGGTGGGCAGGATCTCCGTCACGTCTGGAGTAACCCTGTCTGCCAAACTTGTAATCAGGCCCTTAGCCCTTCAAGTCCCAATCCACCATGGGCATACACTTCTATAGCCCCCAGTGTAGGAAGGTGGATATCTAACTATGGTTACCCCCAAACTTTTTGCCTGGTGTTTAGCTGGTTTTTTACTTAGTTGGCCTGGGATCCTGCTATTCAGGGCCCCAGGCTAATTGCTCTCTCCTTAAAATGGACTCCATGTACCTTAGGTGCATACACAATTGGAACTGGTTCACCTTATAGGCCCCTGTAACCGTGTACCATAGGTACCCAGGGCATAGGTGTAGCCAAGGCCTACCAGGGGCTGCCACCCCTGGCCTGACCTCCATATTTGATACAACTGGCTGATCACTCAGCTGGGGTAAGTTGGTGTAATCACCTCTTACTTAGATATAGTATACCTATATCTAAGCCTAACTGGACACATGTTAACCTATAAGTCACTCCTATGGCAGGCCTTAACAATCCTGGAGGCAGAGTGCGTGGTTTCATGTAAGATGGTGCTCTAGCATGAGCTGAGCCTGTCTGCAGCTGTCGGGAACAACTCCCTTAGCTGTTCCGGGATATTGCCATACCATATACTCTTAAGTGCATTATAATCCTCGCGGTTATATGCTAACTTTGGTTTGGCTTTATCAAAACATGTCGAGTAAGGTGTCATACGATTTGGAATACTATTCCCTCGACAGTCCTGTCGACGGGGATAGCATTCCACCCTTCTAGAGGGACACGACATGTACATAACCTGAACCCCGGTTAAAGTTAACCAGAGCCTCAGCATCACAAAATGGATGCTGCCACCACAGACACAAGTCTGACCTCCTGCTGCTGGGAGACCTTCCAGCGAGGGAGGCTTGGACAAAGGGTTTCCTGCCTTGGGAGGTGCGAGCACCACCCCAGACAGGATTTTGTGTATTGGGTAGGACAGGGCTGAATAGAATCAGACATGCCCGGGGCACACAAGGTGTCCTCGTGCATAAGCCAGTCCAAACCGGTGCTGGGGGTTTCCAGCCCCAGTCCTGGCACAGAGCTGGATAAAGGAAAGGGGTGTAACCGCCCCCCTTCCTGGTCCTACCCAGAGGAGGGGCCTAGCAGGTGATCCACCCCTCAGATTGGGAATAAGAGTGAGAGCAGTGCCATAGTACCTCTGATCATCCTGAATCAACTTGAAACTAAGAAGATGACTGGACTTCGACATTCTGCTGCACAGAAGACTGAAGAGCATCTCCCTTGTGGCCTAGGAGTGGCCACCCTGTGAACACAGGCACCATCCAGCAACTCGACGTCTGCTATGCCGCCACCTCCTGCCGGAGCCCGAGCCCAGAGCCCAATGAGACCCAGACTCCCAGACTTCTCACAGCCCGATCCACAGTCCCTGCAAAGAAGGGACCCGTGGAAGCACCGAGAGACGTGGGACTGGACATCTCGAAAGACTTCCAAGAAGCTGACTGCGCAGCACCCAAGGCACCCTCGACGCTGTGCTCCGGGGTTTGAGAAGCCCCACCACCGAGCAGCATTTGCACTGAAGATCAGCCCCCCAGCATCTCCACGATCTGCGTGGGGCCCTTTTGCACTTTGCCACTTGATGCGCCATCCCGGCCACTTGCCACGTGGCTAGCGGCCATCTTGGCGACGAAACCTACAATTTACACTGCGGGTCTGGTTGTTCCAGACTTGCCCTCGCTCCTGTAAAAAGGAGCACCCGCTCTGACTTTGCTGGTCCGAGTGATAAGCTTTCTTCACTTCCTGCGTGGCTTGCATTAGCCAAGGCCTGTTTGCTCCGATCAAGTTGCCGACACCGCCATCAGCTAGAGCCTTTGTGAGACAACTCGTGATCGACTCCTGGACGTCCTCGACCTCTTTGTGTCCACGTGGCTGAGGAGACAAGCTGCACCTCATCGCCTGTTTGCACCCGACATTGCCTGGTTCAATCCTGGTTCCACGGTAGTCACTGGCTAGTGACTTTGAACATTGTCCCCTCTGCTTTCAGGTCTTCACCACTTCAGACCCACCCTTGGATCCACCGGAACTCTTCTGGTCTCGACGCCTGCAGCATCTTCAGCTCCAAGCACCATCGACCTGCGTGACGAAACCCGACACTACTTTGCACCTGTGCACCCGCTTCCTGTGGGTGAGGTAACTCAGCAACGCCGGTGTTCCTACACTGGTACACTCCTCTAGTGCCTAGGTCTAAAGTTTTGTCCTTCTAGGTCAGTCGGAAGGTTCCTTAAACACTTTGGCCCTTATTTATGAGGCCTTGCGTCAGTTTTGCGCCGCCGGTGCGTCACTTTTTGTGACGCACCAGTGGCGTAAAATATGCGCCTTGTTGCGCCATATTTGAAAAGTGACGCATCTAGGTAGATGCGTCACTTTTTAAACCCCTGCGCCACATTATACCTGCGTCAGGTATAATGTATGCAGAGGGGGCGTTCCCCCGCAAAAAGCCTCGTAATAGTGATGCAGTGAAATCTATGAGATTTCACTGCGTCACTTTTAGGATGCTGTTGCGTCAAAATCTTGCGCCTGCCTCACAGCAGGCGTAAGACTGACGCAAGCCCTTTCATATGGGGCTTTCCCCATGTGAAAGGACGCATTGCTGGAGTTGCGTCACTTTTGTGACACACTCCAGCAATGCGTCACTTTTGCGCTTACAGATACGTCAGAAATACTGACGTATCTGTAAGTCCTTGCGACATGATGCGTCATACATTAAATATGACGCATCATTGGTGTCGCAAGGAGTGCGCAGTGAAAAGTGACGCATCGCTGTTTTCACGCAGCGATGCGTCACTTTTCATAAATGAGTCCCTAACTTTGTAACTTTTACGCACTATTGACATTGCATTGGTGTATGCGTGCACTTTAAGCGCTGCACCCGAGTCCCGCGGGCCTTTCCCGACTTCTTCACTGTTAGTCCCGAACATCTCCAGCGATTCCCAAGGCCCTAGGCCTACTTCCTTTCAGCTAGGTGGTTCTTATACCACTATTTTAGTATATGGTTTAGGTGGCCCCTAGGGCTCATCCATATTGTGCAACTTTTGTGTATTTAAACTGTGTTTTGTTTTAACGCATTTGCTTCTGTGCTCATAAAGAGTATAGGGGATTTGTAGTAAATAAATATATATATATTTTCAATATATATCTGTGTGGTGTCCTTTAATTTGGTATTCAAGGGGATTGTGTATGATAAAACAGCTTGCTTCACATGCCTTTACAGAGTTTAGCCTAAGACTGCTTTGTCCACGCTACCTCTAGGATAGCTGGTCTATAAGGTTGACTTACAACCAATCATCATAAGGGTTGCTTGGCATGGTACAAGGTGATCACTAGAACTAGTGAGCATCATATACCAGGCCAACTTCTCACACCCAGGACCTAAACAAATGGCAGTTATAGACTCGAAGGGTGTTAGGCAGAGGTCAACAGCAGGGTCCACTACTGGTCCAGTTGCCACTGGTCAGCTGGGTTTTCCAGGAAAAGGCCTCTTGTAGCTTGTTGGATCTCTATATCTTGAGCAGGAAGACAGCCTTGTGACCCTTGGGACCCACTTCATTGTCCTGGAAAAGACAAAGCAGATCCAATCCTTCAGGGTTTCTCTCAGGTGACAGACAGAAGGTGCAGTCCTGTTCTGATCTTCGTCAGGACCAGGAATTGTTCTGAAGTGGGTGCCTGGAGATGCCACCTATAAACCTATAAGAACAATGGATTAAACTCAGATCTTTGTGACTGGGGGTGAATGTTTGCATTGTTCAGCATTCTGTCCATCATATGTTCCTTGTGCACCCATAAGCCTGGCACTAGCTAGTGTATCAGAATGACAACGGGGGTCAACCCTACTCACCTTGGGAATTTTCAAGATAGCGAAAGTCTACGGCCACACTAAAATCGGGCTCTGTAGGCTGAGGGTGTGTGTGGGAAGTGCACTATAGTGTCCTCCCACATCTAACTCTAAAATCTAGTATGTGGCAGCCACTGTAACCACAATAAACTCAAATACATAATTTTGGAAGGATAAAAACAGAGTCCATAGCAACCAATCATTGGAAATAACAATGTGCTTGTAGGAGGTACGAGTTACAGTTGCTTTAAGGCATGAGTTATAGTTACGTGAAATAACTATGGTGAATGTCAATGGTTTTGTTTGTTACGTGAGATAACTATAACTGGTTACATGAGTAGTATGTGAGATAACTATAGTCACGTGAGATAACCCTAACTGGTGAATATTAATGGTTTTGTTTGTTTAAAATGGTATATTTCAACTGACATTTTCACCTGACTATAATGCCCCTTTAACCCCATCCGCGGCCGCAATTTCAAAAGGGAGGGGGCAGTATGGCCTCACCCTGCCGGAGCCAATAATGGCCTTGGGGACCCCATTCCCCAGCGCTGACTCCTGCTATGTCCCGGGGTGCCCACTCCCGTGACATAGAAGTTTCCTTGCACGCACTGGAAGGGAAGTCTGTGTTTGCTCTCGCTTGGTGGGAGCAATTTCAAAGCTCTTGCCAAGTGACGGGAAAACATGAAGGCTGCTCCCAGTTGGAGGGTGCTTTAAAAATGCTCCCGCCAGCTGGGAGCGGACTTCAGATCTGTTGAAAACAGATATGAATAGTGCTCCCGCCTGCAGGGAGAAAGCATTTTTAGCTGGGTGGGCAGGAGCAATGTCAACTACTGCTGGATGCTATAAGCTGGCTGCGGCTGTGGTAAACCCTGGGGCTCCCCCCATGGCCCCTATTGAGGTTATGGTGGGTATCCTGAGTGGGGACCAGGGCATCCACTCTGTGTAGGCCTGGCCCTTGGGATGGGGTTTCTGTTGCTGAAATCTGTCTGGGGAGGGGATATGTGTGCCCCCCTACCCCTCTTGGAAAATGGCCAGGTCCTGGGGAATAGGGGTTCCCCTCTGGCATTATTGGTGACAGTGGCTGTGTGAAATAAATATATATATAAAAAATATTGGGGCATATTACCAAAAATAAGCGATAATTATCGCTAAGCTTGGTTAGCGGCTATAATTTTATCGCCGTGCTTCGCCTATTTTTATCGCTTAGAAACCTTGCTATTATCAAGATTTATCTCCTAAGCGATAAAAATCGGCCGAAATGCATGAATATCGCTAAAAAGTCAGCGATATTCATGCATTACCGAGCTAATGCTCTTAGCCATGTTATCCACCTACCATTGGATAACATGGCTAAGAACTGCTCTGGGCAGGCGTTAGCTTTTGGAGATATTCGCGCTTAGCGCAAATATTTCCAAAAGTAGGTAATAGGAGATAGCGATGTTAGCGACTGTTTCCAGTCGCTAACATCTTGGCACGCCACTTTGCATGTCATTACCGATAATTATCGCTGACATGCAAAGTGGGCCCCAAGATGATCGCTATCTCCTACTAGCTGTCGCTAACTGGTGTTAGCGACAGCTAGGTAATAGGGCGATAAAATTATCGCCGCTTTAGCGGGAAAAATTCCTGCTAAAGCAGCGATAAGGCCCTTGGTAATATGCCCCATTGTCCTTTGGCCGCTCCGCATGTATAAAAATGAGGCTCTGGGACGACTGAATGATAGTGAATGTTACTGTTTATCCTCCAAATTAGACATGGAAAATGTTAACCCCTTCGCTGCTAGGCCTTTTCCCCTCCTGTGCCAAGCCTTTTTTTGGCTATTTGGGGTAGTGCGCGCTTAGGCCCCTGTAACTTTTTGACTACATAAGGTATCCATGCCAATTTTGCGTCCTTTTCTTAGAACATCAATGGGATTCTAAAGATACTCAAGGTTTGTGGATTCCCTTGGAGGAGTCCCAGAAATTAAGCAAAATACAGTAACATTTTTGTTTTTTTCAGAAAAATGGGAAAAACGGGCTGCAAATGAAAGCCTCTGGGGGTTTCCCTGCATATGTTATCAAAAAAGGATTTGTGGGGCTGAAATCACAATTTTCCCAGCTTTTAGGGAATGACAGTTTTTTGTCAGAGAACCAACATTTTTCACACAGTTTTGGCATTTTTCTGGGACATAGCCTATTTTTGCCATTTTTAATGCTTTCAACCTCCTTCCAGTTAATGGTAAAAATCAGAATGAAAGCAATGATGGATCTTACATTTACATTACATTTCAGAAAAGTAAACAAAATTCTGAATTCAGAAAGGGGTAATTTTTCTAAATCCCTGAAGGTTTCTTTTTAGAAACTAACAGTTAAATTAAGGAAAAATTGAAAAATAGTTGAAAAAACCAGCCTTTTGTGTTAACGTTTTCACCAGTAACTTCTTGTAATTATGACTGCTCTTTGAAAGCAAAATACTGTTACATCCCCTGGACCTTCCTGGTTGTGGGGATATATAGAACTTGTAGGTTCACTGAGAACCCAACAAACCCAGAGTCAAAAACTGTGCAGCAACTTGCAATGGTATTTTATTATGTTCCGGGTATAGTGCAATTATTCTTGGAAAATGTATACATGGAAACATCGGTAAGAAAGACACCTATGTATTCCTGAAATGGGTACAAATTATAGAGTTTAGAAACAGTACATATTTGCACATTTTCAAAATTGGGAGCACTCATACTAGCATGAGAATTATTGGTCATTTTTCAAAATGACCTATTTTTTACACAATATCTTTCATTTGGAAGGGAGAAAGGCATGAAAACTCAATGGGTAATAAGAGTTGATTTCCAAATATGTATTACCCTAATTCTCCCGATAGAAAAACGGTACCTCACTTGCGTGGGTCGACCTTGTGCCCGCGAGAGGAAACGGCGCAAAACGCAACGTGGTCACACCTCAATCTTGCAGTGAAAATGACCCTTTTTTAACAGATTGCCTAGCTGTAGTTTTTGTACCCTAGCTTTGCCGGCACCTAGGGAAAGCTAGCAAACCTATACGTAGACACCCTGGGGAATCCAGGATGGGGTGACTTGACTGCCTTCCACCAGGTTCTGTTACCCAGAATCCCTCGCAAACCTAAAAAATTGTCAAAAAAACACATTTTTCCTACATTTCTGTGGTGTAAAGTTCTGGAATCTGCGTGGATCCACAAATATTCCACCCATCCTGCGTTCCTCAAAGTCTTCTGAGAAAAATGGTACCTCACTTGTGTGGGTTGGCCGACTCCCTGCGACAGAAAACGGCGCAAAACGCAACGTGGTTGCACCTCAAGTGAAAAATGACCCTTGTTTTGCAAAGTGCTTAGCTGTAGTTTTTGAACCCTAGCTCTTCCGGCACCTAGGGAAACCTAGCAAACCTATAAATGTTTGAAAAGTAGACACCCAGGGAAAGCCAGGATGGGGTGACTTGACTGCCTCCCACCAGGTTCTCTTACCCAGAATCCCTTGCAAACCTAAAAAATTGACAAAAAAAATCAAATTTTCTCCACATTTCTGTGGTGAAAAGTTCTGGAATATGCGTGAATCCACAAATTTCCTTCAACCCTGCGTTCCCCAAAGTCTTCCGAGAAAAATGGTACCCCACTTGTGTGGGTTGGCCTAGTGCCTGCGACAGGAAACGGCGCAAAACGTAACGTGGTCACACCTCAATTTCGCAGCGAAAAATGACCCTTTTTTGGCAAAGTGCCTAGCTGTAGTTTTTGAACCCTAGTTCTGCCGGCACATAGGGAAACCTAGCAAACCTATACATTTTTGAAAACTAGACACCCAGGGAAATCCAGGATGGGGAGACTTGACTGCCTCCCACCAGGTACTGTTACCCAGAATTCCTTGCAAACCTAACAAATTGACAAAAAAAACACATTTTCTCCACATTTCTGTGGTGGAAAGTTCTGGAATCTGCGTGGATCCACAAATTTCCTTCCACCCTGCGTTCCCCAAAGTCTTCCGAGAAAAATGGTATCCCACTTGTGTGTGTTGGCCTAGTGCCTGCGACAGGAAACGGCGCAAAACCAACATGGTCAACCCTCAATTTCGTAGTGAAAAATGACCCTTTTTTTGCAAAGTGCCTAGCTGTAGTTTTTTAACCCTAGCTCTGGCGGCACCTAGGAAAACCTAGCAAACCTATATATTTTTGAAAAGTAGACACCCAGGGGAATTCAGGATAGGGTGACTTGACTGCCTCCCACCAGGTTCTGTTACCCAGAATCCCTTACACACCTAAACAATTGACAAAAAAACACATTTTCACCATATTTCTGTGGTGGAAAGTTCTGGAATCTGCGTGGATCCACAAATTTCCTTCCATCCAGCGTTCCCCAAAGTCTTCCGAGTAACATGGTGCCTGCGACAGGAAACAGCGCAAAACGCAACATGGTCAACCCTCAATTTCGTAGTGAAAAATGACCCTTTTTTTGCAAAGTGCCTAGCTGTAGTTTTTTAACCCTAGCTCTGGCGGCACCTAGGAAAACCTAGCAAACCTATACATTTTTGAAAAGTAGACACCCAGGGGAATTCAGGATAGGGTGACTTGACTGCCTCCCACCAGGTTCTGTTACCCAGAATCCCTTACACACCTAAACAATTGACAAAAAAACACATTTTCAATACATTTCTGTGGTGGAATGTTCTGGAGTCTGCGTGGATCTACAAATTTCCTTCCACCCTGCGTTCCCCAAAGTCTTCAAAGCAAAATGATACCCCACTTGTGTGGGTCGGCCTAGTGCCTGCGACAGGAAAAGGCGCAAAACGCAACGTGGTCAAACCTCAATTTCGCAGTGAAAAATGACCCTTTTTTGGCAAAGTGCCTAGATGTAGTTTTTTAACCCTATCTCTGCCGGCACCTAGGGAAACCTAGCAAACCTATACATTTTTGAAACCTAGACACCCAGGGGAATCCAGGATGGGGTGACTTGACTGTGTCCCACCAGGTACTGTTACCCAGAATCCCTTGCAAACCTAACAAATTGACAAAAAAAACAAATTTTCTCCAAATTTCTGTGGTAGAAAGTTCTGGAATCTGCGTGGATCCACAAATTTCCTCCTACCCTGCGTTCCCCAAAGTCTTCCGAGAAAAATGGTATCCCACTTGTGTGTGTTGGCCTAGTGTCTGCGACAGGAAACGGCGCAAAACGCAACATGGTCACCCGTCAATTTCGCAGTGAAAAATTACCCTTTTTTGGTAAACTGCCTAGCTGTAGTTTTTTAACCCTAGCTCTGGCGGCACCTAGGAAAACCTAGCAAACCTATACATTTTTAACAAGTAGACACCCAGGGGAATCCAGGATGGGGTGACTTGACTGCCTCCCACCAGGTTCTGTTACCCAGAATCCCTTACAAACCTAAACAATTGACAAAAAAAACACATTTTCACCACATTTCTGTGGTGGAAAGTTCTGGAATCTGCGTGGATCCACAAATTTCCTTCCACCCTGCGTTCCCCAACGTCTTCCGAGTAACATGGTACCCCATTTGTGTGGGTCGGCCTAGTGCCTGCGGCGCAAAACGGCGCAAAACGCAACGTGGTCACACCTCAATTTCACAGTGAAAAATGACCCTTTTTTGACAAAGGGCCTAGCTGTAGTTTTTGAACCCTAGCTCTGCCGGCACCTAGGGAAACCTAGCAAACCTATACATTTTTTAAACCTACACACCCAGGGGAATCCAGGATGGGGTGACTTGACTGCCTCCCACCTGATTCTGTTACCCAGAATCCCTTGCAAACCTAAACAATTGACAAAAAAAACACACTTTCTCCACATTTCTGTGGTGGAAAGTCCTGGAATCTGCGTGAATCCACAAATTTCCTTCTTCCCTGCATTCCCCAAAGTCTTCAGAGAAAAATGGTACCCTACTTGTGTGGGTCGGCCTAGTCCCTGCGACAGGAAATGGCGCAAAACCCAACGTGGTCACACCTCAATTTCGCAGCGAAAAATGACCCTTTTTTGGAAAAGTGCCTAGCTGTAGTTTTTGAACCCTAGCTCTACGGGCACCTAGGGAAACCTGGCAAACCTATACATTTTTTAAAACTAGACACCCAGGGGAATCCAGGATGGGGTGACTTGACTGCTTCCCACCAGGTTCTGTTACCCCGAAACCCTTGCAAACCTAAAAAATTGACTAAAAAACACATTTACACCACATTTCTGTGGTGGAAAGTTCTGGAATCTGCGTGGATCCACAAATTTCCTTCCACCCTGCGTTCCCCAAAGTCGTCCGAGAAAAATGGCACCCCACTTGTGTGGGTCCGCCTAGTGCCTGCGACAGGAAATGGCGCAAAACGCAACGTGATCACACCTCAATTTCGCAGTGAAAAATGACCCTTTTTTGGCAAAGGGCCTAGCTGTAGTTTTTGAACCCTAGCTCTGCCGGCACCTAGGGAAACCTAGCAAACCTATACATTTTTGACACCTAGACACCCAGGGGAATCCAGGATGGGGTGACTTGACTGCCTCCCACCAGGTTCTGTTACCCAGAATCCCTTACAAACCTAAACAATTGACAAAAAAACACATTTTCACCACATTTCTGTGATGGAAAGTTCTGGAATCTGCATGGATCCACAAATTTTCTTCCACCCTGCGTTCCCCAAAGTCTTCGGAGAAAAATGGCACCCCACTTGTGTGGTTCAGCCTAGTGCTTGCGACAGGAAACGGCGCAAAACGCAACGTGATCACACCTCAATTTCGCAGTGAAAAATGACCCTTTTTTCGCAAAGGGCCTAGCTGTAGTTTATGTACCCTAGCTCTGCCGGCACCTAGGGAAACCTAGCAAACCTATACATTTTTTAAAACTAGACACCCAGGGGAATCCACGATGGGGTAACTAGACTGCCTCCCACCAGGTTCTGTTACCCAGAAACCCTTGCAAACCTAAACAATTGACAAAAAAAACATATTTTCTCCACATTTCTGTGGTGGAAAGTTCTGGAATCTCCATGGATCCACAAATTTCCTTAAACCCTGCGTTCCCCAAAGTCTTCCGAGAAAAATGGTACCCCACTTGTGTGGGTCGGCCTAGTGCCTGCGACAGGAAACGGCACAAAATGCAACGTGGTCACACCTCAATTTCGCAGCGAAAAACGACCCTTTTTTGGCACAGTGCCTAGCTGTAGTTCTTGAACCCTAGCTCTGGCGGCACCTAGGAAAACCTAGCAAACCTATACATTTTTAACAAGTAGACACCCAGGGGAATCCAAGATGGGGTGACTTGACTGCCTCCCACCAGGTTCTGTTACCCAGAATCCCTTACAAACCTAAACAATTGACAAAAAAACACATTTTCACCACATTTCTGTGGTGGAAAGTTCTGGAATCTGCGTGGATCCACAAATTTCCTTCCACCCTGCGTTCCCCAAAGTCTTCCGATAAAAATGGTATCCCACTTGTGTGTGTTGGCCTAGTGTCTGCGACAGGAAACGGTGCAAAACGCAACATGGTCACCCGTCAATTTCGCAGTGAAAATGTACCCTTTTTTGGTAAAGTGCCTAGCTGTAGTTTTTTTACCCTAGCTCTGGCAGCACCTAGAGAAACCTAGCAAACCTATACATTTTTAACAAGTAGACACCCAGGGGAATCCAGGATGGGGTGACTTGACTGCCTCCCACCAGGTTCTGTTACCCAGAATCCCTTACAAACCAAAACAATTGACAAAAAAAACACTTTTTCACCACATTTCTGGGGTGGAAAGTTCTGGAATCTGCGTGGATCCACAAATTTCCTTCCATCCTGCGTTCCCCAAAGTCTTCCGAGTAATATGGTACCCCACTTGTGTGGGTCGGCCTAGTGCCTGCGACAGGAAACGGTGCAAAACGCAACGTGGTCACACCTCAATTTCACAGTGAAAAATGACCCTTTTTTGGCAAAGTGGCTAGCTATAGTTTTTGAACCCTAGCTCTGCCGGCACCTAGAGAAACCTAGCAAACCTATACATTTTTGGAAACTAGGCACCCAGGGGAATCCAGGATGTGGTGACTTGACTGCCTCCCCCCAGGTTATGTTACCCAGAAACCTTTGCAAACCTAGAAAATTGACTAAAAAAACACATTTTCAATACATTTCTGTGGTGGAATGTTCTGGAATCTGCGTGGATCTACAAATTTCCTTCCACCCTGCGTTCCCCAAAGTCTTCAAAGCAAAATGATACCCCACTTGTGTGGGTCGGCCTAGTGCCTGCGACAGGAAAAGGCGCAAAACGCAACGTGGTCAAACCTCAATTTCGCAGTGAAAAATGACCCTTTTTTGGCAAAGTGCCTAGATGTAGTTTTTTAACCCTATCTCTGCCGGCACCTAGGGAAACCTAGCAAACCTATACATTTTTGAAAACTAGACACCCAGGGGAATCCAGGATGGGGTGACTTGACTGTGTCCCACCAGGTACTGTTACCCAGAATCCCTTGCAAACCTAACAAATTGACAAAAAAAAACAAATTTTCTCCAAATTTCTGTGGTAGAAAGTTCTGGAATCTGCGTGGATCCACAAATTTCCTTCTACCCTGCGTTCCCCAAAGTCTTCCGAGAAAAATGGTATCCCACTTGTGTGTGTTGGCCTAGTGTCTGCGACAGGAAACGGCGCAAAACGCAACATGGTCACCCGTCAATTTCGCAGTGAAAAATTACCCTTTTTTGGTAAAGTGCCTAGCTGTAGTTTTTTAACCCTAGCTCTGGCGGCACCTAGGAAAACCTAGCAAACCTATACATTTTTAACAAGTAGACACCCAGGGGAATCCAGGATGGGGTGACTTGACTGCCTCCCACCAGGTTCTGTTACCCAGAATCCCTTACAAACCTAAACAATTGACAAAAAAAACACATTTTCACCACATTTCTGTGGTGGAAAGTTCTGGAATCTGCGTGGATCCACAAATTTCCTTCTACCCTGCGTTCCCCAACGTCTTCCGAGTAACATGGTACCCCATTTGTGTGGGTCGGCCTAGTGCCTGTGGTGCAAAACGGCGCAAAACGCAACGTGGTCACACCTCAATTTCACAGTGAAAAATGACCCTTTTTTGACAAAGGGCCTAGCTGTAGTTTTTGAACCCTAGCTCTGCCAGCACCTAGGGAAACCTAGCAAACCTATACATTTTTTAAACCTAGACACCCAGGGGAATCCAGGATGGGGTGACTTGACTGCCTCCCACCTGATTCTGTTACCCAGAATCCCTTGCAAACCTAAACAATTGACAAAAAAAACACACTTTCTCCACATTTCTGTGGTGGAAAGTCCTGGAATCTGCGTGAATCCACAAATTTCCTTCTTCCCTGCATTCCCCAAAGTCTTCAGAGAAAAATGGTACCCTACTTGTGTGGGTCGGCCTAGTCCCTGCGACAGGAAATGGCGCAAAACCCAACGTGGTCACACCTCAATTTCGCAGCGAAAAATGACCCTTTTTTGGAAAAGTGCCTAGCTGTAGTTTTTGAACCCTAGCTCTACGGGCACCTAGGGAAACCTGGCAAACCTATACATTTTTTAAAACTAGACACCCAGGGGAATCCAGGATGGGGTGACTTGACTGCTTCCCACCAGGTTCTGTTACCCCGAAACCCTTGCAAACCTAAAAAATTGACTAAAAAACACATTTACACCACATTTCTGTGGTGGAAAGTTCTGGAATCTGCGTGGATCCACAAATTTCCTTCCACCCTGCGTTCCCCAAAGTCGTCCGAGAAAAATGGCACCCCACTTGTGTGGGTCCGCCTAGTGCCTGCGACAGGAAATGGCGCAAAACGCAACGTGATCACACCTCAATTTCGCAGTGAAAAATGACCCTTTTTTGGCAAAGGGCCTAGCTGTAGTTTTTGAACCCTAGCTCTGCCGGCACCTAGGGAAACCTAGCAAACCTATACATTTTTGACACCTAGACACCCAGGGGAATCCAGGATGGGGTGACTTGACTGCCTCCCACCAGGTTCTGTTACCCTGAAACCCTTGCAAACCTAGAACATTGACTAAAAAAACACATTTTCACCACATTTCTGTGATGGAAAGTTCTGGAATCTGCATGGATCCACAAATTTTCTTCCACCCTGCGTTCCCCAAAGTCTTCCGAGAAAAATGGCACCCCACTTGTGTGGTTCAGCCTAGTGCTTGCGACAGGAAACGGCGCAAAAAGCAACGTGATCACACCTCAATTTCGCAGTGAAAAATGACCCTTTTTTCGCAAAGGGCCTAGCTGTAGTTTATGTACCCTAGCTCTGCCGGCACCTAGGGAAACCTAGCAAACCTATACATTTTTTAAAACTAGACACCCAGGGGAATCCAGGATGGGGTAACTAAACTGCCTCCCACCAGGTTCTGTTACCCAGAAACCCTTGCAAACCTAAACAATTGACAAAAAAAACATATTTTCTCCACATTTCTGTGGTGGAAAGTTCTGGAATCTCCATGGATACACAAATTTCCTTAAACCCTGCGTTCCCCAAAGTCTTCCGAGAAAAATGGTACCCCACTTGTGTGGGTCGGCCTAGTGCCTGCGACAGGAAACGGCACAAAATGCAACGTGGTCACACCTCAATTTCGCAGCGAAAAACGACCCTTTTTTGGCACAGTGCCTAGCTGTAGTTCTTGAACCCTAGCTCTGGCGGCACCTAGGAAAACCTAGCAAACCTATACATTTTTAACAAGTAGACACCCAGGGGAATCCAAGATGGGGTGACTTGACTGCCTCCCACCAGGTTCTGTTACCCAGAATCCCTTACAAACCTAAACAATTGACAAAAAAACACATTTTCACCACATTTCTGTGGTGGAAAGTTCTGGAATCTGCGTGGATCCACAAATTTCCTTCCACCCTGCGTTCCCCAAAGTCTTCCGATAAAAATGGTATCCCACTTGTGTGTGTTGGCCTAGTGTCTGCGACAGGAAACGGCGCAAAACGCAACATGGTCACCCGTCAATTTCGCAGTGAAAAATTACCCTTTTTTGGTAAAGTGCCTAGCTGTAGTTTTTTTACCCTAGCTCTGGCGGCACCTAGAGAAACCTAGCAAACCTATACATTTTTAACAAGTAGACACCCAGGGGAATCCAGGATGGGGTGACTTGACTGCCTCCCACCAGGTTCTGTTACCCAGAATCCCTTACAAACCTAAACAATTGACAAAAAAAACACATTTTCACCACATTTCTGGGGTGGAAAGTTCTGGAATCTGCGTGGATCCACAAATTTCCTTCCATCCTGCGTTCCCCAAAGTCTTCCGAGTAACATGGTACCCCACTTGTGTGGGTCGGCCTAGTGCCTGCGACAGGAAAAGGCGCAAAACGCAACGTGGTCAAACCTCAATTTCGCAGTGAAATATGACCCTTTTTTGGCAAAGTGCCTAGATGTAGTTTTTTAACCCTATCTCTGCCGGCACCTAGGGAAACCTAGCAAACCTATACATTTTTGAAAACTAGACACCCAGGGGAATCCAGGATGGGGTGACTTGACTGTGTCCCACCAGGTACTGTTACCCAGAATCCCTTGCAAACCTAACAAATTGACAAAAAAAAACAAATTTTCTCCAAATTTCTGTGGTAGAAAGTTCTGGAATCTGCGTGGATCCACAAATTTCCTTCTACCCTGCGTTCCCCAAAGTCTTCCGAGAAAAATGGTATCCCACTTGTGTGTGTTGGCCTAGTGTCTGCGACAGGAAACGGCGCAAAACGCAACATGGTCACCCGTCAATTTCGCAGTGAAAAATTACCCTTTTTTGGTAAAGTGCCTAGCTGTAGTTTTTTAACCCTAGCTCTGGCGGCACCTAGGAAAACCTAGCAAACCCAAACATTTTTAACAAGTAGATACCCAGGGGAATCCAGGATGGGGTGACTTGACTGCCTCCCACCAGGTTCTGTTACCCAGAATCCCTTACAAACCTAAACAATTGACAAAAAAAACACATTTTCACCACATTTCTGTGGTGGAAAGTTCTGGAATCTGCGTGGATCCACAAATTTCCTTCCACCCTGCGTTCCCCAACGTCTTCCGAGTAACATGGTACCCCATTTGTGTGGGTCGGCCTAGTGCCTGCGGCGCAAAACGGAGCAAAACGCAACGTGGTCACACCTCAATTTCACAGTGAAAAATGACCCTTTTTTGACAAAGGGCCTAGCTGTAGTTTTTGAACCCTAGCTCTGCCGGCACCTAGGGAAACCTAGCAAACCTATACATTTTTTAAACCTAGACACCCAGGGGAATCCAGGATGGGGTGACTTGACTGCCTCCCACCTGATTCTGTTACTCAGAATCCCTTGCAAACCTAAACAATTGACAAAAAAAACACACTTTCTCCACATTTCTGTGGTGGAAAGTCCTGGAATCTGCGTGAATCCACAAATTTCCTTCTTCCCTGCATTCCCCAAAGTCTTCAGAGAAAAATGGTACCCTACTTGTGTGGGTCGGCCTAGTCCCTGCGACAGGAAATGGCGCAAAACCCAACGTGGTCACACCTCAATTTCGCAGCAAAAAATGACCCTTTTTTGGAAAAGTGCCTAGCTGTAGTTTTTGAACCCTAGCTCTACGGGCACCTAGGGAAACCTGGCAAACCTATACATTTTTTAAAACTAGACACCCAGGGGAATCCAGGATGGGGTGACTTGACTGCTTCCCACCAGGTTCTGTTACCCCGAAACCCTTGCAAACCTAAAATATTGACTAAAAAACACATTTACACCACATTTCTGTGGTGGAAAGTTCTGGAATCTGCGTGGATCCACAAATTTCCTTCCACCCTGCGTTCCCCAAAGTCGTCCGAGAAAAATGGCACCCCACTTGTGTGGGTCCGCCTAGTGCCTGCGACAGGAAATGGCGCAAAACGCAACGTGATCACACCTCAATTTCGCAGTGAAAAATGACCCTTTTTTGGCAAAGGGCCTAGCTGTAGTTTTTGAACCCTAGCTCTGCCGGCACCTAGGGAAACCTAGCAAACCTATACATTTTTGACACCTAGACACCCAGGGGAATCCAGGATGGGGTGACTTGACTGCCTCCCACCAGGTTCTGTTACCCTGAAACCCTTGCAAACCTAGAACATTGACTAAAAAAACACATTTTCACCACATTTCTGTGATGGAAAGTTCTGGAATCTGCATGGATCCACAAATTTTCTTCCACCCTGCGTTCCCCAAAGTCTTCGGAGAAAAATGGCACCCCACTTGTGTGGTTCAGCCTAGTGCTTGCGACAGGAAACGGCGCAAAACGCAACGTGATCACACCTCAATTTCGCAGTGAAAAATGACCCTTTTTTCGCAAAGGGCCTAGCTGTAGTTTATGTACCCTAGCTCTGCCGGCACCTAGGGAAACCTAGCAAACCTATACATTTTTTAAAACTAGACACCCAGGGGAATCCAGGATGGGGTAACTAGACTGCCTCCCACCAGGTTCTGTTACCCAGAAACCCTTGCAAACCTAAACAATTGACAAAAAAAACATATTTTCTCCACATTTCTGTGGTGGAAAGTTCTGGAATCTCCATGGATCCACAAATTTCCTTAAACCCTGCGTTCCCCAAAGTCTTCCGAGAAAAATGGTACCCCACTTGTGTGGGTCGGCCAAGTGCCTGCGACAGGAAACGGCACAAAATGCAACGTGGTCACACCTCAATTTCGCAGCGAAAAACGACCCTTTTTTGGCACAGTGCCTAGCTGTAGTTCTTGAACCCTAGCTCTGGCGGCACCTAGGAAAACCTAGCAAACCTATACATTTTTAACAAGTAGACACCCCGGGGAATCCAAGATGGGGTGACTTGACTGCCTCCCACCAGGTTCTGTTACCCAGAATCCCTTACAAACCTAAACAATTGACAAAAAAACACATTTTCACCACATTTCTGTGGTGGAAAGTTCTGGAATCTGCGTGGATCCACAAATTTCCTTCCACCCTGCGTTCCCCAAAGTCTTCCGATAAAAATGGTATCCCACTTGTGTGTGTTGGCCTAGTGTCTGCGACAGGAAACGGCGCAAAACGCAACATGGTCACCCGTCAATTTCGCAGTGAAAAATTACCCTTTTTTGGTAAAGTGCCTAGCTGTAGTTTTTTTACCCTAGCTCTGGCGGCACCTAGAGAAACCTAGCAAACCTATACATTTTTAACAAGTAGACACCCAGGGGAATCCAGGATGGGGTGACTTGACTGCCTCCCACCAGGTTCTGTTACCCAGAATCCCTTACAAACCTAAACAATTGACAAAAAAAACACATTTTCACCACATTTCTGGGGTGGAAAGTTCTGGAATCTGCGTGGATCCACAAATTTCCACTCCACCCTGCATTCCCCAACGTCTTCCGAGTAACATGGTACCCCATTTGTGTGGGTCGGCCTAGTGCCTGCAGCAGGAAACGGAGTAATATGCAACGTGGTCACACCTCAATTTTACAGTGAAAAATGACCCTTTTTTGACAAAGGGCCTAGCTGTAGTTTTTGAACCCTAGCTCTGCCGGCACCTAGGGAAACCTAGCAAACCTATATATTTATGAAACCTAGACACCCAGGGGAATCCAGGATGGGGTGACTTGACTACCTCCCACCTGGTTCTGTTACCCAGAATCCCTTGCAAACCTAAACAATTGACAAATAAAACACACTTTCTCCACATTTCTGTGGTGAAAAGTTCTGGAATCTGCATGGATCCACAAATTTCCTTCCACCCTGCGTTCCCCAAAGTCTTCCGAGAAAAATGGCACCCCACTTGTGTGGTTCGGCCTAGTGCTTGCGACAGGAAACGGCGCAAAACGCAACGTGGTCACACCTCAATTTCGCAGTGAAAAATTACCCTTTTTTCGCAAAGGGCCTAGCTGTAGTTTTTGAACCCTAGCTCTGCCGGCACCTAGGGAAACCTAGCAAACCTATACATTTTTTAAAACTAGACACCCAGGGGAATCCAGGATGGGGTAACTAGACTGCCTCCCACCAGGTTCTGTTACCCAGAAACCCTTGCAAACCTAAACAATTGACAAAAAAAACATATTTTCTCCACATTTCTGTGGTGGAAAGTTCTGGAATCTCCGTGGATCCACAAATTTTCTTGAACCCTGCGTTCCCCAACGTCTTCCGAGAAAAATGGTACCCCACTTGTGTGGGTCGGCCTAGTGCCTGCGACAGGAAACGGCACAAAATGCAACGTGGTCACACCTCAATTTCGCAGCGAAAAATGACCCTTTTTTGGCACAGTGCCTAGCTGTAGTTCTTGAACCCTAGCTCTGCCGGCACCTAGGGAAACCTAGCAAACCAATACATTTTTGCAATGTAGACACCCAGGGGAATCCAGGATGGGGTAACTTGACTGCCTCCCTCCAGGTTCTGTTACCCAGAAACCTTTGCAAACCTAAAAAGGTTACAAAAAAAACAAATGTTCACCACATTTCTGTGGTGGAAAGTTCTGGAATCTGCGTGGATCCACAAATATCCTTCCACCCTGCATTCCCCAAAGTCTTCTGAGAAAAATGATACCCCACTTGTGTGGCTCGGCCTAGTGCCTGTGACAGGAAACGGCGCAAAACGCAATGTGGTTACACCTCAATTTCACAGTGAAAAATTCCCCTTTTTTGGCAAAGTGGGTAGCTGTAGTTTTTTAACCCTAGCTCTGCTGGCACCTAGGGAAACCTAGAAAACCTATACATTTTTTAAAACTATACACCCATAGGAACCAGGTTGGGGTGACTTGACTGCCTCCCACCAGGTTCTGTTACCCAGAAACCTTTGCGAACCTAAAATATTGACTAAAAAAAACACATTTTCACCACATTTCTGTGGTGGAAAGCTCTGGTATCTGCATGGATCCACAAATGTCCTTCCACCCCGCATTCCGCAAAGTCTTCCGAGAAAAATGGTACCCCACCTGGTGGGTCAGCCTAGTGCTTGCGACAGGAAACGGCGCAAAACGCAACGTGGTCACACCTCAATTCCACAGTGAAAAATGACCCTTTTTTGGCAAAGTTGCTAGCTGTAGTTTTTGAACCCTAGCTGTGCCGGCACCTAGGGAAACCTACCAAACCCACACATTTATGGAAAGTAGACACCCGGGGGCTTCCAAGGAGGTATGGCTTGCGTGGATCCCCTAAAGTCTCCTTACCCAGAATCCCTTGCAAACCTTCATTTTAGCTGAAAAACTCAGTTTTTTCACACATTTTTGTGTTGGAAAGTGTGGCATCACTGGGCTCACACAAATTTCCTACCACTCAGCGTTCCCCCAGGTCTCCCGATAAAAATGGTTCCTCACTTGTGTGGAAGGCGCAAGTAGCCGCGACAGGCAAGGGCCCAAAACGAATTGCGGCGAAATGTAGACACCTGGGGGCTTCCAAGGAGGTATGGCTTGCGTGGATCCCCCAACTTCCCATTACCCAGAATCCCTTGCAAACCTCCATTTTAGCTGAAAAACTCCCTGGAAGCCCCCGGGTGTCTACTTTTCAGGAATGTGTGGGTTTGTAGGTTTCCCTAAATGGCCGCCGAGCACGGGGTGAAAAACCCAGGTGACCCCCCCTAGCAAAACCAGATCATTTTGACAAAATTAGTTGTTTAGTTCTGCAGCGTGACATTACCACCCCCTTTTGTACCGCGTGACAATTTTGGCACACTATTGCAAGAAAAATGTGACAGACATTGTGAGTTTTGCAGGGTATTGTGGAAGCAATAACTTGTTAGAATTCACCAGAGAGACATCACCATGTACTCCCGTGGGTTTTCAACAATATCTTTAATTGGTAGGTTATTCTTAGGTGTAATGTGCACCTTGGCAGAGAGACTAAAAAGACAAAGATTCCTGCACAGCCATCTATCAATCAATCAATCTATCAGATAATTTGTAAAGCGCACTACACACCCGCGAGAGTCTCAAGGCACTGGGGGGGAGGGTGGCTGCAGCTAGCGGTCAAAGAGACAGGTCTTGAGTAGTCTCCAGAAGGTCTGTGGGTCTTCCGTCTGGCGTAGGGGTAGAGGGAGGGTGTTCCATGTCTTGGCGGCGTGGTGTGAGAAGGACCTGCCTCCGGCGGTGTTTCTGTGGATGCGTGGGACGGTGGCCAGTGAGAGATTGGCGGAGCGGAGTTCTCTGTTGGGTACGTAGAATGACAGTCGGCTGTTGAGGTATTCTGGGCCGGTGTTGAGGAGTGCTTTGTGTGCGTGGGTCAGGAGTTTGAAGGTGATTCTTCTGTCGATGGGGAGCCAGTGCAGGTCTCTCAGGTGGGGAGTGATGTGGTCTCGGCGGGGGACGTCGAGGACCAGGCGTGTAGAGTCGTTCTGGATTCTTTGCAGTCTGCTGATGAGCTTGGACGGGGCTCCGGCATAGAGGGCGCTGCTGTAGTCGAGTCTGCTGCTGATGAGGGCGTGGGTGACAGTTTTCCGTGTGTCTGTAGGGAAAC
Source organism: Lissotriton vulgaris (assembly GCF_964263255.1). NCBI lineage: Eukaryota > Metazoa > Chordata > Amphibia > Caudata > Salamandridae > Lissotriton > Lissotriton vulgaris. The sequence goes on along the minus strand of NC_141691.1, from coordinate 1,288,071,151 downwards.
ATCTGTAGATCTTGCGGAGCATGCAGAGGGTGTAGAAGCAGGTTGAAGAGACTGCGTTGATTTGGTTGGCCATGGTGAGTTTCGAGTCGAGGATGACTCCCAGGTTGCGTGCGTGGTTGGTAGGAGTCGGGGCGGTGCCCAGGGAGGTGGGCCACCAGGAGTCGTCCCAGGTGGAGGGGTTGGGTCCGAGGAGGAGGATCTCTGTCTTATCCGTGTTCAGTTTGAGCCGACTGTCTTCCGTCCAGTTGGCGACAGCCTTCATACCACCGTGCAGGTTGGCTTTGGCAGTGAGGGGGTCCTTGGTGAGGGAGAGGATCAGCTGTGTGTCGTCAGCATACAAGATTATGTTGAGGTCGTGGAGTCTGGCGATGCGTGCGAGTGGAGCCATGTAGATGTTGAAGAGCGTCGGGCTGATGGATGATCCTTGAGGGACGCCGCAGATGGTCTTGGTGACTCCTGAGTGGAACGGGGGAAGGCGGACTCTTTGGGTTCTGTCGGAGAGGAAGGAGGTGATCCATTCCAGGGCCTTGTCGCAGATCCCTGCGCCGTAGAGGCGTGTGCGTAGTGTGTGATGGCAGACGGCATCGAAGGCGGCGGAGAGATCCAGGAGGATGAGGGCTGCTGTCTCGCCGTTGTCAAGTAGGATTCTGATGTCGTCTGTGGCGGCGATGAGGGCAGTCTCTGTGATGTGGTTCTTGTGGAAACCTGACTGGGAGGGGTCGAGGATGTTGTTATCTTCCAAGTAGCGGGTGAGCTGGGTGTTGATGATTTTTTCGATGACCTTTGCCGGGAACGGGAGCAGGGAGATGGGCCAGAAGTTCTTGAGATCGCTCGGGTCCGCCTTGGGTTTCTTCAGCAAGGCGTTAATTTCGGCATGCTTCCAGCACTCAGGGAAGGTCGCGGTCTTGAATGAGAGGTTGATGATGTTACGCAGGTGGGGTGCGATGGAGCTGTCGGCCTTGTTGGTGATGTGGTGGGGAAGAGGGTCGGATGGGGCGCCGGAGTGGATGGAGCTCATGGCTGTGATGGTGTCTTCGGTGGTCACGCTGGTCCATGCGGTGAGGTGGTCGTGGTCGGTGGGTGCAGGTGGTAACAGTGCGGTGGGGTTGGTGGGGAGAGTCCGGGGATTGAGGCTGTCGTGGATGTCAGTGATCTTGCAGTGGAAGAAGGCAGCGAGGGTGTCGCAGAGGGCTTGAGATGGTGGGATGTCGTTGGTGCAGGAGCCAGGGTTTGAGAGTTCCTTCATGATGTTGAAGAGCTCCTTGCTGTTGTGTGTGTTGTTGTCGAGGCGGTCTTTGAAGGAGGCCTTCTTGGTGGTCCTGATGAGGTGGTGGTGGTTGTGGATGGCGTCCTTGAGGGCTGTGTGGCTATTGGGCGTTTTCTCGTCGCGCCAGGTGTTTTCCCGTTTCCGACAGGCGCGCTTGGAGGCTAGGAGTTCCGGGGTGAACCAGCTTGCTCTTTGGCTGGGGTCCCTGTTGGTGTGCTGTTTCATTGGGGCTAAGGTGTTGGCGCAGTCTTCCATCCAGTGTCTGGACACACACATACTGGTTGGATTTGGCACGAGGGCGAGTGGTGGTTCAGTATATAAAATGTTATTAACAAGAGATTTCACAAACATGAAATGGACTGTCAATTACATGGACAAAAAAACGAACCAATGACTCGCAGCTCGTGAGGTGTAAAGCCACTTCAAGGTACCAACTGCTTTACAGGCCATTCACACACCTTTCATACTTGATACACAGAAGACCATTCACACCACCAGGCATGAAAGCAACACATCACAGAAGACCATTCACACCACCAGGCACGAAAGCAACACATCACAACATTCACAAAAAAGGGACAAGGGGCACCCTGCTTAAAAAAAACAATAAAAAAACAATTACTACACAGCCATCGATTCCTCAAACACACACACATACTGGTTGGATTTGGCACGAGGGTGAGTGATGGTTCAGTATATACAATTGTATTAGCAAGTGATTTCACAAAAATGAAATGCACTGTTAATAATTGAAAGGACGAGAAACTGAACCGTTGACTCACAGCTCGTGAGCTGTAAAGCCACGACAAGGCACCAACCTCTTTACAGGCCATTCATACACCTTTCATACGTGTGACACATACAAAACAATCACACCGCCAGCCGCGGACCCATCCCATTACAATACTTCCACCAGCAGACAGCGCCATTCAAGGGCCCATCACTTTCACACGCCCACATTCCTGACACACAGATGCTCTGTCCATCACCACCCCCTTTTGTACCGCACATTCCTGACACAGCAACTACACAAACGGATGGATTGCATAGAGTGGCGCTCAGCTAGCAGTGTGTGTAGTGACCAGCATCAAGTCACTACTCACACACCGCCAGCCGAGCGCCAGTCCATGCACACCACCAGCCAAGCACCAGTCCACGCACACCACCAGCCAAGCACCAGTCCACGCACACCGCCAGCCAAGCGCGACTCCACACACACCGCCAGCCACGCACCAGTCCACACACACTGCCAGCCAAGCACCAGTCCACACAGGATATATGATGTTACAACGCGGACTTTTACTCCGCATACTGTTACAACGCGGTTTTTACAACGCGGGTCATGTAACAACGCATGTATTTACAACGCATTTTTTTACAACGCAGGTACCTTTACAACGCAGACCATTACAACGTAAGTATTGGTAAGTATATATTAATAAGAATATTATAATAGTAACTTAATTTTAAAAGTATAATTTAATGTAATTTTAAATAATTTAATTTCCGTAAATTAATTTAAATTTAAATTAATGTTACTTTATTTTTACCCTGTACCCCTGTACCCCAAAAACTCAAAACTGACCCTCAACCCCAAAAATAATGCAAAGTAATTTAATTTAATTTATTTGCTATTAAATAATTTAAATTAAAATTAAATTTAATTTTTTTTTACCCTGTACCCCAAAAACTTAAAACTGACCCTGAACCCTAAAAATACCCCTTTACCCTAAAACCCAAAACTGACCCTGAACCCTAAAAATACCCCTTTACCCTAAAACCCAAAACTGACCCTGAACCCTAAAAATACCCCTTTACCCTAAAACCCAAAACTGACCCTGAACCCTAAAAATACCCCTTTACCCTAAAACCCAAAACTGACCCTGAACCCTAAAAATACCCCTTTACCCTAAAACCCAAAACTGACCCTGAACCCTAAAAATACCCCTTTACCCTAAAACCCAAAACTGACCCTGAACCCTAAAAATACCCCTTTACCCTAAAATCCAAAACTGACCCTGAACCCTAAAAATACCCCTTTACCCTAAAACCCAAAACTGACCCTGAACCCTAAAAATACCCCTTTACCCTAAAACCCAAAACTGACCCTGAACCCTAAAAATACCCCTTTACCCTAAAACCCAAAACTGACCCTGAACCCTAAAAATACCCCTTTACCCTAAAACCCAAAACTGACCCTGAACCCTAAAAATACCTCTTTACCCTAAAACCCAAAACTGACCCTGAACCCTAAAAATACCCCTTTACCCTAAAACCCAAAACTGACCCTAAACCCTAAAAATACCCCTTTACCCTAAAACCCAAAACTGACCCTGAACCCTAAAAATACCCCTTTACACTAAAACCCAAAACTGACCCTGAACCCTAAAAATACCCCTTTACCCTAAAACCCAAAACTGACCCTAACCCCTAAAAATACCCCTTTACCCTAAAACCCAAAACTGACCCTAACCCCTAAAAATACCCCTTAACCCCAAACATATAACATTTAAAATATAACTATATACTTACCAATACTTACGTTGTAATGGTATGCGTTGTAAAGGTACCTGCGTTGTAAAAAAATGCGTTGTAAAAACATGAGTTGTAACAGTATCCGCGTTGTAATGGATGCGTTGTAACAGTAGTGCGTTGTAAAAAATGCGTTGTAACAAGTAAACACCGTCCACACACCGCTAGCCAAACGCCAGTCCACGCACACCGCCAGGCAAGCACCAGGCCACGCACACCACTAGCCAAGCACCAGTCCACACACACCGCCAGCCAAACGCCAGTCCATGCACACCGCCAGCCAAGCGCTAGTCCACGCACACCGCCAGCCAAGCGCCACTCCACGCACACCACCTGCCAAGCACCAGTCCAGGCACACCACCAGCCAAGTACCAATCCGAACACACCGCCAGGCAAGCGCCAGACCACGCACACCGCCAGCCAAGCACCAGTCCACACACTCCGCCAGCTAAGCACCAGTCCACACACACCGCCAGACAATCGCCACTCCACGCAAACCGACATCATATTTAAGATTTTTTTTATATAAATAAGAAAATACAAACGAATTGCAAATTGATACAAATCTACTAATACAACAACTAAAACTAAATACACTACACAAATGCCAACTTTGAAACCGAACATAAATTATTAAACAATAGAGGCCAGGCAGTTCACTTTACCACTCATGGATGCTCCCAAAAATTATTTTGCGTGTGGTACATTCTAAAACAAGCAGGCACGCACCGCCCAGGGTTAGAAGGACACTCGGGCAGTATATACGAACCTCCTTCCGCAAACCTCTTCGCCAACAGACTCTACATCTCTAACTGGGAAAGTCTTTTGAGGATGTAGGAGGAATGTGATCAGGAAAGTGGCAATCTTTCAATCTAGCAACATCCTTCACCATTCCAACTCTAGGAACACTTGCCTGTTCCACTAAAACAAGGCTGCCTATTACAGACTCCTGAAACTTTACAAAAGTCATCTTTGACTGAGGACAAGATTCCTGGAACACAACAAAAGCATTAAAGATTTCCAAGTGGAAAGGATGGATAGCCAACTTCTTGTACCAAATGTAAGCCTTACGAAGAGCAGCATACGGTTCCAACCTCTGATCTACTCTGTCAACACCACCCATGTGCCTAATATAGTCTAAAATGCACACAGGTTTGCGCGCTTCAGCAACCTCACCCCAAACAGTCACCGGTTCAGTGCTTTCATCATGGATGGTAGTCAACATGTAGACATCTCTCCTGTCTGAAAACTTCACAGCTAGAAGCTCCTCGCAATGCAATGCAATGCACTGCACTGTCCCCGGACAAGCTTTTGACAAACAAGTTTTTTTGGGAAACCTTTACAGTTAGAGCGGATTGTGCCACAGGCAACAGTGTCCACTTTGGCCAATTCCCTGAACAACCGTACACTAGTGTATAAGTTATCTACATATAAATGATGGCCTTTGTTAAAAAATCCTCTTAAAGTGCCCACACAATTTTCTCAGTCACTCCAAAAGTGGACGGACAACCAGGGGGGTTAATCCTGGATTCCTTACTGGTGTACACCCTGAAATTAGAGACATATCCAGTCCGACTGTCACACAGCATATACAGCTTAATTCCATAGCGTGCCCTCTTACTAGGAATGTATTGCCTAAAAACCAAGCGGCCCTTGAACAACACCAAAGACTCATCCACTGCAATTTCTTTCCCTGGAGCATAGATCTCAGAAAATCGATCAACAAAGTGATCAATGACAGGCTGAATGTGGCAAAGCTAAACCATTATCGACAAAATGCATCATCCGAAGCAGAAGTAAATACCTATCACGACTCATGACTGCCAGAAATATAGCAGTTGCCATCAAGGGACTAGTAGACCAATATCCTAAGCAAGCCCATCAAAAAAGTTAAACCCAAGAACTTCTTCATCTCTTCCAGATTTGTGGGAGTCCACCGGGTAGCTCTAGCGTGGGTTTTAAGGCTGGCACTGTTCTCCCTTAAAAACTGTTTGGCATACAAAATAGTCTGCTCAACAATCTCTGCCAAAAACACATCATCCATAAACAACTGAAAAAAATCAATCTGCAAAAAGTTTTCAGTGTTCACCCTACACCCTGGAACACCAGTAAAGTCTGGCAATGCCGGCTGCACCATGCCTGGGGCAACCCAGAGGTCAGCACTTTCAACGGGAAGCCTTGCAGCCCCAGGCTGCAACCCAGTTGCCTCTTGACTCACTATACCAACGGGAAGTCGTGCAGTCCCAGGCTGCAGCCCTGATGCCTCTTGTCTCACTATACCAACGGGAAGTCTAGCAGCCCCAGGCTGCAGCCCAGATGCCTCTTGCCGCACTATCGGCACAGCAATGTCCTCCTCTAACTCAGGCATTTCATCCACACCAAAAGTAGCTTCATCATCACTCAGAGTATCTTCATCATCAGATGATGCCATGTGGAGAGAAAACTCACTACCTGAATCTTCCCCTCCCACCTCTGCCTCAGAATCAGAGTCAGTCTCTGGACCATGGTCAGAGGAAGAATCAAAAAGCATTCCAACAACATGCTGAGCAGTAATCCGGCAGCTAGCCGTTATCCTTACTTAGAAAGGAGACTGCACAAACAAGTCAACAACCAAAACTGTGCAAAGTAAGTAAAACAATGTGTGCCTTTATCACAAAGATCTATATACTGAAAAACTATACAATTCACTTACAAGGGACAGCTACACTCACCAGCACCTACTCTGCAAAGACACAGCAAATAGTCAACGATATCCCACTAAAAAGAAGAAAAAAATATATAAATCTACAGAAAACAAAATACACATCAAGCACAAATGCAAAACATTATTTACACTCACAAAAAAAGAACTCAAACATAATGGTATTATTACACACTCTGCAAAAAAAAAAAGATTTACATTGAAATTGCACAAAAAAGGTCTCTTACCAAACACATGCAACTACACAAACAGCAGAACCACCAGTAACGAAACCGCAACCTGCAACAGTCTAAAGAGCAAAAGCCTTGAACAAGAACAAAAAAGGGGAAAATAAAACATTACAATTCACAAGAAATAAAAACAATACACATTATAACAGGCTATGTCACTACACAAATGGGGGCAGAAATGGCTGAATACACATAAACAAATATATGTCCCCTGGAAGCAAGCACATTATTTATTTTTACATCCCTGGCACTAGTGGGCTTTTCTGCCCCCCCCCCCCCCCACCGGCCAGTAATGCCAAAAATATAGGTAATCTATCCCCAAGGGGGGGCAGAAAAGTCTTACAAATTAATTAGGCCCACAAGGAAGTGACCCTTGCCCAAGAGGTCACATTCCATTTCAAAATTAGAACACTCCCTGGTGTTTTCTGCCCTCCCCTGGGGGCAGAAAGGCCAAATAAAGAAACCGATCTGCCCCCGGGGGGGGCAGAATATACTAAAAATAAAATGGCCCCTGAAAGCGACTGGTAACTTCCAATTTAAAAAAAAACAATTCCCTGGCTCTAGTGGGCTTTTCTGCCCCCCCCCCCCCCCTGGGGCCAGAAACACCAAAAAATCAGGCTGTCTGTCCCCGGGGGGGGGGGGGGCAGAATATAATTTTCTTTAAAATTGGGCCCCCAGGAAGCGACCCTTGCCCAAGGGGTTGCTACCATTTCAAAATAAAAGAATTCCCTTGTGTCTAGTGGGGTTTTCTGCCCTCCCCTCTTGGGGCAGAAAGGCCAAATTAAAAAAACGATCTGCCCCCAGAGGGAGCAGAATATATATATTTTTTAATGTGGGCCCTAGGAAGTGACCCTTGCCCAAGGGTCGCTTCCGATTTTAGTAAAAACAAATTCCCTGGCTCTAGTGGGCTTTTCTACACACCCCTCCCCCCCCCCCGGGTCCAGAATCGGACAAAAAACGTCCGATCTGTCCCCAGGGGGGGCAGAAAAGTCTAGAAATAAATGTGCCCCCTTAGGAAGCGACCCTTGCCCAAGGGGTCGCTTCCATTTCAAAATAAAAGAACTTCCTGGTGTCTAGTGGGGTTTTCTGCCCCCCCCCCCAGGGGCAGAAAGGCCAAATAAAAAAAACGATCTACCCCCAGAGGGGGCAGAATATATATATTTTTAAATTTGGGCCCAAGGAAGCGACCCTTGCCCAAGGGGTCGCTTCCGATTTTAGTAAAAACAAATTCCCTGGCTCTAGTGGGCTTTTCTACCCCCGCCCCCCCCTGGGTTCAGAATCGGCCAAAAACAGCCGATCTGTCCCCAGGGAGGGCAGAAAAGTGTGAAAATAAATTTGCCCCCTTAGGAAGCGACCCTTGCCCAAGGGGTCACTTCCATTTCAAAATAAAAGAATTCCCTGGTGTCTAGTGGGGTTTTCTGCCCTCCCCCTGGGGGCAGAAAGGCCAAATAAAAAAAACAATCTACCCCCAGAGGGGGCAGAATATATATATTTTTAAATTTGGGCCCAAGGAAGCGACCCTTGCCCAAGGGGTCGCTTCCGATTTTAGTAAAAACAAATTCCCCGGCTCTAGTGGGCTTTTCTAAAACCCCCCCTCCCCCCCTCCGGGTCCAGAATCGTACAAAAAACATCCGATCTGTCCCCAGGGGGGGGCAGAAAAGTCTAAAAATAAATTTGCCCCCTTAGGAAGCGACCCTTGCCCAAGGGGTCACTTCCATTTCAAAATAAAAGAATTCCCTGGTGTCTAGTGGGGTTTTCTGCCCTCCCCCCTGGAGGCAGAAAGGCCAAATTAAAAAACAGATCTACCCCCAGAGGGAGCAGAATATATATATTTTTTAATTTGGGCCCAAGGAAGTGACCCTTGCCCAAGGGGTCGCTTCCGATTTTAGTAAAAACAAATTCCCTGGCTCTAGTGGGCTTTTCTACCCCCCCGGGTCCAGAATCGGACAAAAAACGTCTGATCTGTCCCCGGGGGGGGGGGGGGGACAGAAAAGTCTAAAAATAAATGTGCCCCCTTAGGAAGCGACCCTTGCCCAAGGGGTCACTTCCATTTCAAAATAAAAGAATTCCCTGGTGTCTAGTGGGGTTTTCTGCCCTCCCCCCTGGGGGCAGAAAGGCCAAATTAAAAAACAGATCTACCCCCAGAGGGAGCAGAATATATATTTTTTTAAATGTGGGCCCAAGGAAGTGACCCTTGCCCAAGGGGTCACTTCCGATTTTAGTAAAAACAAATTCCCTGGCTCTAGTGGGCTTTTCTACCCTCCGTATCCCCCCCCCCCTCCACCCCGGGTCCAGAATCGGAAAAAAAACGTCCGATCTGTCCCGGGGTGGGGGGGGGGGCAGAAAAGTCTAAAAATAAATGTGCCCCCTTAGGAAGCGACCCTTGCCCAAGGGGTCACTTCCATTTCAAAATAAATGAATTCCCTGGTGTCTAGTGGGGTTTTCTGCCCTCCCCTCTTGGGGCAGAAAGGCCAAATTAAAAAACAGATCTACCCCCAGAGGGAGCAGAATATATATTTTTTTAAATGTGGGCCCAAGGAAGTGACCCTTGCCCAAGGGGTCGCTTCGATTTTAGTAGAAACAAATTCCCTGGCTCTAGTGGGCTTTTCTACCCTCCCCCCCCCCCCCGGGGCCAGAATCGGACAAAAAACGTCCGATCTGTCCCCAGGGGGGGGGGCAGAAAAGTCTAAAAATAAATGTGCCCCCTTAGGAAGCGACCCTTGCCCAAGGGGTCACTTCCATTTCAAAATAAAAGAATTCCCTGGTGTCTAGTGGGGTTTTCTGCCCTCCCCCCTGGGGGCAGAAAGGCCAAATTAAAAAACAGATCTACCCCCAGAGGGAGCAGAATATATATTTTTTTAAATATGGGCCCAAGGAAGTGACCCTTGCCCAAGGGGTCGCTTCCGATTTTTGTAAAAACAAATTCCCTGGCTCTAGTGGGCTTTTCTACCCCCCCCCCCCCCCCGGGTCCAGAATCGGCCAAAAAACAGCCGATCTGTCCCCAGGAAGGGCGGAAAAGTGTGAAAATAAATGTGCCCCCTTAGGAAGCGACCCTTGCCCAAGGGGTCGCTTCCTGTGCACAATTTACAACAAAAAAAACAAATCCTTGGTGTCTAGTGGGGCATTCCTGGTGTACGGTTGCGATGCCGTGAGCGATCGTGCACCAGGAATGCCCTGCATTGGGACATCAGGGGAGAGGAAACACTGTTTCCTCCCCCCCGATGCCTCAAGGCCCCACAAAATGCCCCCCGCCCCACTGGAGGCCAAAACCTACCTCCTCTCGCTGGAGGCGCTGGAAACAAATGGTTTCCAGAGCGTCCTGCGCTTCCTGATGACGTTAGCGCGCGCTGCGCGTGCTGATATCATCAGGAAGCATGGGGGGGCCCGGGGGTGGCAGCAGAAACTCTTCCGCTGCCATCCCTGTTTAAATGGCGACGATCGATGCCCCAGGGGAGGAGCGCCAGCGCTCCCCCCGGGGGCTGTGCTGATGACGGAGCGGTTCCGTCATCAGGACAGCGCAATCAATGCTGACGACGGAACTGCTCCGTCATCAGCATTGAAGGGGTTAAAACAGAGTACAGTTTGGATTTGGGTAAATGGAGAGGTTTGGCTTCGATTTCCCAGAATGAATATTTATTCTTGAGGGTAGAACACACAATAACACCTGTCCTATATGTCATACCGAAAATTCATAAAGACACTGTCAATCCCCCAGGAAGGCCAATTATATTGGCGAGTGGATCAAGTTAGAAAACACTTCCAAGCTTATTGATTTTTTTCTTCAAGAATATATCCAAGATGTATCGTCATACATCAAAGATACAGGGGACTTCCTGGAAAGGATCTAAGACATCAATAGTGATGAGTCTTATATACTTATTACAATGAACGTAACATCGCTTTACACAAGCATTGCTCACAGTGATGGGTTGAGAGCAATGGAATATTTTTGGGTCATAGACCATAACGCCTCCTGCAGCATACTAAAATCTCTCAATGTCTAAGTAGTGTCTATATAATAGCTTCTTTCTTTTTGACAGTATGATCTACAGACAGAAGAGAGTTACAGTGATGGGCACCTGCTCCACCCCAGCTATGCAAATTTGTATAGGGGCTGGTGGGAGGAGCAGGTACTCAGAAACAAATATGCTGAAGAATGGTCTGAAAACATGGTCCTCTGGACTCATTTTATTGACAATATATGTGTGATTTGGAAAGGGACAGAGGATTCAGCATAAAAATGTACTGAGAGTCTTAACAATTATTACTAAGAATAATAATCACAGTTACCCAGTGGCCAACCACTTCAAAGAGATTCCTAATGTGGATTTGTCTAATTTAACATATTTTGTCATTGATTCAGTGCCCCCTAATTTCAGAGGTGGGAACAGTGAGCAACAATTGAGACAATTAGAATCTAGATATATCTTAAACCTCAATAGCAAGATGCCTGTTGGATTAAATAGTGTTGCAGGGATTCTGTACATACACAGAACTATGCACAGGAAAACAGGACTTCAGTGTATAGGGGTGTACCTGAAGTACCGAAAATTATTTACCACCTGCTGTGGCCAGAGCAGTATTCTCCTTGGTAGGGTAAGCCTCAACCCATTTGCTAAAGGCACAAACTACTACCAACACGTATTTTAAGTTATTAACGCGCTCCATGTGGATGTAATCCATTTGGAGTACTTCAAAAGGTAACGTTGGAGGTGCAAAGTTCCCACTCAGGGCATTTTCTCCCTTCCCCGTATTGTGTTGCAAACAGACCATGCAGTATTGGACTAACCGGACAGCTGTCCTCTGTATGTTAGGGTTATTCCATACTTGGTCCAGGAGTCCACAAATGCCTTTTGCTCCTACATGGGCAGGACCGTGAGCCATAGTTACAACGGCCTGTACTAATGCATTGGGCAGTAACCACCTTTGTTTTTCTGTCAGATCAACCCAACAATTGTTCTCGTCCAGTCTCCCTACTTCCTTTTCCCATTTCTCTAATTCTGCGAGGTGGCTTCCTTTTGTAATTCTCTCACACTTTTCATAGTATTATCAAACAATTCAGATTCCTCCACCCATCTTGCGGAGGACGTCACAAACATAGCTGACATTGGGGATTGAGCTGTCTGTTTGGCCACCTGATCTGCGAAAGCATTTCCCTCCCCCACTTCGTCCACTATTGCCTTGTGTGCACTACAATTGATGATGGCTAATTTCTTGGGCAGAGTGAGGGCATCCAACAACCGTAATACCAGGGTGCCGTTCTGTATTTTCTGGCCATGGGACGTAAGGAAACCCCGCTCCCTCCACAGCCGCCCAAAACTATGGGCCACGCCGAAGGCGTATTGGCTGTCTGTATAGATGTTAACTTCGAGTCCTTCACTCAATTCCCAGGCTCGTAGTAAAGCCACTAGTTCAGCAGCTTGGGCTGACCGGTGGGGTACTCAAAATGTTTCGACTACTGTCTTCAAAGTCATAATTGCATATGCAGCAGTTGTTGTTCCATCTGCTAATTTAAAACAGGACCCATCCACATATAACTCCCCCTGAGGGTCAGATAGAGGAATGTCGGTAAGGTCAATTCTTCCTTTAGTTTCTTCCTCGGTACGGTAAATGCAATCATGTGTATCATTGGTAGTTTCACTCGAAGGGAGTGGTAGCAGTGTAGCTGGATTTAGTGTTGCACATCGTGTGATCGTGATGTATGGTGCAAACAATGTCAATTCATACCCAGTGAGGCGTGCACTTGTGAGATGCTGTGTTTTTGTTTTATTTAGGAATGTGTCCACAGCATGCGGCACCATCACTGTCAGATTGGAATTTAGAACGAGTCCTTCTGACTGTCGGATGGCCACTGCAACAGCTGCTGTGGCCCTCAGACAGCTAGGAAGTGCTCTGGCGACATTATCCAATGTGGCTGACAAATAAGCGCAAGGTCTTTGCTTACCACCAAATTCCTGCGTTAACACTGAGAGTGAGCAACCGTCGACCTCATGCACGTATAGTACAAAAGGTTTACGGTAGTCAGGAGTGCCCAAGACAGGAGCAGAACATAAAGCAGTTTTTAAAGAGTCAAAAGAGTGCTGACATTCATCCGTCCAGGGAAGGGGTTCATGCACGTCCTTAGTAGTCAGATGCAACAAGGGTTTAGCAAGTAGCGAGAAATTAGGTATCCATTGGCGACAGTAAAAAGTGATGCCAAGAAAAGCACGAACTTCGCGCTGCGTGCAAGGAACAGACATATTAGAGATGGTAGTAATACGTTCAGGGTTAGTCGCCTACCCTCCTTCGACAGTAGATGACCTAGGTAGGTTACCTCCTGTTGACAGTATTGGAACTTAGACAAGGGCACCTTATTCCCTTTGGCTGCCAAATGGTGTAACAATTTAACAGTGGCATCCTTGTAGCCTTCCTCTGTGTCCGAAGCAATTAACAGGTCATCCACATATTGCAACAGTATGTTGCCCTCTGGCAAGGCCAGGTCGTCATAATTTACTAAAGCACGGCATTGCCCCTTTTCTACCTAATTTGAGCTGGAAAGAAATTGAGGATACTGTTCATATCACAGAAAAATCAATGATCATTATTCATCTCGCTCTCATACACATGGCCATGTTTTCATTCAAAGTCACTCTTTCATTGCAAAACAAAACCTTCAATTTGACACGAAAACGAAAACACAGATATCTGCAAACATAAAAACGAAAACACAGATTTTTGCAAACAAGAGGAGGAGCCCGTCGACTCCCACCTGTGGAGAACCCTTTTTCAAATCTTCAAAGCTGCAAAACGTCTTCTTACCACAGTCTTGTCCTTAGACTGCCTAGAGATAGCTACACAGGTTTCTAAACCACAGACCGGCCTACAGGCCATCCGACAGTATTCATGGTTCACCTCCCGAACTATGCTGGCTAAGCCCGCTTTTTCAAGCGCCGCTCCAGATCTGTCCGGGTGCTACCCAATCTCAACTGCCGGCGTTCCCGAGAGCAGTCTGGCCGAGTGAGAACAGCAATTCCCACAAAGGCGTCTAGTCTCTATCTCTAGTTATCCCTCACAAACCAAAATCAGAGGCATCCGCACGTGCAATTTCAATGTTGCCCCATCAGACCCCCTATTTCCAAAGTTTCTCCGTGACCACAGGTCACCAAATGCCAAGTTCCAAGTCCAAAATTGCAAAAAACGTCATGCAACACAAAACGAGACAAGACACTCACCTGGTGCACGCAGGTCAGATTGTACGTTCTTCACTGCCAACTCCTGCTAAGGCCAACGTGGCTGGTTCTCGGGTTACACTCGAAGGACTCCGGCGTGGGGCCACTAGCAGCTGGGGCTCTCGCGATCGGGAGAGCGGAGCAGACCCCGGATTCTTTTGGTCTAGTCTTCAACTCCCCGATCAAGATCACCCCTTTCAATGTCCTGCTTCGCTTCTGATTACAGAGGGACGACCCCAACGAGGAGTCCCGGCGGAGTCGCCAACTGAAGTACCGAAAATTATTTACCACCTCCCAATTAGCGTTATATTCACAACCAATCCCATTCCCATTACCAATAATCAGTCGGTCGGCAGTGCAGAAGGTCCAATCGTTTATTATAACAAACAAACTCTGCCAGAGGAGCTCCTTGCGACCTAACCCCACGAGGTCCGCCAAGAAGACTGCTGGCACATTATCAGAACATCACATATATACAGTTACATTCTCGAAACCGTTACCCAAGATGGAAAAATACAAGTTGGTACAGGTTGGTGCAGGGGGAAAGACCATATATGGACCATATATGGGAGACAAAGCACTCTTGGTTTAGCTCATCCTAGATTAGCAAGGTCGTACGGGTGACTCCCTTCTGCTAACTCCGAGACAGTCCGCCCCGCAACCCTCCCGGAATGTGCCTATCGGGCCTCCTCCTGCTACCTATAACCTTGACAGGCCTAACAAGCTGAGGCAGCAGTATTGCAACAGTTGGGCTATTTCTCATGGGAACGACTTTGGTGCAATAATTGAATAAGGTCTGCTAATGTAGGGCTTCGAGCGAGGCCACAAAATGGCGTCGGTCAAGTCAAGCGAATGTAAAACGTGCAAAGCAGTGTATGTTAGAACCCTAAGTTACTGCAATTCGGGTGTATGCTAGTGTTTGTGTACTTTGCGGTGAGTAATCTAGATACATCATGCTAATTCTAAATAATCGATTATATGCTTTACATAAACGGAAATTAATTCCGGTTCCTCATACCAACCTACCACATTAGTGCTCAAAACTCCAATACCGACTAGCTATAGTGTCTCATTTGTTCTCCTTCAAATATCAAGAAGCTACAAATGATTAGACAACCCAGAACACAACACTCCCCACTCTCTCAGGAATCACGGGAACAAGACATACTTATTTGCTTACTCACTCATACTTGTCCACAAAAAGAATTAGCAGAGTCACTGAAAATAGTTCAAAATTTTTATTTTAACTATCGTGCTCTACAATACAGTATATCAGCCAATACCAGCAGCAAAATGAATAAACTCAGCACAGTTAGCATTGTTAAAATTCCATAGAATACAAAGGGAGAAGTCATTATATAAATACTGTGGAAAAAAGGGCAATTAGGCCTAACCACCCTCCCCTACATTAGAAGTTAATTTTATGTAAAAGAAGATATCTGGGCTTTGACAGCAGATCCCATACCTTAAAGCCTGGATGTAAGATTTACATCATAGGAACAGTGGAGCTCTTCTCCATGGAACAGCTTTCTCCAAGTGAGTTAAAACAACGTAATATCAAAGCACAAGTCTTCAGTACTGCAGCTGTGTGTAGCATGTTATGTCTAGATGCTAGGGACTGACCAGAACAGAATAACAAGGGGCATTGTTTATTGACCTTGCACATCGTATTCAGACTAAACTACAGGAAAGGAAGAGAAAGGGAAAAGCAGCCCGTTCTCAAGTGAACGGCACAAACAGAGTCTTTCAAAAACAAAGTTATGTAGTACCCAGGTCTCACTGCTCACCTGCTGCCTCCATTGTGTCTCCAACCATGTGCTGGTATACACTGCAGTCCACCAGGTCCCTTATCTGAAACAGAGTCCAGAGTCATGAATGGCAGAGTCCATACAGTTGCACACGCCATCATCGCTTGCCTGCCCAGCCCCTCCCGCCGCCCAGTGGTGATTGCACGCCCCTGCGCACCCAGGCCACACTGCTCATCTTCCGCCACTAGCGTATCTCCAAGAGGGTCCACCTCGTGCCGGTGCAAGCTGCAAGCCCGGGGCCCGCGACCATGGAAGCCTCCACATCATGCAGCCCCGCACCGTGGGCCACCAGGTCACACACTTGATTCTGGGTTTTGATATCACAATGGCAGAGATCATATCAGTGCACACGGCATCATTGCAGGCTGCACACTCACTCAGCTCTTTAGGTGCCGCTAACTCTGTGACCTGCGCGGCAATGCCACATGGAGGTAGTCCCGCACTGCCCGCTGGCTCAGGCCTACACTGCGGTCCAACAGGGCTCACACAAATCCTTGCCAGTCTGGACCGCCAGGACAGGGCATCATCGCAGGCTGCACACCAGCTCAGCTCTTTAGGTGCCCCTACGTCAGTGCACCAAAAGTCACCGTCCCGTGGCGTTGTGCCTGTGCCGACCGCGGTGTATCCAGTGCACCAAGTCTGTGCACCGCAAGTCATGGACCCTTTATGATTGAGTCTTGTGGTGTGGATGCCATCATGTCACCTCCAGCAGTGGGGAATGTGAGTGGCAGGACCCTAGGCCCTCATGCATAAATAATAAGCACACAGATACACCCAGATAGAGAGTGAAAATGGTGTCGAGCATGTGCACCTAGAACTTTCTATTGGCAGGGTCACATGTCCTGTGACACTTGTGTGCTGGATGGATCTGGTGTGGGTGTAAACCAGCTATGAGGGAGTGGCTGTGGCATGCTGACAACTAGACCTGTGATCAGCAGATCACTACATGGAAGGCCTGGGACATGTTGAGTTGTCGTCCCCCCCTGTGAGCGTAAGCGGAGTGGGCTGGCCTGGCTCATGCCAATCCACCGTGAGGGTGTGAACAATGACCCCGGGGCTCTGGGGGTGGTTCTATCCTGGGCTGGACAAGGACGTAACTAATGCATATGTCTCTGTTGTCGTGTTGGCGCCACCCGGATCGCTATCGGCGATGTGTCTCCCTGTGACTCAAGTCCCACAACATGGGCAACATGGACGTGAGGGGGAATCACTGACCCTACATTTATCCATAATTCCACACTTGACCTTTCCTAATCCTAATAGACCTAATGGCCTAAGGATTAGGTGCGTTTTGAGGCCTGTGTCGTTGTTCAGGTTGTGAGATGGTTGAGTGTGAAGCAAAGGAGTCCAGGGTGGTATCTGTCCAAAAGCCATGGCCACACTGCTTGTACAACCCAGATTTACGAGGGGTATGTTGAACATGTAGTCTGCTTGCCAAAGTTGGCATCCAGGAGGCAACCGGGTGGTGCTACTTTTCCTAAGTACATGTTATTGAGCTCTTGGGTATATGGTGGATTTCCCTTGGTGCTGTCCGGACAGAGATTTCTGTCTAGCATACACCTGACTGGGGTTGAGGGGTTGGTTGGCCACACTGGACTGCAACACATGCCATACGTGGTGGCTGGCCATCTAGCGCAACAATGTGTTTTCAAAAGTATATTGTACATTCCTTGAGAGATACAACATGTGACAATGACATGTCTTTTTAGATGCATGTTTGTATATGTGCTCAACAGTGCCTGCATATGTGTGGGTATTTTGAATGGTGTATTTGTGATTAATCCCTGAATTACACACATCATGCATTTGGCATTTGTAAACTTGTAGTGACCATACAGAGAAAGGTGGTGCAACTTCATGGTGCTGCCATTTTTTCATCTCTGTCTAACCCAATACAATGTCCATTCCGGATGTAAGTGGTTGTATGTTACTTGCATGTTTTGGCTGTGCCTATTGGTTTTCCCGTTGCACTTCACTCATGCGTATGTCTGTTCACTGTCTTGGGGGTGTCAACACAGGTAAGTGTTATTTGATGAGGATGTAGCCAATTCTCCACCTTCATTTCCATGTCACACTTATGTCGTTGATCTAGTTACTTCAACAGTTTATTGCCATTGCATTGCCAGGTCCATAGTCCTACATACATGTTGTTGATTGCTGATGTATTGCCAGTTGTCCCATGGCTGACCTGTGTGTCATTATTTGTGTTGATGGATGAATCATGCATAGTGTTAGTGATGCAAGACATGTGCTTATCTGTCATCCCAGTGACGCATGTGTCAGCTAGGGAGGTAGTGTCACTTGCTAATGTTGAATAAATGGGTATGTTTGGTGTTAGAAGCATTCCCTGCACTGTATTGATACATCTGTTAGTTTGGCTGTACTATCCTTTGAACCTTCAGCCTCCACACCCTCAAGTGGATCCAGTCCACATTTGTCATGTATATTAATGACTTTTGTTAGTCACCTTTTTAGGTCTCGTAGAGAGACCTATTGCGGTCAAACCAGAAAGCTAAAACAGGCGGATTTTGCCGACTGCATGTGTGTCCGTGCACACGCTTTCCATTTGCTTCCTGAGCCGCCTGCCTGCTTCACACATCAAAGCCATCAGCCTCCCTCCCCCCTCCCCCCTAATTGCTTTCACGGCCGCGAGGCCATGAGCTACTTCAAAGGGATCCGCCGCTTGCATTTCCCGTACTTGTTTTTTAATCCGCGCTTGCGAATTCCTGAAGCGGCAATGAAGGAGTTACAGCGCCACCTGCTGACTGCGTGTGTTTGAGTAAATGTCACCGAAGGCTTATTGCAATCCGTTTGGCGTTTATGACTGAGGGAGTGAAACCGTGATTATGCAAGTCTGAATGGAATGCATTATCGCCATCAGGTTTTGTATGGTGATGCTTCACAAACGGTGCTTGTTTCCCACGCTGTAGCCTGTGTCTGTAACTAGAGACTTTCGTGGACTCTGGCTAGTTTTCTCTTATCTTTACTTTCACAATGTCTCGCTCGGCTTGTTTACGCTTCATTAGCGTGTCCTGGAATCCTTTCCGAAGTGTAGAATTTAACACCAAAACTTACACTACAGCAGACTTTGAGCCTGCTCTCTTCCCCATAACATATGTTTATGTATTTTAATTAATTAACACAGTTACAAACGCCTCGTGAAAGCAATTTTGTAAAAAAAAAAAACGAAGTTTTAAGTTTAATTTAACAAATTGATTCTGTTTCAATTTAAAGCTACAAACATTGTTGGTGTGTAGCTGCAAACATGTAGGTATAGCCGTTTTGGTAGTGGTTAATTTGTAACTTGCGTTACACAGAGTTGATCATCTGAATTTTATTAGGGCCTCCGCTACTGCCGCTTTAACACTTTAATTTCTAAGAGAAGAGATGCATGCGTTTTAATTATGCGGTAGCTTCACACAGGGTGTTTTCTGTTTAGCTTGCACAACATAAAGCATATAAACTGTAGAAATAAGGGTGGGATGTTGTTAAAGGGTCAAAGTGGCACCGTACGAGTTTGGCAAATATGTTTTATTGTTTAGTTGTAGTTATTCATCTTTTATTGTGGACGAAGTACTGTTAATTTTGATACATGTAATAAATACAGTTGAACGCAAGTGGTGCTATGCTATGAAATTATTTTGTATGTAGATGGGAATAATTAGCTATTGCCGCCCTGTTAGTGCTTGTGAAT
This sequence comes from Lissotriton vulgaris, assembly GCF_964263255.1. Lineage (NCBI taxonomy): Eukaryota > Metazoa > Chordata > Amphibia > Caudata > Salamandridae > Lissotriton > Lissotriton vulgaris. The sequence continues at coordinate 1,288,051,711 of NC_141691.1, read as the reverse complement.
GGTTTATGCACAACGTATACTTTGAAAACAATATGTGTTTACGGGTTTTGCATTGCGATCTTTAGCATACAGACAAGGCACTGTAAATTTTTAATTTTTAATGTGCATAATTTAGTCAACCCGACCATATATTTGGGTGGTCGCCAGCCAAATAATTTCAGTGGCTTTACAGATATATTGATGTGTGGAATATACACAAATGGACATCAGGATTTATGTTGCAAAGCTACTGTTACAGGTAAGTAATGTGCTTTTGAAGACAGGCATGTGGAGTAGTTAATGAAGGAGGAGTGCAATGGTGGTAGTGACCCGGTCCCCCCACAGCATTAACCTTGTACAGAGTTTTCTCCAACATCCTTTTGGTCAGATGCTAGTCGTGCTGTATGTACACACCCTGACTAAAGCTCGCCATCCCAGAAACACACCACAGTCCTTGTATTTGCTTTCTACTCAGTGGCTGTACTTTGTGCTTCCTTGTGGTGCCCACAGGGCTTATGCTGTGGAGATATAAGGGTAATAGGGCTTGCCATGTACACCTAACAGCCTACTACATCCTAAGGTGGGGAGGCCAAACGTGTACTTTTCTTTGCTATATGTGAGTTTTTTTTGTCTTATATGTGCTTTTTGCTCACCATTTGTGCTTTTAAAGTGCTTCTTGTGCATTCTTTGGAATCCGAATGTGTCCTTTTCAGGCCACACAAACCTTCTTTACCTATACAAGTCTTTTGGACGTAACGTTTGACTTTTACACTTCACTGTGTATTGTGCCTTTGTTCACGATATCTGCTTTTAATGTTTTAGGCGTGCCCTTTAAACTTTATATGTGGCTTTTAGTTTCGTAAACCTTTTAGTTACATTGCTCAGTAAGCACGTAGCTACTGCTGCCTTCGTAATGCTTAATTTGCAAATAATGAAGTGGCGGTGTTTCATGAGGCAGCAGCTTCACAATCTGATTTTTGGGGGGGTGGGGGGGAATGTACCTGAAAGAAGAGTATATGGACTAAACTTTAATAGTGTTTTAGCAGCAGCTGTTTTCAGTAAATTTGACTTTTTGGGGCACATAATTACGTCAACCCAGCAACATTTTTGGGTGCTCTCCGGACACACAATGCCACATAGATTTACATGTGAATGTAAATATAGATTTATGGGGTTACAGGTAAGTAATGTGTTTATGAAGACAGGCATGTCTAGTAGTTAATAAAGGACTGCAGTGGTGCTAGTGACCCAGTTCCCCCACCAAATTATCAATTTCCGTTTTTAAAACTATATCCTTTTGGGCAAGCGTTACTCTCGCTGTATGAACACACCCGTTTTAAAGCTCACCATGCCACTAACAGAACACAGTTGTATCCGCTGTTTGCGGTGCTTCTCTGTGGTGCCCACACAGGCTTATGCTGTGGAGATATAAGGAAATAGTGCTGCCATCTACATATAACCGCCTACAGCATCCTTCCTAAGGTGGTGTTGGGGAGGCGGGGGGTAAACAGGTACATTTGTTCGCTCAATATGACTTTTGTTTTCTTAGTCCTGCCTTTTGCTTACGGTTTGTGTCTTTACAGAATTTCTTGTGTGGCCTTTGGAATTGGTGCTGCTTTCCTAGTGCTTAATTTGTGACAAACAGATTCACTCTATCTATCTATCTACCGCCCTCACTCCATCTATCTATCTACCGCCCTCACTCCATCTATCTATCTACCGCCCTCACTCCATCTATCCATCTACCACCCTCACTCCATCTATCCATCTACCGTCCTCACTCCATCTACCGTCCTCACTCCATCTACCGTCCTCACTCCATCTACCATCCTCACTCCATCTACCGTCCTCACTCTATCTACCGTCCTCATTCTATCTACCGTCCTCACTCTATCTATCGTCCTCATTCTATCTTTCGTCCTCACTCTAGTTATCGCCCTCACTCTAGCTATCGCCCTCACTCTAGCTATCGCCCTATCTATCGTCCTCGCCCTATCTATCGTCCTCGCTCTATCTATCGCCCTCACTCTATGTATCGCCCTCACTCTATCTATCGCCCTCACTCTATCGCCCTCACTCTATCTATCGCCCTCACTCTATCTATCGCCCTCACTCTATCTATCGCCCTCACTTCACAAAACTTATTTACAAAAGTTTAAGCTCTTGCCATTATAAATTACAATAACTTTTATTTAAGTATTAATTATTTTAAAAAAATAAAAGCCATTGTTATTTGTAAGATCAATACACCTAAGTCACGTGAATACAACACATATTGCATTACAAATGCTATAGGTGTCACATTTGAGAAAGTTAAACATATTGGCATTGTAAATGACAAAGCTATTAATTTCGCTATTTTCAAAACCAACACATAAATAAAAAATGAGTCATTTACAATACCAATAGCTCAAACTTTCCTAATGCGAGACCTATTGCATTGCAAATGCTTGTTTCCTGTGGCACAGAATTCACAGATATGTTGTATTTCAACTTCTATGATGGTTTAGATTTATGTGGCCCCAGCTACAATGATGCATCAGACACACATTGTACGTTGTACTACGCTCTTGTGTGAAAACAGACCTGATTGTGCTCTTGTGAAGACACAACAGTTTTTGATTCTAACTGAGAAACCATACAGTCATAAGTACAGATGCCCAATACATTTTCCTATTCCCACTCTTTCTTTAATTGGTGTTGTATGTAATTTTCTTTATTGTTCTTTTGTGGGTCGGGTTTTAGATATCCCCAGGTATACTTTACTGTGAGGATTTGGTTGTATGATTTGGGTACCTTTTGCTAAAGCTACATTAATTTTCCCCAACCACAAGTAGATTCGGTTCATTTTGCAGTCCTGAAGAATTGCCCAGAACGATAGCGGCACTTGAGGCAAGAAACATGTTGACCTACGCACATACTATTTTATGAGCTGAAAAGGACCATTACTTCCACATTCAGTCACCCATTGCCTTTTGATCATAATAAGAAAACCCACCTATTAAATGTAGTTGGGTATCTCTTAGCTATTTTTAAAACCACTATTTCACATTACACCCAGCTACACCTAGAGCGCCTCCGCCCAACACCTCACTTCCGCATCTCTTGCTCAAAATACCTCCGGCAAAGAGCCTCCTCGAGGGGCCCACTGGGCATTGCAGTGCAAGCCCAACGAGGAGCTGCTGGATGATGATGCATGACCTCCACACAGGTGTGTGAGGGCTCTTCCTACTGAGCAATCAGATCCCTTGTTCTGTTGTCTCAGTTTCCCTGGCCTGGATCCTCCCTTCCTTCCCTCCCCCAGGAACTGGATACCTTTTGTATTACATAGAAGCTTCGAAGCCATTTGAGATCACTACCTCCTCCCCAGGAGCCACTGAATTGTTTTTTTCTATAGGTTGGCAATAGGTCTGGCCATTGACTTCAGTATTTTTAAGAGGTGGTTTACTTTGTTTTCAGGTAAGCCAGAGTGGAGGCTATGGTGAAATGGAGCTTTCACTAGATGAGGGTGCCTGTTACTTGAAATAAAAAGGTATTACAATAGGCATACCATTATCAAACTAAACAGCAATATCTTGCACAGAGATCATTGAAAGGTTAACCAGGTGCTAAAGATGATCTACACGGCTTGATAATGAAGACTTCAGTATTTGAAAATTTCAGTCCTAGACTGCTTATAACTATCCACTCTTTCAGGAGGTAAACAACTTTAGAGATGCTCAACACTAGTTGAGAAGGGCAAAAACCTCTTACCTATGTGTCGTCCTAATAAGAGTATAAGTGAACACCAGTGTCTTTAAGGAGGTCAATTCAGGGAGGCAAATTCAAAGTCGAATAACAAGGACGAGCCTTGAAAATGGAGTCTATTTTAGAGGCAACCCACCTATGTTTGACCTCTTGTTCTCAACTGTGTAAGGGAAAGGATTTATTGAGAATGTTGGCTACTGCTAGAGAGAGTATGTTGGCACATTCTGGTGCCAAAAGTACTGCATAGTGTTGGAAGAGTTGCTGGCTCTGCATGAGGGCTTCAGTTTGCTGTTGGTGAAGGAGGGAGTGGAACAGGACTTGGGGCAGTAGTTTGGCAAGACCTGAAACAGCGCCATTCACAATCCAGAGGGGGGGGGAACAGCGGCAGGCAATCCCACATGAACTGCCGCAAGCATGACCGCTCCGCCCCTCGCCTACAGCACGGTGCAGCTTGTGCCACCGGGTCAACTGCACTATGCCGCTGACAGTGGAGTAGCCAAGATGTGGATGGAATCTGATCCACTTGGCAATTTCGACAATTTTGGCATCGGGAACGGCTCTCCAGTGCATCCACGAAATCACGGCTATGGCCCATTCTCAATCTCTGTTTGCTTGCTGTTTGGGACTCCTGACTCTGGTGACGCCCCCCCTCAGGCACGCTGAAGTGGCTTTACCCCAGGAAAAAGGGCTTGTGAGTACCGCACATCAGGGGCTCCTGTTTGCTTTACGATTTGCCAATTTCTTTATCGATCATCTACACTGTTCAAAACTCCTTACATCATAGGTCTTCAATCTGTGGGGCGCGACCCCCAGGGTAGCCGTGGAGCCCTAGAAAGGGGGTCGGGCATTTCCAGGCTTTACTTCTGCCTAGAATCTAAAACGTGAAAAGGAAATAAATCAACCGTCCTTAACCCTTCAAGGCTTCAGCCAAAGTTAATGAAGTCTCCTGCGGTCTGAAAGGAAAAGGCCGGCAGACTGGTAAAACAATCCTTCGTGCCATGGTGCCTGCTTGCCTGCATGAAATGTAAATGTGTGGGTTAATCTGTAAATGTAAAGGGGGGTGGGAGCGGTTCTGGCTTTAATTGCTGGAATCACTCCAAGCATTGTGGTGAAAAGATTCTTATTTTTTGAGTTGTAGTAGGAAGATTTAACAACTGGGCTGTGAAGTGCATGCTTTTAATGGGAATTGCATTTACACAGCGCTTAGCACCCAAGAAGATGTGTTGAGGGGACATTTATGCAAAAATAAATATTGCATTACTTATGGACTGCTATTAATACAATCTACATTTTGGAAGCTCCATTTTATTCTAAAACTATTTGCACAGTTTGTAGCAGTCTCTCTTATAATGCATGTAATGCAAGTATAAAATAATGACTTACACATTCTCAGTGCTTTCTGTCACAGGTTGTGAACTTGTAGCACTAAAAATACACTAGTCACTATTCTCCACTGCACCAACCAAATTTCATTGAATGGCTGTCTGGTTATACACAGACCTCTGCAGTGCATTAACTAACAGAAGTTTCCTAATGTACTACAGTGAATTTCTCATTGAGTAACCACTTTTTAAATTGTATTTTTCATTTAAGCAACCCATTATTTTATCTGTAACTACCTGATGGTGAAAGACCTAAAAAAACAGACAAAATAGTTTGGGGCTGATTTATGATAGGCTTGCGTTACTGGAGTGTCACTTTCGTTGAACCTCCGGTGGCACAAGAGTCTCAATCATATCTATGAGGCGACGCAAAGTCATGCTGCGTGGCTTTGCATGGCCTCATAGATATGGAGTAAGACAAACCAGCGCATCACTGCATTGTTCTACTCTGTCAAGTAGGCGTTCCATGGGCATTGTTGTGGGTGTTCCCATTCAATCCCATGGATTTTGACGCTGCCCCAGATTTACAAAACCATGTAAATCTAGGGCAGCGCCAAAACCTTACACCTCCCCACAGCAGGCATAACGAGAAGAAATGTTTTCATTTCTCCTCGTTTTTTCTTCTTTCCATGTGTGCTGCATTCTGTACCTCACCTAGAAAGAGGAAAACCCCTTTTGGGATATTTTTTTGTGCAGGAAGGTACCCCTTCCTGCACAAAAATAATCTTGCCTACATTGGTGCTAGGCAAAAACAATTTGTGCACCAACAGAGGGGTAAAGGGCAGGAATGCACCATATTTCATAAATACGGTGCACTCCTGCCCTTTTACATCGGCATAGAGCAGTGCAGCAAGAAGACTTGCGGTGCTGCCCTATGCCAATTCCTCATAAATGAGGCCATATGTTTTTAGCCATACGTTTGATCAAGCCGCCACGCTCACTGACCTTTGGTTTGATAAGCACTGTTTAATGTTATTTCCCCACTGTAAAAAGTATTTGCTGTGGGAATTGGGGATGTTTATTGTTTTCAATAGTTGTCAATGATGAGGAGTACCACGTTCTAGAAATTTTTGTCAAGAGGGGGTCCTTACACCTAAAAGGTTTTGACAGGGGGGTCTTGGCATCAAACAGTTTGAAGACCTCTGCCTTACATCAATATTTGGACAGCATCTCCTGTGTTATACTTACCTGTGCAGCCACTGTTACTTGGCTGGCTATTTAAACCTGCCTATTTTTCGCCAGCGGCGGGACTCCGACCCAGAAAGCTTAAGGGGTCAAGCAGGGGATACAGTGAAAGATAAGGAGGGACCTCCAGTTTTCACGCCAATGGTAGACGCCCAAAGAGTTTAAGGCTGCGGTGGTTCCGGTAGTGGGTCGCTGGGTTGGTCACCCCACTCCAACTCTAGTAAAGAGTTTCAGAGGAGAAGAAAAGAAAAAGAAGAAAAGAGGAGAGACGATAATAAAACAAAGTGCAACTGCATACTGAAGCTTGATATGATGGGAAAGCACTAAAAAATCTCCAACATGATGGCTAATGTTGACACTGCTGTGGGCCTCAAAGCCAAAACATGAACAGCTCACATGAAGTCAGTGTCAGCTGCAGCAAGAGCAGACGGCGCCCTAAAATCACGCCAAGGGTCAGCCGCAATCTCAAACCCTTTGAGCTCAAAAGAAGACATAGTAGGGCATGGAGCTGGGGGCCCAGTAATGGAGAGTATTCCACAAGGATGGTCGGAAGAAGAAGTAGGCCCTGAAGGGGAGTTTGCTGTTCAAACTGTAGAACCAGAAATTTTTAACGAAGGCAGCCGGACAATAAAAAACAAAGAGGAGGGGCCGAACGGAGGGGAACCCAAAGGAAGGGAAAAAAATCCCCCCCCCCCCCAAATATATAAAAATGAAGGAACTATCAGTCCAACCCAAGGAAAGTGTTCACTATTTACTAAAGCAAGAATAATGTCAACTACAGTACAAGGGCTTGTTATGGATATACAATCTGGACTTTCACAAAGTGACGAGTCTCTCACTTTGACTCAGATCTCATCAGAAGAAAAAGGGAATCATCGATCTTCCGCGAAGCAGAGTAATGCCTTAATGGATGTCCAGCTATGGCCCCTGCCTTCCATCAGAGAAAAAGCAGCAGCTGTGGTGCAGCAAGAACAGGCACAGCAAGTATCAGACAGATCCTTAGAGAAACAGGCTTTAGAAAAGTTGCAAGAAGAAGGGGCTGTCGCGCAATGTGACATTAAAACTTTGCTAAACCTCATCCTGGACGAAATACGAGAGCTAAAGGCAACACAGGCAAATGAGATAGCATCCTTGCATCATCATCTATCAAAAATTGAAGAAGCAGTTGGTAGCTTTCCGGACAGAATGCAAGAGGCGGAATCTAGGATTTCCCAGCTCGAAGACCAGATGAACGTGATGTAGCAGCAAGCTAATTTGGCAAAAAAAATAGAAAACCTCACTAGAAAGCAAGCTTGAGGAACTGGAAACCATTCACGACACTCCAACCTGCGTTTGGTTGGGGTTCCCGAAGGATGCGTAGGCACCCAAGTCCTTTAATGGGTCGAGACATTAATTAAAAATAATGTACTGCCAGAGATTTCAGGGGATCTCACTATCACAAGAGCACAGAGGGTAATGGCGCAGCCATACTCCAACTCAAAGTTGACATGAACAATCCTAGTCAACTTTGCAGACTTTTGTGTCAAAGAACAGATACTTACTAGAGCCATCCAGAAGAAACAATTTGCTACTAATGAAGTATCCAACTGCCATATTTTTTCCGACATGTCAGCAGCTGCTACATGTCGTCGAAAGGAATTTGTTAAGCTTTTGTATTTATTTAAGGAGCAGGGTGCACGGGCAGCAATTGCTCAGCAGTTATGGGTCTTAGTGAATTTTCGCAAACCTGGATCAAGCCAAAGAGCTGCTGGTATAAATCTCCACTGAAAAGTAAATAAGAACAACCAATTCGGTGGCAGATTTTCAGCTATTTTTTTTATTAATAAAGGTGACGAGGGGGATGGGACAGTTCACCCAGGGTGCAACACCATGGCACCCAGCATGGGTGCTAACCAGGGGAGGGAGCCAAGGGGTATTGTGGGCAATTCCCCATATCCCAGGGGTTGAGAGGGTGAGGGAGAGCATGGGGGTGGGGACCACTTTTGTTTAAAAAAAGAGCAGACTCATAGAGGGAAAGGCAATATTGAGAATTTTCAATTTTAAAAAGGAAAACAAATGTTTTGCTGTTTTCTCTTTTGAGGGGGGATGCTTCTCAAAGTACGCACAGTATTGGTTAATGTAAATGGAGTGTCCAACAAGTAAAAATATGGTGTATTGATTAGATGGCTAACTTCCCTTTCTCCTCAAATTCTATTTCTTCAGGAAATCCATCTAAAAACAAATACATCAAAGCTTTTTATCTCCAAATATTACTCTAGGGTATATTTTGCTTCTGCTAGGGTGGCAATAAGGGGGCTAGCCATCTATTTTGGGCAAGGGATTGATTGGGAGATTTATCAAGTCTGGAGGGACCCCCATGGCAGGTGGATATGGGTTACAGCTGGGGTGAATGGGATGTTTTTTAATTTTGTCAATTATTATGCCCCAATAGAAGATGATCCCAAAGCTATTATGAAGATTATTGATTAAGTTAGAGGGGCAGTGAGTCCTTTAATTCTAGAAGGGGATTTTAACTTTATCCAAGATGTGGAAGGGATTCTTCCAAAAAATGTATTGAAGCCTAAGACTAAAAAAGTATTGGATGTGATGAAACGGGATTATCAATTAATTGATCCATGGCGTAGGACCCAGTTCGAAATCTCACAATTTACTTGCTAGTCTCGTCAATTTCAGTCCGCCTCTGGCACCGATTTTGTTCTTATTTTCGTTCTCTTAACTGCCCTAACTCAGAGATTTGGGCTAATTCAATCTCAGATCATTCGTTGGTTAAAATTGAAATTGAAATAGAGCTGACGGAGGGAGAAGACCAGGTGGCAGATGGATCGTCTCCTTCTCTCAAACCCGCAATGGGTACCTAGTATCGAAAAATTGATAAAATATTTTTTTCAGGAGAATAAGGGCACTGCAACACTCTTCTCTGTCTGTGGGCTTTCAAGACTACAAAGAGGGGACAGATGGTGGCTTTTATGGACTCGCAGTTCAAAACTCGGGGTCACGTATAGCAGAACTTCAACTGGCAGTCAACACCGCTTCATTGCAGAGGAATAGCCGTTTGGGACGGGGTTCAGTAGTAGAGGCAAAACTAACCAAAGCCAAGCAGTAGTTTTTTTTTTAAACATTTTTATTGGCATTTAAATATCACATTTACAGAGTATGCTTGGATATAGCACATTGTATTGTTATACTCTCCATTAGTATATGGTACCGTGATATTCAGACTCTGCTTAGTCCATTGTTCTGGCAACAGTGGGATGTCGCTTCCAGTGGTTGCCATATAAAACTGGGGTACAGAACCGGGGATGTTCCTAAACTTCTGGGTACTGTTGTCTAGTGACGGATCGGGCATTGTATACACACGGGTCAGTGTTACTATATCCCTTAAGTGTGGGAGTGGGAGATACGAAGCCTGACGCGTCCTGATGGCTGGTATTTAGATGTGATGTACTGTCTGGCCCTATGCGCTAGTGGTTCTGCATGGACGCCTCAGTGTGAGATCAGGTGTGTGAATTTGTAGGCTGAGTCGGTGATTGTGAGGCCCTAGGAACTTGTGTATCATGGTCTGGGTTCTCGTGGAGCTGGGCCTGTTTGAATTGGTGTAGTAACAACGCCCATTCCATGGATATGGGGAGTTTGCGTATCCCTTCCACCTCCTCCTCGCGCAGTGCTTCTTTCTCTGCCGCTGCCCATTTGAGGACTGCTCCCACCCATTCCGAGGTCAGGGGGCCTGTAGGGGAGCACCAGTGCATGGATATGCCCCGTTTGGCCAGCAAAATGGCCAGTGAGACAAACCTGGTGGGTACTTTGTGTTGCTTCTGCTTCCGGAATATGCCTAAGGCACATGATTCCTAGGTGGTTAGGTGTGTGAGCCCGGTGAGCTCTCCGAGTGATTTGTGTATATTGTGCCAGTCTGCTTGTATAGTTGGGCAGCTCCAGAACATATCGTAGAAATCCGCGTCCTGCGCGTGACATCCAGGGAAGAGGAATTGAGTATCGGGATAGAATCTTTGGAGACAGGCCGGTGTCAGATACGCCCTGTGTAGGATGTTGAATTGTATATTTTTAAATTGTGCGTTTCTGGAGGCCTTCTTGGGAAATTTGAGTGTCTTCTCCCATTCTTTCTCATGCAGGGGCGGCCCAAGTTCTCCCTCCCAGGTATTCTGTAGGGCCTCTAGGGGTCTGTTTCTGAGTTCCCGTATGGCTTTGTACAGCCACATGGTTAGGTCCCGTTCCACACCATGTATAATATTGTAGGGATGACTGGGTGTGTGGCTGGTTCTCCTACAGATAAGTTGTGGTATCGTCGATAGCTTTTGAGTAACTGACAGTGAAGTAAAAACTGTCCAGGGGGGAGATCGTAGTCTTCTATGAGTTGTTAGAATGGTCTAAGTTGTCCGCCCTCGAATAGAGACTCTGCTTCAGTGATACCGCATGTCATCCATGTGCGGAGCACGGTGGATGTGTAATAGTGTTCGCATTTGGGCCAACCAACCCACGGTAGCAGGGGTGAGTATGGGGGCCTCTCCGGTGACATCCTATGTATCCTTTGCATGCATGTGCGGGCCACCGCTACTTGTAAGGGGTATGTCCTCTTTGGTGTAGTCCCTGGCATTAAAAAGCAGTGTAATTCCGGGGTGGGCACCCGACCTGCTGTGGTGTGTGTCTCACCTAAGTGTCCGCCTGCTGTCCAGTAGGATAGTCACTGAAGTTGCGCTGCGAGAAAGTATAATTCGAAGGATGGGTCAACTAGTCCCCCTGCGTAGTGGGTAGTTTCAACTTAGCTAATGTTATCTATGTCTGCCTTTCCCCCATATTAGCGAACTAAAGAGTGAGTCTAGGTCTCTGAAGAAGGTTCTTGGCGGGATTACTGGAAGATTGGTTAAATGGTAAAGCAGTCTCAGGGACTACTATCATTTTGGCCAGTACCACCCGGCCAATCGGGGCTAATGGTAGATTCCGCCAGAATCCAATCGCTGATCTAATACGACCAATGCCCTGAAGTGATTGCCCTCGAATAAGTCAGCTGGTGAGTGATAGAGGCGGATCCCAAGGTATCGAGGAGCCTCTGCGGTCCAGGCCACCCTCTGGCCAGTGAGACAAACCTGGTGGGTACTTTGTGTTGCTTCTGCTTCAGGAATATGCCTAAGGCACATGATTTCTAGGTGGCTAGGTGTGTGAGCCCGGTGAGCTCTCCGAGTGATTTGTGTATATTGTTCCAGTCTGCTTGTATAGTTGGGCAGCTCCAGAACATATCGTAGAAATCCGCGTCCTGCGCGTGACATCCAGGGCAGAGGAATTGAGTATCGGGATAGAATCTTTGGAGACAGGCCGGTGTCAGATACGCCCTGTGTAGGATGTTGAATTGTATATTTTTAAATTGTGCGTTTCTGGGGGCCTTCTTGGGAAATTTGAGTGCCTTCCCCCATTCTTTCTCATGCAGGGGCCGCCCAAGTTCTCCTTCCCAGGTATTCCGTAGGGCCTCTAGGGGTCTGTTTCTGAGTTCCCGTAAGGCTTTGTACAGCCACATGGTTAGGTCCCGTTCCTCCCCATGTATAATATTGTAGGGATGACTGGGTGTGTGGCTGGTTCTCCTACAGATAAGTTGTGGTATCGTCGATAGCTTTCGAGTAACTGACAGTGAAATAAAAACTGTCCAGGGGGGAGATCGTAGTCTTCTATGAGTTGTTAGAATGGTCTAAGTTGTCCGCCCTCGAATAGAGACTCTGCTTCAGTGATACCGCATGTCATCCATGTGCGGAGCACGGTGGGTGTGTAATAGTGTTCGCATTTGGGCCAACCGACCCACAGTAGCAGGGGTGAGTATGGGGGCCTCTCCGGTGACATCCTATGTATCCTTTGCATGCATGTGCGGGCCACCGCTACTTGTAAGGGGTATGTCCTCTTTGGTGTAGTCCCTGGCATTAAAAAGCAGTGTAATTTCGGGGTGGGCACCCGACCTGCTGCGGTGTATGTCTCACCTAAGTGTCTGCCTGCTGTCCAGTAGGATAGTCACTGAAGTTGCGCTGCGAGAAAGTATGATTCGAAGGATGGGGCAACTAGTCCCCCCTGCGTAGTGGGTAGTTTCAACTTAGCTAATGTTATCCTATGTCTGCCTTTCCCCCATATTAGCGAACTAAGGAGTGAGTCTAGGTCTCTGAAGAAGGTTCTTGGCGGGATTACTGGAAGATTGGTGAAATGGTAAAGCATTCTCAGGGACTACTATCATTTTGGCCAGTACCACCCGGCCAATCGGGGCTAATGGTAGATTCCGCCAGAATCCAATCGCTGATCTAATACGACCAATGCCCTGAAGTGATTGCCCTCGAATAAGTCGGCTGGTGAGTGATAGAGGCGGATCCCAAGGTATCGGGGAGCCTCTGCGGTCCAGGCCACCCTCTGATCCCTGAGCCAGATGTCCTGGGGGGGAGGTTCGGATGCAGTGGGTAAACTGTGGAATTTTCCCAGTTCACTCTCAGCCCCGAGACGTCCGCGAATTCTGTGAGTGTTGCCCAGATAGGAGTGAGATCCGCCGCGATGTCCCGAACATATAAAAGGAGATAGTCGCGTACATTGATACACTGTGCACGGCGTCCGCGAGTGGAATGCCCCATTGCTGTCCCTCCTGATGGAGCCGTATAGCTAGGGGTTCTACTGCAAATGCGAAAAGCAGGGGCGAGAGCGGGCAGTCCTGCCTCGTATCCCTCTGCACCGCAAACTCTGGTGAGATGTACCGTCTGATGCAAACGCGTGAGGTGAGTTTGGAGTATAAGAGCTGCGTGTACGCTATAAGAATGGGGCCCAGTTCTGCTCATTGCAGGACCGAGAAGAGGAACTGCCACGTAAGGGTATCAAAGGCCTTTTCAACGTCCAGGATAAGGTATGCTGCCCGGGGAAATTCATCGCCGACTTGGTCTTGAACATAAAAAAGTCGGCGTATATTCTGGGATGTGTTCCTGCCTGGGACAAAGCCGCACTGGTCGGGGTGCACCAATGGAGGTATGATTTGCGAATATCTGTCCGCTAGTACCTTTCCCAGAATCTTACAGTCGGCGGATAGCAGTGTGATGGGGCGATAGGAAGCCATTAGTTGTGGATCGCGGTTTGGTTTCAGGAAAGTCACTATTGTAGACTCCCGAAGGGATCTTGATAATTCTCCCATCTCTAATGTGACCGTGAACATCGACACCAATCGGGGGACCAGGAAGGTGGAGAAGGTGGTATAATATTCTAGGGGGAATATGTCTAATCCTGGAGCCTTGTTGTGGGCTAGGTTGTGAAGGGCTTGAGTAATGTCAGTAGATTGTATCTTCGTATCTAATTTTGTCCTGTCTGCCTCTGCAATATTGATATTGGTCGATCATGCCCTGCTCAACTGGTACCGGGTTATGGCAAACTGCAGAGTAGTATTGGTGGAATGCCAAGAGGATCTCATCTTGAGACCGTACAAGATTATCGAGGGGGTTTATTATCTCTGTTATGGGCCTTGCGTCAGTGTCATTTTTGGCTAACCATGCCAGCAATGTGCCAACGTTCCTTATGCAAACTTATCGAAAGTTATGTCGCTGGAGATCCACACAGGCAGTTTGGTACTCTGTCTTGGCCTTAGCACCAGTGTCGCCGTTTCTTCTGAGTCATCGGCTCGTTTAGTAGCCTTGGCTAATTGTGATTCGGCTCTGGTGAGGGCTTGTTCTAGGGTCCGTTTTACCCTGGTTCTTTGTTTAATGCATTCTCCTCGGGCCACCACTTTGAACGTGTCTCACTCTACTAACGTCGAAGATGCTGTCCCTGCATTGTGGGCGAAATAGTCTTGGATACTTAGCCCCTGTTTGTGTGTGAAGGTGTGATCCGTTAAACAGTCCCGTGGTAGTCGCCATGTGGGGACGAGAGGGTGTGGGGGTCTCCAGTTAAGTCTCAGGATGTAGGCATCATGGTCAGAAACAATCCTACCCATGTAGTCCGAGTGGTGTATTTTGGGGAATAGCGCCGTCGAGCATAAGAATCTATCTAAACGGACCCGCAGGTTGTGTGGGATAGAGTGGAACGAGTACAGTCTTGCCTGTGGGTGCTGCATTCTCTATGCATCTGTGAGTGCCAATTGTGTGACCCATGTCTTAAACCGTTCAATTTGCCTAAGTGTGGACGAGTGCGCGAGAGGAGGGGGGGTAGGATCAGTCCAAGTTGGGGTCTAGTATACAGTTGTAATCTCCCCCCAGTAGCCATGGTATAGGGGTGAATTGGGCAAGGACTTTTGTAAGGCGGTCACAGAATTTATCCTGCTCAACATTCAGGGCGTATATGCTTCCCAGTAAGACTGCCTGCCAGTCCAGGAGTCCCTCAAACAGGGCGTATCTACCCTCCTTGTCCACCACCCGTCTGAGTTCTTAAAATCAGTGCCCCACCGGCAAATGCCGAGTAGGACATGGCACATATTGTTCCGCGCCACTTGGCCTGTGGTTTGCCTATCTCCACCGCTGTGAGGTGCATCTCCTGCAGAAACACGGTCCGCGCGTTCTGGCGTTTTGTATATGAGTACACCGCATAGCGTTTGCTCGGAGCGTGCAGGCCTCTAGCATTAAGTGTGAGGATGCTAATATCCATGCTCTGTGTTGTCATGGCCATGTGTGATTGTTTTCGCGTGCTGACGTGGCGGGTAGGTCAGTGATCCCCCAGTGGCATGATGCACCTATGTGAGATACAATGTCGCCTAGGCGTGCTTTGCAGGTACCCTGTGGTGTGAAGATCCAGGGAGGGACAGGACATTTCTGAACTGGGGTAATAAACAGTGGGGTCGGGAAACTGACCCAATACTGAGGACCCATCGTTGGTGACGATGCGTCCAAACTGGCTCCCTCAAGAAACTTTGGAGAAGTACTACAAAATGCAAAGGGGGTGGCGGTGCATGTGTGCGAGGAGTAACGTTGATCGGGCTATAGTAGCATCATAGTGCGTTGCCTGAGATGTGTCAGGCCATGTCAATGCAGTATGGATTCACCAGGAGTGCTTGAGTGGAGTGGGTTCTAACAGCAGTCTCTACCAGGTCATCTCAGGGTGGGGTGGTAGACAATTGTCCATCCAATATGGCATCTGCTGTCTGAGGGGTGACCACGGGTGGTGTGACCAAGTCCGTTCCGGATAGCGTTCCATCGCTGTTGTCCTCTCCTTCCGATGAAAAAATGTGTGGGGGTCGATCAATGTCCCCCGTGCTGGGGGAGGCCTGCAGGTGGATCACTGCCTGTAGAACTTCCCGTCTTTCCTTCATGATCTGTTCCAGATCCGGAGAGTCTTGGGTGCCAATAGCTTTGCACGATCCGCTACGCTGTTGCTTCGGGGTGCGCCTTCTGGTGCGCGGTGCTTTGAAGGGTGAGCCTCGAGTTGTCTCGGCTTTGGGTTGTTGTGTGCAGTGTTGATCCGCCCATTCGTGCGCTTCCTCTGCATTTGCGAAAAAGATGGCAGAGCCATTAAAAAGGACCTTGAGGCGAGCCGGGAAAAGTAGAGAGTATTGGATATTGTTCGCTCGTAGCTGACGTTTGACCTCCAGAAATGAGGACCTCTGTTGCTGCACCATTCGCGCATAGTCAGGGAAGATCATTATTTGTTTATTTTCCACCCGCAGGGGGGGGCGCTTGTCTGGCCGCTCGGAGTACCGCGTTGCGGTCTTGAAAATGTAGGAACTTCGCCAGCATCGGTCTGGGAGCTTTCCCCGGTGGTGGTCTACGGGCTGGAACTCTGTGGGCGCGTTCGATGGAAAAGAATGCTGTTCGGTCCAATGCAGGGGTGAAGGATTTCACCCATGCTTCTAGATACTCCAGCGGGTTCACGCCTTCAATACCCTCTGGGAGGCCCAAAACGCGAATGTTGCAGTGCCTCGAGCGTCCCTCTAAATCATTTGCGCGCTCCTCCTGGTGGCTAGCCGGCTCAGGACGTCTCGTAGTGTCTTCTGTTGTGCTTTGATTGTGGGTTGCGGGTCGGCCGGTGTCTTCTTGTCTTCCCGTATTTTGTCTGCCAATTTGCAGTGGTCATCTCGTATTAGGTTGACGTCTGTTGCGAGGGCGCCGAGTCGATCTTCCATGGACAGCCTGGAGAGTTTGATGGCGGATAGTACCTTGTCCAGTTTGTCCGAGATGAACAGGTAGGGGGAAGGTGCTGTGGTTGGGGCACAGGTTGGGTTCTTCGGCATGTTCTCTGGGGCGGTCTCAGGGACCGTGATCTGCTGCGATGCCCTCGGCTTCCCCATTGTTATTAAGGCTGAGGCAATGTTGCGTGGTGCGGCATTCGCTGTATATATGTTGAGCAGTGTGGTCTCGCTGGAGGGATGGCACCCACTTGACAGAGGAGAGAGCGTATAGCCGTTTAGTGGGCATCTGGGGGTGCAGGGGGGTCTTGCTCCGGTCTCCTCCGTGTTGAGTACGTCATTTTGTCGCTGCGGGAAGAGGCGGGTGCTGTTCAGGAGGATGCTGTGCAATATATGAGATGCCCAGGGAAAGTAGACTTTGCGGGGAGCCCCAGGTGGTTGGTGGGCTAGTCGTGCGCCTCTCCAGGGCACTGGCGAATAGATCTAAATCGGAAGAGTCTGAATTACTTGGCCGCCATCTTAGGGTCAGTCAGGCTCCCTTGCAGGATCGTCCGATTTTCACGGCTAAAGGGAGAAGTTCCTTAGGGAGTGCCCTTGGTGGTATGTAATCTGCTGCTCACCTCTCTTTTGCTGGTGCAGTGGTCACTGAGGGGCTTCCAGACGCTCCAAAAACATCAGCCTCAATCATTAAAAGGCGCCATGTTGAGGTCAGGCACCCTTGGCCGACTGTGGTCTGGTACGTCGTTCCTTAAGGTGCAAAGGGGGGCAATGAGCAACACCCCCAGTTCCCAAAACCGCAGCCCATCAATATAAAGCGGCTCAACTGCCCTCAATACGATTGTGAGACTGTGGGGCGAAGGCGTGGGACAGCAACGCCAAAAATGGCGGCTGCCACAGATTGTCGCTGCCGCCTCCTGCCTCCGCTAGTTCTCCAGAGGGATTCCGGTAGGCTGCCGCAGTGTCAAAGTCCCCACTCACCTGCTGTGTCCTCGCTTGTGTGTCCGGATGCTGTTTCTGGTGTGCGATCTGGGGCCCCGGTCCAGGATTTCCGAGTATGCAACCGACTATCTGGGTGCCATTTCACTTCCGGGAGCCTGCAGGCTAGGTTGCTCGGTTTCGGGCGTTAGGAGCACGTCCCGGTACAGATTTCCGGCAGCCCCTTGCTATGTGCACTTTCCGACACCTGATTGGTGTCCTCGCTGGTCTTGGCAACGCCTGGTAATGGGCAATAAGTGCACCCGATCCCGGAGCCTCAGCGGGACATGTCCCCCGTCGAAGCCCGCTTGGCCACGCCCCCCCAAAGCCAAGCAGGATTTAAGGTAATTTTCTATTTTAAAGAAGAGAAATAGTTTACGGATGCTTTATCAGCGCGTATATGAGGAAAGTCAGATGGTGGGTACATTTTTGGCTTGTTCAACCATTGTTAAGCAGGAGGCCACATTAATTACAGAATAACAGAAACTTGGGACTGGGGTCTTGGCTTCCGATAAGTATAAGATCCCAAAAATCTTTTTAGAACACTATTATAAGTTGTATGCAACAAAATATACGGCTTCAACTGAGGACATAAGTCAATATTTTCATGATACTAAGCATCCACAGATATCAAATAGTCAGGTAGAGGAAATAGCAGCTGTAATTACAGTATGTATGTATGTATTTTGTGTTTGTATAGCGCATAAATCACCCGTAGGTCTCAGAGCGCTTGCAGATGCAAAGAAAGGGGTTTAACCAGGTAGCCAAAAGCTAGAAAAGCAAAGTTTTTAGGAGTTTTCGGAATCTCAAGTGATTGGGTTCAGTCCTGATGTTTAGGTGGAGGGCATTCCAGGCAGCTGGGGCTCGTTTAGAGAAGGATCTATCACCATTCCTAACGGTGCGGACTTTGGGGATGGTTAGGAGAGACTTGTTGGCAGAACGAAGGGTTCTGACCGGACAATGGTTGGCAAGTTTCTTCTCCAGGTATTTGGGGCCTTATCCATTGATGGTCTTGTGGACCAGGCAGCAGACTTTAAAGTTTATGCGTTTTCTGACGGGAGCCAGTGGAGAGTTCTAAGATTGGGCAAAGATGGGGACCGGGGGGGGGAGATCAAGGACCATCCTGGCTGCGGTATTCTGTAAGACCTGGAGTTTAGCCAGGAGGGTCTCATTAATGGAAGCAAGAAGTGCGTTACCCTAGTCCAACCAACTTATGATAAGGCCTTGGACTAGGGGCATGCGTGAGGAAAGGGGGATCCATTTAAAAATGTTCTTGAGGTTGCGCATCAGCCCAAAGCTTGTGTGCACTATCTTGTTGACATGGCTGGCCATGGACAGCTTGTCGTCGATTGTCACACCCAGGTTACGGACCGAGGACTTGGGAGGGGGACAGGGCCCAACAGATGGCGGCCACCATTCCTCAGTCCAGTATTTGTGGGCATTTCCAAAAAGCACGATCTCTGTTTTACCCGCATTGAGCATCAAGAAGTTGTTAGTCATCCAGTCCTTGATTGAGATCATGCACTTTTGGAATCTGAGTTGGGTATCTTTGGGATCAGGGCCTAGGGTGATCAGTAGCTGTGTATCATCAGCATAGGACATGGTATCAAAGCTGTGTGCTCTTATTACTCGTGCGAGGGGGGATACATATTAATTGAACAGGGTAGGGCTCAAAATTGAACCCTGAGGAACCCCTTTGTCGTTATCTTGGCTATTTGAAGTGAAAGGCCCAATTTGCACCTTTGAACGCCGGTCAGTTAGGTAGCTTTTAATCCAGAGTAGGGCTGTGCCTTCGACACCCATCTCCAGCAAACGCTCTAGGAGAATGCTGTGTTAGATGGTGTCGAAGGCTGCCAACAGATCCAGTAGGACCAGGATGGCGGAATGATAGGCGTCTAGTGTGAGCCTGATGTTATCCACAATCTCTAGTAGATCTGTTTCAGTGCAGTGGTGAGCCCTGAATCCTGACTGAGAAGGGTCAAGCAGCTGGTTGTCCTCTAGGTGTTTACATAGTTGCTTAGTGATAAGGGATTCCATAATTTTCCCAAATATTGGTAAAAGGGAGATAGGGCGGTAGTTGGGAAGCAGTTTGGGGTCAGCCGAGGTATTTTTAGGATAGGTCTTATGATGGCCTTTTTCCAGTGAGAGGGGACAGAGGCGTGGGATACAGAGAGATTGAGGGTTTTCGTGAGATCGGCAATCAGAGCAGGCACAATTTTGGCAAGAATATGAGAGGAGGCAGGGTCTGTGGGGGATCCGGATTTGATTTTGTTCAATGCGTGAGCTACTTCGGTTAGTGAGAATGGTTGAAATTCATTGAGGACTGCGACACGCGGATGAAGGAGCGTGATGGGCTGATTGGGGGGTGAGTTGAGAGCCCTTATGTTTGTTGACTTGGGGAAAGAAGCTTGGATAGTATTTATCTTATCCTGGAAATAGGATAAAAGGGTGTTGACCCAGTCCTGGGACTCAACAGGAGGGGGCAGGCAGGCCAGAGGGTTCGTAAAGTCTTTAACTATTTTATATAACTCTTTGTGTGAGTTCGCTGCCGCGTTTATCCTGTTCCCCAAATAGGTTCTTTTAGATATGGCGATCTCATTCATATAGCGTCTGTGTGCTGTTTTGTACAGTAGTCTGTCTGTTGGATTCTTAGTATGTAGCCATTTACGTTCAGCTGCCCTTGTCGATTGTTTGGTTATATCTAAGTTGGGGTGAACCATGGGGAGAGTTTGATAGGGGCTCTGGCTGCTTTTTTGGGGGCAATTAGGTCCAGGGTAGAGGTAATTGCAAGTTCAAGGGTAATTGCGGCGTTATTGGAGTCGGTGCGCATTGTGATGGACGGGGTAGAAAAGTGAGTGGTGAAGGATTCGATGTTTATCTTATTCCAAGGCCTGCTCCATTTCACGTGGTTTTTGACTAGTTGTGTTGTTTTTGTGGAGATGTGGAACCTGATGACAAAGTGATCTGACCATAGGACGGGGAAGATTAGATCAACCACCACATTGGATGAATTTGTGAATAGGAGATCTAATGTGTGGCCTGCCTTGTGGGTGGGGCCAGTTGCTAACATGTTTAGACCTAATGAGTTAATGCTGGTGATAAGGTCACAGGTGTGGGGATCTAGAGTGAATTTGGCGTGATAGTTAAAGTCCCCAACCAAGATAAAAATGCTAGAGGCTAGGGTGTGAGTGGCTATTGTCTCCATGAGATTGTTGAGGAAATTGGTTTTGGTACCAGGGAGCCTGTAGAGAAGGGCAACTTTACATAGCTCGTTGTTTCCTGTCACGAAGGAGATGATACACAGCTCGCCCCAGTTAGCCAGGAAGGTATCAATAACGTGTAGTGAGATATAAGGCCTATAGATGATTGCGGTGCCCCCTCCTCTTTTTCCGACTTGGTCCAGTCTGAATATCCTGTAGTCAGGAGGCAAGGGTACAGCGATGTCGGGTAAGGAGGAGTCTTGGAGCCAGGTTTCAGTCACGAGAAATAGCTTTTCGCTGTCTAGCAGTGACCATATTTCTAGTGCGTGCTTAGGGAAGAACCGAGCATTGCAGTACAGGCAGGTGAGTTTAGGTAGGGTTTGTGATAAGGGTTTGCTTTTATTGTGGCTGAGTTTGTAGGGTTTAGTTAGGGATTCCCAGCTGGGTTGGGAGAGTGCCTGGGCTGAGAGATAGCTATGTTGAGGGCAGGGAGCAGTATTTAAGGAGTGTAGCTCCTGACTCGTGTATTGAACTATGGCCATCAGTAGGAGATGAGAGTGTAAAGAGTAATGAGATAATAGAGGAAAAAAGAGTAAAAGAATAAAAAGAACAGGGTACCTGGCGGCTGGCGATGGCCTCCAGCACGCCTCGGCGCTATCCCTTTTGAGAGGGAGTGGGCGGGACCGTGCAGCAGTGTGTGGAACGCCGACAGTAGCAGAAATCAAACAGGCCCTTGCCTCAATGCCCTGTGGAAAGGCTTGTGGTAACGATGGCCTTCCAATGGAGTTTTATCAGACTTTTTCAGAAGAACTAATACCATTTCTGGTTGAGAATTTTAATTTTATGAAAGCAGAAGGTGAGGTCCCATCAACTTTTATAGAATCTACTATAGTTAGTTTTGTCAAGAAGGGTAAGAATCCCAAAGATGGCAGCTCATATAGACCGATGAGTCAGTTAAACACCGACTATAACATTTTGATGAAAATTTGGGCAAATTGCTTTATCCTAGTTGCACAAAAGGTGATCCACAAGGACCAGACAGAATTTGTGGCGGGAAGGTTGATGTCATCTAACACTGGGTTTCTAGTCCATGCACTTCATTTTTTTAATAGTAACCAAATACCCGCACTAATAATGATGGCCAACGCTGAAAAAGCATTTCATCTTGTAAACTGGGACGCTCTTTTTATGGCCTTTGAAGGGTGGGGTTTACTTCACAAATAACTAACATGCTAAAGAATTTACATCAAGGGGCCCAGGCTTTTATAAATTCTAGTCTAGCAGGGATGGTTGATATAAATCGGGAAACACAGCAGGGTTGTTTACTTTTTTTATTGAACCACTGGCCACTAGGATCAGGGATAATATGGAGATAAAAGCACCAATAGCAGGTATGCCCAAAATTGAACGCATGCAATATAATTCTGTATCTTATACCTGAAGAGCAGAATATCAAAATAATGTTGACAGAGTTCACGCAGTTCAAATCAATTAGGGGATACAAAATTAATCATAACAAGACAGAAATCTTGCTACTTAATACCAGCTGTGAAATTCTATATGTCACTAATAGTTATGTGGAAATTTATAAAATAAATTTGAGGCAAAGCTAAAAAAAAAAAATTACTAGATAGATGGACACTTCTCCCTCTTACATTAAATGGCCGTGTAACTCTTATGAAAATGCCTATTTTACCAGTATACATTTTTATTTTTTCAAATGCCCCGATAAAAATGAAGACGTCATATTTTAAAGAATTAGAAGCAATTTTTCGACTGTCGATTTGGAGCAATAAGGTCTCAAGGGTAAAATTTCCAGTGCTTCAACAGGATATTAGTCAAGGAAGGGCTGGCATTCCCCCAAGTTCGTACATAGTATGAAGCTTCTGTTTTAGATGTAGTAGTTCCCTTGATTGACTGTAAGGAATCCTTGGATTGCTTCTTGTTGATAAGATGGTGCAGGAAGCATGATCTCAGATTCTGCCTTTTATTAAGACTGCTAGACTTAAAAAAAAAAGATATAAGACACTACAGGAATATTGTGCCACACTCCAGGCATTTTATTCTATGAAGACTCATTTTACAGGATGTAAAAGTCTGGGCCTCCAAATCCAGAATAGCCAGATAAGGTTTTGGAAAAGTAATGGTTTCGAGAAGTTGGGCCATTTTATAGTCGGAGGGAGATATAATAATTGGCAGGAGGTCCAGGCTAAGTGTGGAGATCGGTGCAAGCTCTTCTTTCTAGGGTATCGCCAGATTATGCTTCTGCATAAAAAATATTGCCCGCCATCTAGCATAGCCTTAACATCTATACTGGCTGCTCTTTTCAGAATGAAGCTAAGGGGGGTGGGAAATTGGTCCAAACGTTTACGGAGTCAAGGGGAGTGCCTCGTAGTAAAAAACTTTTTAGATAAGATTACTCAATGTACATTTTCAGGGGTTGAGTGGCAGGTGATTTCGCAGCTTGGCAACTAGGCATTAAGGGCCAGATGTAGGTAATCCCAGATTACTGATTCTTAAATACCGAATCATACTGATTCGGTATTTAAGAACAGGCAAATGGGATGTAGGTAATTTTACCGAAAAAATTACCGATTCGGTAAATTTCGGTAATTACCGAATCGGTATTTACCGATTCGGTAATTGCCATTAATTCCTGAATGAATGGCAATTACCGAATCGGTAAATACCGATTCGGTAATTGGGGGAAACATTGAAGGGTGGCAGGGTATCACTTTGACACCCTGTTGCACCCCTCAATTGTGTATGGGTGCACAAGTTGCAGACATACATGCCCTAAGGGCATGTATGTCTGCAACATGGCACTGTTGGAAAAGCAAAAAAAATGATTTTTCAAGGGTTTTCATTATTTACCACCAACTTCTAGTTGGTAGCAAATAACGAATCCTTAACTGAGGAATGCACTAACTTGGGTGCTTCCTACATCCTGGATTCTGTATTTTACCAAATCGGTATGTTAAGAATTCGGTATTTTACTGAATCTTTAAATTACCAATTCGGTAAAATACAGAATCCTTAAAAAATGTCAACTACATCTGGAAAGCCCAATACCGGTCGGTAACGGCCGAAATTTGGTAATTTCGGCCGTTACCGACCGGTATTGGGCGACCTACATCTGGCCCTAATGTCGTAATTGGCCCGCTTGGATTAGCGATTAGCTGAACCTACACGTTGTCCTCCTTAACTTGGCTATATACGATAAACGCCATTTTGAATGTTGCAGCGGCCATTTTAGACCATGAGCGGCCTCGTGGCCGACGTGCCCCTTAGTCCTTTGTCCGTTCCACTGACCACTCTCATCTGCCCAGCAACAGGCTATTTTTTGTGTTGGTCAAGCCACACATGCGCAGTTCTTACTGACCCGTAAACCCTCAGGAATGTGCCGCTAACTGACCAGCGGGTTTGAAACCCACCAATGAGCTGGCAGTGTTCCAAAACATGACCATATTTGTCTCTAAAACTGTGTCTTAACTTGTGCCGCCTATCTTTTATTGCCTCAAAATTGTATATAAACGGGGTCACACCGGTGTTCGGTGTGATACCTCTTGCATTACCGAAGGGTGCTGTTTGAGTGTACCACCACCCCATGGGGTCTTAATAAACTTGTTCTTTGCATTTTACAGTTTCCGTGCCAACAGTTCTTGTGTGTAAGTGGGTAATCTCTGGAGCGTGTAGGCCTTGGGAACCCCGCAATACTTCAATTGGCGACCACGAAGGGACTCATCGGCGACTCGGATGCCCGAAGGAGAGGTCGTGACGAAGGCTTGGAAATCCGCCATGGGCGCGCGCTGCCACGAGTGACCCGAGTCTTGGCTGCCACGGTGTTTTTTCCTTTCCTTCCGATCTGACCTTCCAGGTGGCGCCGGTCTCCGACTGAGTTTTCGAAGTGTCCGCATCACTGAGAGAGTGCCGTTTGGCTGATTTGGCTTACAAGACCTTGGCAGTTGGAACCTGGACAGTTGAGTATTTGGTAAGCTTTGTGTTCGGTAAGGTAGTCTTCGGACGCTTACTGAAGTCCTATGAATTGTGTTCGGTAAGGTAGTCTTCGGACGCTTACTGAAAATCTGTGCTTTGTGATCGGTGAGGACGCTTGCCGAATTCTATGAACTTCGATTTGAGTTAGCTAACATTTTGAATTTGTGATCTTTGAACTTATATGTGTAGTGCACTTCACATAGGCAGGCATGTAGAGATGTTTCTCTAACTTTGTTTTTTCCTTTGAGCGGCACAATCGTGTGGAGAACTGTAAGTGCCATTTGGTCCGGTGTCACGCTTTCGTGATACTCTTTGAACATGCCTGTTTTCAGTACACTCCGGGGAATGTGTTGTTTAGGAGATGGTACCTCAATTAGGTTAGCGGAATCACAGCCGGCTCCCCCAGAGGGAACACCAAATAGGGAGATGTATATTAAGTTTGGCCTTCCCCCTATTATGTACAGTAAATTATGGCATAAGTACACTAAGGCCGATCCCGAATTGCAATGGCCCCTACACGGGTCATACGATTTGAGTAAAATACAATTTGTAGAGCAATGTATGTTTCAACGCAGGTCTAGACAAAACATGTTTGATTGTGTGCGAATGTGGGAGAAAGCGGCGCGTGAACGAATGAAGCGTGAGGTTGCCTTGGCGGACAAAGAGCAGCGCAAGGCTGCTCGGGATAAGGCTTTACAGCTGGAGGAGAAGGAGGCTCAGGAGAAGAAAGAAAGGGAGGAACGGGAGCGTAAATTGCTAATGACTGGTCAATTTCCTATTCGCCGACCACTTTATCCTGTCCTTAATAATGAAATTGATGATTTCTCTTTGTTAGATCGGTCACCGCCTCCGTACGTTACGCCGACGGCTCCAGCTGTGGATTATGATGATGACGGACGGGATAAGTTGGGCAAGAAGGGGGTATCGGCTCTCAGGTTTACCGCGGAGAGGTCCGCTCATTTACGTAGTTGGGCTCGCAAAGTGAATAAGCATAGTGTTACTCAGGATCAATTGATATCAGAGAAAACGGGGTGGTCGGATCTTGAATTAATGTATTTTTTGTCCAGCCTAGCGGATGAAGTTGTAAGCGCATATCGTGAGTTTTCTGATAC
Source organism: Lissotriton vulgaris (assembly GCF_964263255.1). Taxonomy (NCBI): domain Eukaryota; kingdom Metazoa; phylum Chordata; class Amphibia; order Caudata; family Salamandridae; genus Lissotriton; species Lissotriton vulgaris. Next base: position 1,288,026,066 of record NC_141691.1, on the reverse strand, counting down.
GTTAGAGCCTAAAGTTTTGTCGGTGTATCGTGAGAATTTAGCTAAAGGTGATTTTGATCTTACAGATGTTGATGACCTGTTCAAGCATTTGATCGCGCTGCGGGATGAGACAACCCATTTGCGACAGGAACGGAAACGGAGGCAAAAGGAGTCTGAGCCGGGAAATGATGAGGCGGTTAAGGAGTGTTCTCTTCGTGGTTCAGATAAGAGCTCTGTGTTGCATGTTATGCCTATGCGTGAAGCGGCGCCTTTGTATGTTCCACCAAAAGGGGAAGGTACGGATGATGATAAGTTGTCGAAGGATGCGAAAGGGTATTTTGTGTACAATTGGGTATATACGCCATGGAATAGGGCAGATGTTATGGCACTGAAAAACTCTTTACCTGATCTCCGAAAGAACCCAGCGGCATTCTATGAGGGGGTAGAGGGGGGTATATCGTCTTGTGTGATGACCCTTGTAGATATAGATTTGTTTTTTGGGCTAATTTTACCACCTGATATGTGGAGGCAAATTCGTAAAACTAATGACGAAACGATTTTGGGGGGGACCTGGAAAGAGATAAATGCTGCAGATTTAGATAGAGAACCAGCATGTAAGCCTTGTCAGCTAATTCTAGATCTTCCGGCAGCTATTTTGCATAAATTGAAAACGCTTGTTCCTGCCAAAAAGATAGATTGGACCATGTTAACGTCGTGCAAGCAGAAACCAGATGAAACAGTCTCGGATTTCTTCACACGCTTTGAGGAGGCATTTCATGATTACAGTGGTCAATCTTTAACTGACGATACGGGTCGGCATTTGTTTGTAGATAAGTATGTGGCTAATCTCCTACCAGAGATTGCAAAGCGATTAAAGTCGAGTGAGAGTTCCTGGGCCACGGCGACCCCTGCGTCCTTGTTAACTATGGCTCAGTATTATGAGCGGCAGGAAGTGGAGGCTAAAGAAAATGTAGAGAAAAAGACGAAGGAATTGAAAACGAAGGTGATGTTGGCGCAGGTTCGGGGAACACAGGGTAGAGGGAATGAGAGAGGTAGACGGGGTGGAGGTAACGCATCGTATGGGCGTACGGACATTGCGGAGGATCAGTGTGCTTATTGTAAGGAGTTTGGGCATTGGGCCGACGATTGTCCGGTACTTCGTGAACAGCGTAGTCAGCGTGGGCGAGGTAGTGGAAGGTCTAGAGGAGGTTATACTGGAATGAGAGGTGGAGGAGGTGATCGCAGACAGGTTGAGGAGAGGGGTCGTGGCCAGGACGAACGAAATACGTTTGATAGACGGAATCAATATCAGATTTTGGAAGGAGAGAATGTGGAACATCAGGATTATGTGCATGCATAGGATTGCGTAGGATGGGGTAAGGAATCAGTTGAAGTGCCAGTAGATCAGCAAGGTCCATATGTAACAGCGGGTATTTTGGGTTCTACTGATCAGTTTCTAGTCGACACAGGAGCTACTCGTAGCGCTCTGTCGAAAAACTTGGTTCCGAGGGCTCCCCTGTCTGGCGAAATGATTACGTGTGTAGGGTTTGATGGCACACCCTCCCCCAGCCCATTGTCCAAGCCCCTTGCACTATGCATTGACAAGTACTTTAGTTTTGGCCAATTTTTGTTATCGCCCCATACCCCAGATAATATCTTGGGCATTGATTTGCTTAAATATTTTCGAGCAACAATACGCTGCGCTCCAGAAGGAGTGCGGGTTATTCTGAATGACAACTACCCTGATCCTGATGATTGCCCTGAACATGACAGATTTTGTGTCATTTTAGATATTCCCGCTTTGGCCTCTCTGCCGCACACGTTGTGGGCGACATCGGATACGGATGTGGGAGAGATGCGTATTCCACCAATACATATCACTGTTAAGGAGGGGGCCCCTCTACCATGAGTGCCACAGTATAAGATCTCGAAGGAAGGCGAAATTGCACTAACACATATTGTCCAGGATTTGATTTCTGCAGGGGTAGTGGAGGAGGTCCCTTATAATGTCTGTAACAGCCCTATTCTACCAATTCTTAAGAGAGACTCAGATGGCAAGATCTATCGATTTATTATTGATTTGCGTGAAATAAATAAAATTGTCATTCCCCAATACCCAGTGGTGTCTGATATCACGACTTTGCTTACTTTGGTTCCACCGACAGCCACCACTTTTAGCGTTATCGATCTAAAGAATGCGTTCTTTTCTATTCCTGTTCACCCAGATAGCAGATATCTGTTTGGTTTTACGCTCAATAATAAATCGTATAGATTTTGTCGTGTTCCCCAAGGCTATACTGAGAGCCCTAGCATCTATAGCCAGGCTTTGAAACGACAACTAGATTCCTTCGAATTGCAGTCTGGCGTTGCGCTCATCCAGTACGTGGATGACCTTTTGCTTGCCGCTGACTCCTATACACAATGTGAACAGAGCACGCTTGCGTTGCTGTCCTTTTTGGCACAAAACAATCACAAGGTCTCCAAGAAAAAGCTTCAATACTGTAGACCCCAGGTGACCTACCTCGGTCATCTGTTGTCTAAGGAGGGGAGGGCATTAACATCTGATCGAATTCAAGCAATTTTAGACACACCAGTCCCCCGCACGCAGAGAGATGTGCGTGCCTTTATAGGGTTGACATCTTTTTGTAGACAATGGATCATGGGTTTCTCACATATCATAAAACCTCTGCTAGCATTATTGTCCAAAACTACACCGATGCCTCTTGAGTGGACAGACGAATGTCAGAAAGCCTTTGAACAGTTGAGACAGGCCCTTTGTTCTGCACCCGTGTTAGGAACACCAGACTACACGAAACTTTTCACATTGTACGTGCACGAGAATGATGGGTGCGCGTTGTCAGTGTTAGTGCAGTTACACGGGGATAAGCAGAGACCATGTGCATACTTCTCTGCCATTTTGGATCCTGTAGCACGAGGGCTGCCTGGGTGTTTTCGAGCAGTAGCGGCAACAGCAGTAGCCATACGACAGAGTGAGGGCATAGTGTTATCACACAAATTGTTGGTGTTGGTTCCTCACGCAGTAGATGCCCTGTTAAACCAAACAAAGACCCAATACCTCACGAGTGCACGACTTACAGGATATGAGCTGACACTTTTAGCGCCACACATAACATTGAAAAGATGCGCTACTTTGAACCCCGCGACTTTATTGCCCTATCCGGCCGAGGAGGGTCAGGAAGAAAAACATCATGATTGTGTTTTCCTGACTGAGGAACAGACAAAGGGTCGTGTTGACTTACAGGATGTGCCACTTCCAGATGTGGATGGGGAACTGTGGGTTGATGGATCGTGTTTGAGGCTGCCAGATGGTACGACTTCCGCAGCATATGCAATCACGACTCTTAAGACGGTGGTAGAAACAGCTAGAATACCACAAAAATCGGCTCAGGCAGCAGAGCTGATAGCTTTAACAAGAGCCTGCGAATTGAGTGCTGGCCTATGTGTGAACATATACACAGACAGCCGATATGCCTTTGGAGTGGCCCATGACTTCGGACTTCTCTGGAGGGAACGTGGGTTTCTGACATCACACGGAGAGCACATTATGCACGGAGAGTTAGTGCGTGATCTCCTAAATGCGTTGCTCTGCCCCAAGAAAGTAGCGATAGTGAAGTGCAGTGCCCATAAAAAGATCACGGATAAAGTCGGTCAAGGAAATGCCTTTGCAGACAGCATAGCAAGGCAGACGGCTATGTTCCGAACTAGCTCCCCTATGTATGTGGTACAATCACAGGCCGAGAGATGGAGTGATGCTAGAGCAGAGATACGGGATATTCAAAAATCAGCTACAGAATCTGAGCTTGCGGCTTGGGCAGCAGAGGGGGTGCTAGATGATGAAGGTTGTTGGAGAAGCAAAGACATGGAGAAGTGGAAATTGCCTGCGGCTTATTTACAGGCGATGGTCCAGATGACTCATGGACTGGCCCATGTCGGAGCTCTTGCAATCACCCGGCTTTTAACACGAGTTTGGGAACATTCTGAGATTGCGAATACTGCAAAGAGAGTAGTGCAGACCTGCCTAGTATGCTTGCAACACAATCCTGGGAAGGGGACCCATACTCCGAAAGGAGGGTTCGTTCCACCTTCAGCACCGTTTGAAGTGCTTCAAATGGATTACATCCAACTCGAGCGCTGCAACAACCTGAAGTACGTCCTAGTGGTGGTGTGTGCTTTTAGCAAATGGGTTGAGGCCTACCCCACGAAAGACAATACAGCTTTGACAACAGCTAAGGTGTTGCTTAAGGAGTTCTTTCCTCGCTTTGGAGTTTGCAAATTTCTGTGGAGCGATAATGGGCCCCATTTTGTTGGAAAGATTGTGGAATATGTACTGAAGGGGTTAGGGATTCAGCAAAAGTTCCACGCTGTATTCCACCCTCAGTCAGCAGGTTTGGTCGAGCGGTACAATGCCACCTTAAAGCTTAAGCTGGCCAAAATCGTGGCGTCTACATCGTTGAAGTGGCCAGATGCATTGCCGCTAGCACTGCTCTCTCTTAGATCAGTACCCCACTCACGAACTGGCCTTACGCCCTATGAGGTGGTGTTTGGCCGCCCCATGAATATCTGGGGGGTGCCCAAGCCGCGATTAATACATGATGTGCCTTGTGTTATGATGAATGATTATTTGGCACGATTAACAAATGATTTGCTCTCCATTCATCAACAGGTTTGAGAAGCGCTCCCTGACAACTCTACTGGAGAGGGCCACGATCTTCGTCCTGGGGATCATGTGATGATCCGTTCGTTTGAAAGAGCAAGCAGTCTGGAGCCCAGGTGGAAGGGCCCCGAGCAGGTCCTTCTGGCGACCCGCACCGCCGTACGAGTGACCAACAGGAAGCGGTGGGTGCATTCGACACATTGTCGCCGAGTCTCTCCGGATCTGGTGACTCCTGCTGTGCTGACTGATTATAAAGAGATCTTGGAGAAAGAAAAGAGCCCAGCTGTGACGTCGGCCGAAGTAGAGGGAGCCTTCCCGGACCAATCTGCTGCTGGAAGAGAGCGCTACAATCTACGACCGCGATAAAGAAGATTTTTGTTCCCTTTTTAGACTGGTTGGTAACCGCTCCAGGTTTGTGAAACGGAAACCGGGAATTCCAAGGGGGGGGGATCAGTTCTGCCAGAGTAGCGACACCCGTCTTGGCCCGGAGAAGAAAACAACGGCTACCTCGGAGTTCAGCACCGCATTTTTCTTTTTTTAGGTATACACGTACGTGTATCTGAGACTATTTGTGAAAACTTGTGAACAATTTGTGTCATTTGAGACTTTGCACAGACTTCTTTGGACTATAGCATCAACGGCATCTCGTGACAAGAAACTATTGGGTGCCTTTCTTTTTGTTCTAACCATTGTGGTGATAGCTGTTATAGCCTGGGTAGTCGAACTTGTGGTGCCTTTACGTGAACATTTGCTGCCGACTACCCCGGCACCGTCTGAACATTTCCATTTTACATTGCCCTTCCATGAAGAACGCCATCGCCAAACGTATTTAAAAAACAGCTTCATTCAGATTCTTCACCACACGCATAACATGACCAATACCTCCAACTGCTGGGTGTGTGGAATGTTGCCTGGGCACCAGAAGAGAGGGGGCACCCCACTTATTCCACTCCCGTTTTCGCACAATGGGTCTTGCAATGCCTGGTACACTCTCCTCTTTACTTTGAGATGGCCAACAAAAGGGGGGGTGCTTTTTCGTCTAAATAAAGAATGTCCCCATGACAAGGATGGGTTTCCGCGGGCAGAGGGTACACGTTTTGAATGGGAAGAATACAGGCCTGATAATGTGTCTGCCCCACGAATATATAGCAATCAGCGAAACGTGAATGTATCCAGTGCTCATGTCATAAATGTCATTGCCACCAAAGCCGATTTATGCATCAGAAACAAGGGCACGATTGCAGTGGGGAAAAGTGAATGTAATATTACTCTCACGTTTGATAGCCCGAATGGCATTTCATTTGTTGCATCCCGAAACACCTACTTCATCTGTGGAACGAAGGGGTACCATCAGCTTCCAGTGGGGTGGTTGGGCACATGTTATGTATCGTTTGTGCTACCTCCTGTATTCATTGCCCCTCCGATGTATCACAACGACTATACTCTGTACCACGATTTTGTTTTGAACAGAGTTAAACGAACTGTTGCTTTAGAGGACATTGATCAAACAGACACTGCATTACAACAGTATGTGGATTTCAATTTGGGACTATTTTCCTTTGTGGGGGCCGCATTAAACAGCCGGAAAATCAGACGGCTGACTCGCGTTGTCGAGGCTGTTGCGAATGACACTGCTATTGCCCTGGGGAATATTACCGAAGAACTGCAGATTTCCAGAATTGTCACCCTCCAAAACAGGATGGTGCTGGATGTTGTTTTGGCAGATCGTGGGGGGGCATGTAGAATCATCGGAAGCAGCTGTTGTGTTTACGTGCCTGATAATTCTCCATCTGTGTATGATGCGATTTCCAAGCTGCATAAGATAGCTGCCGAAATACACCCTGACAATGGAACTTGGACACTTTCTGGATGGTTCTGGTCCATGATTGCAACTTGGGGCTGGAAACTGTTGACAATCCTCTGCATACTTGTGGGAGCAATGTTCTTTATATGCTTGTGTATCCAATGTGGCCCTACCTTATGTTCAATGTGTCTATCAGCTTGCTTACCATCGAGGCGAGCTCTTGCCCATGACAAAATAATGCTACACAAAGAGGTGACACAAATTATGTTAATAGACATCGAGGACGAACATCCAGACTATGTTCATTATGAGGTAGATTCAGCTAAACGCTAAAAGGGTCGTCTGTCGTAATTGGCCCGCTTGGATTAGCGATTAGCTGAACCTACACGTTGTCCTCCTTAACTTGGCTATATACGATAAACGCCATTTTGAATGTTGCAGCGGCCATTTTAGACCATGAGCGGCCTCGTGGCCGACGTGCCCTTTAGTCCTTTGTCCGTTCCACTGACCACTCTCATCTGCCCAGCAACAGGCTATTTTTTGTGTTGGTCAAGCCACACATGCGCAGTTCTTACTGACCCGTAAACCCTCAGGAATGTGCCGCTAACTGACCAGCGGGTTTGAAACCCACCAATGAGCTGGCAGTGTTCCAAAACATGACCATATATGTCTCTAAAACTGTGTCTTAACTTGTGCCGCCTATCTTTTATTGCCTCAAAATTGTATATAAACGGGGTCACACCGGTGTTCGGTGTGATACCTCTTGCATTACCGAAGGGTGCTGTTTGAGTGTACCACCACCCCATGGGGTCTTAATAAACTTGTTCTTTGCATTTTACAGTTTCCGTGCCAACAGTTCTTGTGTGTAAGTGGGTAATCTCTGGAGCGTGTAGGCCTTGGGAACCCCGCAATACTTCACTAAGAGTGGCAAATTAAAAGAATGTAATTTTTATCACGCTGGATGGCATATTATACTCCTAGATTGTTGCATAAAATGTATCTAGGAACAAAGTATAGATGCTTTTGGTGCCCTCAACTGAGAGAGGAAGGCTGGCTTTATATCTTTTTTACCTGCCTGATGTTAGCTCAGTTCTGGGAGAGAGCTTTCTCTGCCCTAAGCCATGGCCTACAGAGAAGATTGGACCCAGAGGCGGAAATAACACCTTTTGGCTCAGTAAGGCAGAGGCAAAAATTGCTAATCTCTAAAGGAGAGGAAACATTCATAGCAAAAGCCTTTCTAGTGGCACGATCTTTGATTCTTCCGAATTGGAGGACAACTAAAGTGCCTGCCTAACTAAATTGGCATAATAAAATTATTTGAACAAAAGAATTTGAGGAGGCCTACGCAAAAAGGGTTGGTGCCACTAAAAAAACGATTGCTTTTTGGAAACACATAGATGAAGTAGAAAGCCAAGTAGTTGACTCAGGTTCGAATTCACATGTGTGACAATGGGGTATAAAAACAAAAAAAAACAAAAAAATGTTGATGCACTCTATTAAGATTTAGATCAATTTTATTGGAAGGCAGGGATAAATGCACTTTATGGGTAGTTAAATACACTGCACTTTATCAATAGCACCTTGTTTGCCCGAATCTAGCAACTAAGGTGTTGAAGAATGCGGATTACGTATTCATGAGTGATTCATGGTCCGGAGTGAGATATCAATTGAAGCACTTTATTAAGATATAGAACAAATTTTGGGGGGAGTTCAAGCATTAAAATCTAGATCAATTTTATTGGGCGACAGGAAGAAAGCACCTGATGGGAGTTAAATGCACAGCACTTTATGAGGAAGTATTTAGAATATCGCTCCTGCACTTTGCACTTTTACTTCAGGCTAAGAAGCAATAGGGAATATATCAATGAAGGAATAGTAGATCCCAAAATTACAGGCTAAAAATATTTATGTTTAATGGTGAAACCGGCATTGTGACTATATATATGATGTAATGGCTGTCGTTATGACTCTGCTTAATTGTGACAATGGGGTTAAAAAATGTTGATGCACCTTATTAAGAGTGAGGACAATGTTATAGGAAGGCAGGCATAAATGCCGTTTATGGGTAGTTGAATACGCAGCAATTTATTGATAGCACCTTGTTTGCCAGAATCTAGCAACTAATGTGACGAAGAATGCTGATTAGGTATATTTGTATTTTATATCTTGAGCGATTTATGCAGAAGAGTGAAATATGAGTTGAAGCACCTTATTAAGATATAGAACAAATTTATTGGGAGTTGATACACTGTATTAGGAGTTAGATCAATCTTATTGGGAGTCAGGAAGAAAAGCACTTTGTCTAGGAGTTAAATTCACAGCACTTTATAATTAGCACCTTGTTCAGTCTGAATATAGCAATTACTGTGTTTAAATTGTTTGCTCTATATGTATGAATTTGCAAAATACTGGACTTAGTTTTTAGGATAAGAAGATGTATTTCAAATGTCGCTCCTGTGTGCTGCCCTTCTACTTTAGACTAAGAATGCAATAGGGAATATATAATCGAAGGAATGATGGATCCCAACTTTACAAGCTACAAATAATTATGTTTAATTGTGAAACCGATCTTGTGACTATATATGTGATGTAATGGTTCTCGTTATGATTCTGCACAATAATAAAAAAATAAAAAATCCAGAGGACCTTGGGGAAGAAAAATTTTCTGACATCTCTGCAAAGGTATAGGGAAGGAGGCATGAGTGAAGATGTGCAAGTTACAGAATTAAAACTTAAGTTGGTGCTGAAGAGTTCTCATGGCATGGTCAGCAAGGCTTCGATTGTAGAGGAAATGAGCTTCTTTTACAGATATGTGGTAGCATTTGTGTATTCAAATGGGCCCACTTGACCAGGTCTAGGATATTCCATGTGGTAGCAGTCGATTCATGCTTTGGTAGGCTTTATGAAACTAGCTTGGGCTAGTGGAATGGAAGGAAACCAATTAGTAACAATGCTCACAATTTTTCCTGGGCGAGCAATTCATTCAGACATGTAGTTGCAAGGTGGCATGACGAGGCAGAGAAAAAATGCAGAAGAAACTGCATACTTAAGACGTCAATTTATCAAAAAAACACACTTGGCTTTGTCTGAAAGAGCTTTTTCCAGGCTCCTCGTTCGTCTTGACAGGCATGGTGGGTATGTCAATGAGGACCAGTGTCAGGGAGCTTTCTCTTCTGGTCCTGGGGATTCTTTTGATGTGATTGATAGATCCCTAGACAGAATATGGTCACAATATTGTTTCTAAAGGAACCTGGTGACATGCAGAGGAGTGTTTGATCATGGTATAAAGCAATTCCTCTAAATTCTGAAACCGGCTAGCTAACTGGGCAGTTGTTTTAGTGAGCTATGCCTAAAACTAATTTTCCATGTTAATGTACACCCCAGGTAATCTTAGCGGTCTTTTATTCGATTACATCCCCAAAACAGATCACAAGAAAACGCTGTGGATATGTAAATTCTCACTGTGTAATGGGCACCTTTTACTTTCAAGAACTTCAAGAAACACAATGAACCACGCCGAGCCAGCAGATTCCAGTAAAAGAAAAAATATATTTTAATTTTTTTCTTTTACTTTTTATCTTTCTACATATTTCACTGACAAACACAATCTGTCAAACGTTTATTTTGCTAAGTCGCAAGCTATCACAGACATGGCATGCACTTTCTACTCTGATAAATACCGGCTACATAACTAGGATTACACAAACGAGGGGTAAATGGGTGCTAATATTTTATCCAGTAATAGCTTAATATATACATGAAGCCATGTTACATCATCGTCTTTTCACAGTACTGTGCAAATGCTAAAATATGGCTTTCTTTTACTTTACATAAAAAAAGATAAGACATCCTTGAACAAATTGTAACAAAACATTCCACTTGTTTTCATCGGAAGGCTAATTTTAACCAGTTACTGCTTCATTTGTAAATGCGTAGTTGAGGCTTGTTTCCAGAAGGGGGCATTAATTACCAAGGCACGACGTTCGAGTCACACTTTTTTCAGCTTCAATAAACCATGCTTTTTTGGTTGAAAATCAATCCCCACGGGTCATACAGGAGGACGCACAATGTACAAAAGGCATGTGAGCACACCAAACTGCTGTAAAAAATGGAAACCTACATTATACAGTGATGCGTCTTCAAGCAGGGTTTTTGGTAAACTGTTCAAACAAGTAGCAGAGCAAGGAACAAGGCGCCTGAGGAAGAATAATCGTGTTTGCACAATATTTTCACTCCCACACTGTTGCGGACTATGTACAGTTTTTCGGTGACTAGTCTGCTGCCGCTCGTTGAACATTGTGTTTCGTTGTCGGAGTGCGTGTGCAGCTTGCTTCTACATCTAAAGTGCGTGGTTAGCTGCATGAGGCAAGAGCTTCAAATTCGTCGTCGCCATGAAGAGAGAGACCGGGAGTGCCCGGGGCAGAGTTTTGCTCTAAGGTCAGATATGGCCTGCTTCCGGACCCTTTCCGAGCATGGCGTGGCTTCAAATTTTAAGGAATGGGTTTAGAACACAGATTACAGTCGTATGAAGACACGCAGGGATCCGCAGTATGTTCACCACCTTTCCCGACTCAGCGTGTGCTCGCTGTAAATCTCTATAGACACAAGTTGTCAGTTCTGCTGCACCACGGTCCATTGGTTGACTTCCTTGTGCTATGTGTGAAGTCACGTTACAATCTTATCCATGCAAATACTTAGAATTGAAATGTCTATTTACCACAAAATACTTAACAGTCTACAAACATGAGATGACGCCTGGGAGAACCCAACAAGCTGGTTAAAATTAATCCAATAAGGCAACAGACCCTAAAACACAGCAGCGTGGAAAACTGCAGAAATCCTGGAATTCAGAGGCCATTGTCATTCCCTTGATGTTTACAACACAGTCGGACGGCTTTAAAACACTGGAGTGAGACCATTCACAGCCTCCTCACTGACAGGTGATTGGTTTTCAATTAATAAATTCAAATGTATCAAAATGCCCTGATGCCACAAACTTGGTGAAATAAGGCACTTCCAGAGAAAATTTTCAGAGGGTAATAAAGGGAGGGATTAGTCTTGAAACCAGGCCAACCCACTTGGCTGTGGAGTATTTTCATCCTATGAAAACACACCTTGACAGTGTTCGGCCTAGGGCGTCCATCTTTGTTTGAGATGATGGTTGTATCAGATGCCAATCTCTTTCCTGAGGACACTTTGATGCATGCCAGAAAACCAGTGCCCGCCTCCATAATAGTTCCGGGGAGGCGCAGGGCGGAAAGCGTACCAGGCCAGGATATTGGGTTTAGGCGCTCACTACAAGTCACAGTGAAGAGGCGGATGTAAAATATCAGCTGTTCCTGGTCGCCGAGGGATTGGCTTGTGCTGTTTGTGTTTTTTAGCTTCTTTCATGCTAGTGGAACTAAGAATGTACATTGGTGCAGGAGAGGTCGTTCCTTATGATTTCGTTTACTGAAAGCAAAGAAAGAAAAATGATTAAAATTAGCAGCAGTGAAAAGATGGAAATGGCGCATAAACATAAATTCTGGAATGGAGCAACTTGCATAATTAGTATCATCAACATGTTCATGTGATTGTTCAACAGGTTAGAGGCTGTGCTTTGTTTAGTTGTTTCAACCTTAATGGTAATGCCCTGGTTACTTACCGGTAATCTTCATTATTCAGAGTCCTAGTCTTCCTCGCCACAGTAAAGTCCCCCCCCCTGTTTTGATCGCTTCATGTTTCTCTGTGGCTTTGGTTACAGGTCTTCTCGGTGGGTGGTCTCTTCTTTTATATGATTGGTTGTTAGAGGAGGTGGCCATATTGGAGGGATGAGAGGCTAGTAAGCTAACTTTTACTTTGGAGTATCTGTGGGATCCCAAAGCTCATGCGTGAATTACTGTGGCGAGGAAGACGGGCAAGGAGGTAATGCAGAGCACTTCTCTTCTAATGACATAAAACATGGAAAACAAAAACAGCGGGTAGCCAATACATATTCCTATGTACAGCAGAAAAGGTCCATGGCATATGATCACTGACAATCTACACAGATCCCCCTTTACCCATATTAAGAGATGGGCCACCGGCCATTTCTGTGGATGGGCAACATCGTCAGTCACCAATTGCTCCCCTTGCTGGGAGGAGTTAAATGCACCACCAAAGTGTAGCCCTTCCGCACTAGGATACCGTGGTGCTCATACATATCATGGAAAGGGAATACAATAAATGTACTTTGCATAAAGCTCCAAAATTTCCTATTGCAGCATAAGGAGTCGGTCTAGACATTTTGAGTGGGGATTATTCACTTTCCAGATGGCATACACAGATGACCTTGACGAAAGCAGTAACACTTGGTAAAAGGTGGAGGTTTTTTCACTCAGTGCTTCTCCGGCTACGATGAATGATATGATGAGAACATTTACTTAGAACACTGCTCTGACAGACCCTTCTAAAGGTGCAGGTCTGGCCAATAGCAGAGAGAACGACTCATTTTTAGCATTTGAGAATGGCTCCTGACCGAAAGTGTGGTGCACGGTGAGGGAAAGCGCGGGGGTAAGCGTGGCCAACTAGTGTCCACATTTGTGTGTGTTTATGTGTGTGTGGCAGGGGGAGGTGCTCTGCTACTTCTTAGATGCTACGACCAATGCCTTTCTTTAACTTCGTCCATTCATTTCACAATATATCATTGTTTACCAGCACAGTTTGGTGACATCTTGAGATTGTTTCTTGGGGGATGCGCAATCGTAACTGAGAAGTGAAGGATATAAGATTTGTCAGTGAAGTACAGAAGGACAGAAGCCCAGGAGCAACAGATTTTACAAGTAACCCTGATGGACACCTTTGAACAGATAGCAGTAACATGCTTTTATAGTTACCCAAGAACGCTTATACAGAGAGAGGTCCCGGATTCATAAAACGTCCGTTTTTTTCATTGAGCCAAACTCCCTTTCTCTATATGAGAGCTTCAGTTGAGTGTGAGATCCAGAGATAAGTATTCTTTCAGGTAGATTGACAGGATTCAACATTTAAGCAGCACTTGGGTAATATTGAGGCTTACTCGGGACGACTACCTTGTAGGTGGGCAGCACAGATAGAAATACTAAGAGAGAACATGGATGACAAGTTTTATGTGAAGTGTGATTAAAATCTACGAAAAGGAGCCAAGCAACTGCGTGGAGGAACATTGTTTTTAATAGATCATGAAGAGAAGGGTTAGCTGAAAAGAATTGAAATTGACAGTGACCAAGCTAGAAAGACCAAGGATGTGAATGAGGTACAAAAATTAGATGAAGGAAAAATATATTGGTCTTGTTCAGCAACTAAAGTTGAAAAGGGCAATGATTAACCACTAAGGAAGAAACATCTGTTACATTGCTTTACAAGTGTGACATTGTGTAACTTGAGTCTCATGTAGTGTACTTCTGGTTGTGTATTATCTCTTAGTAGTTTAAATTGAATGAACTGATTCTTCCCATAAGTACTGTACGTTTGTGTATGCCAGCACGAGAGGAATGATTGGTATAAAGGGTACCGAGTGTTGTGTTTTCAAGGGAATCTATTGTGGTGTATGCAGTACAAGTGACGTATGATTTGGTAAGATGAAGTTGTCGGTACGCGGAGGTAGACGCATATAAGATCAGCAACCTATGAACTGGTATGTGGTGTACAGTACGTTGTCCATGGGAAGCATATGATGTGTGATGAAATGTGATTCATGGTATTTGGTATGAATTATGTGAGGTATGATACCAGGGCGAAGATGGCAGACGGGTAGCATTCAGTCACACTGCTTATATTAGGGTTTGCACAGAGCCCAATAATGAAAGGAAAAATAGTCAAACACCACAGGGCTTAGATACAGGGGGATACCCCTGCAAATATAATACAAATATTCTCTGAAAAAAATGAAGGTACGCATAGTGATATCCTCTCCCATATTTAAAGCCTGATTCGCAAACAACTGATGCACCCAATTGGAACACATATTCCATGAGTCTGATTCAAAGAGTAAGCAGATATCTGCGACCGCAGATGGAGAAAGCACTGTGGCATAGCACTGTCCACCAGTCCTGTAGATTGTTTGCAGAATGCAGAGATATGAATGGGGGAGGGGGGTTGCAGGGAAAGTGCCCATATAAAATGCAGCAACACCTACTAATCTGTGTATTTGTAGTATACTATGCCAAGGGGCTTTGGACGCTAGGTTTGCCGGAAAGTAGCATTCCTAGAGACTGTCTGACTACAGGGAGGCTCTATTTACTTCCCTCTATGAGACAATGAGCTGTAGACTATAGAGTATTACTAGACTACTGTCAATTGAACTCCTCATATAACTTGTTCTGTGCGTTTTCTTCTTCATTTCTTTCTCTCACTCTACCTATAACAATATTCAAAATGGACATAAGAAGGATGGGGACCATAACAGGGATCGTGATTAATTCTATTGAACTGTGTAGGACTTCTTCCATGGACGAAACATGTTGACTGAAGGACATGGTAATGATAAAAGTTCCTGACATTTCTTGCTTTGGTTTTAGCTTTCTCAGTTGCATCTCTATTAAAATTCATAGATAGTTTGATACTCCATCTCGCAGGGATCTCATTTTAATACACATATACTATTCTTCTAAATAAGAGCTACCACTATGCTTACACCTATGCATACTTACTGGTCCTGAGTGCAGGAGGGAACTTTTGATGAAGCTATCACCATTGGTGGATAAGGGTTCCCATCCTACCCTATTTTGCATCCAAGATAGTTGTTGATTCCATGATTTTCTAACGAAGCGGGTTCCCTATAAGTTTGTGGTCTTTGTATAAATCTGGGGATATTCACAAACCTATCACATGTTATTTTTCACTGTGCAATTACACATAGTACTGTAAAAGGGAATTCTACTAATTTCCCTACAAGGAGGGAGAGAGAAGATGCCTCTCCGATATTCCATGCGCGATAGGGGAAGAGTCTTACTCATAAAGAACAACATAATATTGAGAAGATAAATGTACAACTAATTAAAGACCAAATAATTACTGATGTCCCTTGTTATAGTTGGCACATCTTAGTACATTTTAGATTACACCTTTGTATAAGTTGAATGTTTCAATCAGTTTCTTTGCTTTGAAATAGCCAATTGCACTGGCAGTGCTCGTTTCCAATGAGATTCTCTCAATAATGTTGGCCAATTCTCTGAAAGTCACCCCTATCAGAAGTTGTGTTTTGGAGGCATAATGGTTGTCACTGTTTCGATGACTATGTGACTAGCGCACCGATTGAGTGACTTAGTTCACAACTGTAGGTGTTATGGACCCAGGATCCTTTTGTTTTGCACAGGTTTTTAAACATCTGATAAAGTATCAGAATAATAAAATATAGGAATAAGGTTAGTATCCATAAGAGCTGGTCTATTATGGATAAGGCGGTAAAAAGCAACAATGATAGTCTGTTTGGCTCCCTTGTGAAGCAGACGTATGGCGATAAAACGCACTTTGCTGGCAAAATGGATTACGCAAATTAATCTATCTGTAGTTCAATTCTTTAGCAAGTGTGAGGACCATAATCGCGAATGTTCTATGATATGCATCCCCATATTTTGAGGAATTTACCAATAAGAAGTAACTGCATGATAATTTACTGATAATACACACTGCATCCTGATTGGATAATCCTCTACCAGAACTTCTCAACCTTACTAAGGGTGTAAATATAAAAATTAATACGCATCCTTACGAATGACTCAACAAGAGCAAAGAATAGACACAAAGTAAAGTGTGATAGTATCTCAGCACGCCTCTTAGTATAGAAAACAAAATAAAAGCATAATCCTTAGGGAAACTATGTTCGGAATTTAAAGTAAAGCAGATCAGCTAGCTAATTTAAAATTATCTGCTGTGACAGTGGTCATTAGTATAAAACTCTGGGAAACCAAGGTTCGAGCCTCGGGGTCGACTTCACATTCTGTGATTCTGGGCAAATCACTCAATCTCCCCGTGCCTACTAAAAAAATGAATGTGTCCTTATGTAACGTCCTTATGTAACATAACTGGTGCTCATGTGAAGAACTCGAATACCTTCGGGTCAAGCTCGCGCTATATGAATCTGCAACAAACAAAAAACGACTCCAGTGTACGTGATGGGGGCCCCTTTGGAGGCCAACAGGTCCGCCATGTTGGAATGACAGGCAGTCATCACTTATTCCCCAAGATAGACACTCAAGTTCGAGGTCCCTCTTCAGAAATAATATAACAATGAGTGGGTCGATTTCGACAAGTGTGTCAGGCATATTTCAGAAGTTGTTCTGTAGGGGACAACCAGGGTTCTCGTGGAGATCTTAGAGATAAAGGATGGCGGTAGAAACAGTGCCAGTGGGGGTGCTCTTCATTTGGTGGCCCCTACAATGACGTTGAAACTGCAAATACCTCTTTCCCTCACATTCTACAAAAGGCAGGAGAAAAAAAAGAGGAGGGCAAACAGGACATGTGTCCATTACAATCCTCCTCTAAATTAGGCCAAAAATTTCCATCAGGACGACGCAGCAAGGATGGCAAAATGTAATACTAATACAAGCAAGAACAAGCATTGGCAAAGCCAAAGGTCTTGTCTTGGTGAGTTGGTGCAATAGTTACATTTTTAAAGAAAAACGATCGCACACAATTTTAATAGAACAGAAAACTTGTTTTCTTGTAGGCATGTGTACTACCTTATTTTAGTTTTAATGCACTTCACAAGAAATTATTATACTTATTGGGACTAAAAAGATATTACTGAAGTGCAATTCTTTTTACATGGATGGACGGACACATGTGAAAGTTGATGTAGACTGACCCATTACCAAGGGCTTTAAGTGGGCCGGGTCCCTCCGGTGCTAAGCACTGGCAGTTCTTGAAAGCAGATGCTAAGATGGGTCTCTATCGGGCTCTCCATTTTTACCTTCAGGATGTGGGAAAAAAAGCTAAACTCTGCAATAGTATCATTTGTCACTGCTTTTAAAGTAACTTCAAAGAGACTCATTTTTCAGTTTTATATTCTGCAAACTTGGAGTGCTTCACATGAGCACCAGTTACATTTCACATGGACATGTTAATGTCTTGAATCACAGGATGTTGTTCTGATGTGAGCCTTCAACCTTCTTTCGCAGCTCGAAAGTCGGCAGCTCTAGCCTTAGCAACAACCTCGCCTGCAAGAATGGAGGCATTTTCAATCTTCTATACAAGGAAGCCATAGTTGTTGCTTATTTATCTTATACAACTAACAAACACTGACAAAGTCAATAGTCCTGATGCGTTGTAGATGCAATGCTACTTGTTATGTTATGTGTCTGGATGACTGGACATAAGAAGCAAAATACCAGTGGGGTGGCACACTATGCCAAGTACAGATTTTAAGTTTAAGAGTTTTAAGTCACGCCTTTAATTACAATGGCCGCGCTCTTATGAGAAACTACCCTGTTTTTTCATCCTACTTAAAACCCTGCCATACCCGTTCCTGCATGCCATGGAGGGTGGATGCTGAATGTGAATGCCATATGAACAGACCGATATATGACCTAAAGCCCCTCTATGCCCGTATATATGCATCCTTTTTCAGAGTTTTTGTGATTATATGAGGATGCTGATACCAATAAACGACGTGGATTACATTGTGAAATACAGCACTTTTCGGTTTCAGAAAGTCTCTCTCATATACCTCGGCCTTGGTGACAATGCACTTGCTATACTAGAGATGACTATGCATATGATGTTATTCCATTAGGGTAAGGGAATATCTGAATCTTTCTTTTAAAAACGCCTAATTTGCAATAACTATTCCCTCCTCAATTCTCAGAAGAAGGACCTTTTGTACTCCTGTAAAAAAATATGAAAATGCTTAAGAATTTTCAAAAAAAGCCATCCATCCAGACTACCTTACAAGGCGCGGTTGTGCTATTTCCTCCGCAAAAGGAGGAACTTTGGAACTACTCAATACAAAAATTCCAGACAACCATAGAAAAATACCTTTTTTATGTGGATTCATAAAATGACTAACACATCAGATCGTGTTCTGCTCTTATATTAGGAAACTGGAGGAAGTGAACAGTATTGCCAACAGAAAAACAAAACAGAACTGTATCTCTGCATTAGCCAGTATGGCTACACTGCCACTGATAAAGCGTGTTTTCTTTACTTCTGTCCCTTCTTTTGCTGTGTTTTCCCTGTAGATTGTCAGGCCATCTAGTTTCCCACACTCAAATTATGTCCATTTATCAGCTTGTGTGCTTTGGCAGAGGTACAGGAAATGACTGAACCTGGCATGGGCCATCCACAGTGGACTGCACAACATCCCTTCTGTTTCCAGCCTCTCCCCCACCCACGGCTGCCACCACCATCCGATCTGGAGTGAGATACTCAAAATGTCACCAGCGGGCTGTCGCTGGATGTGTCCGCTCGCAGTTTTCCTAACATTATTTGGAGAGACAGAAGCACTGGCTGACGTCACGGAATGCGAAAGGGGAAGGCCCAGGGTCCCCCTTGGCCTGCGAGCTGCTGTGCGCGGCCTGTCGAGATAGCTGCATGTGTTTGTTGGCAAGGTCCATGGCTTTCAGAAACCAACTTCCTGAAATAATTAGGCGTGCGTCTTTAAAAATATAATTATCGTACATTAATAAGGGATTAATAGAGAGGGAGGGAAACATCTATGAATTAACAGGAGGAATGGTTTTCTTCCATGGAAACTGGTAAACAGCCAAGGGATTCATGTGGCCTCTGGTCTGCATGTGGATTTGAAAGGATGCATTTCACAGTCTTGCAAATTCTCAAACTTTAGACAGAATCATGAAGTTTATGGTATCTGTTGACTTGCAACATCTATATAGTGCTTACTGCCCTTTGTAGGGAGCTAAAGCACTTGCCAACATAGGTAGCATGCTACACCGGGAATGGTGTGTGGTTGGAAGTGTGCTGTATTTGTTTTGATCCTACATTGGGAGTGTTTTCATGTTGTGTGTGATGACCACCGAGATGCGGTTATCATGTTTATGGGACACAGAGCTTAGCAGTGTGGTGGAGAATGAGGTAAGAGAGAGAGATGTGCAGTTCAAGGTTCTCAATAACCTGGTAGCTTTGAGCAGCTCTGCGGGTCCCTTTATATTAATTCTTATGATCATAGTGCTGTTTACTGCAATGGGTTGTTCATTCAGAGATATTTTATTTGAAGTTCATGATCCTCAGCAGGCACAGATTGGAGGGAAACATGGTGGAGAGATCTGCTGGGATGAACTTTGTTAATATTATCTCATATCTGATTATCATTGCGAGATGTTAAAAGTGGTCGTTTTGTGTAACTTGTCTAGACCTACAGTGGTGGACTAAATAAAAGTCCTCCATTGGCCAGTGGCATATGACAGCTTTCTTCAATAATTCCATGCCTATTCAGATGGCAATGGATGGTTTAACTGCTGTAGACCAGTACAATCCTCGGTGATGGATATGATACACTTCAATTCTATCTTATGTAAGTGTAAGAGTATCAAGCAGAAGAAGGGAATATCTATGCAGCCTATACGAACTACAAACGACTGCTCGACCTCTGAGTGTTATGGCATTAGTATTCGAACATCAGATGTTGAGCACTCCATTGTAGACAATGGACGGCTCCGGACTTCTACTAGCTGGTAGAGCAACATTCCAATGTTGTTTTCCTTTCACAGCTGCTGCTGTGAACAAAGGCCTCTCAGAGCCAGAGTATTTAAACCCACTCGGGCTCCGAGAGGCCTTTGTTTTTACTAATTAACACATTCTACCCTCTGGGGGTGGAATGTTCTAATAGGCTCAGAGCCCTCCCAGCGGGCTCTATCGGCCAATAAAGTCCCGCTCCCTTGTTAAAGGCCCTCACCTTCAGCTCGGGTCTTTAACGGTGGAGCGGGCCTTTAATGGCCGGTAGAGCCCACTAGGTCGGGCTCTAAGGCTATATTAAATGTGGGCCAGGAAGGTTTTATATTATATTCTATTGTAACTGCAAGCATATACTGGTTATCACCCGCAATGAGGCACTGAAATGCCTTACAGTTGGCTGCAGACTGCCCTCGAACTCAAGGTTAGTGGGTTTTTTCCCCAGTGATTTTCGTTGCTTATTGAGATTAGTCATCTGTTTTTAAGGAAATCATTAAATGCATTTGCTCCTGTTTCTGTATGGTTGATTAAATTCAGAATATGAGAAGAGGAACTGATATGCTAGTAATTATGACAGCACTTCAATTCTAAAAAAAAATAAAGATACTAAAATAAAAAGTACGTGCAGAGGCATCCAACAATGCAGAATATGAAAGCCATATACCAAGATAATCCAGTCTTGAGTTCGCTTCATGCCATATCTCAATCTTGCAGGTCATTTTCCATCCCTGCTTTCAAATTTGTTCAGTTTTTTTATATTTTGATTGTTCCCTTTTTCTCTATTCTGTGTTTTTGTCTTTTGATCTGGGTCAATGTCTGATGAAGAAAAATAAGCCCTGGACCTCAGAAAAGAGCACCAGTGGCAATCACCTGCAACCATGCACACCAATTAGGTACGGGGTTTCAATTTGTCAGTGACCTACACAAAGGGTCAGACAGGCAGGGATGAGTACAAGTTCATCTTCTACCTCAACAGCTCTTGTGAAGACCAAAGATGGACACCTTAGGAAAAACTGGAACTGTGAAGCTCCACCGTGAATAAAATATTTTGCAGCCTACCTTTTATTTATCTCACGGCTATCTGCTGTCTTCTCTCTCATAGTTCAAATGCTTACTGCCTTGGTATTCCAATGTTACTACCATGATGCAGTTAGTTGGAATATAAAAACCATGAACCCGAATTGCATTTTTTTTTAAGTCTCAAATCTAGTTTTTTGTGATTTTTCCTAAACTTAGAGTACGTCTTCAACTTTTAGGGATGCATGAAAATTCGCAGCCTGAAAATCTATGAACTTCTGCTCCACTCCTAGGCAGAAAATGCATGTAAATGTGGCGGGAATGTACATTTACAAATGCAACTTTTTCACGTTTTTCTTTGTGCAGAAACTCTTTCCTCACCACTGCCATTCCATTGTGGGTTTCTCTTCCCATGTTTCCTTAAAACACAGTTACTTTGGACTTTTGGCAGTATCATTTGAAGCGTTTCCATGGCTAGAATTGATAGGCAAATTGTGTCTGAATACCTACAAAAGTGAGTGTTTTGGTGTTGCATTTTGTCTAGCCATTCCTGCTGACACAGCGCCTTCCTTTCCCAGCCCTAAACTTAAAAAAGCAGAAAATCCCACATTGTGCAGTATTTTCCACTACCTTAAGTGCATTTTAGGGTCCCAATTTTTCTGTTATCTTGATTCTGTGAAACACTCTACTGAATTTGTCTTTTTGGTCCCCGAAATTGCACCTGGATGCACAAATATCTTGGTGGCAGTAAGATAGTTCCACAGCACTCTTGTAGGATACACATCTTTGGCAAGCTAATGATGCAGGAAAGACAATAATAGCATCCTTTATGTTGTCATATAAGATAGCACGTGATCTTCAAGTACCACTCAATATGTAGTGTAATTTATAGGCAGTAAACTTCGTGTGCAACACTTTACATGGCTGCAGTAGTGCAAGCGAGCTTTTATTTATCAGATACCAAATGAATGTAAGGAGCATATATATGTTGCAGATACCTTTGTTCTCTGCCAGGTGACCTGTGCTACAAAAAAGGGACAGGTATATTCAAAGCGAACCAAATGTTCTTTTTTTCGGATTTGAGTGAGTCATAAAAGTACAACAGAACATAAAATACAAACATATATTTAAAACTTGGCTAATAACAATACAAATTGATAATAGATAATATATTCACTCATAAATAAACACGTAATCGAAGTTCATTTCCAAAACCTTTTCTGATCTTCGAGGCAACGGGGAAAAAAAAACTACGGCCAAACATATACTTTTCAAGGGAAGCTGCTATATTAAAATCATAGCCTATTATTGAATTCGAGTATTTAGAGTTTTCATTACAGGCTGTGCTTTAAATGGGAAAAATATGTGCAGGTACTCATTAAATTAAGTTAGAGGTGTAGTGAGTGGGCGGGGCTGGGGGCGGGCTAAGGGCAAGACATGATGATACTTAACAACTCCTATAATAGTTGCAGCACATACCAAAACACATGAGAAATGTGTTTATATAAACAAAGCAGGTTAACTTATTACACAGAATGAAAAACAAATGCAATAATATGTTAACATTTCATTTTTTTTGCAATAGTTGCACTTTCTTAATGCCATACTGTTAATTACTGTTGTTTGGAAAAATACTATATATTTTTGAGCACGTGAGTAGGAAGAAACTGAAAATATCCCCACTTCGAACTAAAGCTCTTATGGCACCAAGCAAATGAAGCAACTCATCATGACCCTCTCCGGAAGATATCTCTTGTCTCTTCCATCAATCTATCCATTCATTCTTTCATCCTACCATTTACCTGCTAATGTCCACCATTTATTAGTCTTCCATCCATCATTCAGTTTTTCCACCCTTCCATACCAAACCTATCCATCCATCCCCGAACCTGTCCATCCATCTTTTCACTCATTCATCTCTTTATCCACCCTTTCACTCACAATCCTTTCACTCATCTATCCATCAACCCTTTCACTCCTTCATTCCATCCACCCTTTCACTCAATCCCTCTTTTCCTCATCCATCATCCACTCTTTGTTATGTTATGTTATGTTAATATGAGTTTTTTTAGAGCGCTCAGCTACTCAAGAAGAGTGTCCCGGCGCTGTAGAACAAATAAGCACAGAGCAGAAAGGAGAGACAGAATTACTGTCCAAACAGCCATGTCTTAAGATCTTTCATCCATCCTCCCTGCCGTTCATTCATCCATCCAGTCTTTCACTTATCCACCCATCATCTGCCCTTTTATCCAATTATCCACCCTCTTTCGCCCATCCATTCTTTCACTCATCCATCCATTCATCCATCTATACATCCACCCTTTCACTCACCCATCCATCCACCAACCCCCCATTTTACATTACTTATGAACCTTTGTAATAGAGCAGACATGTACGCACAAAGTGCTAGCTGTTTTCTTTAAAATACCTCCAGTGTCTTGATTCACTCTCTCTTTCTGTCGCTTTTTTTCTTACAACAAACAGGTATACAAATGCAGGCAAACACACATACATAAGCAGACACACAAAAGATTCAGGGATGATAAAAGCCATTTTATACTCTTCACCAACCATGGCTTTTTTAATTGCCACTACCAGGGGACTGCCATGATTCCTGTGTTTGCACAAATGCACGTCAGAGTGTGAATGTGATTGACAGCACAGAGCCTGAATGGACCCTGCTGTGTCAAGCTCAGTGTGATGGTGAGCACCCGGATATTAGCCCTGCTAAATAGCTCGGCTGGGACTCAGATCGTGGCTACAGAAGCGGCGCCTTGGCTGCCAGAGACACGTTCCACTCTTGCTCACCAGCGCTCACAGCCAAGGAGACTCCTTTTCATGAGTACCGGTACTTTCCTTGGCAGTAGGGAAATGCCAGTACTCAGACTGAGAAATCTAAGAAGTGCCAGTACTCAGTACCATTGAGTACTGGCACATGTAAAACACTGGCTACAGGGATAAAAAAACGTTTCTGTGGAGTACCTTATATTGTGCAAAATAACGATGTATGTAGAATGCATTGTGTCGATACATTGTCACACGGAGGAAGGGCAGCATGACGACCAAGTAGCTGCAACTGGAAATGCAAACAGATAGGGCAGTATATTCAACTTTAAGCGAGTGAGATAAAAGTAAACTTATTTGAGCATACAATAAATAAGATTCAATTTCTCTTGATAAAACAAGAGCAGGGTAGTTCCTTACTGCTTGCTACTCAACACCTTCTCCAGACGTTTTGTCTTGTAATAATAAGACAACATTTCCTTTATTCTGCGTTTGACTGACCCATCAAAATGTTTGGGTACTCAAATAACTGTGCAGTCCAGCTCCACAAAGGGTTGTTTCACATACTTAGGCCAAGGAATGGATGGGCGTTCATAAACGGTAAACAGTCCTTAATGATTTCATGATTTCGAAAAGGCAGTTTCCGCTTTAGCCCAAGTGGAGACTCACAAAAGGATAGGATAACATATTATAAAATCCCTAATGCAAGGTTTATTAGATTCCACATAGCGAATATAATCAGTGTAGATTTCGGGACTGCCAACAGCCAACACAAAAAATGTATTTTCTACTTTCTGGAGGGATTAGAGTTAACATTCCCCCAGACTCCTTCATCATAAGTTCCCATATCTATATGAAGTTAAAATGGTGAGTATCCAATCTCGAATAATATTCTAAAAACGAACGTGGATCTTGTATCTTCTTCCAACTGTGCGCTGTAAAAGTTAATTCAATATCACCATGCCGATAGTAACTATGTTTCTCCTACCGGTATTCTCAATAGATTGGCGTCTAGATATGGGAACTTATGATGAATTGCCCTGAGGAAGTCCGGGGTTGATTGAACACAGGACAAAACACGTGTTGGCTAGTGGCAGCTAATTCTGTTTCTCTGACGAAGTACACAAATCGTTTAAATAAAGAAGAAATTTGTGAAGATCATCTTGTCTCTATGAACTTTTTACTTGGAATTTGAGCTCAGGATATACCCTATGTTCTCCTTTATGGTGTGGATTCTCCAGTCCTTCTGGTGAATGTTGAATGGCCATCACTTTATCCTTTGAGCTCTTACTAATTGGACTAAAATTATAAATCTTACAACAATGCGCAATTGTAAACCCAGCCATTCGTCTATTTGTATTTTTCTAG
Organism: Lissotriton vulgaris; assembly: GCF_964263255.1. NCBI lineage: Eukaryota > Metazoa > Chordata > Amphibia > Caudata > Salamandridae > Lissotriton > Lissotriton vulgaris. The sequence goes on along the minus strand of NC_141691.1, from coordinate 1,288,000,813 downwards.
TGTTAGTTCCCCATGGCCCATAACTCATATGATAAGCCTTGGATCAACTAATGTTCAGGTCACTTTCTCCATAAAAATGGTGAAAGAGTCCTTGATAGCGACACAGCATCGTCCATGTATATTATTAATAGGGCTGGTCGATTCCCCAGCTGTAGGAAATCTATTACCCAGGTAATTAAAACATTTTCTAAGCCATTAATGAGTTCCAGAATGCACCTCTGTCTTGCCCCTTTCACCAATCATATTTTCCCTGTAATGTCCTGTTAGGAGAGTAGCTCACCTTTGCCTGAGTTTCTTTATGTAATCTTCTTAAAATGGCGATTAAATGGTTCTGCCTCATGGCGGATTCCATGAGTAACCAGTGTTTAGACCGATTCACCGACTCAAATGTGCACGTTAAATCCATGAAGCCCATGTGAATTGATCCCTTCTTTACCTTAGTGTATACCTCGGTTATCAAATGAAGATTGAAGCATTGGTCCATCGTTGCCAGACCTGGACAAAAGCCATATAGCACCTCCAAAAATACCTTTTATCTGAGCTCAACTCACCAACCTTGAAAGCAAAACTCTGCCTAAAACTCAAGCAGCGAAATTGGGCAAAGCAAGCGAGGTGCTTCATGTCTTCTTTTTTGAAAATCTGAACAACTTCAGACCCAGAGGAAGGGAGGACTCCGATAATAGCAGCCCGAAACACATTTGTTAGCAATGGAGCCCACAAGGGAATGTAACTTTAAAAAAAGTAAACTGGTGCGTCGTCCGGACCCGGGGTATTGCCTGATGGAGGAGATAGCAAGGCCATTGTAGTGTCGTGGACCTGGATGGAGTGGGGAAACTGCTCTACCCCCATTACCTTCAGCCAAAGGATCAAGACATTCTAGCCCTTCAGAAACATCATAGGAGTTCAAAATGTCTAAAAAGTGTTCTATCCACTTATTTGCTGGAATTACTGTCTCTAGAGAGGATAGGGGGGTGTTAATAAAATAAGGAGCACTCACTCTTCGCCAGAATGCAACAGCATCTTTATCTTTGCCCACCTCCTCCAAGTCATGCCAGGCCTTTTCTTTAACTTCCTTCTTCTGTTTTTTTGCATCTGGTTATATAAGGGGTATATTCATCTAAGAAGCCTAATATCAAGCAGAAGACCGTGGAACTTCTTAAAAGGCCATTAAACGTTGTACACCGACCTTGGTACACTTACACTTAAACCAACCAAGCCTATGTTTCTTCATACGCTGGGTTTTACTGGTCAGCCTATAGCTGATAGACTCATTGAGTGACAGGAAGAAGGATATAATGTCATTAGGCTCACCATCTGGAATCAAAAGCATACCTTTGGGACCCCCTGGGGCTGACTTTAGATCAGTTAAAAAGCTGGTGGGTTTCTTTTTATCCCATTCAATCTGGACAACTTGAGTTTTTGAGTATTTGATCAATGAATCACACTTCTGGTTTTGTGTCACTCCTGTGTGGATATTAATTAAGACATTATGGTGGTATGGGAAGCAGAAAATAAAATAAAGTAAATAATGCATCCTGCCCCTTTCCCAGTAAAGGTCGGAAACAAATGGTTGTCTATGCCTTTCTGGTCCAATGCGCACAAAAAGTGATGGATGGAATGCTTAAATTAATCTCAGCCACTGGTAATTACTCGGGCCGCATCCTAGCCCATCGCTATTTTGCACACCATGCCGCCTCAGTTTGGACACAGCTATATGCCAATTAGTCTTGACCCTGCTCCAATGGGAACAGTCTTGCCCAGACTTTAAAGCCAGGCCCTCCCTGAACCAGAACACAATGAACCCAGGACGGTTACTGATGTAACGCTGCAAAAGATAAATTGTATTTCATAATGAATCTATTTTAAAAATCCCAGTAAAAATCATGTTTAAAATGGCACTGACCCTCCCCATCCCTGACTACAAAGCCTTAGGTATATTCATATATCTAATGAGTAGCGTCTGGTTGCAAGGTTCTAAATTCAACAACTACGTTCTGTTTTTAACCAAGGTTTTTCCACTTATGTGCACGTTCACCATATATTTTTGATCATTTATGCACTTGCATTTTTATCCATATTACTTCTCTAAAAATCTCCTCCATTCAAGCTGCCTCTCGGATTGAATCGGTTCTTGCACATTCCTTCAGAAAGAAAGAACTAAATTAAGGGTCGGTGTGTTTTGACATCGCTCCACATGAAGGTCTGAGATACTTTGGCTGTTCAGCCTGGTCGGATCTCCAAAACGAGGAAGACTTCATTGTCGTGACTGCCTCCAAGGTTGTCCTAAGAATGTTCTTTTCTTTCCCGATTAACTTAGATGCCAGTCCCTTTCAATCGCTTACAGTTTCAATGTTCTTCTTCGATTATTGAAAGGCACAATAAAAATGTATGTTGTCAAACTACCGAATCAGAAATCACCAGCAGAAAAGTTTAGTCGCCGTTATACAAAGGCCGATGGCACTTTATTTCCTCAAAACCCAGTCTCTAGGGAAATCTACATTTTTTGTGAACAATTTCCAACATTCCCCTACAAATTCTTTTGTTTTGTCCTTTTTTGTTTACATAAAGGCTCGAGGGCGTTTAATGATAGTAATCTGCGCTCTGGCCGAGCTGCATAATTGCATATGAATGGACATTATGGAAATGCTAATTAAGATTTTATTTCTTTTGAAAGACTAAAGAGTACAGCCCTCCTTCCACAATTGGCACTGCAGGGCACTTTACAATTAGAACTCACGCCAGCACTCCAAAGGCTGGCATGGGACAAGTAAAATACATAATTAAAATAAATACTAATGAAATGATAACTTCATACTATTTTTCGCACAAGGTCGTCGACTTATTTGAAAGACAGATGCATGTTTGTGCCACATAAAGGAGGAGTAGCAGGCGAAGAACAGATGATTAACAGCATTATTATGAATTATTAGTATTATTAGTAATTACTTTGCACTTGGAATGTTATCTATTTATTTCTGGTTTTCTTCTTAGCACCAGGGCGTCAGTGTAAGGTAACTCTTGAACGCAAAGACACTCTAGCGTTAGTGGAAGGTGGATGAGTGAAGTGGGGTGAGTATGGCGAGAGGGGAGGGAGAAGGATGGAGACAATACTGGGAGAGAGGAAAGATTCAGCACATGGGTGGAGTGGGATTAGAACGGAAGGCAGGGCTTTATGTGGGCCGGGTCCTGCTGGTGCTCAGCACCGGCAGTTCTAAACAGCAGGTGCCGAGACAGGTCCCAATCGGGCTCTCCATTTTTGCCCTCACCCTCTGTGAAAAGATACATCTCAACTCTGCAGCAGTGCCAGCCTTCCCTGCCTTTGATGTAACTTCAGAGACTCATTATAGTTCTTTCACAGTCTCATCATTTCAGAACTGAAGCATTTTCAATGTTATAGAAAACTACGCCATAGTTGTTGCTTATTTATCTTATGCAACTAATAACCATTGACAAAGCTAATAGTCCTGGCTTGTTGTAGGTGTAATGTTACTTGTATTATATATCTGGATGCAGTGACAGAATGAGCAAAATACCAGTCGGCGGCACACTATGCTCAGCATAGATTTTCAGTTTAAGAGTTTTCAAGCCACACCCTTAACTACACCGGCCACACCCCTTTAAGAGACCCCACATCCCCCCAGTTTTTTAATCTCACTTTTAAAGCCCTGCAGAGAGGAGTAAAGGGGCGGGAATGGAGGGACGATTGGAGGATGAGAAAGAAGGTAACAGGTGGAATGTAAGTACCAAAAGAAAGAGAGTGAAGGAAGAAGAATAGAGCCAACATTTTGGAGCCTGAAAGTTGTGGATACGCAGGGAGGACGGGAAGAGGTGTGGCGCAGTGGCCAGGGCGACTGACGCCGGACACTGGGGATCACGGTTCGATCCATAGCACCTGCGGCAGGTCAACCCAGCACCATGTGACTCTGGGCAATAGCCCACTTAATCTTCCAGACGGCCCCCAGCGCCGGGATGCCTACGGAAAGCTGTGCACTTTATAAATACTGGATTTACATCAAGGAGCATGCAGAGGAAAGCATAGAAATGCCGGCAGTGGAATGGGTAAAAGGTGTAGGGAGGAGAAATATATGAAAAGATGAGGTGGATGGGTGGGAGTGAATAGAAGAAATAGGGAGCTAAAGATAAAGAAATCTGAGGAAAATTAATGAAAATAAAAGAGGGTCTGAGGCTGGTGAACTGGTCAAGGAATTGAAGTAAAGATATCGGAGGGATGCAGCAGTAGGAAGAGGAGCAGATGCATACATAGAAGGAAAGATGTAGACAGCAGGACGAGGGAAACACAAGGTAACTGTAAGTAAATTTGCATGGCTGTATTTATTATTTGGTGCGTTAGAGCATAGACACAAAGAACAACAAAGTACATCAACAAGTACACAACTGCGAAAGAAGATCTGGCCGAGCCTATAGAACACCATTATAATAGTTTGTGGAACAGTGATGGAAAAGAGAAGTGTGGACTGATGGTGGAAGATGTGATGGTACATGAAGCCTTCACTTCTGTCTTGGAGTTCCCCACAGTTTTCTCCTTTTTTTACTCTTGGTGCTTAATTCATTGGGAAAATGTTTGCTAAATAATGGTAATAGTGATGGCGTAGATTGAACTGGTCAGTCTGTGCTATTAGTACTGTCATTCTTTATGAAACATGTTTCCACTCAAGGAACCAACGCTAAATACAAAAACACTGGCCACTCGATGTACTGGAGTCATTTTATTGATGGAATAAACGTTGGTGTTTCACAATAAGGAGGCTCTTGATGTCTTCTCATACACATTGGGCAGCGTAGGCACTTGCTTATTGTACACTTCGCCCTACTTCGAATTTACACACACACATATATGTACTGAATATATTTCTACAGAAATAATAAAATATTGTTTTAGAAAATAATCCCAACCCCTCAGAGCAGCCTTTCAAGAAGACTTTTCTGTGCCGAGGCTAACATATGCCTGTTATGATAGGAGTCTGACGTGGAACCCCTTAGGCACCCTAAGTGAATATTGCTCCATGATGTATCCACCAGAAGTCAAACAGCATACTGCTCAGGTGTTCATCGGGTAGTGGTGGACAGCATGTAGTAGGCGATAGTGCCCCCAAAGTTTTTTTTTGGGGGGGGGGGAGTTGTCAGTGTTTGCAGAAGTAAGTGAATAGGCAAAGGTGTTTGCTACTAACAAGACTAGCAACAAAATGAGGGGAATGTGCATTTATCATTGACAGCTGAAAAATAAAGCGTTGCCTGTCCCCTCTGCAAGACGACTGAAAGTTAAAATATGAATGAATCGCTCTTTCTCCTTTCTTATACCTTCCTTTCATAATATTTGTTCCTGGACTTGACGCCATATTTTCAAAATGTCACATTTGCCGTGCATGGAATAGCTAGCTGAATTTCCCCTGGATGTAATATTTGGAGAATGCAATATGTGTCATGGACAGAATGCCATGTTTGCCTGAGTGGGATATTCCTGGAATATACACATCTTGGGCATGGCTAGTGCTGCATTAAGATTACTGCAGGCACCACCATAAATACACGCAACATATGCAACAAATGGCCTTAAAAAAAGTCACAAACAGCAAAATGATATTATCCAGGCCAGAGCTGATCTGGGATTGTGCAAGAGAGCTGGGTGTTGTAGTGCACTCAATGTGGTACTAAATAACAGTTTCTGCCCTTTTGGACATCAAGGGTCAAGTTCTCAAAACTGTTTATACAGCTAAATTCGACTTAACTGTGTATAAAAAAATACAATTGGAAAGGTTAATTTTTCCGATCACAGAATCAGGACTGGTGGAATTGTAACATTGCAAAAGGCCTTTGAAAATGCTACATTTCTTCTAACATGGTGGAATTTTCTTAAATGAAAAATATGGTTTAGATGTGGGTTTGTGATCATTCGGGGTGTGGGGGCTTATTGCAAAATAAAGTGTATACCACGAACTAAAATGTTTGGGTATTCACGTTCCAGTATCCCACTATGCTTGACAATGCAGGCAGAAGCACACTGGTCAAGGGCAGGAGTAACTGCATTACCAAGGTGGGAGTGGTAAGGGAACTTCCCCTCCGACCTCCCCTCCAAATATGATGGGTGCAAAGAGCAAAAGGGCCCTTCATGAGTAAAGACATTTTCATGAGATCAAAATACTGCCCTCCTCCTGGGATTCTTTGTGAACCCCTGAAAAGGTAGACATTTCCTCCAGTCATAAGAGTAACAGTATGGGAGTATCTGTCCTCTATATGCAAGCGCTATATTTCGCCCTGCATTGGTACACCACATTCTACCAGCATCCCAAATAACATTAATATTCCTGGATGGCCTAGTGCCTGGAATGCTTCTCTGCGATAGATTCAGCCATCTTCAGTATCAGGCTACTAACGGAACTCCATTTTAAGCCCGAGCAAACGGTATCTACTTTGCTGACCCTTCTGTAGTTTTGAGTGTCTTAACTTATCTTCCTCAAAAGTTCAGTTTTGACAGACTCATTAAAAAGAACACCTACTAGGACAATTTGTTCACTTTTTTCTTGTTATGGGGAACTTGTAAAAGTGTGTTTGATGGACTCAACGATGCAATTTCAACAGCAAACATATGCTAGGAAATATTCAATTTATTTTACACTGAGCGAGCGGAGGGCTGAGGATCCCAGGCGATGAAGCAATGACTGAACTAGGAAATATTTACTGTTATGGGTGCAAGAGAACTAATGTTTCCCTTTTCCGCACGCCTACATTTTGTGATACATCTACATCAGGAATCTCCCACAAGTAGCGTGGGAGCTACTCATTGCTCATCAGTACCCTCAAAGTAGCTCTTAGAGTTGAAGACAAGCCAAGTCAATCTCAAAGAGTCTATTCATATTAAAGTTAGCCGCATTCACCACAAAAACCTTAGAGTGAAAGCTAACCAAACCAATGGCAGAGCCTTATAATAAACCTCAAACACACAGGGTGTTGACTTATGGGGTCTGCCATATGACCATCTGTATTCACTCGAAATCTAAGTCACAAGGAGATTGGCCATGACATACGCTGTGCTCTATCAGTCACATCATGCATGTGAACAATGTACTATCAAAGAAGAATGGCAGCAGCAATCAGCGCTGAACCACCAAAATGTGGGACAGCAAGAGCCAGAGTCAAAATGTGTTAGTTGGGAGCGTGATCAACCCAAGAACTTAGGTGAGCAGGGTATGAATCCAGAGGAAAGAAAAATTAAGAGCCTCATCATAAGGGTTTTATCTCTGGCACAATTGTGTCCATTCACGGCATAATAGTGCCAATGGCATACTAATGGTCATCCTTGACTATAATGGCCATTAGTTAGTCTAGTTGTGTCCTACCGGCTGCTATTATTGACATATTAAGAGCATCACTGGCCTACATTTAGCTACTTCTGACAGGATGATGACTGTTCCTCGCATAATAATGTGCTTGACTGATATTCGGTGAGCATCCCGGATGTTATGGCGTTCAGCCTTGGCACAATGGTGGCCCTGGTATAATGGTGGCCATTATTGGCATAACATAGGCATCCTTGATGTTATGGTGAGCGTCTCTGACCTATGTTTGTAATACTTCTTAATAAAGACAGAATCTGTTCATGTGAGGCATTTTTACATTGTAATGCTCGAAGAAAATTACAAGCTGATATTTGATGACTGTATTTTCTAAACATAAAAACTGATATTTTAAAGGCAAACATTATGATTTTTCAGGAAAGGTCTTCTGAAAAATGTTGTTTGTTTGGCCAAAATGGAAAGTGAGATACATATTTTCAAAAATGAATATGCCGACAGAGTAAAAATATTGCATTTCTAAAACAAATTTAAAGTTGATAGTTGAATGATAATTCAGGCTGAGTAGGGGGGACTTACTGCTGTGGTTATGTCTTTTGTGCTGCAGAGCATGTGATGATTGGAATGTTACTTAAATCCCTGCAGTCTGGCAATTGGGCTCAGGTGGAGTTAGACAAGTCAGGATGGTTGTTCCAAAGAATCTCTATCGACAATGGGCAGCGTCAGCGGTGCGTTTTAGCACCCATACTTTTTAGTCTATTTTTGGCTAAACTTCCAACAGTTATTTCCCAATCAAAGTCTTTCTCGCCTAAAATTGGGGACCAGCATATTGCTTGTCTACTCTATGTAGATGATGTGGTATTATTGGACTACACTCCAATTGGTCTGCAGAGGAAAATCAACCCATTGGCCTCTTCCAGTGAGTAGAACAAGCTTCGCGTTAATCTGGAAAAGACGGAAATTATGATTTTTGGGGAAAAAGTGCAGAGTTTTTCCTGGTATCTTAATTCTCAGGTGGTGGAACAAGTGGATCAGTATAAATACCTGGGTTTAAATTTTAGGAAAAATCTGAATTGGGGCGCGCATTGGGATGCCACTAGGCATAAGGCCCTCTTACACGCAAGCTGTTTATCTGGATTCAATGGCAGATTTGGGGGCCTATCCCATATCCCATTATTAAAGGCCTATGAAAGGAAGATCCCACAAATAGGCCTATATGGAGGAGAGATATTTTCTCTTGATCCAACCTATGAATGGGACAGACTGCAAGGGGTAGTGCTTAAAAGACTTCTATCACTCCCACAAGGTACCATGGTCCAGGCTATAAGGAGAGAGTTCAGTCTGGTATCTTGGAACATGGTGGCCGCCATTCAGGCTCTTAGATACTTCAACACCCTGCTGGTGAATGATGAGGTGGTTAAAGTATCCAGATTGTGTTGGGAAGAGAGCCAAAGCAGAAAGGATGTGGGCAAAGGCCGTTAGAACCAGAATGACTGCAAAGAAGAATCTCCATTTAAATAGTGATACAGTCACATCCTGGCTCACTTTCCCAGGCAAACGAGTATTGAGAGGATCTGCTGCTATGGTGTCACAACAATATGATTTATTATATTTAAAGAAGAAATCATCTATTAGCTTCTCGTTAGAATCACTTGGCCAGGATTGTGTTTTCCCTTATTTATCACAGTTACCAGATACAGGTTTGAGAAAAGAAATCCTAAGGGTTCGGGTGGTATCTATTCCAATCTATTCATCCCACCCATATAAGACAGGGGTGCAAAATATTAGTGGTCTTTGTCCCTGCCCTTTGAAAGCCAAATGCACTATTACGCATATTCTTATGGACTGCGCTTTTTATCTTGCAAATCGGATCAAGTTTTTAAGCCCTTTGTTTTTTAAATATGATGCTCTTCATAGGAACAAAGCGTTGTAGTTACTGTCTGAGATGCGATAATTAGATGTGGCAGTTGGGATGCTCGGTTCTTACGATCTGTTAAACGGAATTTAAAAAAATGAAATGTAATGGGGATGGGGCGGTGAGGAGGGGGTTCATTTAAATGGTTTTAATTAATGTGTGTTTTTTTAAGAATGTTTTATGGACAATTGTCTAAATAAACTTGTTTTTGAACCAAAGAATGTTACTTCATTAGTCAGGTGGAAGCATTTAATACCGAGAAACGTTTTCCTGGCATTTCTGTTGGTAAAGTTGTCTGGAATGCCTGGGTGGTTACTACTAACAATCCTGCTTAGGGTGGTCACAGTGTAATGTAACATATGTTTTCCTTATTTTAAAGTGATAGCATATGATAATAGCTCAGCAAGACTTTCCTTGAGCAGTAGTAGCTCTCAATACAGAAAAGGTTGGAGACCCAAGATCTACCTGAAAATCTATTTCATCAATTGTTTTTCTCTAGGTCAGCTGACCTCTCTGTTCCCTGATCACTTCACATCATCCTTTTTGTGTTCTTTGTTCAGCCTATTTCTTTTTCATTCTCACATGTGAACAAACTGTGGAATTATCCTTCCTGACCTTCTCAATCTACTACTTTATTATATAAATGTTTAACTCTATTGCAAAGCTACTATTTTGACTTGGTCTATAATGCGTTTCATAATTCCATTTACATTCCAAACAGTTTCTTATTTCTTGGACTTATTGAAAATGCTTTGGAGTGAATCTCTTTCTGTTACCTGACTTGGGTGCCTACATATGTTACATATATGAAATACACAGGGTTATAAGTAACACTTTACAAAAGCTAAAAATAAGAAAAGAATTATTTTTGAATACTTTTCATTATATTTTATATACATCAAAGTACAAACATACATTGTTAACAGTATACCAGCACTGTAATATCCAGGTCAGTTTCATGCATATATCGATCAATGTAATAACTCCAAAACAATACACCTGTCTTTTCCCCACCCCAGTATGAGTTATGGTTCACCATCGTCAGTCCAACATGGCTAGTGATAGATAGCCTGTGTCTTGTTCTCAGGTCCATAGTTGGGGCCAGACTGGCAGTAGCGGGCATCGGGGATTTCCCCAGGAGGCTGGAAGGGTGAGGCAGAGTTTGCACCAGTGGGGGCCGTTTTTGTACAAAAGAAGTGGGGGGGGCTGGTCTATCAACATTGCCAGGCTTGCTTTGGGTTCCCAGTCCGGCCCTGTCCATAGTAGGCCTTTCATGGTCCCCAAACTTCCTAAAAAATAAACACTTCTCAAACTGAACAGCTAGGATATGGCCCGAGAACATTCACCTTAACACAAGGGGTAACGAGAGGTCTTGGCTAGGTGTACTGTAGTGTTACACCACTGCATTCGTAATGCATAAACACTTGCCAAGGGACCAGCTTCTGGGGATACTAAATACAAAGGCACACATAAATCATATAATTGTGCAACAATATAACGAGAATAACGTGAAAGAGTACAAAGGGGATGCAGGGGAGGCAGACAGAAAAGACTGCAGCTACTGGGTAGGCAAAGAGCCCTGGCTGGAGGCATTCCCCTTGTACCAAGGAGTGCAGTACAGAGTGGAAAAATAAAGAGGGTGGGAGTAGGCAGAGGATACGATTGAAGTAGTGGCCACAGAAAGCGAGTATAAAAGAACGTGAGAAACAGCAGCAGTAAAAGAAACATAAAAGGAAGGTCTGGGGGGTGAGGGAGCGTGGAGAGAAAGAAGGTGTACCGAGAAAAAGTGAGAGAAAAGAAAATGAGACAGGGTGAGAAAGAGGAAGAGAGAGGAAGAGAGAGTAAGAGAGAGTAAGAGAAAAAAAAACGAGGCAGACAGCAACATGTAAGGGGAAGGAGAGAAAGTGAGACCAGATGCACATGGTGGTTTATTTTTTGCTGACTCGGCTCCTGTTTTGGCTCTTAAAGCGAGGCTGGACCTCCTGCTTGCCTCTGGCCCGGCCCAGCCCTTCCCATGGATTCTCAGACTTGTCGTCGCTGATAGAAACTCGCACACGGCACATTTCCATAGATACGCTGCGTACTCGCGATTTTAACCTATGTGCGCTGGGCTGTCTGTCTGTCAGTCATATGGCGCTGCCTTGCCCTGGCCAAGCTTGACTTCAGTTCTACATGCTTTACCTCTCGCCCAACGAATTTCAGTACAACAGTGTTTACAACTAATATATCTGGTGGCCACAATAGAAGACACTTAATTTGCAAGCAAAACTCATGGTCTGAGTGCAGTAATATTCGGTGCACAGCCCATGTCTGTGCAAGTGACTTTCAAAAAGCAGGTCGGCGTCTTCGGTCTCGCAGCCCATTGGGCCAGTTACGGCTGATCATTCATGGATCAACTCACCCCCGCCACACTTGTATTTAGGGATTTTTGGCGGGTTTCCTTTCTTTCCTTTTTTCTGTCTTTGCTTTGATAGCCACCCACACCCAGCCCTGTTGACTCACCTACTAATACTTTCCATTTTCAAGCGCAACTTTTCCACTGACAGTCAAAATCAGAGCATAAAAGAAGCGGCAGGTAGCCCAAGATGTCCGCCTGCCAGCAGTTCTACAAAGGAGCCCCAAACCGGCATCGGAAGCCGGAAGTGGGCCGCTTCGGTACCAAACTCCTTCAGTCGGGGCCTCTTCGACCCACCTCCCTTTTTGCGGCTCCTGAGTTTTCAAATGGAAAATGTGTTTTATGACTCATCATCATATCTCAATATTATTGATGCTACAGGCCTATTTTCAACTTCCAGCCCAGCCCTTGGGCTACAGAGCATGCCTGGATTTAAAAATAATAGTTTCCTCTAGGCCTTAACTTGCTCAGTTTAGTTCAGACACTACAGACAGCTTCTGCGATGAATTACTGTGCTTGGCGGTGACTTCCAGTCCACGGCACCCTCAGTTCAGACAGTAAGAAATATGTTTCCAATGAACACTGAGAATTAGCTGTAAATCGTGCACGAAAGGAGCATTCTCTCATTCAGACAAGTGGCCAGCACTCTACCCCAAAGAGCAAAGCCAAGTTCACATTTAGATTGCATTCAAATAAGATTTCTTAAAGTAAGCGAGTACCCAGCAGGCCTAGGCTTGCCTTGAAAAAGCGGACAGAGTTGAAAAAGTGTTAGGTTTTAAATCATTTAAATTCGAATTAATATTTTAGTAATATTAAGCAACTTTACACCTGACCAGATAAGACCTGCTAAAACCTAAGAATGCTAAGGTGCCAGTGCATTGTAACACTTTATCTTCCTGTATGAAACAAAATTCCCATCAGCCAAGGAAATTAGATAATGGCTCCACGCAGTCTTCCCCCTCCTAGAACCTACTTATTGGCAACTGCAACACGGGCACACAGTGGGTGCGCCACTGGCACACCAAAGGCAAACCCGTTTGCGCCTGTCTGTGCCTGGACTACACTCAGCGCCAGGTACCTAGGTCAGATCACCGTCCAGTGATACTCCGCAGCATTCCTTATGTCGCTAAACCCCAGACACCGTTCCCTTAACTGCTGCCGTTTCGAACCTCACACCACGGTAGGATCATTCACCTGCACCCACTGCTTGTTTTCTAGCAGCCACACACCCCAAGTAAATACTAACAACACCCTCAGCACCCTCTCCCAACACACAAGCCACACAGGCACCAACAATGACAACACCTCCACCCTACACCACAAGCCACAATGCCAACACCTCCACCCTACACCAAAAGCCACAGCAAATCCACACGTCGACACCCACTTGCATGCATGCTTCTGAACACACGATCACTGAGCAAACCCACAACGGAAATATGGGACCTGCTGAGTTGCGAAACACCTTACATCCTCTTTATCACAGAGCTCATTCCTTCATCCGCTCCTGACATTACCACAGCAATCCCAGAGGGTTACAAGATCTCTCGACAGGGCTGCCTTCACAAGCCAGGAGTAGGAATCTCAGTCATGTACATGGAATCCATCAAATGCACATTTTTGAAAAAAGACAGAATTCTGAATTCAGCACACGATTATTTGCGTACCTTACTCATAATTTTCTCAAAGAAACCAGTGGCGGCTCGCCGAGGGAGTGCTGCGGGGTGGGGGAGGGGCAGGGTTGGGGGGTAGTAGAGTCCGACATACGACAGACAGGAGTAAGGTAAGTAATTAAATAAATAAAACAATATACCTTGCATGTGCTGCATTGCCGAGTTAGCGATGCAGCTCGTGCAAGGTAAATTGTTTTATTTATTTAATTATTTACATTAGTCCTGTCCGTTGTATGTCGGACTCAACTATTCCCCCACCCTGGACCTCCCTGCCCCGACCTACCACCCCACAGCACTCCCTCGGCGAGCCGCCACTGAAAGAACTAATCGTTAAAATAAAAAAAATTGTCAATTAAGTAGAGAAAAAGAAAAACAGGGGACAACATTTTAATCTGTCATGTTTTACCTCGAAAGCTGAAGTACACAACTAATATAACGTTACGTCTGCCAAAGCCTTCTAGTTGCTATGATAAATAGTGTTTGTTGGCTGGCCAAAAACATGTAGTACTCAACCATTATGTCCGCCATCCCCTTCTGATTTCTATGATAAATAGTGTTTGTTGGTTGTACAAAAACATGTTGTACTTAGGGCTAAAAACGAAGCTGCAGGTTACAATGATATTTCATTGTGTACCAACAACGCAGTAATTCATATGGTAAAATCTAATGAATTGAAAATGAGTATTAAGAATACACATGTATTTTTAAAATGAGCCCAATATACTGAGGGTCTGATTTACTGTCCTGTCTTTTTATGTGTATGTAGATACTCCACACTGGTAAAGATACTATTTGTTGATCCCTTTGTGAATAGCAAACAATCGCAAACTTACAAAAAAGTGTACGTTTACCTTAATGAATCAGGCCCTGAGTTTAGTAATGGTGGCTATTTGTTCAACACTGACTTGGGATTACCAATACTGTCACGTGATTCAGAGAGCATTTTGCAACATGTGTTCTTTTTTGCACACTGGCTTAGATGGAGAAGCAAAAAATTAAGAGCTATTCAATTTATTATAACAAATGTTCTACTATTCTTTATTCCCACACTTCTCTTGATAAAAATAGTACCCCACTAATGTGAATAGGCCTATCGTCCCTGACAGGAAGGATCCAAAAATGCAAAGTACTGACATCAAAATGTTTGCCTTGCAAATTGACTCATTTTAGCAAGTCCAGGGTGGTGTGATTTGTGTAAGCCTACTATGTTGTCTTGCGTAGAATGCCCTGCAAACCTCAAACTTTGGCTAAAACCATCCTATTTGCTCACATTTCTGTGAGGAAAAGGTATGCAATCTGAAGGGACCCGCACAAATCTTACCTTCAGCATTCCAACATGTCTCCTGATATAAAAAAAAGTATCTCACATGTGTGGTTGGGCCTATCAACAGTGACGCAGTGCGTCCCGAAACAATCAAGTTTATGCCTTGAAAATTGATAGCCACAGGTGGCCTGACCGCCACCAAGTGAAACCTAATAATCCCAAATATTTCTTAAAACTCAGCACTGAGAGGAATTAATGATGGTGTGACTTGCATTGAATCAACAACTTTTTCGTACCCTGAATGCCTTGCGAACCGATAACCTTGGGTAAAATCACACATTTTCCTCACATTTCTGAGAGATAAAGTTCCAGAACCTGTGGGGATCTACAAAATTCCTACTACCCAACATTCCCACAATCCACCTTGTGTGGCTGGGCCTACTGCAAGCGATATGATATGCCCCAATACACAATTTGTAGATATCACATTTCACCTTGAAAATTGACCCATTTGGTGAAGTGAGTATCTGTCGAATTTGAGCCTGAGCTCGGCTGCCACCCAGGGGAGCCTATCAAACCTAGACATTCCTGGACACTAGACACCCAAAACTGTCATGGATGTGGTATATGCCTGTATCCCATGACGCCTTATCCAGAATTCCTTTCACACTTCAAACCATCCTCATTTGTACCGTTTTACTGGGAAAAGTGTAGGAACATTGGTTGCTTAGAGTTTTGTGGGTTCCTGCAGATTACAGAACTTTTGCTCACAGAAATGTGAGGAAAATGCATGATTGTATCATAAATTTGATGTTTTCAGGCCTTTCTGGATTAGAAAACATAGTAAGGTCCTCATAAGCCACACTACCCTTGGATTCACTGGGGTCTTTTGGCTTTAAAGCGTTCCCTGTATGCCGGCTGATCCTGAGACCTAACATTACAATAAATCACCATGACAAGTGAGAAGACATTGGCATTTATCTCCTCTCTACTGTTTTATACATCACAACTATGCCAAAAAGATTCCCAATGTACTATTGATTGCTATGGGGATGATATAGGCTCCATTAAGAAGAAAGACTACTGGTGATGTAGGCATGGGGAAGTGCCCTGAGATCAGGGTAGGCTGGCCGCCACCCCACAAAAAAAAATATCCCAGGCAACCAGTGGGTTTCTGCTTCCCCAGGGGTCAAAATGGAGTAGGCAGTCAGACGATACAATTCATAAGCTTTAGTCATCTTATTATTTCAGGACCATAAAAGCACAAACAGCAATACAAATAATGGTAAAATTCCATAAAACCATTACATTAAAAAAAAATTCATAACTGTCATATAATAAATAACTAAACAGATAAGTGCAATAATAAAATCATTAGTCCCGTAATTTCTTTGTGTATGAAAACAGCATGCCTTATAAATGTGTAAATTGCTAAACACATTTCTAAAGAGTGTAACTGTTGAAGGAAAATCACGGCTGTTCTACATTGTCTGAACTGATACATTCATAATGTCTGTAACCCAGTTCATCTTTCTGGCTCCTTGAAAAATTTACAAAAGAATAAAAACTGCACTGTTCCGATTGGCCAGTCAGTCAAAAATCTGTTTATTGTGACTGTGGTATTACACATGTCTTATAGGGCATTATACAATGGACACTTTATTACTTATCCCTTAAAATTTTACATAATTTATCATTATACAATTAAAATGTTTTAGAATCTTAACAAATGAATATCCTTTTACTATTTTTTCCACCAAATTGGGGTAAATCCTCCAACCTTCCCCAGGGGGGTGGGAAGAAAAGACTGTTGGGATATGGCCGAATAGGGCCAGACTCCATTCTATTTTTTTTTTTTTTTTAATCTGTTGGAATAGGGGGTCTCTCTGCCTCCCCAAGGCGCCAGATTAGGGATAAACGCCCAAACCGCCTCCCACTGTGCAGAAATGCCATTGAGCCCATTATAGGGTGAGGGAATGCCCTGATCCCAGGGTGGGGACATGTCCTCACTGCCTGAGCCCCCCCCTTTTTTTGTAAAACATCTTTGTTGAGTTTGGACAGAGTTCCATGGCCAGTGGGCCAGCAAATGAACACCGGATGATAATGTCAATATACCTATAAACAATAACAAGAATGTGCAAGTCTGACTCCATCCACCCACCAAAACGCAGTAGAATGATACATGGCATCAACATTATTTAGAGCACAGATCTCCCGCCATCCCGCCACCCTCGAACATTAATCTCCTTATCCATCCATAATGTCATGGATCGACTGGAGTCTAACAAAATGGATCTAAAATATGCCCATCCCTGCCAAATTGTGGGGTGTTTCTGCTTGCATGCTCTTGATTGGTACACTGCTACCTCAAGACCCACGCAGTTATCCATCCCCTTTTTCCAGGTTGTGAGGGAAGGGGAGGCCTTGGCCTTCCATACGCTAGCTATATCCTGCTTCACAAAGGCCAATACCAAAACAAGAGTAGTAATGTATATCTGTTAGAACTTCTGTGACATGTAGGGGGATACATTTCGACTCCAGTGGGATTGACCAGGATAAGACCTCGCCGAGACAGGACGTCACACCGTGCCAGAACCGGTTCAGCATGGAGCAGAAGCACACTGTATGTAGGAATTTACTGTCTTCCATGTTGCAACGGAGGCAAGTCGGGGAGACAATCACCCACATATGCCACAGGCGGTGCCTTTTGCAGTACGCTCTGTGGAGATATTTTAGTTGTATTAGGCAGAGGCAGGCAAATATAGCAGCCTCCCGGGGTGACCCAAGGGCCCAGTCCAATCTTCATTTTCCAGGATCCCAATATCCACCTCCTAAGCACCCTGAGGGCGAGAAATGCATCCGGATTATAAGAGATAGGGACTGATAGATTTTCGCTATCTTGTGGTCTCCCAGGTCACCTAAAGGAGTTTACCCTCTACAGGATTACATTCAGGGAGATCAGGAAGATTCGATATGTAGGGGGTCAGCGCATGGCGGAAATGTAAATATCGATGAAATTGACTACTGTGGAGTTGGTACTCCATCTCTATATCCAGGAACGACTTCAGGACCATACTTCTCACCAGTGGATAACCCAATGAGGACCCACTTTCGAAAGTCCTTCAGCCGGGCCTCCTGCTGCAGCATGTGTCCCTGCCAGAGCAGTGTTCACTCCATCAACCTCCCCCATCAACCCAACTGACGAATGGACTGTTTCTACAGCTTCAGGACCACTTGAGTCGCCGAAAGGAGGGCATTGAAGCAGCCAGGGTGTGTCTCCCATCGCCCATCTCTCAGCCGCATAGGCCAGGTCACCTCAGAGGTCATGCTACCAATCATTAATAATCAGCAGGTGTGATGCACAGACGTTAGAGCTAATGTTTGCCACAGCGATACCTCCACAGTAGGTTGATTGGAAGCATTTACCAAAAGTAATACATGGGGCTCTCCACCCTCGCCCTGCAGAGGGACCCACTAAGCATGGAACTGATTTTCCGGAACCAGGATCGCGGAAGTCCTATGGAAAGTTTCGGTAGCTGGTACAGCTGCCAAGGCAGTGATATAATTTTAAAAATTACTGACTTACCGGTTAAGGATAAGGGCAGGACTGACCAAACTCTCACCGCCTCCGTCATTCAGGTCATGGCCGGCTGTAGGTTACAGGACCACAACAGCGCTACATCTGGAGACACAAAAACGCCCAAGTACTTGAACCCCCACACAACGAGTGCCAGTCCAGGCGCCCAGTCCACAACTTGCGCAGAGCCTCCCACCGGAAACACTATTGATTTTGACTGATTCAGATACAGGCCCTATGTTTCACCAAATATGCGCATGATTTGCACAATACGTGGTCCCAAAACTCTGGGGCAGTCAGAAAGAACATGACATCATCCACATATAGGGCGATTTTGTCAGATCCTGTCAGACGCTCTGTGGATTTCAAAGCTTTCCTTGCTGGGACTGACCTGCTTGCATCTCTACAGCTGGCGGAACCCGCTCCGCGGGTCCCGCATCGCGTTGGTGCAACTGCTGCTTTTGTCAAGGTTTGGAGGGTCCTTGGAGGGAAGACCTTGTCTGGGGCTGCGAGCGAATGCGTGCGCTCACGGAGGGACTCCATATCCCAGGAGCGCACGCCAGCACAAAGGAGCAACACCTGGGCCGCTCTCCCCGACCCCTCCCACCCTTCCACCGATCATCATTAAAAGGGCGCTTTTCAGAGCAGAAAGCGGGACGCTCTGTGGATTTCAAAGCTTTCCTTGCTGGGACTGACCTGCTTGCATCTCTACAGCTGGCGGAACCCGCTCCGCGGGTCCCGCATCGCGTTGGTGCAACTGCTGCTTTTGTCAAGGTTTGGAGGGTCCTTGGAGGGAAGACCTTGTCTGGGGCTGCGAGCGAGTGCGTGCGCTCACGGAGGGACTCCATATCCCAGGAGCGCACGCCAGCACAAAGGAGCAACACCTGGGCCGCTCTCCCCGACCCCTCCCACCCTTCCACCGATCATCATTAAAAGGGCGCTTTTCAGAGCAGAAAGCGGGACGCTCTGTGGATTTCAAAGCTTTCCTTGCTGGGACTGACCTGCTTGCATCTCTACAGCTGGCGGAACCCGCTCCGCGGGTCCCGCATCGGGTTGGTGCAACTGCTGCTTTTGTCAAGGTTTGGAGGGTCCTTGGAGGGAAGACCTTGTCTGGGGCTGCGAGCGAGTGCGTGCGCTCACGGAGGGACTCCATATCCCAGGAGCGCACGCCAGCACAAAGGAGCAACACCTGGGCCGCTCTCCCCGACCCCTCCCACCCTTCCACCGATCATCATTAAAAGGGCGCTTTTCAGAGCAGAAAGCGGGACGCTCTGTGGATTTCAAAGCTTTCCTTGCTGGGACTGACCTGCTTGCATCTCTACAGCTGGCGGAACCCGCTCCGCGGGTCCCGCATCGCGTTGGTGCAACTGCTGCTTTTGTCAAGGTTTGGAGGGTCCTTGGAGGGAAGACCTTGTCTGGGGCTGCGAGCGAGTGCGTGCGCTCACGGAGGGACTCCATATCCCAGGAGCGCACGCCAGCACAAAGGAGCAACACCTGGGCCGCTCTCCCCGACCCCTCCCACCCTTCCACCGATCATCATTAAAAGGGCGCTTTTCAGAGCAGAAAGCGGGACGCTCTGTGGATTTCAAAGCTTTCCTTGCTGGGACTGACCTGCTTGCATCTCTACAGCTGGCGGAACCCGCTCCGCGGGTCCCGCATCGCGTTGGTGCAACTGCTGCTTTTGTCAAGGTTTGGAGGGTCCTTGGAGGGAAGACCTTGTCTGGGGCTGCGAGCGAGTGCGTGCGCTCACGGAGGGACTCCATATCCCAGGAGCGCACGCCAGCACAAAGGAGCAACACCTGGGCCGCTCTCCCCGACCCCTCCCACCATTCCACCTTTTTGCAGGTCCTATAAATATCCACTAGTACTCCCGCAGCGCGGGAGAGCGCGCGGGAGAAGCCCGGGACAAGGGCGGGACCGTCTGTGGCCGTCCGGGGCCGGAGGAGGCCGGGCTGGGCCACATCCCTTGGCTTCGTAAAGCGGACGTCAAGCCACCAGGACAATGGCTTCAGGAACTCGATCCTGTAAGACAAAAAAATCTGCTGGAGACGTTGTGTTAGGTACTATGGACCAGTTTATAACCCGAGCCGTTTCCATAGTTGAGAAGGAGATAATCTTGGCAGAGCGAAGGTTATCACGGGAGTCTTTGAGTATGTCTAATAAGCGCTCTTCTTTGGGCGCCATTGCCCTAGCTGATAGCCCTGGTCATATTCCCCTAACTCCTCTGCTGATAACTGATTCCCCTACTATTGACGAGAGAGTGAGTCGGATTAGGGCTAGCTTAGAAAGGGTAACCACCACAGCACCAAGTATTGTGCTTGACCCGACACACTCCATTTCCTCCCTTCCTAGTATCTCATCACCAGGGGGCCAGAGTCCAGATTGTAATTCCGAAATCCTTGACGCCTTGAGCCCTCCTGTGCTTGTTAGTGAAGCTGTGAATTCCCCACTCACTGCAGGCCATTCCGATATTAACACTCCTAGAGTAGTAGCCCCTCAAACTGCTCCTGTAGGGAACCCAGCCCTAGGCATAGTCCCCCAAAAGAAGAGAAAGCGCCCCGCTAGTCCCCGCAGGGGAGGCTCTCTAAAACCTCACAGTAAAGTTAGTAGGAACATTATATCAAAAGGGGGCATTACCCCGAATCAGGTTCCCCACTTAAAACCCCAAACATCCCATACCGGAGATTCTGCCCTTGAGGGCATTCCTGGTCAAATGGCTCCTATAGATGCTAGCATTTTCCCTCAAGTAGAGAGCATCATTAAGTCTGTGGTGATGCCTCTCGTAGATAAGATTGATGGCCTCACACGCAAACTGGCCTCACTTGAGCAGTCAATGCTGGACAACTTTTATGCAGTGAAATCGTTAGTTAAATTTCACGCTAAATCCCAGGCTGAAGAAAACAGTGGCCTAAGGAGTGGGGCTGCTCCATTAGTTCTCCCTATTTCTACAGCCCTCCCTGAGCCCTCATCTTCTCAAAAAACGCCCGCCTTGGCTAAGGTTCCCCAATCCCAACAATCCAAAACTGGTACCATACCCCCCCCATCTACTTCTACTCTTGAGTCTAGTTTGGCCCGTCCAATGAATAAATCTAGCACCCAGGCACCCAAGGCACTTAGGGTCAAATTTGCTGCAAATCCTAAGCCTACTGCCCCTAACACTAAGGTAACCGGAGATACAGTGACCGGAAGTAAGGGTGTTACAACCCCATCTCCTCCCACTCCTGTTACACAAGCTGTGCCCAAATCTCCAGCAAAAACCACAGTAAAATCTCCGGCCAAAGACAGGGTAAAACGGCGTACGCCAAATGCTAGCCTTCCCCCTGGCTGTAAGCCTTATGTGGTTATTCTAACAGGGGTACCCGAGCTTGAAGAGGGTTCTTGTGAGTCCTACTCTGAACTCAAGCACAAGACGCTCTCCTGGCTAAAAGCTAATAGACCCCTCCCAGGGCACATTGATGGTAGAATAGCCCTTGTCCGACGTGTGGGTTGGATTGGTAACAGACGCAAGGCTATTACCGGGGACTGTGTGTTGATCAATTTTAATGATCCCAGAGCAGCTGGCATGATTTGTAGCCAACAGTCGCATCACAACTTCTGCGACATACAAACTAGGGATTTGGGGTATTTTTATCACCCCCCCCCTTTAATGGGGCCAAATAAAACTTTCCAAGATGGGGGTAGAGGTGTATGGTTCCCTCATTATCCAATCTTGGACCCTAGAGCAAGGGTAAGGACTCCTACCCAACCAGCCACTCCACAGGGTTGGGGCTGGTGACTTAATAACTCAGTGGCAAACAATGTCTCCCCCCCTAGGGCTAACACAACTTGCATAGTAGGGGAGGAACCCTTGACCAATAATGTCGTGCACCATCCCCCGCCCTCCCCAATTCTACCCATTCTTTTAGGCGAGGGGTTAGATAATATTGAATTAGTGGACGGACTTCAAATTCGGGGTCCCCAGGGTGGGAATAGCGGTCGTAACGAGCCCCAGCACCATGCACCTCTGAAAATCATTAGTTGGAATGTGGCAGGCTTAAGTAGTAAGCAAGATGTCCCAGACTGGGTGGCGCTCGTTGAACCTCACTCAGTTTGCGCATTCCAAGAGACGTGGTGCGTAGAACCAAGGCACCGAGTAGGTTATGCCACCTTTTTTGTCCCGGCAGAAATACCAGCTTCGGGAAGAGGTCGTCCCTATGGAGGTCTCTTGGTTTGGGTAAACATCACGTTGGGATGGAGGGTACACCATCACCCCCAAAAATCTCCAGATTTGATGCATCTCACTGCAACTTGTAACAGGAGAGCGGAAAAACTGGAGATTATCAACATCTATACACGAGGGGCCTCCGGGAGAGCCTTGTCACCAACGCTCTTGGACCTGGAGGCAGCCCTGGGTGAGTGTAGTAGTGATTCCTTAATTTTGGTCATGGGGGACTTCAATTGCACATTCGAGCCCTTGTTGCCCGATGAATCCCTGGATTTGTATGAAGAAGATTCTAGGAGAGCTGTCCCGTCACTCGATCTTCCCATCATAAATAGTTGGACCCCCAGAATCATCCAGCTAAATTCCCTCACTCTAGAGCACGGCCTACGGGCAGCCAATGGGAGGACACCATCAGACTTAGAGGGGGCTCATACATACAATAGGATCGGTCATTCTTCCCGGATTGATTACATCCTTTTAAACTTTTCTTTGTGGGTACATATGAAGGATATGGTGGTCCTACCCTCTCTGGATAGTGACCATAATGCACTTTCTTTGACCCTATCAATCTGGTGGAAAGAGAATATCCCAGGAAGCGGAAATCATGATGCACTAGCGACAGGGCCATTGGGAGGGGTGGTTCCATCAAACTGCTTAAGACGTCTGAAATGGGACAAAGTGGCAATAGATGAGGAGAAAATGGCATGTATCAGAGCTGTTACCTCTACAGCCTGTGCCATTTTAAAAAGCCAGCCTATTTGCCCAAATCAGATTACAGCATTGTTCTGCGAGGTCTCGCTGTCAATTGGGGACCTTTTCAAAGCCAAAGCAAAAAAGGGAAACCCCAATCGTGATAATTGGCAGGGTAAGCCAGGATGGTATTCAAAGGAGTGTCGTGCCATGAAGAGAGCTCTGATATTGGCTGTGAAAAGTGGAGATGCCGCCCTAATAGCCACCAAACGGAAGGGTTATAAAACGGAGCTCAAAACAGCAAAGAGAGACTGGGAAGACAAGATTTGGCAGGATCTCCGAACTGCCAGCATGGGAAAAAACGCAAAAGGCTTTTGGGACTTAGTACACAAGAAAAACAGACCCCTCGACACAGTCATCACCTGTAACATAACCGAGGATCTATGGTTCACACATTTTTCGAAATTGTATACGGCAACCGCTGTTGAAGCATTGGATTTCGTACTACCACAGCCCTCTCGAGTGGTGGAAAGTCCCGAGGAAAGTCTGTTTACTAAGAAAGAAGCGGAAGGTGCAATAAAATCTCTCGTCCCGCGTAAGGCGGCTGGCCCCGATGGTCTTCCGGGTGACCTGCTCCGAGTTGACCTAGACGATTGGAGTACGCTGATTTCTTCTGTTTTGAACGCAGCTATGGCGGGTGCACCTCTGCCTGCCTCCTGGATGGCCGCCGAAGTGGTCCCCATGCACAAAAAAGGCTCGAGAGAAGATCCGGGGAATTACAGGCCAATTAGCCTGATAGACTGCTCACAGAAAGTAGCAGGCAAGGTTCTCCTAACTAGAATACAGCAATGGGCAGATGAGAACAGGATCCTTTCGGATCTCCAGGCAGGGTTCCGAGCTGGCACCGGAACAATTGAGCAATCGTTAAGGCTTCTTATGATTTACTGGAAGGTCGTTACGATTGGGAAGGGCACATTATATCTTGCTTTCATCGACCTCCGGACGGCCTTCGATTTGGTCCCCAGAAATAACTTATGGAAGGTTCTTAGTGATCTTGGCCTACCACCCTACCTGCTCCACTTGGTCATGAAGTTTCATGAAAACAACTATGCCCAAATCCGTTGGGTCCCAATGGCCAAAAGTCTCGAAGAATAGATGTGAACAGAGGAGTGCGGCAAGGGTGTGTTCTTGCCCCAACACTCTTTTCGCTCTACGTTAATGGGGTGGTGGACCACTTGTCGAAGATTCCAGCGGATGCCCCTCGCCTGGCAGGTCGTTCTATTCCCACCCTGCTTTTTGCGGACGATACTTTGCTCCTGTCAAAATCGCCAATGGGCCTACAACAGCTTCTTACAGGCTTTGGCGATTTTTGTAATCAAAGAGGACTCAGTATAAATACAGATAAAACGAAGTATCTTATTTTGAACCCTCCGCAAAAACTTGGTCCTCCGCCAACATTGGGCTCCGTGGCACTAGACAGGACTAAAACCTTCGATTATTTGGGCATCAGGCTGGTGGATTCCATGAAATGGGACCAGCATCTGCTCAAAATGCTGTTAAACTTAAAAAGAGTAACCGGGATCCTGCTAAAAGAGCAGAGAGCAGCCTCATCTAAACCCATAGCTGCAGTTTTGGACATCTACGCGGCTAGAGGAGTAAGCGCCGCTTTGTACGGGGCGGAGTTATGGGGAATGACGAACTTGAAAGTCCTTATTCGAGCTGAGAACACCTTCTTGAGAAGCCTGATGTCCCTTGGCCCTTCTGTCCCCATCTTGCCTCTGCAATTGGACATGGGCTGTCGGGCTATTGAAGATCTAGCGAAGTTACGCCCTTTGCTCCTGTGGGCCCGCATCTGGAGAGTCCCTGAACTCTCAAGTTGCGCGGATGGTCTACGGGAGATATTAAGATCAACAGGGTGGGCGAAAATAAAGTGGCTAACGGATGTCAAAGCTTTACTCACCAATCTGGGGCTAGAAGAAGCATGGCACCAACAGACAGCCCCGCCCAAATCAACAATAAAACAGCTTTATTGGAATTGGGTGTCAAATAGAAGGAATTCTTCCACCTCGATTTGCAAGTCGACCAGAAACTTCATGGAGTCCAAAGATACTCCTTTTAGAGAACTGTATTTGGACATAATCTCAGCCCCGTGGGAAAGGTCCTTGTATTTTAAATTTAGAATTGGCCTCCTCCCCGTAATGGAATTTACTAGTCATTGGAAAATTCCATACCAGACTGCTCCGTGGTGTCCTTTCTGCCCACAGCGCCAAGAATCCGTCCCCCACCTTTTATTCGAGTGTCCTGCATATAAAGTCCCACGGTCAAAATGGCTAAAACCCATGTGTCGCACACTGGGCACTAGACATTGTAACGTGGCCCTAAGGATTCTACTTTCAGACACTCGTATCTTTTACGCTTGTGCCACCTCGAAGTACCTTGGGTGAGCATGGCGAATTCGGTCAAAAAGACTCAGACAAATTGTTTAATCATCTTTTTTAGGGTATATTTAAATCTGTGGTTTTTATCTTTAAATGCACTGAAATGAATTTTATTGTATGTATGCTTTTTAAGATATTTTTTATGTCGAAATAAAGCCTTTTTGACTTGACCTGTCATATAGTCCCGCCCTCCACTCAAAATCTGAGCATCCATCCTGATCCACACTACCAAATGCTCCATTACAAGGCAAAACAGTAGGGAAGACAGGGGGCAACCTTGCCTCATCCCCTGCTGTATTGGAAAGGGATCTGATCTGGCACCAGGCACGCACACTGTCACTATCAAGTCTGTGTCGAGGAGCTTTACGTAGGAGAGGAATCTGGGGCCAAAGTTCAACTGGCGGAGTAGTAGGAATAGGGATTCCCAGCTTACCGAGTCAAATGCTTTGTCTATATCTGCTGGGAGAACCGCCGCAAGTACAAAAAGTAATTATGCATTTACAGGATACATTGAACAATGAGACCCTTTCATTGGTGAGATGAAATTCAGTATCTTTGACTATTGTTTCAGGTCATCCTCCATTTTTGAACGCGACAACTTTTTTAGCTCACACGTGATAGTGCAGCAGTAACCTATGGTTATTAATTATTTTGAATATGCACACAACGAGCTTCGGCTTCACACAGGGGAATATTCAAGCTCGGTTTTGGTTCTCGGGTTTGCGATATTACTTCGCCTTCTAGGTAGCACTTTCATTTGGACCAGTTTGAGTCTGAAAAGTACCCTGAATCATCACAGTGTTTGCTATATTTAATTCTATATCTCGTAAATGCATTCTTCACAGAAGGCACCCTTTTTTTGCTACTCTCCTCCCCCCTAACCCGCCCAGCCCCTCTGCATTGTCAAAGTCAATAATGTCGGTCTTTAAAGTGCTAAATAGCATTTGTGCAAGCAACACATTTGTGAATGCCTGCATTCTCACTTTAAAGCCATACCTATTGGCGTTGGCAATGCTTGTTTTTTTAATGCAACAGTTACCAAGCACCTCTCCTTGCTCAGCGAGGCCTTGGCGCTGGAAGAAACCACAGCATGATACGTTTTTTGCTTATTCAGCGCTCACCTAGCTCCCCCCCATACACCCCCACACACCTATTCATAAAACCCTATTTATGGTGCTGTGTCACGGCAGGAAGTGTGTTGTCCTGGAGTGCGGCATACCACAGATGAGGGGGTGGCGGCATGCCAGAGGCCTGGCAGCCTTCAAACACCTGGTAAGTGTCAAGCTGTACGACACAAGACAACTGGTTCTCTTTCCCTCAAAGGGCTTTATGAAGCATTGTATTTGCACTCTCAGTAACACAGCATTAAAATGTCTTACCGCCCTCATCTTTTCAGCGACAACGTTAACAGTTTCTAGAATGATGCACTCTGTGTGCTGTCCCTGGAGCTATGAATGGGAGAGCTCCAAAACACGTTGCCAAGCCGATGGGTCGAAGATCAGACAAAGAGCTGTTTCAGCTGGAGAAGGGCGTGAATGCTGCAGAGTGGTGTGTACTTTCAGGCCAGGTATATGCAGTTTGAGGAGAGAGGGGGGTATTGCAAAAAGAAAGGGAAACACACAGTGCCGATGTGAAAAACAAAATCAACTGTGGGGCTGAATTCAAACCAGCCCTATGAAGCAGGTGACGGCGCCTAGAATGGGGACATGAGGTAAGGATGGACCAATGAGATGGCATTGTTTTCTTACCAGTTGTCCCATGCATCTCGGGGCACACGGTTTTAGAGTAGGTGTTTGAAGCAGGGATAATTTATTGGCTCCTCAATGTCACTGCCTATTGAACCTTGTGTGAATGCAATTCAAATTATATTGAATATGTAATAAGGCGCTCATTCTAATTTTATATATTTGTACTGTATGAGTGGACCATACACCGACCCGTATTACACTTGCACGATTGCTAACTAATATATATGTTCCATGCATCCTCTTGGAGGTGTGATATAGTCAACAGATCCAGCGCGGTAGCAGCCACTGTGCAATTCGGGATGCAGGTAGTGATCTAGGTATT
Source organism: Lissotriton vulgaris (assembly GCF_964263255.1). Classification (NCBI taxonomy): domain Eukaryota; kingdom Metazoa; phylum Chordata; class Amphibia; order Caudata; family Salamandridae; genus Lissotriton; species Lissotriton vulgaris. The sequence continues at coordinate 1,287,973,280 of NC_141691.1, read as the reverse complement.
ATCATGTGATACACTAGAAAGCAGTCCAATGTGATGGGATTAATGCAGGCAAATGTTATAAGTTATGCAGATTTTTTGTCTTCACAGACAATATGTCTATTCATACCACTTTCAGTTATTTATCAGGGACAGCCGACATTACCAAGATTTAATGGCGCGATTGTAAGATTCACTCGAGAGGTATGATGAGGCTCCGCTTCATATATAACTGAGAGATTAGTAGTCAACAAAAAATAATCCAAAGGCCCAATTTTCTTTTACTTCAGGTTATCTGACAGATGGCTTATGTCCTCATGAGACCTGTGTATTTATTGCAAAGGGAAGAGACATCAACATTTCAGGGTTGTCCCTGAAAAGTGGGACAGAGCCGGAGGCCGCCAAATTCGTGCCAGGGGCCGCCACGCAAATATGTATCCATCCTCAGAGGATTATTATATTATATTAAGGATATATATTGGCTTGGTGGCCCCTGGGGTTTGGTGGCCCTGTGCAGGTGCACAGCTTGCACATGCCTAAGGCCGCCCCTGACTACATACTTCATAGATAAACGTAGCATCTGTCCCCATAAACACGGGCCTACAAATTGTTTACCATATCGTGCACCTATACAAACATGTGTTAACAATATCTGGCCTCCAACCATAGATCTATTCCGTTGCCATGAGGAGTCTGCACATTCCCTTGTTTTTTTTACTGAAACGCCCTGAATACCCGGGCCAAAGCGCGTTGACCCTTTGGCAGGAGTCCACTACATAAAAAAATGTTTCAGTTTAAAACAGGCAAGGAGGAACTAAAGAAGTGGGAAGTTCTTCCAATAACTTCTTGCTTATTAGATTGGGACTACCTCTGTGTGTATAATGGACACCTTACCATAATTGGACACCCTCCCTGTAGAAAACACTATGAAACGGATTGTGTTTCTGGTTCCAAGATAAAAAGAAAAAATAGAGGACATGAAATATGAAAAAATGCTATAATAAATGGCTTACAATTAGTGTATTTTCATTGTTGTGTATTTCATCACTGTATGTTTTGTTAAACCTGTACGTATCTGTATGAAACAAATAACAACAAATGTATATTTAGGGAAATAGCACCAAAAGATCAGTAAGTTTGACACAAATTAATTTTCTGTTCCAAAAATAAATGATGCTATTATTGTTGATTAAATACAGTTAGGTTTTTCATCTATCCTTTGAGGTAACTCTTTGTTTTCTCCTTATATAGCCCAGGTTCCGTAGAGTTATTTGGTTAAGTCCATTTCCTTGCTTTATCTATGTACCTAAATCACACATTCGACACCTTAGTGCACTGGACCATCTGCACTAATGCCTAATAATTACAGTATTATGACGATATAATAATACAGCATCATAACAATGATAAAGACCGTCTCTTGTGTTCATATGTTGTGTGCGGTCAAATTGTGAAATTAATTCTCACACGTTGTATATATGCATATGCTTGTTTTCGATGAATCCATGGATCCATTGTCCTTTATTCCCATTACTTACCCAGGTTCCGTGAATTGGTTTTAAGGATTCGTTCAGGGCTTAATGCTTTAAAGGGTGTAACATAAACCTATTACCCCACAGAATGTAACACAATGGTCTTTGCTATTGTGTTGATGGTACATCATTTTTGCATCAGCAATCCGAACTATGGCATAAGTGATAATGTCTGCTGCCTTCTTTTTTTGTTGTTGAGTGTTTTGCATTTTGTATAAAGCCTCTTCCATGTTACTTTCCAACTCATGCAAACCGCTTAGTAAAGACTGCTCCCAAATCAAAAAGTGATTGAAGGCAGGTTTGGTTTAAGGTGTCATGGGTTGCTGTTGTATGGTGTCATGGGGAGATGATGGTGGTATTGTTGGAACCCCCGTACGGCTGTTAATTGCATTGACTTCTGGTAGTATCTATGAAGTGTCTTGGATTGTTGTTGTTGTGGTGGGAGTATTGTTCAATATAACAAACTTAGTCTGCGTTACAAACCTACCAATCCTGAGCCATGTGTTTTTTAACAGCATTGTGGAGGTCTTTTTAGGTTCATCAAGAGGGAAAGTTTAACATTTAGGCACGGATTTCTTTCAACAAAAAACCATCACTGTATTCCTGCAGCCTACATCAAGCAATTCTTCCCTCATTTTGTAGATGACGTCATATGAATGATATAATTATCAATTTCTAAGGAATCTGTTTTCAGTCAATTTAATCATTCAATTATCACCTCCCTCTTGTAAACATCTCACAGCAAATTCAAAAGACATTCAAACCTGCCAGTCAATCTCCACCCTACCTTTTACCAAAAGATCATGGAAGTCACTGGATAACTAATTAATACATTAAATCTAACATCTGCTTCAAAACGTAAAACCCATTTTCCGGCCTCTACTGTAAAAAAAATTGAAATTCAAGACAAAAGCGAAAATGTCCTCTCTATTTACGAGAATCGAGACACCTTAGTATTACTTGAGCTTTTAACCACTTAGGAATACCTTGGACAACAGGTTAATCGCGAAAAGACTGAAAGGATGGACGGCAATATCTTCAACAGCCTTCCTCCATATGAATACTAACTGGATCATAGTTATCGACCCTACCTTTCCTATCTTTTGGGACCTTCGTTGCGGCTTTTAGAGAAAAAAAGCATTATCCTGGTGTCCTGTTAGCTCCTCGACTACTATGTCAAGTTCCATCTCATTGATACCTTCAAATTATTTTCCCTTAATAAGGGGATTTTTTTTCCAACCTGCCTTCTATTTTCAATAGATGTGTTCTTTCAACCAGTGTTTTCAGATCCCTCCTACACCCCTTTCCTCTCTCTTCAGAGTTTTGGAGCATGCCTAAGAACTGCGATGTCATCAGTGCTTGTCATGTGACTTTTTCACTAAGTTTTCCATAGCGCTGAAAGCAAATCTCTTTGATTTGCTAAAATGTCCTCTCTGTTTGTGATTATTCAGAAAATCAAATGCTAGTACTTTCAACATATGTTCGCAGTTTTTCACTTTCTTAGCTAATATGATTGTCCACTTTGTATTTATACTCCAGTTCAGTCCTGACATTTTAAATAAATTGTACGTAATTTTCATGTTTCGTCAACAATACAGACCGACGGAGAGTGCACAAGACATTTCATCCTTACTTAAATTTGAGGATAGCTGCCCAATCGCGTGATGGTACCAGTGTTTTTTGTAACTTTGTCACTATGGTTTCTGCAGCGCAGTAATGAACGACGGCACAGTACTGTTTCTGAATAGTTTCCTTTGTTCAGAGCTAGGTTACCGAAAAGTGTTTGCCACAATAAAGAAAGTTGCAGATGTAACAAGTTGTGCTATGTTGTAATGTCTTCAGCGCTAAGTGCATTCTGTTTGGTACCTTCACCCATATTTGGCACAGCATAAAGACCTACATGTGCTCATTAGATGGCAAATGATCTATTCTAGGCCATGTTTGAGTCTTTAGTTAACAGCTAAGGCATAAGCAGCAGCCAAGGTGGATGCACAAACAGCCGAGGCTTTCTTTTGCTTTGGGTCCAAGGAGAGTGATAGCTACCCTGTCTTACCGTAGCAGAACTAACAGATGCTTATTGCCCTTGCCCATACTAATCCAGTGGCATATGCCTGCTGTACGCTGCTTGCACGCTTTCTGCGCTCACTGCACCATCTCTGGAGAGTGGGGTGAGTGGGTTTAGCACTTGGAAGCAGAGCATTTTTGAGGATGTGAAAAAAGGTTTAACAAGCATTGGCAAAGTCAATAAGTCTCGCCCAGACAAGAGCTATTGGCTTACCAATATGTTTTAGCCATGTTGTACACCAGCGTGTCTGCTGTTCAGCATGGCTAAAAGGTAGTGGGTAAAGCAGAGTGGAGTGTCATTAAGTCGAGTAGAGTGGAGTGGTATGGAGTGGCAAAGAGAGTCGTGGAGTGGTGAAGCATAGAGTCAGTGGAGTGGAGTGGCATAGAGTGAAGTGGTGTAGAGTGTTGTGGAAGGAGTAGAGTGTCATAGAGTGAAAGGGCATAGAGTGGATTAGAGGTGAGTGGGATAGTGTCATAGAATAGAGTGTCATGGAGTGGTGCAGAGCAAAGCCGGGTGGTATAGAGGGTGCTGCGTAGAGTGTTGTAGAGTAGACCAAAGTAGATTGGAGTAGACTGTTGTAGAGTGGAGTAGTGTAGGTGAGTGGAATGACAGAGTGAAGTAAAGTGTTACAGAGTCGAGTGGCGTGGAGTAGAGTTGAGATTCATAGAGTGGAGTGGCGCATAGTGGAGCAGTGGAGTGTCATAGAACAGAGTGGAATAAAGTGGTACGGAGGAGCCTAGAGGTTATTGTATAGAGTGTCAGAGTGGAGTAGTGTCGTAGAGTGGAGTAGAGTTTAATGGAGTAGAGAGTCATAGAGTGGAGTATCATGGAGAGTAGTGTTCTAGAGTGGACTAGGGAAAAGTGGCGGAAAGTAAAGTGGTGCAGAGTAAATTGGTGTAGTGTGCATTGGTTTTTATTAAAGTGACTTATAGTGCATTGGTTTTGATTAGAGTAGAGTGCAGAGTATATTGCAGTGGTGTAGAGTGGAGTGGCACAGAGTGGAGTGGCATAGAGTGCATGTGGTGTAGAGTGAAGTATCATGAATGGAGTGGTGCAGGGTAGAGTGTGGAGGTGTAGAGTGACTTAGAGTGTAGTGGCATAGAGTGGAGTGACATACAGTGCAGTGGTGTAGAGTAGAGTGGCATTGAGTTCAGTGGTAGAGAGGCCTGTCTTGCTGAGTAGAGTGTGATAGGGTGCAGTGTCACAGAGTGCAGAATTGTTGAGTGCAGTGGCATAGAGTGCATTGGTGTAGAGTAGAGGGGTGCACAGTACATTGATGCAGTGGCAAAGAGTGCATTGGAGCATAATAGAGTGGGGTAGAGTGCATTGGCAAAGAGTAGAGTGATGTAGAGAAGCGTAGAGTTATGTGGCGTGGAATGTAGCAGTTTTTTGTTAAACAATGGTCCTTTAGCTTAAACAAATTGGATTGGAATAGGCAAAGACTAAAAATAAAGACTGTGTGTTTTTTCAATGTCCAGCCGGACAAGGAAGCTTTTATTTAGAAGAACTAGAGAATTAGCACATATAAAGTGAAGCAAGTCACACAAAAATAGTAACTGGGCACAAGCCTGTACCAAGTCAAGAGAGGACAATACATGGGGGAAAAAAATAACAGGCAAACAAGACAGGAGAAATGGCGGCTTACAATGCAATGAAATTATAAGTAAGCTCTATCCCACAGTAACTGCAACATAAATCATAAATCGAAAAAGCAGCAGTACTATGTAAAACAGTCGACGAACGTTTCGATCCCTATCTCCAGGGGTTTACAATGGGATCATCATCAGGACTAAATTAGATTGAGCTTTGCCTGATTAATTATTTTGGTAGGCCTAGAAGGCCAGGCTCAGGGGCGGCCGGGGGGTCCCGATAACCTTCAGAGCAGGGTGCTGGATCGCGTGTTATTAGTTTACTTTGGAATCACGCATATGAGCGTGGGATATCCGAGTCCGCTAAAGTTAGCGTCCGAGGACGGCCGGTGGGTCCTGTCAGTTTCAGCGCGATGGCTGGATCTATGTTCTATGTAGCGTCATAGAGTGCTGTGGGCACAGTAGATTAGCGTGGTGTAGAGTAGACTGGCATAGAGTGGAGTTGTGTAGAGTGGAAAGGAGTCTGATTGAGTAAAGAGTCATAGAGTGGAGTATTGTGGAGTAACGTGGACTAGAGTGAAATGGTTTGATTACAGTAGTGCAGAACAGACTGGAATAGAGTGCATTGGTTTGAGTAAAGTGGTGTAGAGTCCATTGTTGTAGAGTGCCATGACATAGAGTAAATTGCATTGGTGTAGAGAGCAATGGCGTAAAGTGGAATGGCGCAGAGTGGATGGCAGAGGTGCTGAGTGCCATAAAGTGCAGTGGGGCAGAGTACAGTAGCATAGAGTGCATTGGCATAGCGTAGAGTGGTGCAGAGTGCAGTGGTGCCAGGCCAATAGTGCAGTGGTAGATAATAGAGTAGAGTAGAGTGCACTGGCACAAAGTAGAGTGGTGCAGAGTAGGGTAGAGAGGCATAGAGTGAAGTGACGTAGAGTTTAATGCCACACAGTACAGTGGTGCACAGTAGATTAGAGTGGCATAGAGTGGATTGGCATAGAGTGTAATGGCATAGAGTACACTGGCATTGAGTGCAGTAGAGTGGCGTGGAGTAGAGTGGTGCAGAGTAGAGTGCAGTGGCACAGAGTAGAGTACAGTGGCGTAGAGTTCAGTACCAGAGAGTGCAGTGTTGCAAAGTAGAGTGTCCTAGAGTGAGTAGAAAGGCATGGAGTGGATTGATGTAGAGTGCAGTGACAGAGTGGTGCAGAGTAAAATGACGTAGAGTGCAATGGTGTAGAGTAGAGTGGTGTAGAGTGCAGTGGCGTACAGTAGAGTGGTGCAAAGTAGAGTATAGTGGTGAACAGTGCAGTGGTGCAGAGGAGATTAGCGTAGAGGTCAGTGGCGTAGAGGGCACTGGCGTAGAGTTCAGTGGTGTAGAATAGAGTGGCGGAGAGTGCAGTGGGGTAGAGTGGCGTGGCACAGGGTAGATGGCAGTGGCGGAGAGTGCAGTGGGGTAGAGTGGAGTGGCGCAGGGTAGATGACAGTGGCGTAGAGTGGAGTATAGTGAAATGGCGCTGAGTGGGATAGAGTGGTGTAGTCATTGTACAAAGGACCCTAATGCAGGCAAGCGAAATGGGCACTCTAATTAATGGATGAGTAATAAGGTACAGCGGTAATCAGGCTCATGAGACCCCTCAGGCCTCTGGAACCTTATGCTACTGCACCTGCTGAACCATGGATAGCTTTGCCTCTTCTTTTCATACATTTTTCTTTCCTTCTTCCCTCTCTCAGTCTGAGAGAGTGGTGCTGTGACTCACACCATCACATGGTTGTGGAGCTTATTTAAAATGCAGAATCTGTCCATCCCATTAACAAAAACCTCTGCTAATCATACTCTATAGGGCGTTGGGCAAGTCTGGTTCTATGAAGTGAACGTCTAGCTATCAAACTGACTTATGTCATCCTGCAAAGTATTGGTTTGAAGTGAGTGTCTGCCAGCTGTCAGCCTCTAAATGCAGAGGATCATGTTTATGCAAGTTTAGGTACCAGACAAAATTAATTCATTCAGTGCCAGTGATATGGCAGTGTGCTAAGTAATACATGATATTGTTTTATTTTTGGCAAAGATTATTGCCTCATGCATTAGTGGTGAGGAACAATGAATAGGCTGGAGGGGAAACAAACTTAGGCATTGAGAGGAAGGTGGGACTCTGGCAACAATAGCCGAGTTCAGTGCACTGCACTCTTAAAAATCCACCAAACTTCCTTGCCTGTCATCTCACTCTCAGTCCAGAACTGCAAAACCCTTAAAGAATTCCTATGTTAAAAGCAACAAGCTGCTTGTCTGCCACAAATAACTACAAATGTTTACGAAAGTCAACAGGCCACTTTTGCCCACATTGTTGATTGTCAAGAGCAGTTTGTTCCTCAACAGAGCTACCTGCAACGGCGCCCTACCCCTACTAATACCCTTATGCTAAGTAACTTAATTATGTAAAGTGCTGGTAGTGATACCTTCAACCAGTTGAGGCATTTTAGCCAACCCACCATACTTGTAATGATGATCAAAAAAACGACCTCAAACTGAATACAACAATATATTAGTTAAAAACATAATATTGGCTGATAATATCACATAATGAGGTCACTTGACAGCTATGACAAACAACAGCTTGTTCACCTTCTCATGTCTTAAAGATGCTACACTGACAGCCCAAATCATTTTTCGTAGCAGGTTGTACCAGTTTTTGGCCAAAGCTTTTGAGATTGATATAATTTGCTAAACAACTGATTGTATACTTCAGGTATTGTTTGAAATCATTACAAAAATTAAAATGTCATCATTGTGGACAGGTATCTCACTTGTCTGATATATTCTGGGTTGAAAATGTCCTCTAGTGAATATCACAATAAAATATGTTAACTCACTTTTAAAGTGCATGACACTAACCATGCATCTGTTGGTGGGTGGGAGACGTGAACAATTATATTTTTTATGAAGTCCTATAGGTTAGGTCATTAATTCTTGCCACAAAGTGTGCAGGGTTGCAGTGAGTGCTCTAAATGTGTTTTTATTTTTGCACTAGACTCAAGAACCTTGTACATTTTCATTTAGTAAAGTTTTAGTTAGTGTTACATTTTGCACCATATCTTGAATGTTACCATAAGTAACTAATTTGAATACCTTCTAGCAGAAACATAGGCATGCAATGTTTTCTGTTTTTTGGTCATGGTGATTTTGGAACATTTGACAAAACTGGCAAAAACCTACAGCTTATGTGTACGACACTTTCGGTCTGCCTGCCTTCTAAGCCAATAATACATTGAATTCTGGGACTTGAATTTTCACATTGGTATTAGAAATACAATGCAACTTTAATAAAGTAAGGGACAGCAACTAAAAGACTTTATATTGTTTATTCTAGCATCACAATCAGGGTCGGACAGGAACAGGAAGTAAGCCCGGGCACTAAAATAAAAGTGGCACCATTTGTGAACTAGATGGCTAAAAACAGTGGTTCATATTTGCATGTTGGGGCAGTTTTGAACTTGTAAAAACATGCTGCAACAGTGTTCGCTAGGTATGGAAGACTGCATGGATTTGAGTCTGCTGCAGGCAGTGTTTGAAATCAGTAGTACATAAATACATCCCAGCAGACCATAACACAGGCCCATAAACTGACAAATCCAAGCCCATACACTGACCCATCAGACCAGCTCTTTGGACACTGCCTTATTGGCCGAAAGCCAGTCCAACCCTGATCACAAAGGTTTCCAGTACAATCATGCTAGAAAAACTAAATTCATAAGCACTATTACATAAGCACTTCAGGAGAATCAGAGGTATTTCTAGACCATTACGTTGTAGAAACGGCACAAATATTATATTTTGATTACCAGGACATAACTGCTGTGTTCTACTCACAATTGAGTGTCATTGAGAAACACTTAGGGGATTGAAAAGTTACACACAAGAACACTGAAAACATGGAAATGTCACACATAGACAAACTGGAAAATTCGCAGGAATGTGGATGGGGACTACACATCTTCCTTTGGACCTACAACTGGAAGAACAGTATCGAGTGCTGCATGTCGAGACTCAGAAGTATAATGGAGCTGCGTTTAGGTCCCAGCACTAGCAGAACAGTGGGTGGGGAGTGAGGAACATTGTAGAGCTAGTGGGGTATCCTAGGATGGGTAGAAAAAGTGATGATTGTTACTTACAAGTAATGAGGTATATGGCAGACCTACATGCGCGTTTCACTTCTGGAAGAGAAGAGTTGGACAAAAATGGCATGATTGATAGGGATGGGGGCATGGGGGTCCCTGTACTCAAAGAACAGCGGTATGTGTTTGTAAGTCATGACTGAGGTGTATTGCAACAGGACCCACTACAGAAGAACAGAAGTATTAGCACTGAGTGCTGCAGGTCAGATTTCAGGTGCCAGTACTGGAAGGATTGGTCTGGGTGCTTTACATGAGGCTTAAGCTCTAACAGCACAGCAGCATGTTGCTGCATGTACTGTTATGGAATGAGGTGAATGCAGAGCTGCCTTTGAGTCCCAGTACTAAAAGATAAGTTGTTGTTGCTTTGCATGTGGAGGAGCTTCACATAAGTCCAACAACTGGAATAGCAATAGGTGGAGGCTGGAGGTCGGGAGGTGCATTGTGAAGCTGCATGAGGGTTCCAGTACTACAATAGTGTCTGTGTGAGGATATGCGAAAAGAAAAGCAACTACAAATCTATTTGATTTCAAGAAATCCGTATTGATTAACATCTGTACTCAGCTCTCTTTCCATTTTATTATTTCAAGTATATCCGCCAGGAGAGTATGACTGGACATTAAATAAAGATATTTGCATTCTGTATTAGTAGCTCTGAGACACAGGAAGATATTGCCCATTCTGCTTCTACCTCTGTTTCATCGATGTAACCAGCTCGTACATTATTTTGAACTAGATTGCTGCATGCGTACTGACCAGCGCCACAGCCACCACTTTATTTGGTTACCAGCAGCAGTGGCAAAGAGTCTCTAATTCTACTACTCTGGTGATTCCCTTTAACAATGCACAAGCTGCTGGCATGAATATCTTACAAATTACAGCAGAAGTTATCAACATCTTTAGATATTAATTTTGAGTTCTGTATACACTTTTATCTTCTTATCCTATTTGGTAACATTTTTATATGATTTGGGTTAATTATAGTTAACTGTGTTTATTTTAGGGTGTTTTGCAGGTGCCTTAAATCAATTTTCAAAGTGTTTTATTTAATCTAGCATAGTATTTGATCTACAATGTCACCTCCTGAAATGTCCCATGTTTCAATTAAGCATCATGCCACTTCTTCTATCACATCAGTGTGAAATGTCATAGGTCACTTCCTGAGCTGCCATTAGAATAAAGTGATGTCACTTCCTGTGATGTCACAAAGCGTCAAAGGTCGCAGATGAGCACTGCCAGGGGTACCCTCACACAAACAGGTTACCGACGAGCGCTGTCAACAGTACCTTCACGTAAACAAAGGTCACTACTCTTGCTTGCTACAGACTTAGATCCTTCTTGTGCGTTTTCAGAGTTCATCAGTTCCGTGTTAGTTTTGAACTGCAGATAGGATCTTTGAAAATCTGTTTTAGTTGCATATTCGTTGCTCACATACACTACTTTGTTTCTGCTCACCTGTGGGAGTGAGATCTAAGTTACAGCAACGCAAACATCAGCGAGGCGGGGCTGGGTCGTGCCTTGAACGCCAACTTTGGGCGTCATTTCCGGTGCACATTCGGGTAGATGGGGGAGCATATGTGGTTTGTTGGCGCCACATCTCAAATAATGAGGAAGCGATAGTCTGAAATGCAAAAGTGGAGCATACATACAACTACCCTAGTGCACCCACATACAAAAAAACACAGGACGGTGAAGCAATGGAAATTCTAGTTTCATACGCGCTCTTCTTTACCTCAGGTGTCTTGGATGTGCTTAAAGCTCCCAGCTTATTTCTGCCTGTTTAATCACTCTAAGCTACTGCCTCGGGGCACGCTATTTTTGGAAACGGCGGCTAGGACAGCAGAACAACTGACTGACAACAAGCAGCAGGTTTTAATAAAACATGATCCTCCTTTTGTGGGAGCGTTTCTGGCACTGCAGTGCTGAGTCCCATTGTTAGGTGACGACTGTCAGGAATTAAAATGGAACAATTTTCCTACCTGCAGCACCTGTTTCCATTTTTAGCCAGGTAACTCAGAATAACACAAAAAGCAACAACAGACGTGCAACAGGCGTGGAGGGGAGCATGAGAAGGGTTAGGTGAGGGTTACACTTTAGAGTTTAATGGTTGCTCTGGGTGAGATCACCTGGCTGGTACAAGTACTGGGACGCATGCGCCATAGGATGGTGCAGCCCTGACATTGCTCAGTCTCTCGCCCCGGGATACACTATCCTAAGGAAGAACAGAGATGAGCATCGCGGGGGTGGCCTTGCCATCATCTGCCATGACTCACTCCAATGCTGCACCTTTGAGATAAACTCCTTGAAAGGAGCAGGAAGCCTAGGCTTTTGTTTTTAGATTAACCCCACCCAACTGTTTGTAGGTGCTCTAATTTACAGACTGCCAGCCCCAGGATCCATCTTCTTGCCCTCCTTGGGAGAAGCGCTGGCTCCTTTTCTACTCCAATATGCCAGCTTCACCATTCTGGGAGACTTCCATTTTAATTTGGAGATCAGCAAGAACACTGATGTATCCAATTTATTTTCTTGACACCCTAACATAGGCCTTAATCAGACTGCAAGCCACACCCTTAACGGGATCTGTTCCAATAACCCCAATTTGATAATGGAAGCTCCAATCCAGAAGGCCTGGCTAGACTATAATCTAATTCCCTTCAGAATCGTAATTAACTTATATGGCCCTCCCCAGTATACCACGATTAAGGACCCCCATAACCTATGTAAATGGGGTAAACTGATGACTGACTCAAACTTAACCCCCTGTCTATCTTCACTACTCTGACCATCAGGGGATTTTTAGCGGAAGACCTTAGTCCATTTAATAACTGGATCATGGATACAGGTAATTAGCTTGCCCCTGCAACATATTGCAATATGCGCAGATCCCACCCTTCAAAGAAGTGGCTGAGTTGCAACCAACTGGAATAAAAGTGGAGACAGGAATACAATTCTGAGGACCTACATCGCTTTAAAAAGGTGTAGAGAGTTTATCAGGCCCAGATCAAAGCAGCAAAAAAAGCTTAACTTACTGCTCCGATCGAAGAAGACGAGTATGATCCTAATACTGTCTTTAACATCTCCAAAGCATTCCTTCACCTGGGGCACTAGTTAGGGATATTCCCCTCTCTCAAGCCCTGATCAGATCGCCTCTTTCTTTGAAGATAAATACTGCCCATTCAACAAAGCTTACCTGAGACTATTCCTCCCACCAATGATGATTTACTAGATATCACCTTAAAAGAAGTGACTGCAACCCTGACAATCATTCAAGAAATGTCACTTTCACAATCACAGCAGGCCATCCTGGGTTGTAAATCGGACTCCCCCAAGGATCCTTGTCCCACTGCTATTCTCTACAAGGTTGTTGATACAGCAAACCCATGTATTAATAAAAAATCCTCAATTCCGCCTTAGCCACAGCTGACATTCCCTCAAACTGGAAACTGGCAGTGGTAAACCCTCTGCAAAGAAATCACTTGCCAACCGGGCACTTTGTCCAATCTGCATCCCATCTCACTGCTTCCGACAGTCACCAAGATATTTGAAAAATTAGACAATGGCCAATTACCTTCTTTTCTTGAGAACTCAAATGTACTTCATCCTCAGCAACCGGGTTTCCACCCCACACATTCTACGGAATTGGTATTATTGGAAGTCTCTGACAAAATAAAACTCACCCTGGATGCAGGGAAACAATGCAGTATTGATCCCCCTGGATATCTCTGCCATGTTCGATTCCATCTCACACCTTATACTCCTCCAACGCCTCAAGGACTGGGGCATCTCCCACAGAACCCTGGCATGGATCAACTCCTTTCTAACTGGTAGGTTAGAAGTAGTGATTGTAGGGCCATATCCATCTATAGAAAGACCAGTAACATCCGGAGTTCCACAGGGCTCATCTCTCATCCCTGCATTATTTAACACATATATGGCCCCTCTTATTTCTCTGATAGCATCCTTTCGAATCACTACGACATCATATGCTGATGATAGGCAGCTGATTCTGTCATTGGACAAGGGGTCATTTGGATCAGAACGTAACTTTCTAACTGTTTGACCGAAGTTGTCTTGTGGGTGCAACTGAACCATTTAAAATGCCACACAGACAAAACATAGACCTTGCTTTTTGGCAAGTCCAATTGCTTTTCACCATCATAATGGTGGCTAAATTTGGTACCCCCAATCCCTGCCACAGTGGATGTAGCAAGAAATCTTGCAGTAAAATGTGACACCTAACTCTCCTTCTGCCTGCAAGCTCTCTCTATGTGGCTGGGACATGTTTCAATTTAATCAAATCTTTAAGAACGTTTTTTGACTTCCTCCCATTAACTGCCAGGAAAACGGTTGCTTTTGCCCTCATTACCTCCAGACTGCATTACTGCAATAGTCTTCATGCAGGCTCCTCAAAATACATACTTTTCAAACTTAAGATGGTGCAGCATGCGGCGGCCAGACTTGTATTGAAACTCCCCAGATGTAGTTTGGCTTCCACAGCTCTGAAAACTCTACACTGGCTTCCAGTACACAAAATAACCTTCTTTAAGATCCTTGTACTGGTCTTCAGAACATTCAAAGCCACTGGTCCCAAATACTTGACAGCCAGATTATTGCATCACATAACCCTAAGAACCCTCAGATCCTCACAAATGAACCTTCCCAATCCCCCTTCATTCAGACTTAAAACCTGAGGTGGCAAATCCTTTTCAGTGCTGGGGTCCAATGCATGAAATCATCTTCCCATTCCTCTTCGGTTTATAAACTCCAAAGCAGTCTTTAAAAAGGAGTTAAAGACTTACAGGTAGATTCATCATCGGCCCGTTTTGCGAGTCTGTAATAGCGATTATTAAGGAATCGCTATTTCAGACTCGCAAAACGGGAATCATGTACAAATCGCAATTTTGTTTGCGATTCCTACAGCTTCCTTATTTGCGATTAGCTAATTGCTAATCGCAAATAAGGAATAACTCCCCATTCAGAATGGGAAGACATATCCATGTGTGAATCGCTATTAGCGATTCGCATTCTGAGTTTGCGATTTCAAGGGTGCAGGGGTGTCCAAAGGACACCCTGTTGCACCCCTGAAATGATATTAGACGCTGGTGTTACGCACACACATATCCTAAGGACATGTATGTGTGTAACATACAACTTAGAAAAATGCACTTAAGTGCATTTCTCTAAGTTTCCGCTACTTACCACGAGGTTTGACTTTGCGGTAAATAGCGGGCCGAAATTGCTAAATTGCAATTCTATAATAGCGATTTTTGCATTTGGGATGATGAATCCCAAATGCAAAAATTGCGCTCGTAAAGGGCCAGATTCTTAGAATCTGGCCCTTTGCGAGCCGATTTTCCGTTCATGAATCTGGCCGTTAGCTCTTTCTGGCCCTTGATGCCCTCAACCAATCCCTCATCTAATCAGCGCTTCTGGGTTATCGGCTCAAAATTTGCATCACCAGGATGCTCCCTGTGAGTGGCAGTGTGCTATACAAGTGTACAATTCAGTCATTCACTGCGGCCCAGCAGTACCTGCTCACTCACAGTATGGGAGGTGGTGTGTGTCGTGTTTTAAGTGAGCTGTGTAAGGGTGACTCGATAAATCTTTTTTCGAAGTAAGTTCTTGTAATAGCTTTCAATGCATTTTAATCTTGGTGTATGTTACAGTCTTGCCTCTCAGACATTGCTGAACCTACATCTTTTTTCGTTTACATTTATTTCAAAGAACTGGACCATCATAAACAAGCTTTGGTAAAGACAACAGGTTGGGCCTTAGCAAACATGCAATGTTATGTATTGCAAACCTATGTAAACTGTATAATTTTTTTTTAAAGTAATTAAAAATAAAAATGTGTTGTGTAAGACTGCATGCAAACGTTTGCAAGAAGATAAATGGAAAAAATAAATAGCAAAAATAGAAAAACAGATTAAAGCAGAAATAAGAGCCTCAATACCACACAGTGCTTGCACTAAGGTAGACTGACGTACATATGCCACAAGCAAATGCCAATAAAATACAACAATGTCTCAACAGGTAAAATTAGTACACAGTAAAATAAATTATGAAAAAAATGCAAGAAACGCCAAGATTGACTATCGCCACCTGTATTCAAGCATAGGTACCAAAATAAATTTCAGACAGCAATAGCACTATTACTTGTACGTAAGTGTAATCAGCAAAGAAGTGCACACATAGTGCTCATGAAAATGTGAACAACGCATGTGAGGCATGTGATAGTGAAAGTAAACAGCTGCAAGGCATGACCATAAAATTGTACATAGCATACGAAAATTGAGGAAACTAATTTGCAGAGACATATTATGTACCAGAAGCTTCTAAGTGCACAGAGTTATTGTTGATGGCATTTCGAACTGTGTGATTTCAGGTCATCTTCAGGACAAGAATTACAGAAATACTTTGCAATTGCTTTTAAAAAGAGGAAAATTAAGGAATTAAGGATAGGTGAGCCTTCCTCCATTATGGATAGCGGGCATTAGTAGGGCCCCCTCCCCAGCCCATTTAGATCCCTTAAGCCTCCATTCCTCTAGGCGGTATATTCAAGGGGAGGGAGACCCCCTCCCTGAGCCTTCATTGGCCCAGGGGACCCCATTACCTGGGGCCGAATCACTTGCTGTGTACCGGGAGCCCACTCTCGGGACATAGTAGTTTCCCTACATACACAGGTGCAGGCAGGGAAACATGCTTGCACCCGACTGGTGGGAGCACTTTCAAAACTCCTGCCAAATGAGAGAAAACTCTAAGGACCTGATTAGGATGTTGGCGGACAGGTTTACTCCATCACAAACGTGACGGATATTCCGTCCTATAAATTACGATTCCATTTTATCCTATGAAACTTGTAATTTGGCAGACGGGATACCTGTCTTGTTTGTGACGGAGTATCCCATTCCCCAGGAGCGTGAAAAAGCCCTAAGTCAGCTCCCATCTGGTGGAAGTTTTATAAATTCACCTGGGAGCAGACTTTAATCTGTTTTCCTGCCTGCACTGATGCGGTCAGGGAAAGAGAACAACAGATTGCTCCCGTCCCATATAAACATATTGACAGGTGGGTTGAAATTCAAAATTCAAGCCTTTTGATTGGCTGATGGGGCTGTTTGGAGCGAGTGCTCTGATTGGCAGACGAAAACATGAACAGGAATGCTGCGGCAGCCATTACATGATTCAAAGACCTGATCTCTGGCCTGAAAATTAATTTAAAAAGGATATAACGGACAGGGTAGGCATATCCTGACCTCCTAGCCCTGATAGGGGAACCAAGACTTTTTTTGGGATTGTGTTGAGGTTAGCACACTGGAAAACAATGGAGAGCCCTCTATTTTATTGAGCAAGAGCCCAGGGTTCAACACGCATGTACTCAATGTTTGGGGAGAGGGGCATGAGGCTACTTTCCCCTTGCTAAGTGATGGCCCCAAGGACCTCATCCCCGGAGGACTAATGCAGAACTGTCTCAAGAACCCAATCATCCAGAAAAGAATGTGGATTGCAGAGGATGGAATGTCACTGGCACTCCCCTGCCCGTATTTGGGGCAAGGAAAGCCCTGGCAGCTGCACATCGCCCTGCTCGCCCTGGGCGGTAAGAAGAACAGTGTTTTGCACTTGCCTGTCGGAGCCAAGAGAAATGGCTACTTCTGACTGGCAGAGCACATAGAGAATGCTGCTGACTCCTCTGCAGTCCTAAAATTCACTGCTGTGTACAGGGAGCGGGCAGGGCCACAAAGCTCTTGGGGCCCCTCATGGTCGTCCTCAATGAAAGAGGAGGCTGTGGGTGACCCAGTGGGATCAGGGTTTCCCCAAAAATGTAATAACACTTTGTGAGGCCACAACAAATAAACTAAAACAAGCAGCCGGAGCCACCGATTTATTATTCACTTCGCTCAGTGAGGAGCGACCCATATGGCCCTCTGTGGGCTAATGTGCATATTTTGTTTCTCATTTGTTGTGCCCCAATATGGGCAGGAGCACCCCAACATTTAATTAGTGTTGTGGGGGGCTGCATGGAGTGCAGCACTCCCCAAAACGATTTACTAAATGTAGCACTATGTTTCCTCAGGTGTTTAGAACATGACCCCAAGAAAGGTTTAAGATGTGTTTGAGCATTCTCAGAGTTAAATGTTTTGCTGTTCAATTGTGGATTGTACGGCTCCCGTGCGGTTGGTCTCATGATTGTGTACATGTTCTGTGGATTGTAAAAGAAAAAGACTGAGACTTGCTCCGCACATACCCCGAAAATAAATTTTTGAATATGGTTTTAATGATCAAATGGCTAAAGTTTTAAATGTTGTAAAATTGTTTAAATAATGTCTATACAAAGAATGTTTTTTCTTTTTTTTCATTTTTTCTTTATGCACCTTTTCTATAACCTTGAAGAAGTCTCATGGGGACGAAACGTGTCACGTCGGCAATGATGGCTATGATTTTGCACTGTATTTTAAATGATTGATCGTCCATCAAAAAATTCAATAAAGAAAATACGTTTTTTCATAAAAAAATATTGCCACTCTGTATACTTTCTTTCGAGGATTGTCTATTGGTTCTTGAACAATTTTGATTTTTGGGACTATTAATCTTGTGACACGTTTTATATATTATTGAGGTATGTGCTGAGCATATGTGAATCTTGTGTTTTTGGTCATCCAAAAGTTGAGGGAACTAGGGAAGTCGGGTTCCCAGCTCTTGCACTACCATAATTGCCCAACCCCACTGAAAAATATACCTGTACCAGTGCATGACTTCAGTGCCCTGACCTTTTCTCTTGTGTGTTTTAAAGACTCAGACATGTTTAATATTGTTTTGAATACAAATTATTTTTTAAAGGTTCACTGACAAACATTGCAATGTGTGCGATTAAAAATGAATGTCTTTCAATATAGTTTTGGAGTCTGTTGGTTTTAATGTCTGTAGTTTTAAAGTCTGTTGGTTTTAATGTTGAGTCCTAGCGTGTGAATACTACATTATTAAGGTAGTGGCCTCTTGACAAAGCCAAGAAGCTTGCCTTTATATATTGATGTGGTCAATCCTTGACAAGCCAATAAGTCTGCCTTATTTAAAATGCATACCCCTTACAGTGTGATATTGTATCTGGTATAAGAGGGGATTGTTATTATGGGGGTCATGACCCACTAGGGGTCATATGTGATATTAGGTTGTTACTAAAGATATTTGCCAAATGTACATATTTGTAATTTAATGTGTAGTGTTTATTAGTAAGTATGTATAAGAACAGGCACTGAGTGGACAATAATTTATTGAGTTTTGCTTTTGTGTGTCAGTGAATGGAGGTTACTCGTGAACAGCACCTCCGCTGAGTAGGCGTTAACTGCTCTGCTTCACTTCCCTGAGAGAGTCAAGTGCTGCAGTGGGCTACTTGGTTTCCAGTAAGGAGAGACTTGTAGAGTTATTACTTGTAATAAGATCTTACTTTATGTTAAAAAATCCTAGAAATGAACTGAAAAACAAGGCTTAAAATGGCATTATAGTTAGGTCTGGCAATTATATCTTATTTTACATTTTAAAAAAACCTTCAGAAATGTACTTAAAAAATAAAGGTTTGCTGCCATCAAACCCCCTTGAGCTGGTAGTCTTAGGTCTACACCTTAAGAACTGGCATGGCTGACTTTTTATTAGCGTCAGTGTGAACTCCACATAAGGGTTGAGCGAGACCATCAACCTTCATGTCTTTTAACTTATTCTTTAGGTTTTCTCATTTTGTCTATTTTTCTCTCTTAGTATTGAGCTTAATGATTAATTTACATGAAAATGTGTGGAAAGTTCATCATAATTATTTGTAATATTGCATTTTCCATCCAAATGACATTGTGATCCTTGTACGATTATAATTCCATTCCATTTCCTCTTTGTATATTTTTCTTTTCATGACTGTAATGATCATATCCTACCTGTTTCTTTTCACTTTAGTCTTGTTTTGTCTCTTTGGTTCATATTAAAATTAATAAAGATTATTTTGGAGTTAAAAGAGTGGCATTATAGTTAGGTATAAATGTCAGTTAAAACGTGATTTTTAAACTCAAAAAGATACTGGAATTCACTTATTATAGTTTACTGAGCTAACAGTAACTTGTGCCCCCGCGATGCATTGCTTGTGTCTTCACATATTACATCAATCATGACATAAGTGGTGCCATCAGGTATGTAATTTGGGCTATCATTATTGATGTCATCAATAATGTAATTGAAATCTCATGATTTATGTAATATGTGTTGTCACAAGCAGTGCATGGCTGGGGTTCAATTTATAGTTAGCTCAGTAAACTAGTGAACCTCAGTGTTCTTTAGTGTAAAATGTAATGTTTTAAATTACATTTTCACCGAACTATAACATCACTTTAACCTTTGTAAAAAGCTTGGAAACATTAAGGAAAAAAACTATCAACATCAACATTGAAAAGGAGAGCGAGTCTCACAGGTCAGGGAGGGAGAGGACTGGGCTAACAGTACCATACAGGAAGAGATCCATCAATGAAAATTTGTGGACTTGCTCTGCCACCCTGCCTCTAGATTCATGAAAATATGTGAACAGCAGTAACATCTAACAACAGTGAATTTAAAACATTCAAAACCCATAAATGTTGTTGCTTGGTTGTGTTCAACAGATTAACACAGTCAAGAAGAAAGCCTTGGAAGAGATCATCACAAGAGACACACTGTGAGCCATGCAGTTAACTACAAAACACATAATCAACCTGGTTAAAGCCTAAGGGGTACACGTCACTTTTTACAATAATACAGATTGAACTCGGGGAATTGTTTTTCCAGTGCTGGTAGTGAACAAAACATATATTGTCATCTAGCCGTCTCATCCCTGGGACGTGGCAGGCCCCCAGCCTCGATCCTTGGGGCACGGGGTGGTTCTAGGGTCATGGCTAACAGGTGTTGGTGACAGCAGGTAGTAGGATGTGTGGGTAAAACTTACATGTTAAAATAAAATGAACTTCTTTTCTCAAAGTACAATGGCTCCGTTAAAGTCTATGAACGAACACAATGTTTCCTACCTACAGTCAAGTGAACGATCAGCCTCAATGTTTCTTACATATTTACTAATTGCCTCAACGTTTAGTGCCTACCTTTGCCAAATTAAACAATGCAATTTACTGCCTATTTATATATTCGAAAACTACACTAATGCTTTCCACCTCCCTCAATGTTTACTACCCAAGTCTATGTTCAATACTATAATACTACCCACTCACCTCAATATTTAGTGCCTATTTCAATGTTCACAAATTTATGCTTTCTGCATGCATCAATTGTTTTAGCTTCCTTTTGCTTATTTACTACTGTAATGGTTTTTACTTGCCTCAATATTTAGTGCGTCTTTCTTTATTTGCTGAGTACTCCAAAGTGTTCTACCAGCCTCATAACTTTCTGCTTCCATGTTTATTTACTAATCTATTGTTTTCACCTGCATCAAAGTTTACTGCGTCCTTGCATGTTTACTTACTACTCTAATACTTTCTAATGTCCTCTAAGTATACTGCTTCCTTCTAAGCTTACTTGCTACTCCTTTACTTTCTACCAGCCTCCATGTTTACTACTTCCATCATTCCATCATGTTTACAGTTATTTGAACGTTTAGCACCAATTTGTAATATACACAGCCTACCTCAATGATTCATATTTACCTGTTCAATCCTATTTTCTATTCGCCTTTTACCCTATCACCTGCCAACCATCATTTTCACCTCCCTCACCGTTTGATACTCTCTCCGCTGCTTACTATTAAACAAAATCTTTACTTCTACTCCATATCCTTATTCCTTCACCATGTACCTCAACCATGATTTCCCTACAGACATGCTGCATTAAAGAAACTAATTGACTTCAGTTCCAGTCTCAGCTGGTCTGGGAAAAGGTGGTTGAACAGACTTTGTGCTGAAGTTATTTAAAATAATTTTTGCTCATTGCCATTAGGCTTCTCCTGTGGCTTGTTAGGTCCTCGATAGGTTTTCGTGTCCCTGAAAACAACTCTGGCAAAACCATGTACTTTCTATGCCAGGCTCTGTGGTAACTGCAGGCTCATTAAAGACTCTGAGTACCACAAGCAAAGTTATATTCAGGGACTTATTGTGGATTGGCAAAAATGGCAATGTTATCAAATCAGTTACAAAAAGCAAGGAAACAGTAAGAAAAAGAATTATGCACATGTAAAGATGGTGTTAAATTAGTGTTATTAATGATGGGGTCAATGCTTGCTAGGTGAGGTGATACATTTGAGAACAGTAATGGAAGAATCCACAGCCTGCTCATCTGCAGGGACATTGCACATCTGTGCAGTTTTGCATTCTAAGGGTCTGATTATGAGTCTAGTGGTCCAAGGACCACCAGACTCATGGTGGCACGCAATGGCGGTCCAGCCACGCCCCATCAGCAGTCTGACCGCCGTTTTAGGACTAGGGCAGTCGGACTGCTGTTTCCCACCACAACCGCCAGGGATCAGAGATCCCTGCTAGTGCACAGTGGTCTGAGTGCCACAATATACTTGGTGGTGCCCTGAGGCACCTCAAAGATTATTACCACTTTCCTCACCGCCAGCAGTCTTGTGGAGATTCTTCCCCCATGAAACTGCTGGTGCAGTGGAAAGAAAGGGGCCCCTGCAGGGCCCCCTCTTGCCCCTATGCATGGGGTGCATGCAGGGGGACACATATTCTGCCCTCCCTGTATTTTTCACCCCCAGTACCTGCACAGGATGAAATGCACAACATGGTGCATTCTTTCCATGCAGGAACGTGCACTTGCGGTTCCGTGGCAGTGCAGTTTAAGGCTCAAAATGAGCATTTATACCGCTCCGCAAGGGGATCACCATGCTGCCTACCTGCAGTCCAGAAACTTGTAATGTGAAGGGCAGCACTGAGTTTTTTCATTCCTGGAGTGTGGCAGTGGCATGTCACCGCTCCCGCACCGCCAACACTAATAATCAGGCCCTTAATCTGAGTTTACATCTGATCTATCTGCAGCTAAGAAACTGTTGAAAGAAAATATTTTGATTTGAATGACTGTGCAATGTGTCTAGTAACTATCAGCTGCTGTATTTTTGTTTTTTTCTTTGGCTGCTTTGTGATGTTTGCTATGATATTGTCCAACATTTGGATAAAAGTGCTATGACAAATACATTAATTAATTATTTCAGTGTGATTCTTTTCAAAGTCAATTAGTAGCAAATGCTGGTGTTTCAGTGATCATGAGGAAGGCCACCCTTACACAAGAGCAGCTAATTAAAAGTATACAGTTTGATTAAGATTTCCAGGGAAATAATCAGTTTCTTCAACTTTAGGATATTTTCGTAATACAAATATTTTACTTCTCTTTATGAATTCCCTAATAAAACTATTAAGGGCTGAAATCTCAAGAGAGAGCTTGATGATAAACCCCAAGTTGGAGACTGACGAATTTAGGAATGCTGTAAAGAAAGTTAAGAGATTTTGTCTATGTTTGATGCAATATAAATTCTTGTTGCATCACTCACTTTTAGATGGCCCACAGTTCTAATACACTGGAAAAATATTTACCCCCTTCAGTTATAAAAAGTGAAGATCGTTATAGACATGATGCAACTGTGCTGCTAAGGGTAATGCAAAGTCTAGATATTATAGTCACTTTTGATAGGTTTTTATTGGCAATACATGTATTGTACAATGTATAAATAAAGGGCCACTCCTTTCACACGTCACACGTTATTATTTTGTTATTTATATTTTCTGTAGTGACATTTTTCTGTATCTGAGAGGGTTTTACCTTATGAAACAATAAAGAAATGTAATAACTAAAAAATCTGTATTCTATCTAGTTTCTCTTTCTATTATATTCAACGTCTCAAAAGGCCTTACACGAGAGCTGGTCAGCCAGGGTCATCTTGATAAACTAGCATTCCTAAAATGTCTTTCGAAAACGCTGAGCTGACACACCTCTTTGATCATAATGAATATAAGCAGGACAATGCTTAATTTGTGATACGGGTTAGAGTTGGTGAGCAGTCACGCTCATTTTGGGGAAAGGGACTTATTTTTCAGACTTTGCCCCTGAGCAAGAGGGAAAAAGGCAGATAAGGGAGAAAGAAGAAGAAAGAGAAAGACAGGAAAACAGTAATAAAAAGAGAAACCCGGAATGAACACGAACCTTAAAGAGTAATATAAAGAAACAGGATGAGTTCTGGGGTAGGAAAAACAGGAATGAGGTGGAATCAAGACTAGGCAACCTTGGTATTCGATAACGAAGGCATTCAGCGGTGCTGGAGAAGGGCTTCTTAGAATAAAGTTAGACTCCTACACTTATATATTTAGTTTTTGCTTACAATAAGCATTGATGGCAGAGTTTCAGACTTGATCAAATCCCTGAAAGGCAAGCGCGTAGCTGAAAGGCCATGTTTCATCGTAGAGATCAAAATAATAAACAAATACAATTGAATTTAACCATTGATTTTACAATTATTAGGCTTATGCAACCTAGCCTACCATGGCGCTTGTGAGGCGGTACATCAAAGTGGATTAGATGACATAGAAGCTGCATTAGATGCAGCGGGGGTCATTGGGTTTAATGCAATTGTAGGGTCCCAACGCTTTCGCTGATCTTAAATCGAATCAAGAGGCATGCAAGTCTGAACTATAATTGACTCTACGTAGCATCTGATTATCAATGTAGGCCATGCTTCTTCCCTCTGTGATCGTAAACTTCTAAGATCGCACTGCATCAGAAACTAAGCAGCTCTTGTCCGTAGACAAGCTTGCATCTTTAAATTCTTGATGGTGACTGTCATATACTTCCTGGCTCTTTATCGCTTGGAACTTCTTTTCCATCCCTGTTTTCTTTTGTATCTCTGTTTTCCTACCTTTTCCTTCTTCTTTCCTCCTTATTTGGTCTTGCATATTATTAGCTTTAGCTCTCCGTTGTTGAAGACCTGTTGCCATCTAAAGAAACAAGGTAATTTTATGTCAAGAGAGAAGGCTAGAATTATGCATTAACTTGTATTTCCCACTTCTGAGCAGCACCATTAAAAACTCATGGAACCCTACAACAACACAATCGACAAAGAAACTTCCAGTCCATAAATAGCATGCAACTACCATCTTCTTCATCTTTTGTTTACTGCTTCTGAGCAGATAAGTATTGATCTACTTAGTTATTTCTTATAAGAGAATATGGTTTGAATGTTTGTATTGGAAGTATGAATGTATGATTCCCAATTTATGGGTGTTTAAATTAGATTTATGTGTTTAGAGTGTATTTTATTGTTGATAATATTATTTGATGTTTTTTGTTATTGTTAGATTAGTGTTTAGTAGGTATTTAGAACCTTAGAAAATAGTAAATTAAGTTTTTTTATGTACGTGTCCCCTTCAGGTGCGATCGGGTTTAAATGAATTATTTTCCAAAATTCAGGCGGCGCGAGCGCGCATTCTAGTGAAATTCTACCATTTAGCTTTTAAATAAAGGAACACGCTTTTTGTGTCCTCGAGGGCAGCCTCGTGAAGGAAGACGCCTGAAGGGAAAAGGAGAGCAAACTGCTTGACGTGCATCAGGCTCGTTCTCCGATTGGTGAACGTTGGTATTGTTTCAAAGGAATTGGAGCTTGTTTAGAAACATTTGGGATTGTTTCTAAAGGAATTTGCTCTGCAAAGCCGTTCCCATGACAACAAAGCTTTGTTTATGCTTCGTGTCAGGGAGTCGGCAGTTGAGAGTTTAAGGGAGCATTTTTAGGGAATAAATAGGTATTGAGAAGGAAATATATGGAAAGGAATATAAATAAATTTGAAAGGAAAAATTTAATCTAATAATGAGGAACAGCAGAAATTAATAAGAGAAATTATTAGTAAGGAGCTAAAAGATGCTAGGGAATCAGTTAAGCAAGCTCTAGGTAAGAGAAAGAGTACTGAGGAGGAGAAGTATTTCTCAGTCTCAGAGGAGGATAATGAGATAAGACCAGGAGGTGAATGCTTGTCTAAAAGGAATCATTTAAATGAAAAACAGGGGCAGAGTGGCGTCCCAAGCGGCTCGCAATGGAAAGGTATTTGACCCAATATGGAAGGAAGTCAGTTTAACACTGAAAAAAGTAGGAAATCATTGGGTGATGCGAATAGTTACAGTGATGTCGACATGGATGAATACATCTTGGATTTGGAATATAAAGATGGATTAGAGAATGAGGATAGTGGTAGAGCGAAATGTAAGGAGACAGTGGTGGACCCCTTTTGGGAGCTATTATTCAGCCCCAGAGACATTAAGACACCCGAGTGGTTAGGACTGGGGGCCACTGGATTATGTTGCAGAATACATTAAGGCAAGAATAAGAAGCTTTCAGAGAAAGAAGAAATGAGTATTATGAGAGCCTGTCATTGATGACAAGGTGACTATGACTCCTAACATAGATCTGGAGCGCATTACTTAACTATTTAAAATGGTTAAGGATCCAAGAAAAGGTTTGGATAGGTCACTGAAGCAGGGTCAAGATAGGATACTTGACAATTTGGGGCCTCTTGCTAAGATTTTTGACGCTATCGAGGATGCTTATCTTAAGAATTTGGATTTAGATCTGTCTTTATTACGTGGTTGGTGCCAAAGGGCAGTTAGCTTTTTGGGTAATGCTAATGCTGGGATTCTATCAGAAAGGAGGAATACTAACCGTATGCGAATAAACCCTAATTTAGGGGATATGGCTAATAAAGTGTCCAGCGAAGACTTTTGTTTGGTTAAGGGATGGTGAAATCCTTAACCAAGTACGTTTGCACCTCACAATCCTGGATAAGGCTCATTATTCTATGCACAGGGTCTTTAGTAACAGTTATTTTTATGGACGGGCTGATAGAAGGGGGCAACCTATCAGCCGGGCAAGTTTCAGAGCCCAATGCCATAACCAAGGCAGTGGGTATAACAGAGGCCAAGGAAGTTACAATTTCTTTCTGTAATAAGGAAGAGGTCGAATTCGCTCGAACAGAAGAGGACAAAATTCAGTACAAGGTCAAAACCAGGGTGAGTATGAGGACTTGTTCTCGTTCTATCTGGAAAAGTGTATGAGAAAGATTAAGGTATTTTAAGGAAAAATTGAGAGAAATTACTCAGGATGCATGGGTTCTAAAAACTATAGAAGGTTTTCAAATAGATTTCAACTCAGTCCCAGTTCAGATAAAAGAACCTAACAAAGTTTTTTCAGGAAGCGTTATTACAAATAGTGGAAAACGAAGTGTATTTGATGTTGGAGAAAAATGCTATTGTGTGAGTGGGGAAGGGAGCCAAGGGCTATGTAAGTAGTTTGTTTCTGGTAGAAAAAAAGGAGAAAGGATGGAGACCTGTAATAAATTTAAGGTTTTTGAATCAGTTTGTGACTTATCAACATTTCAAAATGGAGGGTATTCACCTTCTGAGGTATATTCTGCAAGAGAGAGATTGGATGGAGAAAATGGATCTGAAGGATGCATATTTTACTATTCCGATAGAGAAGGAAAGTCAAAAAGTTCTTCAGATGGAAGGGTCAATTATTTCAATTTCAGAGCCTACCTTTTGTACTTTCTTCTGCCCCTAGGTGTTTTTCCAAGGTAATGAGGTCTGTGGTAGGTTATTTCAGAGAGATAGGAATCAGGATGATAATTTATCTCGACAACATTTTGATTATGAATCAGGTAATTGGGGATCTAAAAGAGCATTTGAATTTGGTAAGGAGCATGCTAGACAGTTTAGGCTTTGTGATACATTTGGAGACGTCAATTTTGGCTCCTGTGAGGAAGGTGGAATTTTTAGGTTTTGTGATGGACACAGTATTGTGTCAATTATGTGTCCCGGAGAAGAAAGTGAGGAAGATAAAGCAAGAGATTCAGAAGGTTATAAACAAGGAGACTGTTACTTTGAGGGAATTGGCAAGAGTGATTGGTTTACTGTCCTCGTCAATTCCGATGATTTTTTCGGGTCCTTTACATTACAGGGCCTTACAGCGCCTGAAAATATCAGAGTTGTCGAAAGAAATGTGGTATGGGGACTTGGGGTTTGTAACACTAGAAGCGAAGGAAGAATTGGTTTGGTGGAATGAGAACATGGATGTTTGGAACGGTCGAGCAATTTTCGGGGAATCCCAAAAATTTGTTTTGGAGACGGATGCGAGCAAATTTGGATGGGGTGCATCAGGTCTAGGGAAAAAGAGTGGGGGTGCATGGTCCCCGTGGGAAAAAGAGAGCCATATAAATTGTTTGGAGATGAAAGCAGGCTTGTTTGCTTTGAAGAGTTTCAAGAAAGGACTGATAGGCAAGTCAGTGCTGCTCAGGATGGACAATGTGTTTGCTGTAGCTTACAGGTTGGGAGTAACATGATCAAAGGGTGTTGCAGAGTTGGCGTAAGAGATTTGGGAGTTTTGCTTAGAGCACAAGATAGGACTGAAGGCAGAGTATTTGCCAGGTGGCAACAATGTGTTGGCAGATTAGAATTCGAGGAACATGATAGATTACAGCGATTGGAAGTATAAGGAGGACGTTTTTTGAAGAGTGATGGAAATTATGGGTCCTCTAGAAGTGGATCTTTTTGCATCAATGTTTACCTACCAGTTGGAGAACTATGTGAGCTGGAGACAGGATCCAGGGGCTATGGCAGTGGATACCTTCCTGCAGGATTGAAAGGGGTGAAAGGTTATGCCTTTCCCCTCTTCTCTATGATTCAGAGGGTTCTGGTGAGTAGACAGAAATGCAAGTTAGTTTTGATAACTCTATTTTGAAAGAGTCAACCTTGGTTACCTTCGGTGATGGAGTTAGCAGTGACAGAACCACTTTTGATTATGGCTTTCAGGGGTCTTTTGAGGAATGTGGAAAGAGAACACCCTTTGGTGGAGATGGGTTCTCTCAACCTTCTAGTATGGAAGATATCAGGCATTCAAGAGCATTCTCTGATCTTTCTGGAACAGATGCAGAGTTACTATTCGAAACCTGGGCACCAAGCACAAGAAAGACATATAGGGGAGCCTGGATGGTAAGGAAAGGGGTTTGGATCCCTTGGAAGCAATTGACATTCAAGTAGCTAATTTTCTGGCTGGCTTGTTGGAGAAAGAAATGTCGTATAGAACAATGAACGGTTATAGATCGGCGATTTCTGCTGGCCATTCTCTTAGTCATGGTATTTCTAGTGGAAGAAGTCCTTTGGTTTGTAGGGTGATGAAAGGGATTTGGATTAAGAGACCCCCGAACTCTAAGTATAAGTCTTTATGGGATGTTGACCTGGTCCTGAAGTTGTTTGTGAGTTGGCCTTGCAATAAGTACTTGGAGCCAAGGGAATTGTCTTGGAAGTTAGCTACCTTATTGTGTCTTATTTCTTTCAGGAGAGTTTCGGATGTCAAGGCTTTGGACATTTCTCAGCGATTTATAAGCCTAATGGTGCGTTTTTTTAGTTATGTAGGAGAACTTAGAATATGTCAAGTTCTGTTTTTTTATCCAAGTTTTTTATGAATGTCCAAGTTTATGTGTGGTACCCTGCTTAAAGGAGTATGAAAGCAGAATGTTGGAGAAAAGGGGAACAGGAGTAGATCAGGTTTTGATTTCGTATGTGAACCCATTAAAGGCGGTTTCTAGGGCGACAATTGCGGGATGGGTGAAATGTTCCATGAAGGAGGGCAGTGTGGATGTGCCCAGGTTCCCAGCGCATTCGGCAAGAGGGGCTATGGTGAGTAAGGTGAGTAAGTTAGGTGGGAGTCTAGAAGACATTATGAAAGCAGCGGATTGGTCCTCTGTTTCTATATTCAGGAGATTGTATTTTAAGTCAGTTGAACATGTTTCAAAAGGTTTTTTAGAAAGCTTTGAAAGTGCATAATGCTAGCCTCCAGTCTCGGCATAAAATTGCAATTCTAATAGGTTTACTGATTATAGTATCGGGATTTTATTAAAGACAAGGAGGCTAGCATTATCCCGCCCACCCTTCCTTTGGGTGTGGCATAAGTCTTTGTTTTAATATGTATATGTAATATTTATTATGAAGTTGGTTTGGAGTTTTACTCCTTGCAGTTTGAGGTTTTTATACTTGCTAATTGTGTTCATATGTTTTGTTGAAGAGAGTTAAAAAAGGTTAATTTTGAGTTTTTTTAAGTAATGAAGAGCTGGAAGAGCAAACGAAAAGAGGAAGAAGATGGTGGTTGCATGCTATTTATGGACTGGGCGATTCTTTGCTGATTGTAGGGTTCCGAGAGCTTTTAATGGTGCTGCTCAGAAGTAAGAAATAAAAGTTAATGCATAGTGCTAGCCTTCTTGTCTTTACTAAAATCCTGATTTTATAATCATTACACCTATTAGATTAGCAATTATTGCCCCTATCTAGCAAGGTAGGGGTCGTGGATATAGTGAATATAAAAGCCCAATAATCAGTGGGGAAATATTTTGCGCCGGCCTAAAGCTTAAAATATGAGTTACTACCCACTGACTTGACTAGTGGCTCCAGTTAAGGGTCAGAGTTCAGCTTAAAAATGCATTTTTATTTAGTAAATTTAGTGACTGCAGAAGTTAAGTGGCAAATTACCAAATCTTTAACCATGTAGTGAATAACATGTATTAACAGCTTAGGAAATGATGCCAAAATATTATTATTATTTTTGTAATGCTTATGTTTTGCATGCACCACAGTTTGACTGTTCGTAAATAACGGTTGCTGCTAGCATTATCAATATTAAATGTGTTATTTCAACCAACATCAGTAGGATCGAGGGCTGAATAGTCCTCATCAAACTGTAAACTTGTCACACACAGTTGGCAGCAGTGAATCCTTAACATAATTATACATCTTATAGAAATTCAACTGGTCGAATGTTAAAATCTAGACTACAAAATTACAGGCAAAAGTAAAAATCTAAAAATGCAGACTGAAAAAATAAAGACTACACAAAAATACTGAACAATAAAAATGTCGACGTGCACCTTATGTCACCATCAGGAGCTTGGCTTCCAAGAAGCTATGATTCTAGTTAGGCTAGTACTAAAACGGAGTCATACAGCAGATTAGAAATGAATGTGGATGGATAAGGAAGGTTTTGACTAGTCAAAAGTTGTGGAGAGATAGCTTTTTTGGCATCTGCTTCATTTCAGAGACAATTCAAAACACCAGTCAGATCACCGCAGGCTGGTGACATTTTATTTTTGTGAACAAAATCATTTTGCATGAAAGATCTCAGTAAATTTGACAGAAAATGACACAGGGATAAGTAAACGGCACAAAAAACAGTTAAGACGATAAAGATACATAAGTAAAGTACAGGGGTGGCGGTATCCTGGTGTAGGCTGGCACGGAGGATCTATAGGCTAGATACACTAGGGTCGTTTTTAAATGTGGTGCTCCTATTCGGGCAACCTTTACCCCTTAGAGCGCTCTCTGGTTATGAAAAATGATAAAAGTGAAACACATCTTTCATACAATAAACACAAGTTGGTATACTTTTGTTGATTCTGCCAGAGATTGGAGCACAGCAGATATATAATCTATACACCCCAGTCCAGAGTAGTGACTAAAAGTGAAGAACATTAGAAGACACATTCATTTGTGAAGGCAAAAGCATAATATCCTGTTTCTACTTTGCTTGATAAGAGCCTCATTTAGATTTAGGCGGACGAGATACTCTGTCAAAACATGGCAGATATCCGTCAGCCGAATAACAAGTGCGATGCCATGCCCAATGACCTCTACAAGTAGGAGTGTTGAGGGCAGGGCTGGAAAGAGACCGGCTCCGGCACCCAGAGCCCCTGTCACCACTGATGTGAAATTTAGTCTCAGCAACTATTCACACTGTAATCTGGGCTTGTGGGTTGCACCATGAGCCTAGTAGACTATGATGGGGTGGGCAGTTGCACAACTTTGGTGAAGTCACTGATGATGTGAATGGTGATGATATACAGGATGTCTTTTCTAAAGATGTTAGCTACACGTGTGGGTGATAATCACAAAATTCAGATAGATTGTCAATATCTAAAAGTCCAAAACCGGCGTAAGGAACTCATACCCATTTATGAACTGCAATATCACTCGACTAGCTCCTCTATCTCTCTTGCAAAACATATGACGATAGCCAAATTGTGGTAGAACTGCTGAATTAAACCCTTGTGGGCAGAAGCACTCTACTAGTGGCATCAATGACAGCCCACTCTGTCAGGATTACTGAATATTATATTTATACCATAAGAGGTCACCCGCATATGCTGCCTAACACATTATTGTGTTACATGCTTAATCTGTGGCATTATTGGGAGTTATTAGTGGTATTAAATGGCTTACACATCCAAGGACAACTGCTTTTACCCTCCTGTATCTCTGTACTTCTAGGAGTATCCCCCAAGAAACAGACACTGGCAAGGAGTGAGTGACGTACATTCCTGCCCCGCTATTTCCCTTCACTTGTCCTTGCACATTTACTTTTCTTAAAATAGAGTAAATTGTTGAATAACTAAATCACAACAGAGAATTGAGCTGATTACATATATTTTCATACTATACAATCTACTTAAGTGGAAGATTGGAATTGACTATAGAACTAACACTACCACAATGCACCACTGCTGGAAATCGAGATAGAATTGTCGTTAGGTACAACAGGAAACGCTTGCGGTTGTAAGAGATTGCTATAGAAAGACTCCAAGTCTTGGTATGCATAGACCACAGCCTTGTTGAAACCTTTGGTTTAAAAGTGTTTTTCCTGCATTACCCAAGTATAAGTCTCTTGCTATTCAGAAAGAAATTATATTACATGTTAGCAGGTGGGACTGAGCCAAGCAAACTCAAAGTCATTGTGTAAGGCATCCGCTTCTTATACAAGAGTTTGTGATTTAAGTATACACATATAAATACTTTCCCAAAAATACTATGAATGAATATAGAGTGTAATATGCTGTGTATTATCAGCGTTTAGTGTGGGAAGGGTCCATGACTCAAGAGAGATGAAGTCTCAGGATGGTCATGCTGTCCTTCTTTCCCCACAATAGTAATAAATAGCACAGTACTATCTGATATCTACATATATGTTTTGTTCTACACTGTTCTTTCACGCGTATTAGTTATAAACACAGTTATTTAAACTGAACCAGAGCACAATCTAATTGCAAAGGCCCATAGAGTGAAGCGTATGATCATTTGAAAGCATAGTCCCAGTAATTAAGTAATAACATGGGGTGTGACCTTTGCCCTTTCGTAATAGAGGTCTGAAAAGCGTGTATTACTACACTTGCTGCTATTTATTATCGCTGTTGAGTATGGCGAGGCAGCCATGACTCCGGAGAGGTGAATCCTGCGGTGGTCTTGATGCCCCAGCCCCCTCTCAACAAGTGGTAAAAAAAAAGCATAGTATTAATTGCACACAGGCATATATTGCTTATGCCATGGAATGCTTTTCATGTGTGTTTCTTTTTTAAATAAGATATTTAACCAAAACCAGAATGCAAGGGATTAAATCTGTACAGTACGTTAAAATCAGATTTAAGAGACCTCATGACAATTAGAGGCGCTCTTCCACTGCGTAAAGTCATAGTAAAATGCAATCTGCGAGGCATCAAACAGTGTTTTTCACTGAACTCTACTAATATGGAATTGTGAATGTGTGGTTTATTAGTTCAGTCACTCGAAATAAGGTGTTATTGGGTACCAGTTATTTTGCCTGCCACGATGTAATTCAGGATACATCCAAGAAGGCAATTATGAAACTAAGGCTCCTGTAACACCTTTGTTGTAAAGGTTAGATCTGTTAGTTGCCAGGTAAAGCAAATTTGTTATGTTAATCTCTTCGTTATAACTCTAGGAATATATACAAAACTTGACATGTGCGTTGTCAAGTAGTCACTGGGAGTAATGTTTGCGCAGCTCACAGTAACTGACGAAGTTACATGGTTTTTAGTTTCCGGAACATAACCAAACTGTCCCTGTAAGTGAAGTATTTTTTTTTATCCCCTCTGAGGATTCGCCTGAAGGGATTCATGGCCACCTCAACAGAGCCATCAAATAGCATATTACACTCTGTGCATCTGCCTATATATTATATATACATTTATATCGCTCAAAACTTGAGTTATGAACCCCAAAGAAATACTTCTTCTGCCTACTCTCTTGATCTCTTTCAGGTGCAGCCAAAAAGAAACGTCACTGTCTGCGTGGAAAAGATGCTTGCGGCATACAGTAACACCAGGTCCCGGTGTAAGAAGTGAGTAAACATCAGTGACTGATTAAAAATTGAAAGGGAACTCACCCCAGGCTTTCACTTTTGACAGTACACGGAGTAATGGAAATCGCGAGCAGCTTTGTTTACGGCTGACTTATTGTTGTCCATGGGTGGAGCCTGGCGGAACCTGCTCGACAACTTCCTTGCCTGAAGAGCTCGGAAGCAAAGTTTGAATTTAAACAAGAGAGGCTTTCCAAGCACTTAAAGACCTGGAACTTTGCAATTAGGTTTCACCTGAGGGCCAATCTTCGACATTTCCAGCTGGTTCTGGAGGCCTTGAAACTTCAAGGCCTTCTAAGGACCTTACTTGGAAAGTTGAATTCACAATAGAGTGGTGACCTTACTCCATATCATCAAGGACAGTGTTTTCAGCCATGAGCTTTTCGCCTACAAACAACTGCTATCAGGTTTGTTAGTCTATTTAGCATTGTGGAGAAACCTGAGAGTACAATACCCAAAGTACATTAAGTTGCCACATGAAAGCCAAAGGTTGGGAATACTGGCCTAGACATATTAAACTTTAGTATGTGCACTTTTGCAATACAAAGGGCGCTATGACAAGCAAAGCAGGGCAAACAACAAAGTAGATCAACTTTGGCGCACAAAAGGACCTTTGCGCAAGAAGCTAAAGCGATAGCAAGAGGATCATACCAGGATATTTAGATGCATCGTGTGTGACTTCCACTAAATTACTCATTATAAGTGGCTAGCTGTTTGGCGGCTGTCTGCATATTGAGATTTGAACTGAAGGTAGTGCCTCGTGAACAAAATGTCAAGCAAGGCACCACTCGCATTCCTCTCCAAGAGGTGCATCCCTACATTGTGTTCAGTATCGAACGAGCATGCAGTTTTAGTATGTGATTATATTTTTGGCACGGGAGGTTAACAAAATAGTGGGCTATATGTTACTTTCCTGTTTGCACAATGCTACGCTCTGCATAGTCAGGCAGGACTGGGAATGTTTAGTAAATGTTAGCCAGTGTCTGTAATTACATGGAGTAAGAGGGACACTGTAATTCACATAGTAATATGTTTTTTTCATGCAACCTGTATCAGTGAATATTTCAACACTATTTGCCACTGAGGGAAGGTCTTCACCTGGTGGTAATGGCAATAACCTGTCCTACAGGGAGTATTTCATTATATTACTATTTTATTTTCCCAAAAGTCAAACTTTGCCCTTGTTACCTGCAGGAAGACTTCCACCCTTTCCACCAGTACTGGTGCACTCTCCTGCAGAAGTCTCATTGGATATTTTTAAGGGAGAGATGGCCGACACAATCCCAGGTAACCCACAGATGTCTAGTCAGCACCTTCACTGGAATGAGGATGAAGGTTGCTTAGGAAATGGAGGACGTACCGTAAAAAGAGACAAGCCTTGGAAGAATGAGCCTTATTAGGTACTTGTGAATTCCATTGTGCTGGACCTAGGCGTCAATAGGCTAATCCTCTAAATGAAGAGCGAGCCAGATAGTTGGACACTAAAGACTCATTGAGGGCTCATCAACACATTAATTACCTATACTACATCAGGGGATGCCGTTTTTCCTACAGTGTATAAGGATGCAATGAATTTTGAGGCAATGCATTGGTCTAGTTCACGAATTCTGCAGTGATTGGGGATATGCTAAAGGACCTCCAGACTTCCTAGATCAATAACATAAATGCAGCTGAGTTGACCCCCGTAACCTATGCTTCTTTGGGAGAGTTCCCCGGTGACTTGAGGTCATAGGAAGACGTCCTGATGTCTCACGCTGTGATTTCCTCTCTTGTGCTCTTTGTGTAATTTTCGTGCTCTTGGCTAACTTTCAGAGGAGGTAGGAATGCACACTCCGGAAGCTGTCAACGTTTTGCTGCATCACTGCTTGACAGAAATGGCAAAAAGCAAAGACTCAGGGACTTGCAGTGACACTCGGTGCTTGTGTGATATGTGCGATCCATAAGAGAACACTGCAATGGGACGCCATAAGAGCTGAGAGGTGACGAAGTATGACACGTTTATTAAACTTGTGGTACAGTGGCTATCACCTTACGGTCACCAATTTATTTTTGTTTTATTTTCTTCTCGGAGGAGGCCATCTAAATGAGTTTCCGTCCACTGAGAACTTCCCACAAGGTAAAGCCGCCCTATCGAAAGGTTATGCAGTTTCTCTCTGCCATATAGACCCCAAGCAAGATAGACAGACAGGCAAGCAGGCAGACAGACAGACAGACAGACACAGATAGATAGATAGATAGATAGATAGATAGATAGATAGATAGATAGATAGATAGATAGATAGATAGATAGATAGATAGATAGATAGATAGATAGATAGATAGATAGATAGATAGATAGATAGATAGATGGATAGATAGATAGATAGATAGATAGATAGATAGATAGATAGATAGATAGATAGATAGATAGATAGATAGATAGATAGATAGATAGATAGATAGATAGATAGATAGATAGATAGATAGATAGATAGATAGATAGATAGATAGATAGATAGATAGATAGATAGATAGACAGATAGACAGATAGATCGAAAGACCAGGAGAAAAAATGAAACAGACATACAGAAAGACATAGAGAAAGTGAGTGAGGCAAAAAAAGTCACAGTAGGCGAGTCATACTGCGAGAGTGAAAAAGACAACGTGAGAGAGAAGGCAAGAGACTAGGTGAAAGGTGATTAGATACAAAGGTTCTTGGAGAGACTGGCACACACTCCTTCCTAACCCTTGAATAATAGACTGATTTTAGAAAGAGTGATAGTGGTTTAATTCTTGATTGGCCGAAATCTCTCCACAGACCTGCAGGCCTACCACCAGAGGGTGCAAACAAGCGGGTCCATGGGAACACCTGCTGAAGGATGGCATCCACCATCAGAGCCCCACACATAATGAGAAATAGAATAGGACCTCATGTTGATCTGGGCAAGTAAAATGGCTTGTTTATTTTAAGACTTGTAAAGCCCAACAACTGGGGCCTCCTTCAACTGATAGTTACACTTATGAGGGTTATTGGCGGGGCTGCATCAGCCAAATAGCTATCCATAAATAGAAGGCGCAGCAGCAACGTGGCCTTTCCTTTGCTGAACATACATCTAAATGTGAAGTCCTCCTGGGAGTAGCTGATCGGAAACATCCAAGCAGCAAAATTCCGCCTTGGCGCATTTTGCAAAGAGCCTAAGTGCATTTGCATGTCATAGGTTAGGTGCCTCGCATAAGAACTGGAACAGACCTCCTGACCGGGAGCACTTATTGCCTGGTCAACCTTAAAAGGGTGAAAAATCCTAATAAGCTTTTGTTATGGAGGAACCGTGCCTGTTAACCCACAGAGGTCAACAGAGGCAGAGGTCTTTCACGATGGAGACTGTGCAATGGACACATTAATAGTGTTCAGGCAAAGGTTTCGCTTCGATAGTACTACTGTAGCACCTGACTAAAGCACTCATCACCTGAAAGGACACATTTTAACCATTTGTAAAATCAGCAGATTATTCAGCAAATCGATGATTATGTGCCACGTGGGGTATATCCATCACTATGCGGTAAACACCATGGCTGCAGCATTCCACGGCCCTGCATACATCCAATGATCAAGTTCCAATCCCCTTGGACAGGCTACACCCACATTTAATAAACATAAAACTATTACCCTGTAGCCCTCTTTCCCTAAACATTTGTTTCAGCAAATTCTAAATTATTACAAAAGGAAAAACTGCAGACCATGGAAAACGGGCATAAATTCTGTGACCGTTTTTGGCTTGACGGCAATGTGTGGGGGAGGGGAGGGGCTAAAGTGAGTCCTAGGGGACTATATATTGCCCCAGGGATCACAAAACCAACTTTAGGTCTGGAAAGAGACATTTATTGTTTTCATTAAATTCTTCTGAAGTACCAGCATGAGCCGGTACCAACATGTACCATACGCTAATGCAAGCATGACCAGAGGCCTTAGCCTCCCTATATCCTGATACTAAGTTAGCCCTATATGCTTTCAATTAGACTCACAACAGTTAATTCTCAGCTTTGCATTAAAATATATCATTCCGGTCTAAAACTCAAAATCTTCATTGGAGTGCAGCCTTGAGATCTTCAGAACTGGAGAGACCATTATCTTCCTACACCCTCTAACCAACTAACAAAGGGGTATTCGTTTTATTTTAGGGACTCCCCATTTTCCAACTCTGTATTTGCGACACATGCATCTGAAGTATCTTGGTGGAATAGCTAAATGAGTTGAGGAGTGTTTGCCCCTGATTAGCAGCTCACAAATTAGAATCCTAGCAAGGCCTACTCAGCCTTTTATCCTCCCCGAACGTCGGTAAATTGTATACAATAAAATGGGCAATTGTAACATATGTTATCTGCAGCGCCTACAAACAACATAAATATGGTACAAAGCACTGAAGGAAAAATAGGCTAGATTCAATGTATCGGTCAGCGTGCCAAAGGAGTGGCAGCCTCACCATTTCGTACTTAAAAGATCTCATGTTTTCCCGCCATCTGACAGGAGGAAATAACGCGGCTGCACAAGGGAGTCAGGTAATCTGAGGAAACAACCTCCAGCCCATAAACCCGTGGTGGATCTGTTTTTACGGGAGAAGATCGGGCCGCTCCGAATTTCATTGGGAATGTCAAGAAGCGGTGAATTTGTTTCGAGGCTCGAGCCCTGAAATCGGAATCTGAGTGATATACGGTAGTTTGGGTGAGCTAGCCGCAGCTACTGCAGGCCCGGGGCGCGGGGAGCGCGCACGAGGGCGGTTCTGTACTCTGACTCTGTGAGCGCCGGGCGTAGCGCCAAGAACAGCAAACTGCGCGGCGCTCCCCATCCTCCCGGCCGGCTGCGAGAGACTCCTCGCTATTGACATCTGTCGCTATGGGTTACGTTTCCCCCGCTCGAACAGATCTCGTCTGGAGACTGTAATTAAAAAGAAACATCTTAAAATGTAATTTCTCTCTCGCTTTAAAACATTTACAGATGTTAACTAGGTCGCTAATGGCGTAAAAAGGCTTGTGGGTGAACTTCTTCCTTATCTGTCGCATAAAATATCCAGATGTCCTTTTTTTCTCTCTCCTTCACCAAGAAAAGTTGCTTAAGAGAAAACCCTGATTTTGTTCCTCTGTTTGCCTTCTTCACTTTCATTTTTTTGTTATCGTGCTGCTAGTTATGTGCAAGCTAGACTTGGGCTTTTTCTTGGCAAACTCACTTCAACAACAAACACTGAATATATGTGTACATTGAATTTAAAGCCAGGATTTTAGGTCGGGCTTGGCCTTGCTGCAGCTGTCTGAAAGAACTATTGTTTCAATTCTTTGAAATGTACATGGAGTGGGCTTTGGCCCTGCCCCGAAGAATATAGCTCTCAGGACCTCATGTTATTGACCTCACGTGAAGTGCTTGCAATGTATAAAGAACAATTTCACATCCGAACCAGCGCACATTAAATTATTTATCTCATACATGCACTGTACACAGAAAGCAATCAGTTTTGTTTTGTATTTTCATGCCAGACCTTTGAGATTTTTTAATGCTTGTTAAGACGGAAAAGTCTTCAATTCTGTAAGTTATCCCAAGCCTGACAGGTGAACTGAACATCCAAATAGCCCGAGGGCACCTCAGTGCCACACTGTTGTGGTGCATTTCTAATAAAATGATGCTGGCTTTATTGTTTAAACGTTTTAATGTATGTATGTGGTTTCCACGTTTTTATTATCTCTTATGATTATGATGTATACTCGAATAAAGATTCTTTCACTCAATAAATCATATCCAAAATAACAGACACTTTACTTTCATGCTCTAACTGGGATACCACCATTTCAGTGTGAAGCAGTCCTAATATACAAGAGGGGCTTTGCAAATAACCATCATCATGGCTACTCCTCACATTATAGCACATTCTCCCAACTGGTCTCTGTTGCAAAAACCATGACTTGGACCTCGAAATACCCCCATGCCATCCCTGCTCAGCTCTGCCACAAACACCATCTGCGAGCAACACAATGTCCAGCGCTGTCACTGTTGGTGCACATGTCATCGTTAGGCCCACGGTGTCACTTACTGAGCTCTGCAGCAATACCATCCCCAGGCCCCACATTATCACTGCTAGTGTCTCTCTTGAATGCACCATCACAAGAACCGCTGGCTCTGCTGCACCTGCTATCCTGACCCCACAGCAGCACCACTAACGCTATCCGCTGGACTCAGCGTCTCTGATCCCACGCTTTCATTGGTGGACACTGTGCTGTACACACCATCGCTGGCCCAACTATCACTAGTGCACTATCAGTTGCACTTGTCAAAAGTGGCCCCATGCTTTCATTGCTGGGTGCTGTGCTGCATACACCATCACTTGCCCCATTGCTTTGATTGTACCAGTATCTCTGCTGCACACACCACATCAGACTATCACTGCCGGACTGTGTGCAGTACATACCATCACTAACCCCATGCTTTCATTGATAGCTTCTGTGTTGGGCAGACCATCCTTTGAGTGCTGCACTGACTCCTGCACACACCATACCATCACAAGTGGCTACCTGCAGCACACACCATCGAAAGCCCCAGGGTTTTATTGCTGAATTCTGAGCGAAACACACAATGACTTGCACTATTCTTTCTCTGCTGGACTTGCCACTGTGCACACCATCATTGGTTCCCCCAGCTATTGTTGCTGGACTCTGGACTGCATTCTCTGTAAATGGCAACAACCACGTTATCCTAATAGGCGCACAGCTCTAGCTACTATGCTCCTACGAAGCTTGAAATTGTATGGTGCCAGCTGAATAAGATATATGATGAATGGATGAATAAATCAATCCATAAAAAATTAACCTGGAATACATAATTAAGAAACCTGTTTGTGGAAACGTCATGGCCCTAAATAATTTTCCGACATCTTCTGTATGAATCCATTTATACCCCAAAACCTATTTTTGATCCATGCTCTTAAAGAGATAAGTAGTGGTCAAAGAAAGCTGACTCATTCTTTGTATGAGGGCTCCAGCAGCAAATGTGAAAGCGCAAATAATCAGTGGCGCCCCAGATCCCTCGTTGAAATGAGGAAAGGGGGTTTTCTCTCATGGTAGTAAAAATGGCTGATCAAAAACAGATATCTCCTTCAGGTCCCTGCCGCAAGTTCAGAGTGATTTACATTGTTTCGCATTCAGTCATTTGGGCCTTTACACCCCAAAGAACGTTTCTTAGAACGCTGTTAGCGAAGGGGCGTGAAAGGTGGATTGGGGGAGCGCGTGCACAGGTGCCCTTGTGAGAAGGCCGCTGCACACGTGTCAGGTCCCGCCGAGCACGCGCCGCTCAAGTGGAACCACGTTTCCAGCCAAGTGTTCCACGAGGCGCATAGACGGATCGAATAACCCGGGAGTCCCTCGCGCGAGGTGACGACTGGCGCGCGCTCCCTGTCTGCGCGCGCCGCCAGAGAGACATGCCTCCCCTGATTATTTGTTGTGTTATAAATGCAGCTCCCCTGGTCTGTGTTGTTCTTTTACGCAGTTCACTTGACTGGAACGTTAGCCTTTGAGTTCCTACGGGGCATTTCTTGATGTCTCGAAGTGTTGAAAGGCCCGCGCACTCTTTTTCCGGGCCCCACTTCCTCCCCTATCTCCAGCAGCAGCAGCTGCGCGGGTCTGATAGAGACACGTCGTGGGGATGCCAGCAGACGGGGGTGGGAAAACCGGACAGCTATAATGGCGGTTGATAACTAGGACAGCCCCATCAGATGTGGTGCTGCAGGAGATAGCCTTTTAGGCAGCCCCCGCCTCGTCTTAAAACAAAAACCCGGCTGCAGTTGAGTCATGGGAAGATCTCTCGTGGGCACAGTGGGATAAGAGAGGCTGTATCGCCGCAAGAGTTCTATTGTACTGTGAATCAAACCCAGATTAGCTCATGGCTCCAGGGGCCAGAAAAAAGTGGATAATGTTCCGAGGACTGAGTGTCGTGATTAGCTTTGTTGGGACTTTTGGAAGTCTCCCGCGGGGGTGTTAGTGTCACTTTTCATACAGCTGGTCTAGGCTGCACACCAAGCTTTGATGGTAAATGCAATAAAGTAAGATTTGCATGCTTCAGTGTAGGGTACACAAACCCTGGTTTGTTAGCTCAAACATATACATTCTGTATCCCACATAATGTGCATGGGTGTTAGTTTGTATTTTCAGTTTTAATCACAGAAGTGTTGAACCGATGTAGGGACTCGAACCTTGCACCCCAGTTTCAAAACCAGCAGCTCTAGCAGTTAATATCCTCTGAAATGCCTTTATTTCACCTTTGACACCGATTTTTTTTTTAGGTCAGCGCTTAGCCAAGATCTTTTGATTTTTACTCGCATTATATGCATAATACACCTATAGAGGCTTTTAGCCAATCCTCTTCATCTGTTGGTCTGTTACTGTGTCATTCACATGTTTTAACAAGGAGCACATTAACACGCAACGTTATTTCCTTCCGTGCCAGGTACTACTACGGCTATGTGTGCTTTCAGAAGCAAAAAACATATTTTTACTTTAGCTATTTTTTTTTACAATGAAGCGGTTATTAAAAGTTTTATTAAAATCATGCCAATACCCAACAAGCACTAGCAAAGCCAAAAGGCTGTCAGCCAGAGCTAGTGGTTGTAGTGCTAGCAATCATTGTGATTATTGCTAGAATCGAAACCTGGCCAAAATGAAAGCCCCCAACTTTGAATTATTGCAGCTTAACTGCATCTCACCCAGCTACAAGTTGACTTCCCCATGGTCTCACGCCATTTTCTAATCTGACTTAATTCCTTGTCATTTTGCAGCCAGGACTATGTGGGGCCATCTCACACAAACATTGCTTGATACACAAATATTTGGCTGGCAGCATCAACTGTTTTCTTGCATAGTATAGAGGTAAACACAAACAAAACTGTTATCCAGTTTGTAAAGCTCCTCTTCATGTATGCCTTCTTAACCTTGTACTTTCCCACTGTACTTGGTATTGACTTGTCCTCATTAATCTCCGTGCTAAACAATTAAAATACGTTTCTTTTACTTCCTTGGTTAGGTGTCAAGTAAGTAGGCAAGATGCCAACATAGGGGGAATGTTACTCCTGAATAAAAATTCTTCTATCACAGTCGCTTCCAAAACATTTGTTGTTATAGGGACTAACGCCTGAATGTTTCCGAGGCCCCCAACTAAATGCTTTACCCCCTAAACTAGATCAGGATGTAGGGTCTGCTACTGGGATTGTAGTGCCCATAGGTTTTTTTTCTGGAGTCCCACTCTTCATACATATCGCACCTGTCGGTACTCAATGAGAAGACAATACAGGCCAGAAGACGTAGGGGGGAGGAATTGAATGAACAAAAAACTTCTTCAGACCTAGAGCTATTCCTCACAGCTGAACTAGCATTCATGGGCTCACAGGCAGGGGCTCTGTTTTCATTCTTTGACCACCCTACACTTTCTCTATATTTAACTCACACTTGCTGGTTCTTTTCATCCCCGCTTTCTCCTTTTCTCACCGTTTTGCTTTCTTTAACTTCCCCCATTTCTGTCTTTCTCTCTGAAGAGTATGTTGTGAGCTCCAATAATCAGTGCTGCAGCTATCAGCACAATTAGGCAGCAGTGAAGTCTTTCATATAACATGCAAACGATTTGTTAGTTTTAACTCATTATGGCGATCATTATGAGTCAGGCAGAATGGAAATACCTAGCCCACTTGGCCTGATTCCAAATAAGTATGTTTGTCCACACCCAATTTTATAGTGCAGTAATTCTGCTCAGTAAAATCACATGAGGCTTTGACTGCAGTCACAGCCCGGCCTCCAACCCTGTATTTTTCTGATGGGGTGCGCATACAATTCTTACCCCTGCCAGAAAATGCATTTCCTTTCCCTCCCTTACATTCCTTCCTAACCCAGCTTACCCAGAGGTCTCCAAATACATTTACCTGCTCAGAGTAGGTGGTAAATGTATGCATTAACCCATTGAGCACGGTGTTAATTCCCCGCTGTGTGGGAGAATTAAGGAGAGGGCGGGATTTGGATGCCCCCCAGCCGTCGTGCGCACACGCCCACCGTGACGTACTGCAGGGGTTAAACCAGATGGACTTTGTCCCACACCATAATTCTCCATTTCCATCTCCATAATTGCACAGTACTGGGGCAG
The DNA here is from genome assembly GCF_964263255.1 of Lissotriton vulgaris. NCBI lineage: Eukaryota > Metazoa > Chordata > Amphibia > Caudata > Salamandridae > Lissotriton > Lissotriton vulgaris. The sequence continues at coordinate 1,287,929,629 of NC_141691.1, read as the reverse complement.
ATTTACCACAGAGTAATGGGAAAATTGCATGTGATCTTACCAAGTCTCCACTACTGTGCAACACAGAATAAGAACCTATAAGAAGGGTATAGAATTTTACCAGTGACGTTCCTTTTTACTTGATTTCTTGGTGTTCTTTCCACAGCATATAGTGGAACCCGGTGTAGCCATTGCCCTATAACTTGACACTGGGGCCCCAGCAGACAATCACCCAAGTAGAAGAGCTATAGAGGCAACAAGAGGAACTCACTGACTGGGAAAGCCACAATGATAGAAGTTCCCCACCACCAGGCAGAAGATGATGACAGCCAACATATGTCCCCAAAAATCGCGATTTAAAACAGCGTTCTAAAGAGAAACAGATCCTGGGTGATAGGCAGCGATCTACCCTCCGCCTGCCTGTATATCTGCCAATGAAGCGGGCATGTGACAGAGCAGCTTAGGCAGAGCAGTGATAGGTCTTACCGAGTGACGTCTTAGTCTCGTGTTGCTTCTCAGTCCACATACCTACAAACCATGGCACCAAATTGGGGAATAACACCACGATTCTCGCAGAGGAAAAACATGATCTACATTCTGCCAGATGTTTTTCCTTTAAGAGTTTGATTTACATTCGAGTAGTAATAGAAAATCTTCAACTATTAGAGGAAAATATTGTGCCAACAGAGGACGAAAAGCCTCTACTACATCCTCCTCCTCTGGATTTGGCATTTCCTCCTTGAATTAGAGTATTTCCCAAAACCACATCATTTTGAATGAGGCTTAGGTCTCACAAAGTCGCAATTAAATCAATTTATTTTTGCTACTAGACACACGTTTCTCTTATCGTTTCCTTGAAATAGCTCCACTGTGCGCCAAGAAGACAAATTGGACACATCATTCATTTCACAGACACCTATTCCAGCTCCCACAAACAGTCGGTATCTAGAAATGAGCTAGAATCTTCACAGTCCATGGATCCCGGGTATAGAACATGTGACATGCAACTATCTACACCAAGGCAAAACTCAAAATCCGCTCTTTCTGAACTACTAATATGCTCATTATAAGTTCTTATCAATGGGTTTTGAAGTTCATTCGTAGGACTGTGGCATTATCAATCCTGCCATTCATTAGTTTAACCCCTTCCATGCTGGTGACGAACCCCAGCCGTCATGCACTACGGTGCTCGTGTGCTGATGACGGCTGGGGTTCGTCATGCCCCGCCCGTGTTCGTCCGGCGGCCGCACACGGGAAAAATCGCGGCCGCACGGAAGGGGTTAACCATGCTTGCATCGAAATGTTGACAGCTAGACTTTGGAAACAACTCAGTGAAAACCCCCCATGCTATCAGCCACCAACCTGTGCACGCTAATTTTAACCACCGCACTTGGCCACTCGGCCCGTCCCAAACCAGTTGCTTTCCACTGCCAATACTTGCCTCAGTCTGTGGTTAGGCCACCGTTTTATTGACCAGCAATCCTGTTGATATAAACGGCTCGCAGGTGCATGCAAAGAATTTATGCTCAGTTTAATAATACCTTTTTTTAATCAATGCAGCTGTCTGGGAGCCTTCTGGTCTGGTGTCATTTTATCTCCAATGGCCAAAGAAGCATGAGAAGAAATCCTTTCCAAGAGGCATGGCCTATTTAATTAGTAGCATGGCTTAAATCATTAAACTACAATCTTACATGAACCCCCGGAAGTCTACTCTGTGGGTCCTGGGAGACTCCGGGATGGTGGGTTCCTGGGCCTCTGCGCTACAGTTGGCCGATGGAGGCCTCAAGTATTTGGGCGTGTTCCTGACGGACAGGTCGGAGGTGGCATGGGAGAGGAATCTGGCACCGGTGTAGGACGAGCTCGTGCAGATATGAAGCTCTGGTCGCGTATGCCCCTCACAATCTATGGCCGGTCGGCGATTTTTAAAATGGTCACACTTCCCCGGATGCTATTCAAGCTGCAGAACCACCCATTTCAGATAGCGACGAAATGGTTTCGGCAGGTGAACTCGGCGCTGGGGCAGTTCCTTTAGGGGGGTGGATTGGTGCGCGTGGCAATACGCAAATGTTTTCTCTCTACCTACTGTGGAGGGCTGGCGACTTCCGATGTCCTCTCCTACTACCACGCCTCCCATCTCCTTGTGCTGAATGAATGGTGGTATGGGGACAGAGGTGACTCGGCATACGCGCTAGAGTGCTACCTGATGGATCCACACACACTGCATACCACTCTCTACTCGGCTCCATTGCAGAAGAATCTGCCGCCGGTTACGCGGCTGGTCTTTCACATCTGGAGACAGTCTCTGAAACATATATGGTGGAATACTCTGACGAGGAAGACCCCGTTGTGGCATAATGGGCGCCTTCCAGGGATAGCGGCTCTGCAGGGCTTTAAGGGATGGGACGCCATTAGGGTTTCGACCTTGGGAGATGTGGTGAGGCATGGGTCTCTCAAGTCCTTTACGGAGCTTCAGAGGGAGTTTGGCATGCCTAGAACTCAGTTCTTTCGCTATTTACAGCTCCGTCATGCGTTGTCCCCCTGTTTGGAGGGTATTGCCACACTGCCGGAGTTTAGCCCCCTCGAAGCCAAGGTCTTCATGGGAGATCTAGAGACCAAGAAGATTTCAAAGATCTATCAATCACTAGTCACACACAGTGCTCTGACCTTAGAGGGGTTGCGAGGGAAGTGGGAGGAGGATGTGGGTACCTTGGAGGAGGAGGACTGGAGGGAGGCCCTAGCTGCTCCGCGGGGGGCGGCAAAAGCCATGCGTCTCCGCCTCATTCAGTTTAAATATCTCCATCGGGTCTACTTCACGAGGGTCCGGCTGTGGCGAGCGGGGATGTTGCTTGAGAAAAAATGCAGAAACACATCTTGAAGAAAGCAAATTCTCTTAGGAAATGCAAGATGAAGTAAAACATGTGCAACATAATCATCTATTACATTGATGAAATGGAATACATTAAATATTTTTACAATCATTGTTGAAAATCGATCAATATTTTTGTCAGTAAAATTAAGGACATTAATATAGAGTCCAACAGGGACTTGTTTCAAAGTCGGTCTTTAATGCAAGACCCAGCAGCACCAGCCCCACTTAAAGCCCTGTCCTCTTTCTTAATCCTGCAACTCTACCCTTCCACCACCAGCACATCTCACTACAGCCCATCATCCACCCTAAATAAGATTATTTTAAAGCAGGATGCTAAATCAAATTATTTTAAGACAGGACCCAAAATAAGAATATTTTCTAAAGCAGGACACGTCTTACATCAGTGGTGGTCAGAAATTTAAAGACTACTAATTCATAAACAGCACAACTGTAAAATTGTGTCACACTGCAACTATAAGGTCCAACCCTAAACATGTGCTTAAGCACTGCAATTGTAAAGTACTAAAAAAGTACTCACATGTTATTTCACATCATTTCATTATACACAAACATCATTGGTGTCAACTCTTTCAAGGCTAGCCATAGAGTGGTATATAGGTTAAAAGTAGGGCTCCCAGTTTTCTGTTTTTACTGATATTTACAGATAAATAGAAAAAGGGAGAAGGCAAAAATGAAAAAGACCCTACACAAGTGAGATAAAGGGGCAGGGAGTGCCTGGTAGTGGATGAAAGCGGCACACAGTAGAATCACGTCTAGGCATTCTTCGTATTCGTCTCTCGCAACATTTGAAATTACTGGGCACAGGCTCCTGAGCAAAACCTTGGGCCCCAGCCTTTATTACTTTAAGAATTAAGGGCTGCTTTGTGATTACCACACGTTAAGTTAGGGTAGCTAACTGGTAAGTCACCGTTTTAATTCACAAACACCATTCCTACTTCTGCAGTTAATTGTGTGCCTATGAGTTAGTAATATTACTGCATGCACATGCACTGCCACACACCTGTGCTACACTAAAAAAATCCAATGGTTATTGTTAGCATGCCACACTGAGCTGTTCCTAAATATGCAGCTTTTTTGAGCCACATCCAGGCTGGAATGCACCAGGCGGTTATTCACAAGTTGGCAAAAAAAGTTGACTTGTAGGAAGTATAATGGTCAGAGGTGCCAATCTCAATGCCGGAGGCCTAGTTAACTACAGATAAAAAGTAACTTTTTAAGATTTGTCCTATTCCAATACCCCCTAGAGATGGACAGAATCAAAGGCAAGGGAGAGGTCTAGTACTAGGCAAGGTGGTACTCTATTTGAATCCTTTGCAGTGGAAATCAGTGTGGCTTTCGTACCACATCCATACAAGAATCTGTTTTGGTAATCTGAGAGAAGGTTACTTTCTTTAATGAATGTAGCTATTTGTCTTGATGCCGATCTTCCAGTCTTTTTGCCAAGAAACAATTTGTTATTGTCTGGAAGTTAGAAGGGACCATTGTTTCGAGGCCTCTTTGTTTTAGGGAGTTCTTTTGAGAAGAGACCTTTATCGAAAGAGTTGTTGATAGATCTGGCTAGATTAGTTGCAGCGCTATTAATAAGGATATTCTCGCATGTATGAGCAGGACATGGGTCTAGCGATGATTGTGCTGGTCTACAAGCTTTTGCAGCCTTAATTTAATCCTGTGTGGTCAGGAGGTTAAAGGTGAGTTACTGGTGGTTGTTTTCATCATATTTTTTCTAGTGAACGGGGCAACACTGCTAGAACTGTGACTGGACAAGTGAGAGAGAAAAAGGGGGTCTCAAGGAAATGTAAGGGTTGAAGTAATGGATTTGTGTCAGGCACACAGTAAGGGAAAGTCCAGAGGCCTTTGACTGGGCTGTCAAGGCATCAGGATGTCCTAAGGTACTGTGGTTGGAGGACCCTTTTACCTGTGAACTCTTCCAGTGGATCTGTCATTATGAATCAGAGGCTATCCCTGTTCAGATCTCCTGTCTCATGTTTAGGTCTCTTGACCACATTCTACTCTTCAGGCCACAGGTCTTCTCTACAGGACATAGGGCAGGTTCCCCTGGAGCAAGGCAGGCATCAGGTAGGTTTCTTTGCTCCAGGCAGCTTTCCCTGCCACCCACGACTAATTCTAATACATAATTCAACAGGACAACTGTGTACAATACACTACCTAGCGCCATGTAGTCACTGTCATTTACTTACTAAGATTTCACTGAGAGTCAAAGGAACAATGAATAGGTGAAGATAGGAGCTGTGTAAGATTACTGGTAATAAATATATGAAAGGAAATAAATGAAAACTGATTTTGAATAAAACTGAGAGGGTTAAAAAAAACTGCACAGTTTCATGGCATAACTCCATGCTGTAGTCTAGAAAAGTCTGAATATTTGTATAGTGCTGTGATGCACCTTTTTTTAAAGCACCATCATAACACTATACAAGTAGTTTCACTATTGGAAACAAATAAATCCACTTTTTAAAAATTAATATCATATCATTCAAATGATCTTGTCAAACGCTTTATTCCTTTGTCTAACATGTTTTTTTATCCAGTAACACTTTGCATGTTGGGCTTTTCAGACTCAACATACAATTGAAAAAAAAAAGATATTCCAGAATGAACTTTTGTGGTGAATGGAAAGCCATGGATGGCTGAAGGTGTCACACAGTGCAATGGACAACTATGTAAAAAGTTTAAAAACAAGGTTCACTTTGTGATTTTCAGCCTATTCTTTTAAACTAATCAAAGATTAAGCAGTGAATGGTGAAAGCGCTTTCAGCCCAATGGGAGTTGCGTGCCATCAGTCCACAAAGCCACCAGACCTCAGAACCTACAGTACTATTTGCGTTATTCGACCTCAGCCCAAAGAAAACTCCAAATGTAGTGGTTCTCACATCTGCTCAACATAAGAACACACGATAATGTCAAACTCAATGTGCAAATCTCGCACTTCCAGTTCAGTGATTCCCTGCATTGGCCGTTTTGATGTGCCTTTGAAAATTCTCATTTAGACAGTTAACTCATCCTCTGCAGACACACAGGCCTTCCTTCCATTAGCAATGGATGATATTTACCTGCCTTTGCAGCTGGGGCTCAAGGCCTACAGCTTGAACTAGCCTGCTGTAGGTTGAGCGCGAGCTGCTCCGTGGGGACGCCGCCGAGTGCTAAGGTTTCCTCCCTCTTGCACTGATCTAGATCCGCACCAGTCCCCAGGGGGCGTGAGTCAGGAAACATGCACTTTCCTCTCTGATGGATCCCGGGAGGTAGCGCCATGATAGCCTTCAAGACAGTGCCTCTTGGGTCACAGTGGCACTAATCACACAATGTACGTCACCGAGCCCAGGAGCTCCTGATGCAAAACAGGGCAAGCACTCTCTCTGAAGTGATTCTTTTTAGCACCCCGGCCACTGAATTTGTTGCCACTCACAATTATAGCGAAGCTATATTATGGAAAACCTGCGTGTCACTGAATACAACCATAATATTCATTTCCCTTAAAGGGATTAGAGAAATTAGGTACCTATGTGTGCAAAATAACTTTTTGTATAAAGGGGAAATGTGTTAGTGTGGCTGTGTGCTAGCTCCCTTTTCTTTGTAAACTGTGTGAAGCTTTGGGCAGAGCCACAAGGGAAGTAGCAAGATGGAGGAAGGCTTGGAGCACCTTTTAAAACTTGTTTGCAAGAGATTGTTTACTTGATGCAACGTATTAAAGTGTGTGAGTGAACACCCTAGGCAGTGAATAGCAGTGGCAAAACAAGTAATATCAAATGACAGTAAAAACTTAAGGTAAGAAAAGGAAAATTAAAAATAATCAAAGCTTTAATGTAGACAATTAAAAATCATACAGATACATGGCATCATCATAACCATACAATATAGACATAGGACTTAAAAAACCATACAATTCATTGCTATTTATACATATAAAAATAAATATCACTCAATTTATAAAAATCACACTGTGGCGAGTGCAACTCGACGCGCGTTTCGGCGTAAAGACGCCTTCTTCAGGAGCCACACAAAAGTGGTGATATCTGAAACACACATTAGAAGATATCAAGACAGTATATTACATCTCATGTTACATCATATACGAAAATCACAGAGAAAACAATCAAACATTTGTTCATAAACAGAAAGAATACAAAACTAAGTGATCACTGTCAAGAGAAAATGCAATATCATGTTGCCACAACAATTTGATATAGTCCTTGAGAAAATTGTGCCACAGTCAGAGAAAAAATATATATTTTCTAATTTCAAGAATAGACATCCAGGATACTCACTGTTGTCAGAAAAAATAGCAATGGCTATTTATCTGACAACAGTGAGTATCCTGGACTGTACTATATATGTTCCCTTTTAATAACATCCATGTTTAAATGTAATGTGATCAATTCAGATGGTGATATTTATGTATAATTATGTATACATTGAATGAATTTGTATATATATATATATATATATATATATATATATATATATATATATATATATATATATATATATATATATATATATATATATATATATATATAATAAATAGTTTCAATTACCATCATGAATATATATTTGCTGCATATTACATCCTTTTATATAAAATTTTGTGATTAGTTTCTGATGATTTCAAGAAATGGATAAATAGGTCTCCAAGTCTTTTTGTAAATAGGTTTGTCTATTCTTGAAATTAGAAAATATATATTTTTTCTCTGAGTATGGCACAATTTTCTCCATGACTATACCAAATTGTTGTGGCAACATGATATTGCATTTTCTCTTGACAGTGATCACTTAGTTTTGTATTCTTTCTGTTTATGAACAAATGTTTGATTGTTTTCTTTATGATTTTCGTATATGATGTAACATGAGATGTAATATACTGACTTGATATCTTCTAATGTGTGTTTCAGATATAACCACGTTTGTGTGGCTCCTGAAGAAGGCGTCTTTACGCCGAAACGAGCGTCGAGTTGCACTCGCCACAGTGTGATTTTTATAAATTGAGTGATATTTATTTTTATATGTATAAATAGCAATGAATTGTATGTTTTTTTAAGTCCTATGTCTATATTGTATGGTTATGATTATGCCATGTATCTGTATGATTTTTAATTGTCTACATTAAAGCTTTGATTATTTTTAATTTTCCTTTTCTTACCTCAAGTTTTTACTGTCATTTGATATTACTTGTTTTGCCACTGCTATTGACTGCCTAGGGTGTTCACTCACACACTATTGTCCCTGCCCTAGGAGTTCACTGGTATCAGTGTCCAGGGGGTCCTTGCTTTTCGCAATCCTGCAACGTATTAAAGCACAGGGTGACCAGATTTTTAGAAGCAAGGACTAAAGCCTTTAGCCTCACTTTTATATCTGACCTGTCCCATTTTTGGGATATACATATTTACAAGGATATGTTTATATAACATTATATATGGCAAGACCTCCACCCTGCGCCCCTTCCCATGCCCCTACTCTGTATCTCTGCTGCTGGGATAAGGTAACGGACCACCTCCGGTGCGGCAAGGCTGAAACCAATAAAATACTTCAATTGTTTAAGACTCTACAGGTGCACGTGAAAGGAGAGCAAATCTTTTGCCTATTATTCACAGGTTGACCTGACCCTTGTCCCAAAAAACGTGATTTTTTTATGATTGACAAAAGAGTCGGACACCAGACCAGTTCTCTGAAAACCGGGACTTTCCGGGGAAGTCCGGGACATCTGGTCACCCGAATAAAGAATCACACGCATCAGCCCTTTTCCCGTGGCTTCAAGTCAGGAGTCAGGCCACCTCACACGCCCAACATTGAGGTACAAAAAAAAGGTGTTGGCTCACCTAAGTAGTGCAATAAATACTAATAAATAGTAATGCCTTTACAGCAAGGCTAGTGGAAATATGCGGCAGAGGCGGGACAAATTATGCTGCACAGTTGACAAAATTATCCAACAAGGTAAGCCAAATTATGCGGCACAGTTTGTCAGAGTATTACATAATTATTTTATCAGTTTACTCATGGTAACACTGTAGGCAAATATTTCACCTCAGTTGTGCATGTTCAACAACCAAGTGCTAATAATATTATCAACTTGCGAGGTCAACCCCGTAACCCTAAGAACCAGGGTAATATACATATATATCAGCAAGGAACTGTGGTTCACTTAGGATAGCCTCAACCAACATAGACTGAAACTATAGACATAAATTAAAACAAATAATATTTGAAACAAAGTGAGCCTGCAACATTGGGAACCACAAACTAACAATACTACAACTAAAAAACTTGCACAAAAGGGGGGAATGAAAACAGCGAAAATACAAATAAATGAAGGATTAAGTACCAAATGAATCCCTAAACACAATGGCAGTAACCCACTGCACAACTGTTAATATGGATTAAACTATCAAAGATACAATAAATTTGTCACAAAGGGATGTTTAATCAAAAAGACATTTTAAAAGCAACACTAGTAATGCTGACATAAACTATGCAGAGTAATAAACTGCCATTCATCAAGAGTGTTATGAGTGTCTGCAGCATATCGATAACTGCGACATCCCTCAGAAGCTCACGTGGTGCTTGGATGTTGCATTGGTGCTTCGCTTATCGCACTTGTTGGGTGTTAACCAAGTGATTTTGTTCAATCTGCCCGGAGTTGGTTGAGTTATTCATCCACAGAGTGTCTTGTCTGCGTTTCTGCTTTTCCGATGGTGTGAGGCTCCTGGAGGGTTGACTCACATTGTTTAAAAGCTGTCTTTACTGTGATATACTCTATCTTACATATTTATGAAAAAATGACATGGTTACTTTGAATTTGCGACACATTTTCCTGATGATAGCCCTGGTCAAGTTAACCGCTGGGCTGAAATTTCGACTTCTATCTGTGTAATACTAACTGCCATATGTTGTTTTTGATTCTTCCATTTAATATTGGATTTATTGCTATATCCATTGTATGGTATGCTCTTGATGAACTAATGGCAGCTTATTACTTACTTCTCATGTAACAGGATCACTTTGTTTCAAGTATTATTTGTTTTCATTTATGTCTATAGTCTCAAGTCTATTTTAGTTGAGGCTATATACCAAGTGACCCACAGTTACTTGTTGATATAACAATCAAATGCAGCAATAAGCAAAATAAAGATGACTAGCCAAATGTTGCAAAGGGCCTTCCAATACATGGGCAAACATGTCACCAAGTTTTGGGGAACTTTTCACAATTTGTTTTGTTAAAAATTGCAGGTTTTGCTGCAGATTGTAGATTTTGCAACAAATGTGATAACTATGCACTAATCTTCATGCCTGCAGAATTGCATTGTTCCATTCGAACTGCTTTACAGTCACATATCAGAAAAGGACTGCCCTATTTTAGGAACCTGGATGCCAAATGTATTTAAAAAAACAATTCTGAAATATTTGTAATGAGTGTTTGGAGTGGAATTTCAAATCAAGCATTTTAATGGGTGCGTTGTTATATGAAAGACTTGTAGTTATTGAACACTCTACGGTCTTAGTGAGGGACAGTCAAAGCAAGTCGTTCAAAATTGCCCGCTTGCTGACCTTTTCATTCTTTTTTGAGCAATACCTCTTTGGGAAAGTCTTCATCACTGTGCCCCGCCTATTTATTGGCGGCGGTCCACAGTTCTAAAACAGCCCCACTGGATCATAACACATTTCAGAACAGAGAGGCTACACAAATGGGGACTCCAGGGGGGTACATGTGCACTTAGGAGCTGCTATGCCCGGGGCTTCACTTGTGAAGGTGGTAGCAGGTAGTGGGTATACCGGGACTTATTTTTCATGATCAGACTTTGAACTTGAGCAAGTGATAGAAAGCCTGATAAGGTAGAACGATGAAGGAAGAGAAAGATACATATAAAAACACAAAGTGAAAAAACAGGGATGAAAAACCTGCAAGAGTGAGACAGAGATAAGAAGTGTTGGGTGGTGTCCGAAAAAGGTGTGAGGAGGAACTAAGACTAGGCACCATTGGTATTTGGACTCCTTAGCATTTGACAGGGATGGTGGCAGGCATCTAACGAAAATTTGGGCTCCGTGCACTTAGTTTTTATTTTGTAGAAAATAAGCACATAACTCAAAACATACGGGACATGTTTCGAGTTAAAAAAGGTGGGAAATTGACACTTTCTTTAAGAAGAAGGGTGTTGGTGTCAGGTAACCAGTGACTGCCAATACCAAAGCAAAGCTTACAAAGCAAGCTGGAGACTGAGAAAAAACACAGAGGGGAAGATTTACTAATATGTCACTAAATGCAGTTCAGCAACCAAAGATGTTGTGCTGCTTTGCGTGAAAGGGAGAGAGCAGGACAAGTGCAGTGGCATATTTATCAAGATATGCCACTGCTCCTCTCTTCCCCAGCTCTGGTGCACAATTTGGCTGCCTTGCACCATGTACACACTTTTGCATCAAAGGGCACAAGTGTACATGATGTTAAGCATAATGTTTGTACTTGGAGGGCACCCTACAAATGCAAAATACAACGGGCAGACATACCATTAAACTCTTCTCACTGTGTATGTGTACTGTAAATGCAGTACACATGTAAAGTTTGAAACATTTGGAGGAGTATAAATATATCTCCTGTTTTGTGCCTGCATTGGTGATGCATAATTCTTTGGCAGAAAGCCCTGTCTACCAATGTTATTCGATACAGCTTTGTGTCAAAAACCATTGGTGGTAGCATGGTTAACACACAGGTACCCCAATGTGACACCTATTTAACATAAACTAACACAAAACAGCAAAAGTAGCTACCCTGTAATACTTTTGGGTAAAGTTTGCAACACAAAGTGAATAACAGTTCAACACACTGAGCTAGTTTGCATCACTTTTTGGTGACTTTGCACCAGTGCAAAATGTAGATAAATCTGCTCCAAAGTTTTGCAAATATCATTAGTGCTGTACTTTGACCAATTCCCCAAGAGCATCTACTACAGAGGACACCTACTGTAAACCAACAGATAGGATGTTACAAGTGCACCCTAAGACTCGTCCTAAATATCACATCATATGAAGGACAAGCAGAAACTCATCCTTACGCAGTCAAAGGCGGACTCTCACCAAAGAGCTTTAAACAGCGCGAGAAAAATGATATAATGCTTCTCTGTTACCACTTGTGTTACTTTAAACATATCTATTTTCAAACATAGGAGAATGGGGCAACAGACAGGGAAATTGTTCAGTATAGTTTCACAGTGACGAGATGGATCCAACTCGAAAAGAAAAAAACAGTAAAATATATATCTCAACACTAAAGCAAAATTGGTATCCTGCAACTGTCCATCTTTGTTTAGAGTCATCAGAACTCATCTTAGAAAGCTGAATACAACAAAACTGGAGATTTTAAGGAAATGGTGTTTGTCAATACATTTGAGCATTCACTGTCCCTTAGGGATTGATTTATCTGATGGAGGTAAAACAAGCATTGGCATAGCCAGTAGGTCTTTCCTTCTTGAATTTGTCATGCTGTAGAGCATTCCTGATGCTGGCAGCATGGCTAAAAATAAAGCAATAAACCATGACGCGGCCAACAGCATGGAGCACAAAGGTTGGGGAAGCACACAAGGAAAAGTGTACCAAAGAGGGAAAGGAAAGGAGAGAAGTGCATAGAGAAGAGAGAGCAGAATGGATATGGCAAGGAAAGGACATTAGGGAGACAGCTAGGAAACACATGCACTCTTGTGTAGTGGTTTAAACAAAAGAAAAATGAAGATCTTCAAAACGCCGGCAGGGGAGGAATAAAAGCCAGTCAATCAAAGCAACGCTAAAGAGGCTCTGCTCCGTGGGAGGGGCAAACATAAGATGGAGAAGGCAAGCCATCAAATAGGAAGCAGGAAAATGAGAGAGACGGTAAAGCTAACCAATGAGTACGCAATGGGCAGGCTGCAGCCCCCTCAATGTTCTTGGTAAACCCACAATAAGTCTTTCACAATCAGATAACGTGTGCTGTCTCGTAGGTTCAAAAGGGGGTGGTGATGGACGGAGCATCTGAACCAATCAAACATTCACACCCAGTCAACCCAAAAAGATTTAACTGTATGACACCCACAATGGCCCTGGTGGCACCCGATAATGAAAGTCAAAATTCAACATACGTTTGCAAACATTTCACTATTGACTGATCTACAATAGACTTTGAGTCTTTTATGTAGAGTTATCGGACCGAAGAATCTTTGTTCATACTTTTCAGCTCTCAAAATCCGCATGGCACAGAAGCCTGCAGAGCCAAGCAAACACTCTACTATTCTCGCAGACCTTTCAATGCATGGGTGTCATGCTTTCTTGCCTGCATTCACACACATCTTTTCACCTACATTGCTTGTTTGTGGTTAAGAAGCGAAGATTGGTTTGTTTTACTTTGACAACTGTCAATATTGGGGATGTATTTGGATCCCATAGGGCTGTAACTAAAGGAGCTGAATGTTCACTTTCCTTTCACCGTGCGTCCAAACAAGCCCACATTTACTTAAGTACTTTCTCAGTTTCTGCTGGTCAGCATTTAGAAGAATCATGGGGCTCTTCCTTTTTCCATCAATTTGATTTGAGGCCGTAGGGATTTTTTATAGCCTCACAAGCAATCTTCTTTAGAAAGGGCATGGGTTACTCAAGGAAAAGTCAGTGCTAGCAGCCCGGTTGTGCCCACCCATGTTGTTAATAGGCTCGACCACTCGTGGTGTAATGCTGAAGTCCATTAAAGGTCTGACTCTAATGAATTATTCCATGTCTATAATTCTTTGTCTCTCTTTCTCTCTCTCCCCAGTGCGTACAATTTACATCCTCAATGTTAACAACTCAGCATGGCATGTCACAGTGTGTACTCTTTCAATCACCATTAATGACGCGGAGGGATTAGAAATTGGGCAGGGCACCAGATTAGTGCAAGTTTCCATGAGAGAAGCTTTTTGTTCTCTCTCAGGAAGGGTAGGCGGAACAATGGAGGGGGACTTCATAAGTCAGACCAAGGGGTAGGCAGTTCGGTATGACTGGACTTGGTCATGTACCACTGTGAGGGCCTCAGGGTAGCTTTTCACTGAGATGATGCAGAGATAGGAGTCTTCAAATGTGTGACAGCTGCCCAGTACATCTAAGGTGTTGTACCAAAATATTTGTTTTTTTATACTGACCTGCACTAATATCAATTCCACAATACTGAATGCAAACAAATATTATTAAGGTGAATAGATGGGGAGTTAAGAATAGTAAACCAATACTGCCCAATAAATTCTTACCTTGCTCATTGAATAGTGATCAAGATTCTGAAGTCGATATACAGGGATGTCAATACCATTGACCTTGCTATTTAGAGATTCAAACACGCCCATTGATTCAGCACAATTTATTTTAATGAGCCTTGTCGAGATTAGGAATCATAGTTAAGCGGTCATGTTTTATCTATTGTAAGTTTAATGACAGTGCAAAATGATTCAGCTGGAGAAGTAACAATTGTAGTAATCCATACTTGTAATTCAAACTTCTGTGCAGGAGTTCCTGAAAATATACAGAGGACCTTTTACAAAGGAGAAGTAAAAAATATGTAGAGAAGTCTTATTGCAATCAGAGAGAACTGATCTTCACACTCATTTGCTCTCATCTTCAAACTCGGTTTTGGTCATCAAAGTATGCAATCACCCTTGACATATTGGCGCATTATGATAATAGATGTTACAAAGGTGGATGCTACAACACAGTAGAGCAAATGCTCGATTTAAAATGCCTAGTTCAAAAAAGCCCAAACACTGCGCTGTAGGTTTTCTGCTGTAGTTGGGGTAGACTTCCAATTTCTGGGGATTCTTGGGACTAGTTCCAGAAATCTAAGACAAGTGTCACTATCATCATGTGCTGAGTCCAGGCCTACAGCCACAACATTCTATCAGGAGAAATTTCAGACATATCTGACAGCGATGCAGCAAAGAGTGGTAAGGCAGACGCACGCTGTCGCACAGCAAACGTGGCCAATTCACAACCTGTGTAATTTTACAGTGTTACTACAAAATAAATCTCAAATGGAACAATGCGGTCAAAGAACCCTAATTCTAAGGACATGGTTCAGCACACCACATGCAGGACAACAATGCAGTAGTCCTCTGTGAACCAAATGGAATAGCATTGAGTGGAAATAGGTAAGATAGCCACATGAATAAATATTAGCAAAGAGGCAGCAACCAAGAATAGACGAAGCGCTGAACACTACACACAACAGAAATAAATGAACGTAGAAAAGGCCTGACACTACACCCACCAACAGTATATGCAGGTGAACCATGCAGGTGAGTACCTCAAAGACCGAGCATAGAGTTTAGATCGATCACAAATGAAGCTTGTATCCCCTCCTTTAAATCAAAAAGAATACACAGCAACCAAAGCCAAATAAATATTCCATAACTCCAGGAGCCATCTCTGTAGCCACCGCATTTACAGGACTGAACCGGGTCAGGATAGGGAAGTATTGTGAACCTTGAATTAGCTCAGTAAATTATAACTGGTAAATTTCAGTGTTTTTGTAGTTAAAAAAATTATTTTTAACTGACATTTCCACCTAACTATAACCTCATTTTAACCTTTGTTTTTATCAGTGAATTTCAGAGGTTTTTTTAACATTAAGTAAGATATTATTACCAGACCTAACTATAACATCACTTTAACCTTTGTTATATATATATGGCTTTTCAATTGCGTGTCTCCATTTTAATCAGTTTTATAGGCATAGGTAATGCTGCCTATGAAACTGAATAAAACACTTGGCACAAGTGTCTTGGAATATGCATGTTTTTTGTTAGAGACGCACACTTGAAAAGAGATAAGTTGGGTGGCCCAGGCCTGCATATATTTTACTTGGGAGAGCAGAATGAGTTGGGAAAACAACAAAAGGATATATATAGCTGATCGTAGTTATAGTTAGGTCTGAGTTTCCATAGGAAGAAAGTTATTTGTTACTTTAATAACTTTGGCGCTGTTTGATGAACCTGCATGACATTTAAAAAAAAAAGGTTCATCCATCTCAGCTCCTTCATGAAAAGTTTTGCACTACCCTATTCAGGGCGGAGGGGGGACTGAGAAAAAGAAGGGTCCCAAAACATTGATTCTCCATATTAATCCCCATAAAAAACTTTCCACTTTGATACAGAAAAAGTACGGAACAGAATTACGCCAAATTTGGCAGAAAGGTAAAACTTTACTCTAAAAACTATTTTTGTGATTAGGTGTAGATCTGTGTTTCAAGAGGCGATTGGTTTGAGTGTGAAGCAGTTAACGATGAGAAAAGGTAGGTGTATCTGGATGGTTGGTCCTGTGGGAGTCTTGACGTACCAAAAATTTTAAAAGGTAGGGCCTTCTGAATCGCCATGGAAGCTGTTTTTCCTATCAGCCATTTTGGTACTACAATACAGAATAATCTGTTTGGCAGGCCGCAACTTTGACCAAAATGTCTGCCATTACAGGACTTGGGGACTTGGGCCCTGTATCCTGAAAACAGTTTTTAAAAAGGGCATAGATTGCAGGACAGTGGCATCTGGCCAGGAGACAATGGAAAAAAAGTTTGGTGCTCCTGCATGATATGCAGACTTTGTGCTGCATTGTTCTTGAAGATACACATTTCCCAGCCAAAAAAGCAGCACCTAATTCAATAGAGCGACAGTTGATTGGAAAGAAGAATATTATAATGGGAGGGGTGGGGGTGCACCCATTAAAAAATAAAGAAAGGAGCAATCACCACAGGGCAAAAATGGTATTAAGAGTGAGTCGGTGTTTGCCAGTCGGTGGGATGTCCGCAAATCCTCCTGCACGGCCTTGTGTGGCCCTTCCATGAGGTGCAAGCTTCCACCTTTTGGTACTGCATTATCATGCAAACTTCTTTATGGAACCTTGCATGGTACCACAGTACCCTGGGGTGAAAGTTTGCCTCCGGTTACCTATGAGGAACATCTTACAGGCATGTCATTCGAACTGTCATCAGTGATAACATCAATGATGTCATTTAACACATCATAAATTATTTAATATGTGAGGTCATAAGCAGTGAGTGGCAAGTTATAGTTATTTTAGAAACTTATGGATTTCAGTGTTTTTTTCTTTTTATCTCATTTCAACACCTAAATACAATGTCAGTTTAACCTTTGGTTTTGCAATAGATTTCGGTTTTATTTTTAACATAAACTAAGATCTTATATTCAGACTTAACTATAATGGCACCTCAAACTTCGTTTATTTTAGTAAAAAAAATATTATGTGTGCATGTGTATACATACACACAATTTAATCCCTTTGCTGCGGGGCAAATTCCGCCGCGGTGCGACAGGCGGTGGGGTTGGGTGTGGCGCTCCTGTACTCAGGACGGCTCCCGGCCGTCATAAATCACGGTGGGCGTGTGCTCATGACGGCCGGGAGCCGTCCGAACTCCGCCCACTGATTAATTCTCTCGCACAGGAGGGGAATTGATACCACATGGGCGGAGAGGCAAAGTTTGGACGGTTCCCAGCCATCATGAGCACACGCCTGCTGTGACTCATGACGGTAGGGAGCCGTCGTGAGCACTCAAGGAGTTAAGGATATCCCAGTGTTACAATATTTCCTCTAAAGAGCATCTTGTTTTGCCAAACTGAGAGCGAGAGGTAGCACAAATGTAAAACATTGCTCACTGTTGGTTGCAAAGATAAAAAGAGAGAGGAGGGAAGAACCAACTTAATCAGTACCCCTTTCTTTACCCACTGTCTATTGTTTATTAAAAAAAAGGTTTTGACAAAAAAAATTAATACGATGGTACTTCAAAAAAACTATTTATACTTTGATGAGATTCGTAGGGGACATCGCCAATCTCACATTAAAATTGTCTGTTTATTCTTTCAACTTGGACACATCACTGAACCTTGGCTGTACCTTCCCCTTCCTGCACAGCTATCCCCTGAAACAGGGACTAAGTCCTTTGTTTTTAGGTTCACCTTGTAAATAAAACCTGGAGATACCATTGCTCATATGAGAAACCATATGAGAAGCTGATGGTATAATTTGATAGCGGCGTGACTGTGGTGGAAAGAGAAGATCAGGATGTAGTACTTGAGCAACTGCCTAGCGAGCAGAGTTGTTCAATCTCCAGGTTTGTGGTAGCGCACCACATTCTATGCTGTCACTATGTATCTGCCATTAAAAGGAAATAACGTTATACAAAACGCTGTGAAACTCAACTTCTTGTCTCCAGTGTGCTAGGTCTGGCCCCCAATGCGGCGGCATATCAACAAATTGTGCTATTGGATTACTCTGTTTGGGATGCATGCAGCTGTATGCTTCTGAGGGCCAAAGATGGCGCTTGCAAATTTAACTTTATGCTTCAAACAGTGTGGGTGGCAGATCTTGAAGTAATTAGCTTATGTCATATACATGGCAGGCTGTGTTATGTTGTGGGGAAGGAAAATAGAACTGAAATCTGGATAACTTCTTTCACAATTTAAGCGGAAGAACAAATATGAGATATTTTAAAGAAAAGGCAAAGAAGTTAAGAGGCATTCACAGCATAATGATTAAAAGTTGGCATGCATTATTGGCAATGTGGCACAAGTACATGTCGTAAAGGATGAGATGTTAAAGGGGAATGTTTTCCAACCCTGGGTTTACAATGATATTGCAAACCATACACTGAAGCTTCTTCGTATACAGGATATTAAAGTTCTCTTTACCCTTGGGTCCATTTTAATTGTTTATTTTTCAAAGTGGCAAATGGAAAAAGAAATGCTGGGGGCTTTGTGGCAACCTTGTGTAAGGACCTCAACTTGAATACCACAAATCTACAGCTTTATGAAACCAAGACACAATTGTGTTGTGTTTGAAGAAATTGGCTTTGATCAAAAGTTAAGAAGGATAGGTTGGCATCAGTTTAACCACTGACAAAATGAAAACTAGAATGAACACATTTCGACTTTGGTTTAGTAAAATGTTATACTTGGATCGTACCGTTTTGCTTAGATTATGATAAGAGGGATGTTTTACAGAATAGATATATCTGATTTTACGTTACGATAAGTATATATAAGATTGTGTGCAATGGCAACACTACCAAATTTTACCCCAATCACTGATTTCACAAGTCTTGGAAAAAGAGAAAATCTACTGCACGATTCTTTAACCTTACCACCATACAGTGACAGTAGAAAGGGGAGGATGGAGTCTGACAATCAACTTATACTTTTTTTCTGTTTAAAATCTCTGCTCCCAAACAAATTGGCAACAAGGACACGTAAGATTGTAAATTTGTTCTGGCTTATTTAATTGGTTCCAACAGTTTGCATTTTAAAATATTTTATGGAGTTAAGGCACTTGCTGCAGAGATCTCTGCGTACCCAGCAAGGTCCAGGGTGTAATTGTTGATAACTCTGATGGTTACTGCACTTGCTGGAGACATCTGTGTGCAGTATAGTCATATGCTTGACTCATCATAAAACAGAATAGTTTAATGCGTCATCAACAAACGAGCCTGCTGGTAAACTCAGTGTGTAACATGCAGATTGCAGATGGATATTTTATGTGGGTAGCTCAGTGAGTTACTGCTTTTGAAGCAGAGATCAGTTTGTTACCTGCAGGTCAGAAGTTACACTCCTTATAATACACATTAGTGAGATATGAACCGGCATCAGGGAGCTGCATGTAAAAAAATAAGCCGTAAGTTTAGAACCTGTTTGTCTCATTACTTTTTTATGCAAAAGTTGCTAAAAAGGGTTCCTGTGGGTTTTCTATTAAACTATTAAGTATTGTATGAATAATTATCAGCATTTGTATCCGTTCATGTTTCGTTCTTGTATATCATTTAAAGGCAGCGCTTGGAAAAGTGAAAACCTACCTCCAAAATAAATGTTATATTTGATACATTTATCATTTCTAAAGTAACAAGCTAAGTGTCTTTGGAACTGGCATTAAGGTGTTAGGCTGCTATTAACTCCCAGGTAGGAGACGACTCGAAAAAAGAGTATGCTGATGAGCCTTCAAGTGAGGCCTTTGTGTTGTGCTCAACTGAAAACAAACAATGGCAAAAAAATTAGGTCTGGCGTTGTTGGCTAGCCTCTTGGTGTTGGCAAAGCTTAATTTATTTTGACAAGGTTTTTGTGAAACGTAATTGTTGGGCATCTGCAACCCGAATAATATATTAAAACATTGGATAAAAACAGAACATGTTTTGCGGCTCAAAAAGCACACATTGTCATTGTAGTATGTGACACTGAAGAGAACTAATTTGTGTATGAATGCGCTTCTTGTCAAAGTGAAGAATAATGTCACATCCATTTCAGTTAGCCAGTGGCTGAAGTGGGCTGTACTGCTGTCTCATAGTGTACGTTGCATTGGAATATGTGAATGACACAGCTGCCCAATGGATCAAGGTGGCTGACTAAGAGCACCTAGATGTAAGTGTATTATAAATAATATTATTGAAATCAAATGCTCTTGGTTAACGCCAGACCTAAAAAACAAATCTCTCTCATCCCCTTCAGGTTGGTGCTCTAGACAGAATCCACACAAAGTGCGGGCGCCTCTCGTTGTATTCCGGTGTCAGCAAACTGTAGCAGGGCACAGTCAGCATATTTTCCTATGGTTGGCCCCGGCTCAATAATAACTTTCAGATCTGGACTCCGATTGAATCGCCCTCTTTTCCAGCACTGCATATAAATATAAGAGTGAATTGAGAAAAAGTTTTTTAAAAGCTATGAGAGGCAAACAAGTTTTCCCCATGCTATTTTCAAAGAAATCACAATTTTTCTTAAAAGACGACAAAAGGGTTAACCAGGAATCTTGAGAAAGTCAGCTTTCAAGACAAATGCCAGCCTCAATTTTTGCCGGTACCTGAGACCTCTTTCCTTTAAGCCCCCCATTTATGGTGGCATAGCTCATGAAGATTGCATGAGTCTGGCAACTGTATCAAATGTAAGGGGTGAGGGAAGTTATACTCGACGCCTCCATTTTGGGAAGAATCAATTATGGAGCAAGAAAAAAACACGTGTGTATTTTTAAGGGAATTCTTTTTTTTTTATTTTTTAAGGGGGATTTGTAGAGCGCATGGTGACGCCTACGGCGTGTCCCCGCGCTGAAGATCCTAGTGCTAGCAGAAGAGGTGAAAAGGAGGGTCGCTATTGGGCGTAAAGAAATGTTTTAAGTTTAGCTCTGAAGATGGACTCTGAGGGTTCCAGGCGAAGCGCCTTCTTTGACCGGTTTCCCTTTCACAAGTCAAGGGTTATCCCAAGATTACACCTGCAGATATTCTGAGATATATGACCACAATTCTTCAAAAATAAAAGCACTGATGTCTGGAAAAATGTGGCATAAGGTAAGTTTTCATCACTTTACTGCTTGATTGAAGAAACATTGAATCCTGTCTGATCATGCTGCACACTCAAAAGAGGCTGTGAGTGATAGTTCTGAAGAAGACTTTACAATATAGATATAGTTAAAAAATGAAAAGGGTCCACATCTTTCCACCAAAACGAAAGCTTTTTTTTTGTTTTCTTGGTCAACATTTTAGGCCAAAAATGACTTATTTACGCTGTAAAGCTGGTTGCGAGTATGACCCGAGTTGCACAACTGTTGTTGCACATGATAGTTCACCTCGAGTGATATGTTTTTTAAAAAGTGAGGAAGGACAGAGTTGAAAAGGGAAAAGGTGAAGACATACATTAAGGTCACAAAATAGAAGCACTTCAAAAACACTTTTACCTTTACCTAAATACAGCACCTTTGGCTTAACGATGGCTACAGACGCAAAACAGATAATGGGATAGTATCAAACCACAAGACACACTGTGAGTGTTGATCCAGATTAAAAAACAAGGCTACATTTTGAAGGGCTATCACAACTCAGTCAGACCAACTGCCATGAGGTGTCAGCAGATGTGAACAGTCAGGGTTTGCACTGACAATGTGGAAATATACTATTTTCATAGTTTAAATTTGAGGTGTACTACTAACCTGGCCTCAAAATGACTAAACTAATTACATCAAAGACTGAAAAGAAGAAACAGAGTGAGATCATCATAAAATAAATTTGCTCAATTCTTCACATTAAAAAAGCACACAGGGTTGGAAGGATAAAATATTGTTTAGACGAATAAATCTTCAAAATTCAGTTTTAGGATTTTCAATCCATCAGTGTAGCCGAGCTACATTCTATGTGGCAGTTGTTTTTCTTCAAATCGACTACTAAACACACAAGACATTAAGAGGGCAAACTTAACACAACTAATGCAGAAGGCAGAACAACACAAAAACAAAGCACTTGTTACTAATCTACTAACTATTAAACTCTAATCTTGGGATCCGGAGAAGTGTGCTACTCGCCACAAAGTAAGTCAATGCCTTGTCAGGGGTAGTAAGTGGTATATAAATACAGTTTACAATTACAATTACCCTTGACAGGAGAAGACCATTTAGGTAGAGTTAGGGAAAGAGAATAATCGGTAGACATTCTACCAGTACCCATGTGGACTGTGTGATTTCTCTAACTAAATATGGGCACTGGAAATCATCCCCTAATGTAGGGTTAGATTGTTAGTGCTCACACCTTGTCTCCTTAAAAGATAGGAGGCATTTCCTAGCATATTAAGGCACAATTCTCACACATGTAAAAGTTAGTCACCTTCCACAGTGCTAAATCTGCCCAATAAGGTGGTCGATTTACCACTCTAGCGTCAAGCAATCGATCCACCACCATCAATGGCAGAGTTAGCCTTGAATCGTGACAGAGGCACTGCCTGAGTCAAAGGAGCCTCAAGAAGCTGGACAACCACCAAAGAGTAAATTCTAAATAGGGGGGCTAGATAGCAGGTGGCATGCAGAGAGATTCCAGGTGCCTGGGTGCACTGCGTCAAAGGCTTCTTTTGCTCAAAAACCCTTTCAAAGACACATTTTAACGCTAAGCTGTTTTAGGGCTTTATTTACATTTGGAGGACAGACTACTCAGTCAAAACGTGATGGATATCCCACACCTCGTACTACAAGTGCCATAGGCACTTGTAATACGGTGGATGAGACGCCCACCACATTGGGCTGGAATAGCTTATCCACCAAACTCTAAATCAGGCCCCTGATCTGATCTTATGCAACAAATGTGCTAGAGAGATTAACTGAAATGTTGAACCTCTCTAGGTGAGATAGGAGTGATGACAAAGGTTTCAGAGGGTGCCACACCCCCATTCCTACATAAGTTGCAAGAGCAGAAAACTGCCTAGTAGAGTCAAATTCACCTTCTGTTCAAAACAGACTTTCAGGTGTACTAGAAATCTTTTTTGTGGCTAATGTGAACCTGTATCAAGGGGAGCCCGAGGCCTCAATTAGGGTGAGGGTGAATTAAAAATGTGCCCTCACTTCTCCAAGTAGATCAAGTGTTTAGTGACATACGTGTAGATCAGTGCACCTGCAGTGCCATGGCATCTGAGTACTGCAGTGGCAGAATCTGAACCTTTCTGCACCAAAAGGTGCCACAGACCTATTCAACACACTGTGCCTCGATGCGAGCATAGTTTTAGTGTATTATTCAATCTAAATGTTGTGACCCTTGCAAGCTCTCTTAACCAATTTAACTGAAGTGCATTTAGTCCTGTACGAATTCTCTGCAACGCCTTTGATCACAATATGTTGTATAGTGTAGGTTACTCACTGAGGACCTCATCATGAGAGGCCTGTAAACCTCTAAAGGGTTGGTAACTCTCATACCAGCCCCCTTGGGAATTATGGTGTCTGTGGAGTTATTCCATACCTTTCATATTTCCCCCAGAGAATTTACTTGCTGGGGGAAGCGTTGGTGGAGATTTAGGAATTACCAGCAGAATCAGACCTGGAATTACCGATTCCCCTGGTAATGCCTCATTACTCAGGGGATTCAGAGAGTTCAGTCCGAAATACCCATTCATTCCACATCCCTGATGATAACGGGACATCCGGTCTCATTAACTGTGGTGATTCAGCATTAACACACTACCGCCATGCCCCTGCACCACTGGACTTGTAATGAGCCCTCAAGTCAGCAATTCTTAACTTTTTGACTTCTGGGGACCCCACCAAATCACTACTAGAAACCAGGGACCACACCCAAGCAATGTATATGATTTGAACCTCAAAACAATATGCAAAAATGCAGAACGAAGAATACATGAAACAAATATACAAATTATAAAATATTTTAGTTCACAAATATGTAATATTATAATTCTAGTTTTAATGGAAAGGTTGTAGCTTCTCAAAATGTAGGTTTATTTCTAGACTCCAGTATATCACTTTATTTTTTTTACTCCTAATGTGTGCTCTAGTTTTTTGGTGCATACCAGTGTTTTAATTGAGGCCACCAATTACCCATACTGGATTCTGTTTGTTGTGCTTGCAATGCTCCCACAAATCAAAATAAAGAAAGTGACTTAATTTTAGCCTCTAATTTCGAATTCCTTTACAGTGAGTTTTAAAAGTTTAAATTTTCCTTTTTTATGTACATATTCTGTAGAAAATTAAACAATATAAGCCGATTAATACACCATCACGGATCCCATAAGAAGGCGTTGCGAACCGCTGCCCTAAATCTTTTAAGATGTAATATGTTAAGTATGTTTTCATATATGAAGTAGATGTTGTCTCCTCATTTGTTTAATGAAAGAAACCATTTGCTTGAATGACAGAACATTCTTGATAACGGTATTATTTGACAAATATTGCTTCCGAAAATATGACACAGACTATTAATTCCGTTATATTTTGGTACCATTCTTAACAACGTGGGGAATACTGTTTAAGAGATCTGTCCCTGCTAGGAGTATAACAGTGGACTCTGATTTCTTACATTAATTTTGTAATTTTTAGGTCGAGCCTAGTGGCAGCGTGCATGAGCTGCTCACTCTGTGAGGCATTCTGTAGTAAGGTATGCTGTGGAAGCCTCGCCCACTCTACTCTCCTATTTTTCATTGGCTGGTGTCATTGTCCTTCGTAAATGCTGGCTTCCGATTCAATATGAGGCTTGTTAGTCCCTTCTTGTTACTGCCTTGTCGCCATTTATTACTGCCCATAACGAATGGACCTTTTACTTGGCATGTTACACGGTCAGCTTTATCTAGGGGGTCAGCACTACTTTGTTTAAGGGCACTTATGGAGACAACGGCGGATGCTGTTTTTTTGTATTTGTATCCTGAGCGCAGCCCCCGCGTTAGGGACACTGCGCTCAGTGTATTTAGTTATTTATACTTAACTTTCATGTTGAGAGCGGCGTCCACTTCTGGGACACCACGCTCTGTTTCTTTCTTTATTTTTTTAACTTTCATAGTGCGCGTGGTGCCCGCTTCAGGGACACCACACTCTGTTTTTTTTTTTTTGTTTTTTTTTAAACTGAGCACGGCACCCGCTTCAAGGACACCGTGCCAAGTCTTAAAGTTAAAAAAAAAAAAAAATAGAGCATGGGGTCCTTGAAGTGCCGCCACGCTCAGTTTTAAACTTAAACAAGCATTTGCAATGTAATAGGTCTCGCATTTACGCGAGTTTAAGCTATTGCTATTATAAATGACCTATGCCTTTTATTTGCTTTAAAAAACAAAAATAATAGGCATTGTCATTTACAATGCCAATAGCTTAAACTCGAGAAAATTCAAGACCTATTGCATTGCAAATGCTTGTTCTTTATTGTCGTTTGCAAAATCAGCAGTAAATTCACTTGAATGTGAGGCACTAAATGGAAATGGGTCTAACCAACTAATGTTTTGTTGGTTTATTGAAAACAATTTAGTATCACCTAAGCTGTATTATTAGAGCAATGACACATTACGCAATGTATGTGTGTTCAAGACAGACAGAATGGGGGCCCATATTTGCTACTCAATTGACCTGATCATGGAAAACAAAGAAGTCCGTCAGCCAGAGCGGTTAGTAATGTCAGCACATAATGTACCTGGTGGAAAGTGTATATATTTTGTTTTGCCCAGCTTAAGAACTAACTGTCATTAATATTTAAATTCCCTCAATGTTGTCTGCCTATATCTTCCCAGAATGACAGGTCGGATAACAAAAATCCATTCTATTCACAAGGGTATTCAGGCTTTTTTTCTGTGAGTGCAAAGAGGATCTAGACAGACTTTGATTGATTACGCTTTAAGATGGCGGCAGAAACAAGATTTACCCAAACTAGGAGAGGATCAAAAATCATCCATGGACCAAGGTGAACCACGATGTATAACTGAGAAGGAAAGCATTGCCATTTGCACCAAAATCAGGCCCTCATCCTGAAGGCAGGATAAATCTGAGCTTGGGCATGAACGGCATTGCAACTGAATTCGGAGTCTGAGAAGTTCAACTTTACTGCACTCCACACTTTTCCCCTTTGTATATTCCTTCAGGTGCAACCTGAAGAAGTTTGCTTAGGGAAAAGTGGTGGGTAATGGGAAAAATATGCAGTTCTTTGGGATGGTACAATAACATCTGTAAATTGTTCCCTTTTCTGACCTCAAAAACTAAAATGGACTAGTACAATCACCTTTATAGAACATTGCAAAATACAGTAACTGATTTATCCCGGGACAAATTTACTGCCAATCAGACAGCTACGAAAATGCTGCATTTTGATTGACTTCTGGCCATTAAATATCTACCTAAGAAATTCCTAGCCAGTAACTGAGTATCCACATTTCACTACGCCTTCTTTCCCAAACAGTTGTCTGTAAAGATCAAAGAGTTAGAAGACAGAACTAGAGAGTTCACCTTGGCCTCAAACCCCCAGAATCAATAACTGCTTGTGAGTGCCCGCCCCCTGGATAATATTGCGTAAGAAAAATAACAGGACGCAAAATGAGGCCCCCATTATTTGATATTATGGACCATTTGACACATATTCACAATACCAATAATTTAATTTGTGTTATTTAGTACTGGAATGTTCATGGTGGTGAGAAAGACCCGGTCGCCATTGCACACAACTTTAAATATTCTCTAAATTCAGGAAATATGCACATCCAAGCCTTATTAAGTAATGATTCACGGTATCCATAGCCAATTTGCTTTTTACCTTCAATTGCCTATTTGTAGCTGGCCAGACTACATGGACAAAGTATGTTTGTTCAATAGTCACTCCTAAATAAATATTTTCATAATAGAAACTATTACAAACTAGAAGAGATTTTGGGGAATCATAAAAGAGACTGATGGAAAAGGCAGCTTCAGCATAAACTCTGCATTGACATTCAAGGGATAACACTGGCAGAAAGCAAGAGATGTAGGCCATATGGCTTCCTGACAGACTTCTCTGACAGCATTCTACCCAGGACAAAAAAAATAGCAATAATAGTCCCTGCCCCCAACCAGTCTACATTCTGCCCGGGTCTTTTTTCCTCACACTTCTGAGAGCTAAAGATACATACATATTAATATGGTGGCAAACGCTGTCTACAAGCCGCCATCTTCTCTCCCTCAGACCCTGCACTGCCTGATGAACAAGTCATTTTCCTGCTAAACGTTAATACCTCCCATGAGATATAAAGGCATGCAAGAGTGGTGCAAAGAGTCTTGTGAGTCGTGACACTAACCCCCTATTCATCAAATAGGAGAGCTCCATTAGCTAGGTAGCAGTCTCCTGGAAATCTTTTGTCTCCTCTCTGCGAACCATAACAGCTTGTTAAACGGCCTGTGGTGGGGGTGTTGTTTATATCATTTCTACTTGGTAATTGCCCTTAAATGCATTTTATGGTACAAACTACAGGTGTTAAAGTAGTTATGTTCTGATCATGGGAAAAACATGTTATGATAATATTGCTGAGCATGAGGTGGGCTGGTATAAAGGTTTAATAATAATAATAATACAGCATTTTGTAAAGCGCGAACAGCTACCTCACGAGGAGGTGTCCCGGCGCTAGGAAGAACACAGTTGACCCGGAGAGCTGAAGTGCGGGAGCTTAGCGTGGTTGGGTAAAGAGCCAAGTCTTTAGCAGCCGCTTGAAGCAAGGTTCAGAGGGGGCTTGCTGAATTGCTGGGGGCAGGGTGTTCCATAGCGTTGCAACATTTGCCGAAAAAGTTCGACCCCCCAGTCGAGCCCTTTTTGCTCGTGGGACGGCAAGTTGAACACTGCAATTGGAACGAAGCGCACGGGCCTGGAAGTATCTCGGGAGCCGGGTTTTCAAATACTTAGGACAGGTGCCAAACAGAGATCTAAAGGCCAACGTAAGTGCCTTAAATTTGATTCTGCTGGCAACTGGTAGCCAGTGCAGTGATCGAAGATACGGAGAGACTGAATGCTTAAAAGGAATCTGCAATAACAGTCTCACAGCCGCATTTTGGACCAGCTGAAGTTTTTGAGTCATGTTAGACATGTTAGTGAGGGCTTGAGGTAACTGGATGGCGAGGGAAGATACAGAAGTATGAAGATTAGTGTTTTGCTCAATTTGGAATAGATGTCGAGCAGGAGAGCAACACAGACCATTCTATAACAAAAACACTGAAACTTCTGGTGACCAGCTCAATGTGAAATTTTATTGCGGTGAGGACAGATTGCACATCTGGATTCGCAAGTTGATTCTACGGAAATTGCAAAGACAGCGTATTGTGCATCTAGAGCCTGTTGACTTGAGAGAACCACATTTTCAACATCATTCAGCTGAAAAGCCTTCCCTTGGAAGGAAGTATGCCAAAGGTAATCCTATAGTCCAGAGGCAGATTAAAGAGGGGACTTATTAATATGTGTGAGGAGGTAACAGAGTGGTTGCTTCCAAGGTGGTTCTGCAACCACTTTTCTGCCTGTCACACCTATTTGTGCTGATGATTAATGGGAAAGCAATTAACTCTGCTTTACTCCTGTAACTATTCAGCATAGAAAGGCACGGCTCCTTCTGCTGCAAGAGTGGTGCAATGTCAAAGCAAATCATCAACACTGGGGTATGCCATCACGTCATGTGAGACATAGCGAAACAATAGTTGCAGCGAATGCTGGCCATTCCATGGACATGAGCATCAGCAAAATTGTTAATGGGACTGATTTACACAAACAGTTTTGTGGCAGCTGCACGTACATTTGTCAAAGTTATTGATTCATTCATTTAAATATATTTGTGAATTTGCCCGCAGTCAGCGCTGTTAGGGCTATTTGCTTTTGGCTGCAGAATATTGTGTAGTGCTTAGATTTCACCATTTGATGTACTTTTCATTGTTGCCACTCGCGTTTCAGGAATTAATATTTGGCCGAACAAATTCAAATACTGTCTGTAGCTTTTAATTCCGAAAGTTTCGAATATCACTGACACAAAAAGGATTAGGTAGCTTGCCTAATGCAGTTAAATAAAACAAAAATCACAGTCAACCCAAAACTGTGTACATCATTCCACCCTTGGGTGCAAAATATTAATTCCTATTGTTTTTCTCACAGTTATTAGAAAGAATAAGTAAGGATTTCTACCCTCACTTGGACTCTTATTCATATGAGCACACAGTCCGTATCCACAGAAGTACTCCCTACAGACACCAGGTGAAAGTGTGCAACTTTGACAGGTTGAAAACTCTTTTATAAGTTACTTGCGGACAGCTAAGAAATAT
The DNA here is from genome assembly GCF_964263255.1 of Lissotriton vulgaris. Taxonomy (NCBI): domain Eukaryota; kingdom Metazoa; phylum Chordata; class Amphibia; order Caudata; family Salamandridae; genus Lissotriton; species Lissotriton vulgaris. The sequence goes on along the minus strand of NC_141691.1, from coordinate 1,287,900,231 downwards.
GTACTCTTACTGGGGTCGGAAATCCCAAAATTGCCGAACTACAGGTCTAAGAGTTGGCATTGCAAAACCTCTTTTACTGTGCATACAGTGACATAAAGAAGATGCCTCCTTGCCACTGTCTCATGACCTCTTTTTTGGAACAGTGGTCCTGTTTGCTAATAAGGACGGTGTTTGAATAATGATAATTTACAAGTGGTGTCTAGAGGAGTATTATACTGTATTGCCCATCAAGAAATAGTTTCACTTCATAAAAAAACACAGGCAAGCAAATAACCTTGCAATATCCAGAAAAAAATTGGAAAATGTGTATCTGGGGTCAGCATAGCTCATATGGTCACTGGCTAGGCACTCAGGAGTATGTACTAAGGAGTAATAGTTAGCGTGTTATGTAACTGCAACATGAGTATTTGGAAATCTCTGCCCACTTTTATTAAGTGTGTATACTTTCTCCTAAAACACACTCAACAATTTTTGCAATGAAAGCCAGTGTATTAATTAGGTCAGTGTACAGAGCTCGATTCACCCCTGAAGTGCCGACAGGCCCAGCACTACAAATGTGTGTGCAACAAGCACCGTTTACTGAACGCCTATGGAAGGGAATCTAGTCACCCTGTTGCATATGTGTCTTGTGAAATGAAATGACATTTATAAAGCACGATGGCTACCCGGAGACCTCCTCGCGCTGCGAACAAGTACAGGGGACAGAGCAAGAGGAGATGAATACGGATCTAGAACAGCCAAGTTTCTAAGAGCTTTCGGAAAGAGAAGAGATTGGGCTATTTCAGAAATTGAACTGTAAGGCATTCCAACCAATGGCACCATTATATGAGAAGGAGCACCCACAACATCTGACTCTCCTTATTCTGGGTTGTAGGGCAAGAAAAGAGGCACATGACCGAAGATCTCTCTTCGGTTGATATGGAATGATCAGAAATTGGAGAATGGATGGGCCGTTCTTCCAAAAGGCTTTATGGGCCAAGCACATAGCCTTAAACTGAATCCTTTCCCTGATCGGCAGCCAGTGAAAGCTTGTTTTCTGAACCATGTAAAGCCTAAGTCACCCAAGCATTTTATCTTTGTCCTTTTTGGGTAAAAGATATTTATGTTGGAGAGTTTTCCTGGCAGCTATCTGGTGTTTTGTAGCAGATGGTTAGGTTTGGCTGACAGCAAATACGTGCGTTTTTAGTCTTCTGTACAACAGAAATCATTCTGTGAGATCCAACGTTCCTACCTTATAATTTGTAGAGTAAAAACCGACACCATATTGTAGATTGGATAACAAAAATGAGAAGAGATGAACTTTTCACTACCATGAGGCTGGTCAGTAAGAGGAGGTGGTTCTTTCAACAGGAATGGAATAAGACTGCTTTGCGTTTGCTCCCCAGTTCTGGCACTGCACTGAAGAATACACACCATGCCCCCCTAGGCAGGGGTAAATCCCTCAGTCAGGTCACCTGCACATCCTCGGAGGATCGCAGGCCATAGCTGACACCCCTCTAAACCACCAGTGGAGACTGAAAATAGAGAAGCCTGTAGTAACTGGTGTGGCGCATTGGCCCGAGCGACTGACTCTGGAGCACGGTGCTCACGGTTCGATCTCTGGCAGCAGCTCAGCTCAGCATCATATGACTCTGGGCAATAGCTCACTTAAACTCCCTAATGGCCCCCCCAGCGCCTGGATACCCTTAGGGGTGATAAGTTCACACTTTACAAATGTGGAATTATTATTATTTTATAGCCCACTATGGTGAACTTGAGGCTCATACAAAAGACAAGTCAGAACCAGTACAGATCCACATCATCAGGGTTCCATGCTCAAATTGGCAGAGACGTCTCAGAATTTGAGGATCAGAAGTAACACATTCACAGTTGTTTGAGTCTCCTTGTTAGGCATAAAAGACGCCTGCATCTAAACATCCCAAAATCCAAACGTATCAAGAACGCAAGAACTGGCCTGCTGAAGAAAGTCCTAGAACTCCTGTGTTCTGACTGTCATCACTTCTAGGACAATCTGTGACAGCTAAAGGTCAGAAGCAGTGTCCAAATATAGCCGGAACCGAGAACACATCCCATGCCTAACGTTGAGCGGCCCTCAAACACAATCCTTTTTATGCCTGCCTAGTTCAAGTCAAGCTTCTGCCTGTACGCTGCCATTGATAAGACCACCTTGGCTAGCCAGGTTGTAAGAGAAACGAAGGCTGTCACAGAGCACGCACGGAAGAAGGCATATCCCTGACTGTCATCCACATAGATGGACATGTACTTTACTGAAACTTGTGACAATACGAAACAGCAATGGTTCTTAGGAGTGTCTCCGCACACAGGTGTGTACAGTTCATTGCAAGGTACTCCAATGGTCAACAAAGTCAACAGGAATCTGCTCAGGCCCATCATAGGAACACCCAGCTATCAGGAAAGGCTGAATTGAACTGACCACCTGTCACTTCCTCAGACAGGTGGGGAATCTTCAGGCACATCGACCTGCCACACAATATGCTACAATGCCTTACAGGCCAAAAAAAATGTGAGTTAAGGCTCGCCTGGGTGAAATCTAATATTAATGCAAAGGAACGGTACTATGCTAAAGGAAACCAAATGTCCCCATAAAATGGACAATTGTGGCCGCGCCCAAATCCTGTCTGTTGAGGTGGCAGGATATTTCCGCCAGCATGCTCTATGGCAGGGCTTCCCCATACAAGGCACATCACAATACTTTTAATCGAATTTGAATAAAGTACCAAGCATCACCCCTCCTTAAACAGAACAGAGCGGCATCTCTGAAAATCAAAGTGCTACACATTGTCTCGCGCGGCCGCTTCCCTTTGGAAGGCAGCTTAATTCAGAGGTTCCGCCGCACCAATTAGCTTGAATGCAGACATTCAAAAAGCATTGCTTTTTCATGTCGTCAGAATATGTTACATTAAATTATAAATCTATTCAGAGAACTCAGTATCGCATTAAGGCAGAGGTTCAAAGTGCTTCTGGGATACTTAGCGGTGAAAGCTAAATCACAGTTCAGTCAGGTCACATAATCAAATTTCAGATTACCCCTTCATTAGGCGCAACTAATAAATCTTTTGAAACCAAAGGCTGACAAGTTCATGGTGGATTTTATTTAGCTTTTCTGTGCGGTTGCCTGCGATGACATCTTAATAACTGCCATGAAAGCAGCTATCAATACGCCTTAATTAACTAACGCAGAATGCACCAGCGCTTATGAATGCCTCGGCCAAAATTACACACTCAAGAAAGTCCTCAGATCTTTACTGGCGCATTCTGTGGTGAAGTTTAGCAGCCATTGTGTTTTTATTCCCAATTATCATGTCCACCCTTGTGATATGTATTGTCCTCACATTAGGATGGAAGTGCCCTGGCCTCAGAGTTCAGTCGTCTCATAGAAAAATGTAGACATTATTTTAATCAAGAAATGCAGCTTCTGTGGAAAATGAAGGTTGGGGCCAGCCCCACCCTTTCCTTTTTTTGGGATGGTTTATCCACACGTGCTTTTCAAAAGATGCATTACATTGGAGCCCACACCTACTATATGAACATACATTGAAAAAGACTGAAGACGGGTAACGTCCTCTCAGCACATGAGAGAAAAGGCAAAGCGAGGACATGGCCCGTGGCATGTGAGGATCTGTTCCCATCAGGAATGTTTATGTAGTTGTGTATTTGGAAACAAACCGTAGTCTGCTGTTTTTAGGTGTCCTACTTAAGAGGTAGTGAGGGACAACCCTGTAGACTTCAAAACGACCTCTGTACTGGTGATTGACCACATATGAAGGTGTTGTACCTTCTGGGGCGGTAGTCTACCCGTGCCTTTTAATGTTTTCTGTCTTCTGTCTAGCAGTTCTCAGAGGAAGTCAAAGCCTCCCCCACAGAACGTGGCATGGTTCATCATGTGTATCTCATTGTCCAGCACTAGGGAGCTTGCCTATGTGTAGCAGCCAGTCATCCTTTGATGGGTGTGGCTGTCAATGCGGCAATCCTTCAGAGTGTCACGCCTGCTGCCCTCTTCGGTGTAACGCCTGCTGCCCTCTTCAGTGTTTAGTCCCTGCTTGGAATGGCACAAATTAGCTACCGTCAACAGGGACACAAAGTAAAACTGTGCAAAGCTTGGCTAAAAAAAATGCATTAGGCCACCTGATGGCAAATTTAAAACGAAAAGGGTCTGGTTATGAACCTCCATGTCTAGATGTCCACAGGTTTCAGCTTGTGAAGTGCACCCACAAGGCAGGGCAGCAGTCTTGTTAATATTATATATCCACCTGTGCTTGAATCGAACCATTGGTTAGGGTAATAAAATAAAATGATACATGGAATGTCCATGATGTTACATATCCTTTAGATGCAATTCAGACATTTTGTCTTTGCTCGTCCTGCTGAACATGCTTGACCTTACAGGTTGACGCTACCTTGCTGTGGTCTACCTTTCTGCAGTTCACTCACCAGATGGATGAACCCTAACCAACTGTAGGGTTTACATACAGATGGCCATAAAACATCACAGGGAAGGATCTGCTGACAAATGCTACAGAACTTCTGCTGACGCTTTGTGTGTGCTCAAAAGTGTTAACACCCAGACATGAAGAATTTGTACCTAGATGATTATTGTTTAAAGCTAGTGGCACAGATGCCTGATTAAAAATTCCTCTAGCCTAACCTCGCCCAATTTTATTTTGATCTACTGGTGACAAATGAGAATTGAGAATAGTCAAAGCAAAGAATAAACGAAGAATGGGAGTAACTGTGTTGATGGCAGCAATGGGGGTGGAGGGACTCTCTGTAGGTTTGAGCATCAACAATTCCCATGACAGTTGACAAAAGTTCACACACAGGAATGTTCAACAACGCTATACAGGGCAAACCCTGTGATGAAGCATGCCCCACTACGTGGGTGAAATGTTGCCTTCCTTTATGATGGCTGTACAAAAGGTAGAACCCATTAAGTGAAGCCGGTAGCCCATATCCAACTGTTTTAGAGAAGGATGCTGAAACATATTTCATCTTTGCAAAGCTAAAGTCAACACTTTTAAGCTGTACTGTATAAAAAAAATTCACACAAACTTTTTTTGATGCCAAAATGGGTTAGGACACATGGTTATGATTTTAGCATCGTGGAGATCGGGCATGCACAGGATCTGCAATGACTAATGGGACCTGCAGCTTTAACTTGGAGTTGTATTACTGCTGACGAACAAACTTACAGTTGAGAGAGTTCTCACTCCTTTTCCAATCCTAAGATGCCACACAAAGTCTGTTCATTTCCTCAAGGGTGTTAATGCACAAGCCACAGCTTATTTGGATGCATTTGTGGTTACCAACAACTCAGTGAGACAGCAACACGGTTAAATGCAAATCTCGACAGCCGTGGAGCACTTACCATCGTCTAGGTACAACTGGTCCAACTCCTCAGGCTCCCGCTTGATTGTTACAGGAATAGGGGCCACATTATCATTACTGTCCTTATGCAACTCAGGTAATGACAGTGTCGGACTGGTTGGAGATTCATTTCTGTGAACCATCTGCGGTTGGTGCTCGTGCTGACCCAGTGTGGAGGTGCGGGTAGGACTGCTGGATGGCGCAAAGGTTGACTCTTGGGTAATAGACGGAACTGGAGAAGAGGGACTGTTGGGATAGAGTGTTTGCTGGTAACCAAGGGAACAGCTACTGCTCAGATGTTGACTCACCTGCGGATGCAGCATGACGTGAGACGATTGATCTGGAGAGCTTGGGTGCACAACTAGAGACCTGGGCACTTCCTGTATGGCGGACACGCCTCCTAGGGGTTGCAGGAGTCCGAGCTGACTGTGGCCGGGGTTCGTGATGCATTTGTTGTAAGCAGAGGTTGAAAGATCATGTAGCTTTGGGCTTGAGGTGGGGGAAGACGACATGGCGCCGCTCCTCTGGTGGCAGGAAGTAGGGAAGCCGGCCACAAGGCACGAACCTGGATCGGGCGGCATCATGATCTGCTGGCCATAGTAGGGCTTTGCGAGTGGGTTCAGTCCGTGGTTAGCTGGTCCACAGGTTTGAGCAGGCTCGTAGTCATCGCTCGGCTCTGTTTTTATAATTGGAACTGTTGAAAGAGAAAAAAAATAAAATAAACACAAGCTGCATATTGGTATGATCAAGTTGGCTTGTGGCTAGGATACCCTTTGCAAAACAAACATAGTTGTGAATAAGACTCTCTGTGTCTTTCGCCTTGCTCTCCCACCCAATAAAAAAAGGGAATGAGTCACCAGCACAAGAAAGTTACAGCTGGTTCTAATATTGAAAAGGACTATTTTCTTTGGAATCTTCTCCAGCACTAATGTGCTATAAAAAATCTATTTGGAGATAGCCCTGATGCAGAATGAACCTCGGACCCCTGGGCTCCGTGGACTTGTAGCTGTTGAAGCAGGAATGTTAACTTGGACACACTGCCTGCGTTTTTGCAGCTACCGATGGCCTGTGCGATAAACGCCTGCTCACGGGGGAGATTGGAGCCCTGAGAGAAGGCAGTGTTTGTGTTTTTAGACAGTTCAATTGAAATGAAACAGGCAAGATCAAAGACTGCAACTGTGATTTCAAAACGCAGTGGTGGATAGAAGGCTGTTTAAAACCGTGTCAGCCATTGTGATTTCTGAGGTCTGGCCTATTGTACCCACAAAAATTATTTTTAACAGGTCTGTTGAGCAGTTCGACCTAGCTGTCACAAATTTAACCAATCATTGACTATTGCTTAGAAAATAGAGTTTCACGTTATAAATAGTTCTGTAAGGGCAAGGGAAACAGCCTTTACAACGCATCATTTACCACACAATACCTTTACCGCCTAAGTCTTTACCACACAATCCTTTACCACGCAAGTCTTTACCAGGCATATGTACTTACCACACATATCTTTACAACGAAAATGTAAGTATATTCATCAGATATGTAAAAAAAAAAAAAATATATATATATATATATATATATATATATATATATATATATATATATATATATGTATGTATTCCAAAAACCACAAGTTGCCCTGTTTGGGAAGCCACACTCGGGAGGGTTCCAACACAAATGCTGCCCGTGGCGTTATGACAGTCTGCTCCACGCCAACTCTGTCAGCTTGCCAGACGCGTTTCGGGCGTAACTGCCGCCCTTTCTCAATGGCTGCACAAATGGAAGACAAGACTTGTGTTCACACACCTGCATTTATTTCAAGTTTGATAAGTCCCGCCCATGTGGGCTGCTGCAAGGCATCCTGGATGTTGAAGTGCCTGCCCAAAGACCATTGCAGGTGTATCCCCAGTGGGCGCTTTGAGAGTCCAATTGTAAAATATTATATTGGGATATTGGGTGATAAAGGTGTTTTTAGGGTTTAGGGATGGGTAGAGCCATTGGGTGGTAAGGGTATATTAAGGGTTTAGGGGTGGTGGAGTTTACACACATGCATATATATATATATCAAAGTAATCCTGGCTGCTGTCAACGCAGGCTCAAGCAGGCGCGGACCTCTTCTCCTTGAAATGAATGTAACTTTTTAATAAAGCGCCATCACACCGTCAGTCGTGTTAGCAGTGGTGATTTTAATGTCAGCAATCACAGAGCAAATGCTCTCCTCGATGCGTTTCACTCCACAGGCGGAGCTTGGTCACATTACCTTGATAGCGTCCACATATAATTCATATTGGGTGACCGCAATTGGTGAACTTTGCCGCATTATTTGAGATTACCACAGTAGCACTTGTGACATCCCTGCTGGGAACAATCTTTATAACCAGTCCAAGATACGTGGGACAGGTCATCTTATTGTTGGGTGCCCTTGAACTAAGCCCCCCCTTTTGGTATTCATCAATGGACCTTTCTCATATATATATATATATATATGTATATATAATATCCACACGTAAAACAAGCAGTTTGTTTCTGTTTTGCGTAAATGTTTGTTATTATGCAAGTCCAAGCATCTATTATGTTTTATTCAGTGTTACTTTGTTTCCATATTATTTGTTGAACTTTTAGTCCTTCCTTTGTTATTATGAACTGGAGAAGGCGTGTAACATTAGTGGTGGTCATTGAAGCCCTTTGTTTATGTTTAGTATTTAAAAATTTTTTTGTTTCTGGCGCATTGTGTGATCAAGCTCTCTCGTAGAGCGAAACGCGTCATTCCTATTAAAAATACGTTTTCCCTGTTGTCCACTGTGGATCTACTTTTGTGAGGCTTTATCGGTTTGCTGGCTGTGAGGTATCGTGAGGTCTAGACCGTTGGTTCCCGTACTGTTAGGAACCTGGACTGTTTGCTTCATATATATATATATATATATATATATATATATATATATATATATATATATATCCAAACCCGCGCCACTTCTGTCTCCTCCGAGGGGAATAACGAGAGCAGACCCAATTTTCGTGCTGGTTACTTTATTGCTCACACCTTTCCGCCATTAAACGTTTTCGCCGTTACCGGCCTTGATCGCATGCTATATATGTCGGTGAGTGTGAATATATATATTCAGTTACCTGATATATACTTGCATGTTTTTCATTGTAAAGGCATGCATGGCAAAGGCTTGTGTGGTAAAGACTTGCGTGGTAAAGGCATTGTGTGGTAAAGAGTGCCTGGTAAAGGGAATGCGTGGTAAAGGCAATGCATGGTAAAGGACGGTTGGTAAAGGCTTGCGCAGTAAAGGTATGCATTGTAACATTATACATCTGAAGGACAATAGTTTCATCAGGGGGAAAAATCAATTGTGCCTTGACACTCATTGGTTCTTGTCAAATACTACTGACAACCCTTCATACTGAACCATTTGTCTTTTCTTCGACTGACCCGCCATTGCGTGTGAGTGAGATCTGCAGTTGGCAGAGGAGACAGAGTAAGTGAGAAGCAGGAGGAAATTTAAAGAGAGAACAGCATTGAAGTGAGGAAAAGGGAGACTGCAGGTGGAGAGGAGTCAGAAAGAAGGGCGAGTTGGGGGATGAGATGCATGAAAAAGGGGAAGAGAGAGATCTGGGGGAGGGTTGGAATGAAACAGGAAAAGGTGGAGGAGAAGACATGGCAAAACTAGAGTTGCAGTACGACAAAGGAAAGTGAGAGATGGGGTAGCCACTTGAGGTGAGAGGTGGAAGGGACAACTAGAAGAAATTAGATCATTGAGTTGGGCATAGGAGGTGTTACTGCAAAAATTACCAAGGCGTACCACTGTGAGGTACTGAAAGTGCTCCTGTGTGAGATGCATTGACAGAGGTGTGTTGAGGTGTGGGGTGTTGCTCTCTGAGAGGAATGGGTGAAAGCACAGTTATATTAGGATTATTAATCTCTGAAGCCAAAAAAGGGACAATTAATCTGTACGGGGAGAATGTTGCTTTGCACAGAGTAGATAAAGTATGTAGGTGAGCAACCCAATATACCCTTGCGGGCTCGGGCAATACGTGTTATAAGAAAAAGGGGCCAGCAAGGGATTTTGTTCAAAAGCTATTTATCAGCGTTATTAGGACCTGTTATAAGAATCAGGGTTCCTAAAACTATTCTTAGTCAATCGCTGTAGTGAATCAATAACTTCAATCAAAAAAGAAGAAAACAGTAAATACAGTGTTACCACACTAACACAGTAAATAAATGCAAAAGACCAGGATTTTGTATTGTCTGAAGATTATTATTTGTTTTCAAGACAAACAATATTTATAAAAAGGAGAAAAACATTTTTATAAAATAGGGTACATAAACAGATATTAGTTAGATAATCAAGGTATAGGTTGGTTCCTCCTATGATATATCTAAACAAAAAAGTCCAGACTGCAGATACAAAATAGCACAATGATTTCAACTAAAGTCAGAAGAAAATCAAAGATGGAACAATGGATCACGTGCAGAGTTGGACTGAGTAGTCGACGTTTTGGTCTTTTAAGGAGTTTTTCATAAGACCATCATCAGGACAAAGCAATTCTACATACAGTAGATGACCATACTTAAGTAGAGATAAATCCTCTCTCTATTCAAAAGAAAATTCCAATGATTTTAATGTTGGAAGGCAAAAGAGATTAATCCTTTTGTGCCAGAGTTACTCGAATCTTACGCTGAAGTGATTTCGAATATTCAACAAGATGTCCAATAATTGCTGATCAGTAGAAAGACGACCGTTAGGTTTTAGCGACAATGAGAGGAGTCTCAGTCAAAGACGCGCCGGACCGCAAACGAATTAGGTTAAGGCTTTGCACAGAGTGGCAACAACCATTTTCCCAGCCATGGTGGTGGGACTGAAAATGTTGGCATTCACCCTCCACCTCTTCTGATTCCCTCACATCCTGGCCCAGCCAATGTAGTCTCCTAGTAAGCGGAAACATCCTAGCTTTCTATAGCTACTCTGAAGTCTCCCCTTCGGGCTATGTAACCTAAAGATATCTGATGATTTTATTTCATTCAACAGAAACGTTTAGGACCAAATTATGGAATTTGGTTGAATAATTAATTGTTGAATATTACAGAAAAAGTCAGATACCTGCTGCTGAAGGCTTTCAACTTTGAACATAAAGAAGCACGACAACCTGAGCAACAGATTGCAGATTGATTCATCCCTACTGTAGAATGCTGCTGAAGATGTATTTCTGCCATATGGAGGAGCAGTAATGCACGGTTGTCTTGCAAGATTTGATTTTTGCAACTTGCATGCCATTTCAATGGAGAGCTTCTGCAAATTGCCAAGCCCCCTTGCATCCAAAGAAGGCAATCCTAGCACCTGAAAAGATCATCCCTATTTCCCCTTATAATCCAGACGTAGGTATAAACCCCTCCCTTGAACACAAAACAACCCATGTGTGATAACCATGTTAAGAGTGATTGAGTCCACAAGTTGAATCCTCGTCATTGGATGGTGTCAATGCCAAGATTCCAAACAACTCTCTGAAATTTATCCCAGAAGATGCTGTTTTTGAAGAGTCAACTGATCTTGACTTGAAATGGTGAAACAGAATGCAGCTTGATCGCACATTAATCTTTAAAACCTACTAAGCTACATGAAATAACATCCAAGTCCCTCGTTCTGCTGGTTGGGCATACCCTAAAGCCTATGGTCTAGATGATCTAAGGACCTGCCAGGTAACAGTGTGGACAACCAAGTGATAGGACTGATCATTTGGTTTGTTTGATGGTTATCCACAATATACACATGTACTGGATTTGGTTTGATCAGTTTTCTAATTGATTATTAGATATCACTGCTCCCCTTTTCTTCTTCTCTACTTCTGTATACATTGTTATATGGTGACTGGGGCACCATCTGACATAGAGATAATTCCTGCCAGTTTTTTGCCAGCAATCTGCGTGGCCTCTAGACCTCCTAGGTTCTTGTGTGTTATTCATACGCTAAAGCCTCACAGTATGTTGCATGCCTAAAAGCATATACCCGTCCCGGTAAAAGTAAAGTACCCTTGTTTCAGGCAGGGGCGGCTTCTCCTCAGGAGCAGAGTAGCATCGCCTCGCCTGCTGCAACTGCAGCAGGCAAACACATATAACTAAAATGGCATTGACATGCCATTTTATGTACTTGCCACTGCACCAACTTGCGCTGTCTACAACACGAGGGTGGGGTTTGGCTGAGTCCTGCAAATACAGGATGGCAGCACTGGTCTACAGTTTGCATGTCGGATTGGCCGGCGGTCTTACGACGGCCAGCTTGACATGTGCACTGTAGATCCAAAAACCCAAATGCTGTTAAACAGCCTGGGGCTTGCTGGCACAGGCCCCCAACCTCAAAATGAGCACTGGGTGAGCCAGCTCCCACCAATCCTAGAGCTCCTTTCACAGCATGACAGCAGCTCCAGGATTGGTTGGAGATGCGTTCCACAAGCAGAAAGGAAGTCCTTCCTTTTCCTTCATGCTTGTGGAAAGCTAAGAGGAGTGCTGCATTGATCGTGTTCTCGAATTTAAGGTGAGTTGCACGCATTCGCCTCACCATTTTTAATTGACTGTAGTCACCACTGGTTTCAGGTTTAGTTTAAAAAATATATAAAACACTGCATTTGTGCAGAATTGTACTGTAGGATTTCATTTCAGAAATGTTACTAACCAAAATCCCTCACATATACTCATAAAATGTAACTCTTTTAGAGCAAACCAACAGCAAATGCAACTTGACATGGCAAAGCTTTCCCCTTTACCATCCTATTATTATTATTATTACTTGTACTTCTAAAGCGCACAGCTACCCCCAACGGATGTGTCCTATCACTACCTAGCATCATTCATCAATGAAACGATGGTCCAGTACAGGGTTGTGAAGGCAGTACCCAATTTCCTCTATTTCCAGACTTTTTTGTTTTTTGGGCAAAGCTGCTGTTAACATATTGGTGAACCTTAACACCATTGCAACTCAAGCTGTTTCTTGGAATAGGATATATGAAATAAAATTAATGTAATTTTATAGTCTCTATGTACTAATATCTAAACCATACAGACTTGTACCTCTATTGGTTGTCTGTGAATGCAAACAGGGAATGTGTTTTGCAATACGCAAACCTACATTTAAAGAATAACGAATACATTTAAAAATATTTAATCATTTGCACATAATGAAAAAAATTCAAACAAAGATACATACCTGGCATGTATTAAATCACACGTTCAGGAATGCATAGACTGCTTAAAAGCATGCACTCAAAGTCACCTTTAACATCTTGAGCTTATCAAGTTCACATAAGGGATGCCACGTGAACCAAAAGGTACTGATTTGTAACACATTAAAAATATGTCACTGTGCAATATGATTTGTGATCACGTTATGTTTAACGGAACTCATAGGGAGCCTCCTGATTCCATGACCTCTTTCTAAACATGACAATGAATTATACTCACACATAGAAATGCAAATTAAATGTTATTTTATTTGTAAATCGATTCTCATTTTTGCCATATAAAGGAGAAACTGGACTTAAAAAATACTCATTAAGACAAAAGTTTTAAAACAATATGTAGTACTTGGAAACTATAGTTTAAAAACTTTAAGTTCTACTGTGTAAATAAAAGGTGCCTAATTGTTTGGTGTTAAGGTGTATTTTTCCTACCAGTGTTGCTAACCAGAATCAAAGGACAAAAGCAGCACATTCCCACACCTTTAAGAGGTGAAAGAGTCCCCTTTGGTCAGTTTCCTTCCCAATTAAGAACTGCCTCCTGGTTCACTCTCAAGGATGAGAAGGGTGTTGCGGGGGTTTGGGGGCTCAGGTAAGGAGAAGCCACACGTCTTCAAATGCACCATCGAAGGGACAGCACCACCTAAAGCCTCGAGCTAAAGGAGCCAGATGTCCTCCCTGGACAATTAGTAGGAGGACTGTGTACTCTCAAGTCCACATCTGACTTGTGCCCTCATTAAACTATCTCAAAATCCCATTTTGGGTGAAAACAAGGATTTCTACCCAAATCAGGATTACTGCACACGTGGTAATACGATAGCCTCACTTTTTCGTCAATTACATTTCATCAGTGAAACCTAGCAGAATATGTCCACAGAGAAGTGTCAGGATGTGGGAATGCTCAGTGGAAACCAATGCAGAAATACTGAATTAAGCAATAATACCATTGCTTAGTGTACAAATGAGAATGATACTTTCATAGCACAACCGAAATTACTGTATCCTGAGAAATTGGTAGTATTAGCTTGAGCAGCACTACCAGCGCGGTTTGCCCGGATCGGTTGTGATGTGGCCATCCATGTTGTTTCAAACTGCAGCAGAAAACACATCGGCACCACCCGCTACATAACTCAGACTTGTACAAGAAATCTGCCTCCACAGTCCCTCAGATCTGACATACTTACATTATTTGCTTAAATGCAGCCCGTTCTCCTTAAAGGAAGCAACCCTGCATTTAAGAAAAAAATTTACTTTATAAAAATAAAATGTGTTTAAGAGTTGGCAGTGGTCCTTTGACTACTGCCCACTCCAATACACATTTCATTCACAAAGGGAAAGGGGTCCTAAAAGGGACACTTGTCCTTTGCAAATTGGTTATCACCTCCTTTGAGGAGTAAGTAGTTTGTGGCCGAAATTGCAACCCAAAACCACTGACACATTGCAATGCGAATCGGAATTAGGAAGGGACGCCCTAAATATACCCCATCCAAATTATGATTCATAATGTATTTTTAAACCCATCTTGCGAATCAGTAACCTGTTACTTGAATCGTAATATGGGTTTAGTACACTTGTAAAACCCAATATGCGGTTCCAAACCCTTTGATTTAGAGAATGGATTTTGCTAACCCCCCTAAATGGTGCAGTATATTGCTCCCTACAAAAAGAGAATGTGACAGATAACAACTAACAACAGGAAGTCTGCTCAATGCATATTCTCATTATAAGGCCGTCGATTTATACTTCATACCTCCACCCTTGTCCCCCTCTGGAGAAACCAATACCAGGGTCTGATTCTGGTGGAAATTCCCCCTACTACCCTGTATTTTCATTCTGAGCATTTGGCTGCTTTCAGCATCTAAAGGCAGATAGTGAAACTTAACCAAGTGCACAGATTTGCCATGGAACTTGTAATTCTGATGGGGCCAGTAACTTATCCGGAAGTAGAGTGTAGTAGGTCCTCATAAGAGAGGCTATATTTGGCGCACTCCATGGTATGCTTCCTTTTGAATTGGGACGTTGTTTATGATTTAATGGTCACTGCAGGCCACAGAGCAGGTGGCATTCCTTTCCTGCAGGAGATTCCCATTAAAGCGCACCTGGACATGTTTTCTGTACTTTCCAGTTCTATGCTCACTTCAAGACAGTCTTGAAAAGCCTTGCAGGGACTTTGACCACTGTGTCCATTGAACCCTCCAAAGGAAGCCTGCCCTCTGTGTCCACGGGTGAAGTCTTGTCAATTTCGTTTCCTGCTTGAAACTTTTTATTTCTGAAAATGATGCACGACTTATTTTTTTTTCAGCAGAGTTTTACCGACTTTTATTATTTGTGATTTTCTTTTTTTTGTTCGGCAAAGAATCACAATTCTTTTTTAATGAATCAACTGCTTTACTATAAATAAAACATTTAAAAAAACTGTGAGCACCACTCAGAGATCCCAGCTCCCTTCCACCCATAGCCTGGGAGAGTTACCATGGCTGTTGAACTGCATCGAGGCACAGACAATGGCTCTCTGTGCTGAGCTGGGCGGGCACGCTGTTTCCTTCATCACGAGAAACTGGAGCCTCAACACAAGGGACTTCCCCCGCGTGCCCACGTTTGGATTGGCCTGTCGCAGCATGTGGGCGCTCGTTTAAAGTGTTTTATGAAACCCTGAAGAGGCAGGTGGGCGCCCGGGCTCTTAATATTACACGTATCGACTGTTTACGCAGCATGTCAGGGACTCTGCTGGGAGGGGACAAAACGGTGGATGCAAAATAAATTGTGGAGGCCATTCCGACCAAGTGCGTCCCAGCAAAATGCTAGCGCTTGTGTGACTCTTACACTGGATCTAGCCCATCTCATGGGGAGGGATCGCTAAACTGGGTAGGGAAGGTGAGATCATAGACCCTTTGACCTTCAGTGACGTCACAGGACTGGCACACCGTACCCATGCTTAGCCCCTCAAATCTTCAATTTCCTGCTATTCTAAGAGGTGGTAAAGAAGTGCAAACTACAGACAGTGAACAGGGCTCTTGCAGCAACTACACGTGACAGCTTCTGTCATCAAAACCGTTGAGAGCAAAGGTAGCAAAGTCAGTGCCAGGGGCAGAGGACCAAAAAGGTAAGGTGTACCAAAGGCTACTCCTGGCTATCCCCAAATGACAATTGCGGGGGTAGGCACAACAAGGACATGTTTGCACTGGTCTACAGAGACACCAGGCCTTGGTGCTATTACTTTTGGCATAGATCACTGTAGCAAAACGGATACGTGAATTTTCTCAGCAATACTGATATGGCAGAATTATTTAAATTTGAATTAGCGAAGACCTCAAACTAATAAAGAGTAGTTCGAAGCCAGCAGGATGGCTCAGTGAGTTGAATGTTCACTGCCAAAATCTGCAGCTATCTAAATGTCATAAATCTGGATCTCAGCAACACTGACTCAGTCATGCAGCCTTCTTAGGTCATTAAATTGAGTACCATTAAATCGAGTACTAGTAATATCTGTTATTTTCAGCGCTTACAAGTGGCAGAAATAGCCTATCAAGTTCCATACAGAAACAATACATTATTATTAGCCCGTTGATTTATAGAGCACTATGTCGGCACCTGGCCTAAAACAGGTATTAGAGGACAGCGATTGTCACACCAAACAGAGGGTGAAGAGACAACGAGGTTGGCAATGGCTCACGGGTGGGAAGCAGTTCCTCATTAATTGAGAGACCATGGGAAAGAAGTAAGCTAATCACCAAGAGCGGCGAGAGCCCAACCCCCCAAAGAAACCATAAAACATTTCTTGCAGCTCAACACATTTACACAGGTTGCATTGCTACAGTAATGCAACCATTTTATCAAAACAATTAACACGTACCAACACAACAGCTGACCAAGGTCAAGCACTTCAATTCTTTTAGTTTCAAGAAGTCAAATAAGTGCAACAACTTCCGGCATCCGCTGCTGAGAGATGCCTATTTACAACGAAAGTTCAAACAAAAAGGAAGGTACACTTAGTAGAAGTCAGACCAAGTGACAAATAAATATTTCATACATTCTTCTTTTTATTGAGTTCTTGTAAAAACACTGGCACACAGCCAACGCGTTTTTTGCCCAGTGCCACGGGAACTTCGTCACGGCTTATGTAATGTATAGGTTTAGTAACCTGTAGAATAAGTCATTTCGTGAGCATTCATGTATGCGACAAAGGAATGTCAAGGCCAGTTCACGTAATCCTGGGTCATATAGTGAACATCAGGACAATGTACAGGTAATTTGAAGGTTTTCAAAAGGACCATTGGATTAGTACTCTAAGCTCACCCAATATGAATTATATGTGGACGCTATCAAGGTAAAGTGGTCAAGGTTTGTTAGAGGTGTAAGCTACCATGCTGCTCTACTTCCTACTCTAGAAGTTATGATACTGATTGATACTGAAGGTGAAACCTTTAACAAACCATGACCATGTTACCTCCAGAGCGTCCACATGAAAAAAGATTCTTTTTTTGGGTGACCGCAATTGGTGAACTTCGCCTCATTACTAGACGATATTTATTTATATTGAAGGTAAAACCTCTAACAAACCTTGACCACGTTACCTTGATAGCGTTCACATATAATTCATATTGGGTGACCGCAATTGGTGAACTTTGACGCATTATTTGAGATTACCACAGTGACACTTGTGACATCCCTGCTTGGGACAATCTTTATAACCAGTCCAAGATACGTGGGACAGGTCATCTTATTTTTGGGTGCCCTTGAACTAAGCCCCCACCCTTTTGGTATTCATCAGTGGACCGTTCTCATCCATCATATTAAGCTTAGAGTACTAATCCAATGGTTCTTTTGAAAACCTTCAAATTACCTGTACATTGTCCTGATGTTCACTATCTGACCCAGGATTACGTGAACTGGCCTTGACATTCCTTTGTCGCATACATGAATGCTCACGAAACAATTTATTCTACAGGTTACTGAACCTATACATTACATAAGCCCTGACGAAGTTCCCATGGCACTGGGGAACGAAACGCATTGGCTGTGCGCCGGTGTTTTGACAGGAACTCAATAAAAAGAAGAATTTATGAAGTATTTATTTGTCACTTGTTCGGACTTCTACTAAGTGCACCTTCCTTTTTGTTTGAACTTATCAAAACAATTACTAGAACTCAAATAAAATACAGATTTTGTACCCAGTAGAGTTGATATATATATATTACCTACTGGCGGTCGCCTGTAAGTAGTATAGTGAAGAAGTGTGGCTCACTGGTTAGAAGCGGCAGACCCTGAAGCAGAGGTCGGCCCGGGACCAGGATTCAATTCCCGACGCGGCAGGGTCTTGGGTCAATGTCCGCGGACTCGATAATTCTCGCCTAGGTGCCTACGCTAACCATGGGTCCCACTCTGCAACTCTGGGCAATAGCTTGCTTAATCTCCACAACGGCCCTAGCAGCGCCGGGGATGCCTGGCTTCACCTTGGGGGTGCCCTCTCACAGGGAAAGCCAGGATGGGTTTCCCAGCAGTATACAGCGCCAGGACGCCACGTAACGAGGTAACAGTGCGCTTTACAAGTATACATACATTACATTTTACATTACATTACATAGTTAGGACATAAGAGCATTTTTTATTTTGCTAATAACTTTTGAACCATTTGAGAAATCTTCATGACATTTTACAAACTAGTTTTCCCCTCACTTCAGCTGCTGTCTGGAAAGTTTGATGTGATAAGTCAAGCGGGGCCAAGAAAAAGAGGGGGTCCCAAAGCAGATTTTTCCAATGCAATTTCCTACAGATATTTTAAACACGACTACAGTTCGGACAGCTGAACCAAATTGCATCAAATTTCGCAGAAAGCTAGACCTTGGTCCAGAAAGAGTGCTTTTTAGGTCTCGCCTAGGTAGTACATGCATGAGGTCTCCAAGACAAGCTGTATCAACAATATGGGCTTCAAGCACTACCCAACTTTTCCTTTGTCCTTTGTAAATGCCAGCTTTTGTTTGGTGACTACGCTTAGTAGTCCCTTTGTTTGGTGATCACGCTTAGTAGTCTCTCCTTTTGGACTTTTGTATCCTCCCATGAGGAATTCCCCTGTTACATGTGCTCTTACTCTTCATGTTATTTAGGTTACTTTGAAAGCACTCTTTTTTTCTGGTTCGCCTGCCTTTGCTTGTGATAAGTGTTCATGTTTTGTTTACTTTGTGCGCAGGCTTGATGAAAAGTTCACAGCCGCTTCATTTGCCATGCTTGATCCTTCTTCACGGCCACTGTGCTCTCTTGTTTTTATTTACTTTGGTAGCCATGTTTGCATGTTTTATTTATTTTGGGCACCTTGTTCAGAAAAGAAAGTTGAGCAGGAGTTTTATTTGCTGTGCCCCTACCGGGATTGTTTAGGGCTTGCTTTGTTTGTTTTAAGCTCTCAACAGGAGAGCTTGTGTTATAAGTCATGGGAGCTCTGACAGCGCCCCTAAATCACGCTGCCCTTTTTTTTTAGCGGCATGGCGCGTTTTGATGTTTCACCATCACGCGCCTTTTATTTTATCAACACAGCACTTGGCAGTGTGTGCAAGTCTCTTTCAGTGGAAGGGCCAGCACCTCTCATTTACCACCACTTCTCTTCACCTCCGTGGCCCGGCCCCCCTCTCCAGCAGTGCTGTGCAGCTCATGTAGCGGCCGCTCCTCCTCCATCACATACCAGAGGACACACAAAGCAGTTCTCAAAATACCAGGGGCACCTACAACTACCAAGAATCTTCTAATATTTATTGATGGGCAGAGGGAGTGACCTGGTCTGCACTCCCTACCGCTGCCTCAGCCGCACACTGCCTAGCCGAGCAGCACACCCTTTACCTCTTCTCACTACCTCACAGATTGTTATTCCTGCAAGTTCCTCCATGACAAAATTCAACCGCGAGACACCAGTGGGCGGGGCAGTGAAGTCCAGTACCCTCCTACGCTCATTGGGGCAGGCAAGGGAAAAGAAGCGGTGCAACAGGAATGTTCCCTGCATCATTGAGAGGTGTAAGATTATATGCCCAAACCAGTTGAAGACAGCTGATGGCAGTGAGTTAGAATTAGTCAGTCTGCATGCTTTACACTGCAAAGTTGTGTCTTCCAGGCTCCATACATGTCCAGGCACAGCTAAGGGCTAAGTCCACGCATTTTGCACAGCCCTGAGTGAGTGCTTTAAATCCAGTTTGGATCTCAGGTACCCTGGTCTCCTGCCCCAGGCATTCTGTGTTGTCTCCGTTCTCGACTGCATGCCAACCGCACATGCATCGTTTTTGCAGACGGCTACAGCAGACACCATCCCAGCCCCGCCCCCACCCCCACCTAAACCTACACCCACTCTTTCATAACATCGAGGGCACATCGAGACCCACATCACACCATCTGCCACACCCCATCTATCAGACCGGAACCCCTCTAAACATAGCTTTCATGGCACATCTAGTAATAATCGCCTTCCCGGCCCCCAATACACAAACAAAGAGTTCCCTTTCCATACATTCATCTCCCCTTGATAACTAAGCATTCATCGATATGCTACGTCTGGGTTGTTGCCCGAAACATCTGTGTCTCTGGGGCTAACACATATTTAGAGTTCCCATCTAGATTGAATTTGATGGTCACAGCGACCTGCTGTGAACATTCTTGTAGGTGCCAAGAATGTTCTAGATGCAGACTTCGACTCAATTTTAAGCTGCACACTTGTTCATAAATAAAATCACCAAATATGGTAAATACACAGCAATCTGTAAATAGTGCTTTCGTAGTTTATTTTACACTTTGAAGCGCTTTACATAAAAGGCGAACAATTAACTCATGTAGTGGTCCTACAATGGAATGATGAACGGTCTAGCTAGCCCTGCCGGCTACGCACTCGTGACTTGCAGTTGCCGCCATTTGTCAGCAGTGTATACTTACCTCACTGGCAGAGGAGGCAGCTCTTCTCTGCGAATTGCAAGGCCCAGACTGTGCATAGTCAAAACAAATAATAATAATGAAATTCACTTTTGATTCCAGTATAATATGAATAAACTCTTTTCTCGTTGTGCGTTTGTTGTCCAGAAACTGAGCTCTTTACAGAGGGCATTATTTTTACAGGAAGGGATGGGGTGTTGCAAGGATTAAACCTCCTAGCTCTTCGCTACTATGCTTTTCGTATTATCACCAACAGCATGTCCTGACCTCAAACAAGCTCAGCCACGGTGCCAAGTGACACAATAACACTCAAAGGAGCTCCCTTAGTAATCTCATCAACAGCTTTCACTTTCGTTATCCAACTGTGTCAGACAAGACAGAGTCATTGGTCACTGCATCTGTTAGCAACACATGTACTTCGGCAAACATAAAGCATGCAAACAACTCCTGTCATAACAAATTTTGAGTATGGAGTATATTTTTTAATGAAAAAAATCTTTTGTTTACTGTCCCTGACTAACGATATATATGAAAGCCATAACGCATATACAGTTTATATTCGCTTAAAGTGAAAACTAAAACCTGTTAAAGTAATAGTCATAAATCACCAAAAGTAACAAGCATTTGAAATGCATAAGGTCTCGCATTAGGAAAGTTTGAGCTATTGGTATTGTAAATGACACATTTTTTTATTTATGTCTTGGTTTTGAAAATAGCAAAAATAATAGCTTTGTCATTTACAATGCCAATAGTTATAACTTGTGACACCTATAGCATTTGTAATGCAATATGTGTTGTATTCACGTGACTTAGATGTATTGATATTACAAATAACAATGGCTTTTAATTTTTTAAATAATTAATACTCAAATAAAAGTTATTGTAATTTATAATGGCAATAGCTTAAACTTTTGTAAATAACTTTTGTGAAGAATATGTTCAGTGTACTTTATTGTGACGAAAATCCAAGAACAGAAGTGAAATACTAACCTCTTTTTGTGACATTTGTAATAAAGCTTGAAACATTGAGAGAACATATTTGACCCAGTTGTTGTTGAATGGTTGAACAGATTGATGCTGTGGTGGCGCTGAGTGATGTTGTGGTGGCGACTAGTGATGCTGTGGCATTCAATGATCCTGTAGTAGCGAATAGTGATGTTGTTGTGCCCCTTAGTGATGCTGTGGTGGTGCTGAGTGATGCTGTGGTGATGCGATAGATAGCGTGAGTGGGATAGATAGATAGAGTGAGGGCGATAGATAGATAGTGTGAGGGCGATAGATAGATAGAGGGAGGGCGATAGATAGAGTGAGGGCGATAGAGAGATTGAGTGAGCGAAATAGATAGATAGATAGATAGATAGATAGATAGATAGATAGATAGATAGATAGATAGATAGATAGATAGATAGATAGATAGATGGATAGATAGATAGATAGATAGATGGATAGATAGAGTGAGGGCGATAGATAGCTAGACAGATAGATAGAGTGATGGCGATCAGTATCTAGATAAATAGATGGAATGAGGGAGATAGATAGATAGATAGATAGATAGATAGATAGATAGATAGATAGATAGATAGATAGATAGATAGATAGATAGATAGATAGATAGATAGATAGATAGATAGATCGAGTGAGGGCGATAGGTAGATCAAGTGAGGGCGATAGATAGATAGTGTGAGGGCAATAGATAGATAGAGTGAGGGCGATAGAGTGAGGGCGATAGATAGAAAGAGAGATAGAGTGAGGGCGACAGATAGATAGATAGAGTGAGGGCGATAGATAGAGTGAGGGCGATAGATAGAGTGAGGGCGATAGATAGATAGATAGATAGATAGATAGATAGATAGATAGATAGATAGATAGAGTGAGGGAGATAGATAGATAGCTAGATAGATAGATAGATAGATAGATAGATAGATAGATAGATAGATAGATAGATAGATAGATAGATAGATAGATAGAGTGAGGGCGATTAGATAGATCGAGTGAGGGCGATAGATAGAAAGATAGAGTTAGGGCGATAGATAGAGTGAGGGCGATAGATAGAGTGAAGGCTATAGATAGATAGATAGATAGATAGATAGATAGATAGATAGATAGATAGATAGATAGATAGATAGATAGATAGATAGATAGAGTGAGGGCGCTAGATAGTGAGGGCAATAGATAGATAGATAGAGTGAGGGTGATTGATAGATAGTGAGGGCAATAGATAGATAGATAGGGTGATAGATAGATAGTGAGGGCAATAGATAGATAGATAGAGTGAGGGCAATAGATAGAGTGAGGGCGATAGATAGAGTGAGGGCAATAGGCTGAGTGAGGGCGATAGATAGAGTGAGGGCGATAGATAGATAGATAGATAGATAGATAGATAGATAGATAGATAGATAGATAGATAGATAGATAGATAGATAGATGGAGGGAGGGAGATAGATAGATAGTGAGGGCAATAGATAGATAGATAGAGTGAGGGCGATAGATAGAGTGAGGGCGATAGATAGATTGATAGACAGAGTGAGGGCGATAGATAGATAGATAGATAGATAGATAGATAGATAGATAGATAGATAGATACATAGATAGATAGATACATAGATAGATAGATAGATAGATAGAGTGAGGGCGATTAGATAGATAGAGTGAGGGCGATAGAAAGATAGAGTTAGGGCGATAGATAGAGTGAGGGCGATAGATAGAGTGAAGGCGATAGATAGATAGATAGATAGATAGATAGATAGATAGATAGATAGATAGATAGATAGATAGATAGATAGATAGATACATAGAGTAAGGGCGATAGATAGTGAGGGCAATAGATAGATAGAGTGAGGGTGATTGATAGATAGTGAGGGCAATAGATAGATAGATAGATAGAGTGAGGGTGATAGATAGAGTGAGGGCGATAGACAGAGTGAGGGCGATAGGTTGAGTGAGGGCGATAGATAGAGTGAGGGCGATAGATAGATAGATAGATAGATAGATAGATAGATAGATAGATAGATAGATAGATAGATAGATAGATAGATAGATAGATAGATAGATAGATAGATAGATAGAGTCAGGGCGATAGATAGAGTGAAGGTGTTAGATAGATTTATAGATAGATAGATGGATAGATGGATAGATAGATAGATAGATAGATAGATAGATAGATAGATAGATAGATAGATAGATAGATAGATAGATAGATAGATAGATAGATAGATAGATAGATAGATAGATAGATAAAGTCAGGGCGATAGATAGAGTAAAGGTGTTAGATAGATTTATAGATAGATGGATAGATAGATAGATAGATAGATAGATAGATAGATAGATAGATAGATAGATAGATAGATAGATAGATAGATAGATAGAGTGAGGGCGATTAGATAGATAGAGTGAGGCCGATAGATAGATAGAGTGAGGGCGATAGATAGACAGATAGAGTGAGGGCGATTAGATAGACAGAGTGAGGCCGATAGATAGATAGAGTGAGGGCGATAGATAAACAGATAGAGTGAGGGCGATAGATAGATAGACAGATAGAGTGAGGACGATAGATCGATAGACAGATAGAGTGAGGGTGATAGATCGATAGACAGATAGAGTGAGGGAGATAGATAGATAGATAGATAGATAGATAGATAGATAGATAGATAGATAGATAGATAGATAGATAGATAGATAGATAGATAGATAGACAGATAGAGAGATAGATAGAGTGAGGGCGATAGATAGATAGATAGATAGATAGATAGATAGATAGATAGATAGATAGATAGATAGATAGATAGATAGATAGATAGTTGTGTGTGTGGTTGTGTGTGCGTGGTTGTGTGTGTTTTGCTTTGTTTTGCTATGCTATGTTTTGTTATGCTATGCTATGTTTTGTTGTGTTTGGTATGCTATGCTATATTTTGCTAGGCTATGATATGTTTTGTTTTGTTATGCTATGTTTTGTAGTGTTTTGTTAAGCTATGCTATGTTTTGTTGTGTTTTGCTATGTTTTGTTATGCTATGTGTTGTTGTGTTTTGTTATGCTATGCTATGTTTTGTTATGTTATGTTATGTTTTGTTATGCTATGCAATGTTTTGTTTTGCTATGCTATGCTTTGTTTTGTTATGCTATGCGATTTTTTTTGCTATCCTATGCTTTGTTTTGTTATGCTATGCAATGCTTTGTTGTGTTTTGTTAAGCTATGCTATGTTTTGTTGTGTTTTGCTATGTTTTGTTATGCTATGTGTTGTTGTGTTTTGTTTTGCTATGCTATGTTTTGTTATGTTATGCTATGTTTTGTTATGTTATGCTATGTTTTGTTATGCTATGCAATGTTTTGTTATGCTTTGTTTTGTTATGCTATGCTATGTTTTGTTGTGTTTGTTATGCTATGCTATACTGTGTTATGCTATGCTTTGTTATGCTATGCTATGTTTTGTTGTGTTTTGCTATGCTATGCTATGATTTGTTTTGCTATGTTATGTTTTGTTATGCTATGTTTTGTTATGCTATGCTATGTTTTGTTATGCTATGCTTTGTTATGCTATGCTATGTTTTGTTATGCTATGCTATATGTTGTGTTTTATTATGCTATGCTTTGTTTTGCTATGCTATGTTTTGTTATGCTATGCTATGTTTTGTTGTGTTTGAGCAATGTCCCGCATGTTCATCTCAGTTAGAAAATGAAATACACGTTGCATTCTTCTGTAAAGCTTATCAAAAACCGAGAAAGTATTGGCTTGTTCCTCTTCTCAAAAACTTGGGTTTCAGGCAATGCATCCCAGCCTACAGAATACTAAAGACAGATTTATCACCCCCAACTGTGTTTGCGATAGCTACATTTTTAACTGCGATGTGGCATATGCGCACTCGTTACATTCAGAATTCTGACACAGATTTGGTACAGGCCTCATAATCATTTATTGTATAGACTAGCCCAAATTGGAATGATCTGTAATTGCTTTTACCAATCAATAGAAATGTGACTTTCCATAGTATGTAGTAGTCGGATTTGTACTTTGCACCAGCACTTTGAACCTGTACAATAAGATGACAATTGTAATGATTTTCTTTTAACTCCTGTTTTATGTATAGGTATTATTCACGAATGTTTTTTAATCTATGATGTACAGCTTTTATGATACAAGTGATCGAAATAAAGATACAAAAAGAAAGAAAGATATGTTTGGAAAAAAGGCGTTTTAATTCTGGTATGAATGGCGAGAAATTCCCCAGCTACTGAATTTGGCCTTGTCGCCTTGCATGTCTGTGTTTTGGCTGGCGCTGCTGTGTGAGATGGAGAACATAGTAACTGTCGGCTTTACGTTCTACTATAGCAAACCAAGTTTGTGTTTAAGTTCATGCCTAGTTTTTAACTTTGGTGCTCAAAAGGCAGATATTTTGCAAATAAGGCAGTCAGCCCATCAGTTAGAGACCCAAATGTCACTTCAGGATCACACTGTGGCATGTTAGTAAAAGGTGAATTCATAAAAAGTATCTGCTATAGATCAAATTAGGAATAAGATTAGAACACAAAACTATCAAAGGGCTTCCACATTTTACCAAGCACTTTTACATGTGTTTCTAAATTGTTCTTTTCTGAATTTCCATCTCTTTGTTCAATGTTGTGGTCTTTGTTTTATGTTTTAGAAACTCATTTCCTTTTAGTTTGAAAAAAGTAAAACTAAGAGTCTGATTTTGAGTTTCACGAACAGGTGCTCCTTCACAGATGTGACGGATATCCTGTCCACTTTCTTACAAGTGCACTCGTGATATCCATCAGATTTGTGATCGAGTATCCTGTCCACCAAACTCTAATTCAGGCTTTAAGTTTGAAGTATAACGAAAAACCAGTGCTGATTTCACAGTGGAATAGAACGCAAAAAGGCGTTTCTACCCTGGAGGAATTCAAACATGTGAAACAGTGCACAAAGGGCAATACAATACAGTGTGGTAAAACTAGTAATGAACACTGTTATTCAAAATTATTAGCAACTGTACAGAAGAAATTTGGTAATCAGGCGCAAATACCTAGCCAATAGCAGCTAACCACATTTGCCCAGGGGAGTGTTGTATCTGGAATTTGCTCAGCAGCTGCACAAGGGGGTTCTAATTCTCTGATCATCACCTTCAAACTTGCATCAAATACAGTACATTTCAGTTTGTGAATGTGAGCACATGTAGGGTGCAATGCATAGAAGATCAGTAGTTCACATGCAAAATCAGTTTTTCAACAGACAAAAACAGACAAAACAAAAGGTATTGTAAAACATGGCATACTTTATGCACCATAATATGATCATGATCAGGCAATACAAATAGTTAAACATTTTTTCTAATTTATAATCACTTTTGGAACTTGTCACAAACATTGGTTCAGATTTTTTGTATCCATTTCTGCTCGGTACTAGCCAAACGAATCAATGTGCTATCTGAGATGCAAGTAGGTAAGACGGCAAGTAATGTGTTGCAGTGCAGGCAGATGCACTTTAGAGCTGATCCCCGTGTGAACACTACCCTGAGAGGGGCAAGGGAGAGCTATGAAGCTTAATAGAAATTAAATTATCATTTTTCTATTGTTTTAAAAGAGAGGTAATGCAGGCAATAATGCGGTTGTCTGTAGGGCATTGCCTTACATGATTGTCCTACTTTTATTCGTAATTTCAGCTTATTTCACAATTTAATATTTTGGAACAAAATGTTTGAATCACTTACTGGCTTCATCTCAAGACTCCCTAAGGCATTAGCTGTGTTTGGGGGCCTGTTCTATGTACGATTGGATCCCCACAAATCTCTCTTGAAAATCCAAAAGTACTACCAAGCACAAACTGCTAAAAATAGAAAATATACTATTGTGGTTCTATCGCGACTTCCATACTTGGACTTTTATACTCTAAGGGGTAGATTTATAATTCTTTTGTTTTGCGAGAAATGGAGTGGGCAAGAATGTGCCATATCTATCAAGGTATGGCGCATTCCGTCCCTGGCGGACAATCAGCAGCTTAGCGCCAGTGCAGGCACCCTTGGCCGTGAGCAAGGGTGCCTGCATTAAAAGCAGGGTTATTTTTGTGCAGGAAGCGACACTTTCCTGCACAAAAACAATCTTTAGAGGCATATTCCTCTTTCTAAGTGTGGTGCAGAATCTCCTTCTTGTGACTCTGGTGGGAAGGTGTACAATTTTGACGCATTCCCAGGACTACTAGTGTTGGTAAACCTGGGAATTCCTCAGAATACATGAGTGGATGAGTGGGAACACCCACACTCCATTCATGTAACGCCCCCACCATGTAGAGTAATGCAAGGCAGCGACTTATGCTGCCTTGCGTCACTCCAGATTTAGCAAGCCACGCAGGGCCACACAAGGTGGCCTTGCGTGGCTTGGTAAATCTCATCTAGGTTTTGCGTCGCCCTTGTGTGGCAAGCGTGACACAACACTTTGGTAAATCCGTCCCTAAGTCTTCAAGTGATGCAATAATACTATAGACATCTCTTACTGCCTGATCCTTAAATTCGAGACTTTTGGATCATATTATTACCTCCAGAATGAATAAGTTATCCTCTCTACTGCTTTCAAAATAGCATCCTGCTGTGGTTGCACAGCAACCAGGGTCTACAGATTCTCTAGGATTGTCATTCTATGCTACAACTTATCTGACTGCCTCTCCACATGACAGCTACATCTCAGCTTTTACTGCCAGGATGCACTCTCCAGTGCCACTGTGCACCTTATACATTTCACACTAACTAGAGAACACATGCATTCCTTTCATTTCTTAAGTCAAGGCCACAACCCTTCAAGGAGTTCTATAATTCTGACCCGAGGGTCCTATAGGCGGAACATTTTAGCGCAGGGCTACATTGTGAAACAGTTTCCTCCGTGCTCTTTGTAGTTGTATCTGTGTTTTTACAACAATAGCAATTACGATAAATACAGCTTGATGTCTCCCCTTTAAACAAACTGCAGTGAGATACATTGTCCTTCACTTTGTCAAATATATGTACAGTATGCTCCTCTCACATGCGCTGAAAGGGCATTTATTCCAGAGTCGACAGCACAGACCGGCCCACGCTGTCCACATTGGTCTTGCAGTCAACGGAAGTCCTTAGCTACAATCTCCATTGGTTTGAACCATCGCATCCAACAGGTCCTATTCTTGCCCCTGCCGCCCAGACCACCTTCCCCTCCCCGAGTCCTGAATCTTGTCCTTTTGGGGTTTGTTTTGGCTGTGTAGTCATCAAGAGGGTTGTGTTGTCACTCACAAAAACAGTAAAAGACCTCTGAGCCAAGCACATCTGGAACAAATCGAGAGAGTGCAAATTTAAGTGTACATTATGACTGCACGCCACCACTGCACAGAGTAGAGTTTCAGCCATAAGAAACGTTCTTCAGTGAGAAGGCTCTTACAGTAAGACAGAGATTTGTTTTTATTACACACCAGCCATGGAGACTGGTGCGGCCATTTAATTACTTTGCCCTCCCACCCTCCCCCTTGAAATCCCGTCTGAAGTTCAAAGGGACTGACTTGAGGTGGTAACCGAATCTGTTGACATAGCTCAAGGCCTGCCCTGCGTCTGCTGCCTGCAATCAGTAGGTATCCTGACTCAATGGCCCGAAAAGGGTAGCCCTGGACTACCTTATGATCATCAAAATTACAGCGCAGGCTTTGATTTAACAATACTCTATAACTCCATGACGCTACATTTGTCGCTTGTCGACCCAATACCTCTGAGGACAAATCCTGCACTCCCCTTTTGGCTGTATTCTTTAAGACAAACAGAAAGATTAGTGGTAAGTGAGAAAGAGAACGAGAGAGAGAGAGAGAGAGTCTCTGTGTGTGTGCACTGCTATTTATCTAGCTAGAATAATGCGATTTAATAAAAGACGCCAATTGTATGTTTCAAGCTTTACTTGGAGAGCAATGTGTTAGGGGTTAAGAAAAAGAAACATCCTGCCTGTATGTTTAAATTCCATGAAAAAAACTGAAAAACTGAAAACTGAAAAAAACTGGTTGCTAGAGGTAAGTTATGGTTTTTCTGCTCATAAGTTACGTTAAGGTAGGTTTTTAAAAAACCTTGGAGTTTTGCTTAAAACACAATTAAAATGAAGTCATGGTTATTAAACAAAACTGACAAAGATACATGCAAATACCTACAGAAGGCTTTTGTTCAGACCTTTACAACCATTGGTGTGTGCAAGTGTCATTTACATTTTGTTTCCATCCACGACAGCCTTCAGCATGGGGCAATGGGTCCGCCCACTTCAGGCGTTAGAGTTCTGAATAACTGATTAATCCATTAAATTGGCCAGTTATGGTTGGCTAAGAAAGGCATAACTCACAGCCTGTCATGTAGGCTGCCAAGTAAACCATGACTTACAATTGTCATTAGCAGAAGAAACTATGACTTACAATTAACCAAGTGCTTTCAGTGAATTTCAGGGTCACAGGTTTGATTATATATTTCAGACCTATTTCTTGTGTCCAATGCCTACTGTGCCCACTTTCGGCTCCTCAAAGAGGGGTCACATCAGGGCGTGGCCTGTGGGCAGGCTCTGTTTGCCCTGCCTCCTTTATGCCCATCACTCATAGCACATGCCAACTGGCTGTGCGGTTTGCAGCTTCTTGTGTGACCTGACCACTAGGACTGACCATCACTGCATCCAAATCAGCCTGTATATGGCCTTCAGCCAGATCAACACACAGCCTCCAGAGCACCCAACTCTTGATGTGCATTACTTTTCACCACACGCAGTGGGGGTTGGTTGTGAGGCCTGCACCCAACATCAGGCACTTTACCAGCTTCTGTGCCACTGAATATGTTGCACGTGGCGTTTGATGGGCTCAGGGCACCGGGCCTGGCCATGGCCCCGCCCCACAGCATAGAATGAGAAGGTGAACTAAGTGGTTTGCTCTGTCATGCTTAAACAGTAATTAGATGAAGAGAAAGAAACAAGACTGAGGCTACGCCTTCCACTGGATAAAGCTAACATTCCAGAGATGGGAGGATTTACCACAAGGCATTTCACAATCTTGGATTTAAATCTAATGACCTTGAAATGTATACAGTCGAGTTTAATTTAAAGCTTTTGGAGGTAAATAAACACATGGGGTGGGGTTACATTTCCTAGACTCCCAATCTTAATTGGACAGCCAGATGAAGTAGGTTATTTATGGGGCAGTTGAAGCAGGAGTGGAGGCAAGAGAATAGGGTTCTGCCACACTCAACAAGCATTGGGATTTCCAATAGGTCACATCTCTGGAACCCATTGGCTTAGCCAATGGCTTTTTTCTAATGCTATACAGCATCAGAGGGGAAAACGAAATACCCTTTTCCGATGCTGTGCAAAATCAGTAAAAACTTTTTTTTTAACAAAATAGAAGACAATGGATGATAATGTGACCAGTCATGTCATTTAGTTAGCATGAGCAAGAATCAGAACACAAGCAGAATACAAGCATGCGTCAGAGGAATGAGGCATTTTCTATTTTCTTTGTTTTCTATTTTCCCATCCAAGATGGCGGAAGAGAAGGGAAGGGGAAATGTAATTCAGAGAGATTTATATAATCTATTCTTCAAGGGGAGCCAAGAGATTAGAACCCTCTTTACCAGTGTGAGATCGTCAAAAAAAAACATTTTAGGTTATGTACCTCTTACCTTTCACCTGGCAAAACTGGGAGTGCTAAGTACCCACTACACATACCACCAGCAATACGTGCTACATAAATACAGCTGGAAATGTTTCTTAGTTGATTACTGATTCTACATGACTTCTGGAAGGCAGTGGAAAATAAGCTGTGCACAACAGAACCTTTCCAGGGCTATAATATAGTCTCAGATCGTTCTATATTGTATTGCCTACTACTAAAGCCACCCCATTGTTTTTAGGTTTCAATTATTCTTTATGCATGATATATGTAGCAACTCTGTATATTTTGTGGCCTTGTGTATGCAGGTCATAAAATGTTCCTGATGCCAACAATCTCACTATGCCAGAAAGGAAGTGGGTCTCATTTACCAAGCCACAATTTAGAGCTCTCTAAAAGTCAAACCTTTTGGCAAATGGGGACTTTTGAGTTTCACCACATCCACATGCCGTTTGACTTTTGCTTTTTCATGCTCAAGAATTTCCAGTAATTTTCAGACTTCAGCAAATAATGCCTGGAGCAAACGAAATCAAACATTCTGCTGATTTCCTCGCTGTAAACTTCAAAATATGCCCCACTGAACTAATTATACAACATACACTAGAGCCAGCATAACAGAAAACACTAGCCGCATCAACAACGCAAAGTCAAATGTCGAAAAGCATCGTCTTGCGCCTAAACAGCATTAAACACAAACAGAAGCTATGCACAAATGACTAAACTCCATGACTCAATCATCAATGAAATACCACCGCCAAGAACTCTTGAAAGCAACACTTTTTACCCTAGTGGTTGATGTAAACACTCATATGACGCATCAGTCTTCCTCATTCACCTCCGTGCACATAGTTCTAGAACAGTTTTTATCACAGACAGCCGACCACTGGCGTATCACTATTTGCACAACACATACATCACAACCTCCCATCCTATTCTATGCTAATTAAACTACATGCAGGCGCAGGCGGCCTGTACAGGCAAGAGCAGTGGGGAAGGCAGGAGTAAGTCAACAGACGACAGAATAGGGAAAATTAAATAAAAATAATAATAAAACCACCTACCTTGCACTCACTGCATCGCCAACTCTGCAATGGGGCAAGCGCAAGGAAAGTGATTTTTTACTTTTTTAAATTTATTTTTCCTGTTCCGTCATCTGTCGACTTCCTCCCCACCCACCACTGCCCCACCGCTCTTACCTGTACATGCAACACGCAATCCTGATCTCCTCCCTCTTCCACATGCACATCCACCACACAATCCGGGGACAATAACACTAAAAGACAACTTGGTAGTGCAAGTGCCACGAATGTCATTAGTCAATCAGTTAACCTTCTGGTAACATGTCACTCTGAACACCACACATATTCATCTCCTCCCCGCATAGGGTGACCCGGTATCACAGATTTTCAAGGACGGTCCTATTTTTCACTATCAGTCGTAACTTATTTCAGTAAATTTAGCACAAGTACTGGTTTTCAGAAAGAGTCCAGAAAACAAGAAGAAGGCAATTTTCATTTGCTTCAGTGCAGAATTAATTACCAGCCCTTGGCATGAAGCAATTTAATTAAGGCATGTGATACTGTGTGCACACGATGCTTTTAATTCCCATTAAAGCATCGCTTTTCAAAATTGACAGCCTTGTCAGTTAAGTAATTCAGGACCCATTGGCCAATGCAAAATTGTAGTCCTACTTCTTTCTATGTATGTGGAAGGCCCCTGTTCATGGTTTTCAAAACCTAATCTCCCTACCTCTACACTTGTCACTACTACCAGCACATGAGCACATGCATGAGGTTCATTATACGCAACAGAGACTGCCTGCTGTGTATACTGATCTGTAAGTGTGGTGACCGGCTATCTAAGTAACTCCACCCTTGGTTTCCAAAACTTCCATAGCTACACAGAAACGTACCCTTATATAGCTGAGACTGCACATTCAAAAGAATCTTAGAGAGCCCACAATGGCAGTGCAGTTCACAACTGAGACACCCCACACGAGATGCAGGCCCACAAGAGTGTCCCGCTTGCTCTACACAAATACCAGACACAGACCTGCTAACTTCAAATTTTTTCACTTTGTGAGGAGGTGGAATGGCCTTGTAGAGGGTAAGGCTTGTTGATGAGCACTGCCTGTGAGCACTTCTGCCCTTCTCTGCCGCCCCAAAAAAACAAGCATTGGAAAAACCAATACGTCTCACCTATGCAAGAGCTGGTGGATTTGGCAAGGTGTTTTGCCATGTTGTACACCATTGTGGCTGCTATTCAGTAAGTCTACATGTTAGTGCTGTGGAGAAAGGTAGGGTGGGTAGATTGGAGTGGGGTAGAGAGAAATGGGGCAGACTGGTGTAGAGTGGAGTGTGGCAGATTGGTGTAGAGTGGAGTGGGGTAGATTGGAGTGGGGTAAATTGTGGTAGATTGAGGTGAGGTAAATTGAAGCGAGGTAGATTGGAGTGGAGGTCTTGGGTAGATTAGCATGGTATATTGAATTGGACTAGACTGGGGTGGAGTGAGGTAGACTGGGGTGGAGTGGGGTAGACTGGAGTAGAGTAGATTGGGATAGATTAGAGTAGGGTTGATTGGAGTGGGGCAGGTATGGATAGGGTAGATCGTGGTAGAGTGGATATATTGGGGTAGACTGGAGTGGAGTGGGGTGCATTAGGGAAGAGTGGGGTGGATTGGGGTAGAGTGGAGGTGGGTAGACTGGAGTGGAGTAGACTAGATGGATTATAGTAGGGTAAAATGGAATGGAGTGGAGGTATATTGGGATAGTTTGGAGTGGGAAGATTGAACAGGATAGTTTGGGATGGAGTGGGGTAGATTGAAGTGGGGTGGATTGGGGTGGAATGGCCTGGAGGGGGTAGATTTGAGTGTTGTGTGGTAGATTAGAGTGAAGTGGATTAGGCAGAGGAGTATGGAGTGTGGTAATTGAGGTAGAGTGGAGTGGGGTAGATTGTGTGAATTGGAGTGGATAGATTGGAGTGGGGTAGATTTGGGTAGAGTGGAGCAGGGTCGATTGGAGTGGGGTGGGGTGGGGTGGAGTTGGATGGATTGGAATGCAGTCTAAATTGGAGTGCAGCAAGAAAGATTGAGGAATAATGAAGAGGAGTGGGGTGATTGTATTGGAGTGAACAAGTAGATTAAGGTGGAGTGGAGTGGGGTAAATTGTATAGATTAGAGTAGGGTAGATTAGAATTGGGTGGGGTAGATTAGAGTGGAGTGGAGTGGGGTGGAGTTGGATAGATTGGAATGGAGTCAAGATTAGAGAGCAGTGAGATAGACTGGAGAAGAATGGATTGGAGTGAAGTAGACCGGAGTGGAGTGGAAGAGTAGATTAGGGTGGAGTGGAGTGGGGTAGATTGGGTGGATTAGAATTGGGTGGATTGGAATGGAGTAATAGATTGGAGTGGGGTAAATTGGAGTGAGACAGATTGGGTTAAAGTGGGGAAATTTGAGTGAAGTAGAAGGAGTACACTGGAGTGGGGTATATTGGGGCTGGGTAGATCGGGGAGGAGTAGATTGGAGTAGGGTAGATTGGGGTGGGGTGGATTGGGCAGATTTGAGGAGTGTGGTAGATTGGAGTGGAGTGTGGTAGACTGGAGAAGAGTGGGGTAGATTGGTATGATTGGAGTGGGAATCTAGTGGTAGATTGGAGAGGGGTAGATTGTGGGGCATGTTAGAGTGGAGAGGTGTTGGATAGATTGGAGATTGGAGTGGAGTGGGGAAATTGGAATAGAGAGGGATAAACTGGACTGGGGTAGATTGGAGTGCAGTAGAATGGAAAGGGGTAGGTTGGAGTGGAGTGGGTTGGATTTGGGTAGAGTGGAGGGAAGTGGACTGTGACTGATTGGGTGGATGGATTGGAGTGGAGTGGTGAAGATTGGAGCAGAGATGGGTAGATGTGGGAACAGTGCAGTAGAGGTGGTGGAGTGGGGTAGATTGGAGGGGTGGGGTTGACTGGGTTAGATTGAGTGGAGCGGAGTAGATTGGAATGAAGTTGAGTAAATTGGATTGTAGGGGAGTAGATTGGAATGTAATGGGGTAGACTGGTAAAGTGCAGTGGGGTAAACTGGATCGTAGTGGAGTGAAATGGTGGGAGAGTGGAGTGGGGTCGATTGGGGAGGAGTGGAATGGGGTAGAGTGGGGTAGATTGAAGCGGGGTGGGATAAATTGGGGTGGAGTAGATTGAAGTGGAGTGGGGTAGAGGTGAGTAGAGTGGGGCAGAGTAGAGTGGAGTCGAGTGGGGTAGTTTGGAGTGGAGTTGAGATAGATATTAGCGAAATAGAGTGAGGTAGATTGGGGTGGAGTGGGTTAGATTGGTGTAGGGTAGAGTGGAGTAGGGTAAGTGGTGTGGCGTGGAGGTGAGTCGAGTGGTGTGTTGTATCGGTGCTTGAGCAGTGTAGATTGGAGTATCATGGAGTCAAGTAGCGTGTCGAAGAGTGGACTCAATGGTCATAGAATGGAGTGGAGTAAGGGGGTGGAGCGGCATGTTGTAGAGTGGAGTGGAGTGGCATGCCATAGAGTAGAAGAGAGTGGAGTGGCATAGCGTGGAGTATGCATGGTATGGTAGCGCATTGTCATTACAGACAAGATATTTTCAATTGAAATGACCATTACATTTGCACCAGAATATGGTTTTACTGCACACATAAGATGTGTGCAAATGTCATAACCTAGTATATTGATGTGTTTTGATCGCATTCAAATATTTGTTTCCACCGCAGTTCAGAATTACAAAAAAAAATTGCATCATTTTTACAAATTCTGATATATTCTGAAACATCAGCACAGATCATTTTTGCTGTGTGCTGGAAAAAAACATCCTACAGGCTCTCCCCTTACATGGGTTCTCAGCGGGATTGACACATAAATCCTCTCACTTTGAAGTCAGAAAGAAAAAGTAAACACCAAGCTCCCTTGGAAGACAGCTTGACATTTGAGATTTGTCTTTGGCTGTACAAGGTAAGAACAAGATTTTAAGGCCTGTTTATAGAAAGCGCGTTTGTGGAAGAAAACAGTAAACAAAGTTTGGGAAACGGAATTGACAAGCTCAAGCTGGACAGCCTAAAATAACTAAAGCCAGCAAATAGACATCCAGAAAACGTCAGTTACAAACCACAAAGACAATGATCAGCATAGGCTTCGGCCCAAAAAACATAAAAGCCTCTCATTTTGCCACCAATGGCCTGGGCCAATTTAAGACCGTCATGCTTCTCCCGTTCTTCATCCACTGTTCCCGCCACCACCATTGCATCCGATAAGTGGCCTATTTAATGTTTGGAGTCGCATGTGCTGCGAATGGGAGAAAGTAAGTGTGTGCATGAATGTTCTTGTGAATGAGTGGGTGTGAGTGTGTGCATGTGTAGGTGCTTGTGGATCGATGGGAGTGAGTATGTGCAAAAGACTTTGTGAATTAAAGGTAGTGAGTGTGTGTATGTGCATGTGTGTGCTTGTGAATGTGTGAGTGTGTGTGTGTGTGTGTGTGCTTGTGGATGGGTGGAAGTGAGTGTGCAAGTGTTTGCCTGCCCCACAAATCCTCAGAGTGACCAGCAGCCACTGGCAAAAGGTGGGGCTGTCACAGCACCCCTTTCACAAGGGGTGATTAAAAGCCAGTTTTTAAATTGTACTAAACTGGCACAAGCTAGTTAACGCGTGCCTTTAACAATTAAAATACACACTAGAAATGTGGCTGCCCACGTCGCACACAGTGCACCTTCCTAAGAGGGCAGCACTTTAATGCCACGTTCTGGGCACGTTCCCCTCGCGGTCTACCTGTTGAGACCCCAAGGGAGTCCTTCACACCCTGCATTCTCCGCTGTCACTCTGGTACCTGGTGGGCTGTGGCAAGGTACTTATACCTGCCCCAGCCAAGTGCCAGTAAGTTAACCTACAACGATGGCATATTTCATTTATAAAATAAACCTGCACCAAACTACGTCTTGGCTGGCTTATTTAATTCCTTGTGTGCTAAACAGTCATTTGCCTGTGTTTGCTGGGGAGGGTTGTCGATATTGGCAGGATAAAATGGCGAGAGTTCCTTGGCACCCATGGAAGGCATTGGCAGCCAATGTGCTTCCAAGAGGCTCAGCCCAGAACTGACGTCAGGTGCAGCCCGGGCGACCGGCAGCCACCACCAATGTACCTGCCGGTCCTTTCATCCAGCTCACCCATGACCCCTTGCTGCAATGGACTCTTTTTCAGCGCTCAGGGCTCCACGCTGGCCCACATGCTCACAGTGGCCCCTTAAGCCGAGCTGTGGCGCGCAGCTCTGTGAACGGGCCGTGCTTTGTACACCACTCTGTTTGAGTGATGTATTTCTCAAGTGTATTGATCATAGGAGTCCTGCGACGCCTTCCCATAGGCAACTTATCCGACGGCTCCCCGGCTTGGCAGAGAGAAAACAAGGCGTGACTGCGAACTGTCATCAGAGGAGGGAGAGCTGGGGTGTTCATCTCTCACAAAGATAATTTTAGAGCCCAGGAAGGAAGCTGTGTAGGCTGATGACAAAGATCAGCACAGGGGGTGGCTCACCAGTCTCAGAGGCAGCCAAAACACATTCACTTTTACTGAGCAAGTCCGGGGAACGAGCCAGTGGAGTGTGCTTGTGGTCCAGTGAATCTGCAGCAGCACATGCCTTCACATGAAATATACACATGAAAAATGATGCCTCTTTTAAGGGTTTCTAATTTTACACTTTTTACATTAGGGTGGCCCAACTTGGTTTCTTATTTTCTAAGCAAGATGGACATGTATGCGATTAAACAACAGGCAGGCGTGCTGGCTATCTGATTAAGGACCATCTTTGCCCTGTTCGACTGATCCCCACATCCACTCGCTCTCCTCTCACATGATGAGAACACCCCACTGGCTTCCTTTAAATGGAGGAATGCATGCAAGCAGAGGTAAACAAGAATGTTCTCCTTAGCAGCCGCCAACAATGGCTGACTTATGAGCTGTTTTTAAGCAATGCCTAAACAAAAATAGTGGCTTCTAGGCATACTGGGCTTAAAGATAATATAAAATGGTTAAGAGGGTGAGAGAAGAGCCTTTTGAGACCTATGCAGCAGCAAGGCGGCTGGGCTTAGGGTTTAATGGCTTTGAAATGAGAGTTGTAAGGCTGAGGTCTTAGTCATACACAGGTAAGCTGTACCCGGCCAACGCTAGCGGGCTGCTAAATATGAACATGGGGACCACTATCCTGATGAGATCGTCCAAAATTATTTCTGGGTCATTGCCATTATAACCGGTATGTAGTGAAACAGGCTACGGGACTACACTAAAGCGAATAAAAAAAACAGGAACCTCTACCTACCTCTTCTGGAGAAGGTTCACAGAAGAGCTAGCTTGGAAATGTTGTCTATGTTAACACCAACCCCCCCTTCCACTCGCCTCTTTCCTCCCTCGTGAACGTTAGAAGGGTCAACTGAATGTTCATGAAAAAGGTGGGAAACCGCCAGGGTGCTGAGAGAAGTTTAGAGGGAGGATGCTTCATTGAGAGCCCCATTGCCAGTCTCCATAGTTCTACAAACATAATATAAACACCCATTTACCTCACTGATCCCCTCATCAAGTGTTGGCTTCAGCTAGTGAGTGATGAAACGGATTGAGAACAAGTATAGAAAAGGACGTCAACCCTAAATGGACTACATTCTAGTATACAAAAATACCAAATAGGAAAGTCTAAAATGCAACAAGTATATACATATGTTTGGGCTTCTATGTTGACTTGGGTCGTGCTCTAACAACCAAATTAACAAGAAGCCCAGACATCCTGATATCAGACCAGCTTCCTCTGATGCAATAAAAGTATTTCTAACAGTTCATGCTTTCTGCACAACTGTTCCGGCCCTGGTGCTCTCTCACAGCAATGGACAAAGACTTGCCCTCCGGACTACCAGCTACTATACTCGCCCCTGTCAAAGTTGCTCTCTTGAAGCCGGTCACCCCATCACTAGAGGACGAAAGGAGGATCATATCGCTTTTACACCCAGTGAAATGCATAGTGTACACCCGCCAGTACCCATCACAGTTCAAACAAATCTATACTTGCATGACTCAGACTACCTAACCGAAAGCCTCTACTTTGCCATTCGCAGTCAAACCACCTGCAGCACCAATAAATTACCCTCTAAGTCACTAAAACATGAGAAAACAAGAAAGCAAGTGTCTTTTCCACCCTCCTTCAAGACGAACTCCACATCCACCTATGAGTGGCATTATCACTTCCCACCTTCAAGAAATAAAGAATCAAAGACACCCTGATCACAGTGCATCTCCAAAACCAGTTTCTACCTAATAGTGACCACGACCAACATATGCATGCTGTTCAAACCACAAGCAGTACATTTGGAAATTAAGACACTACTTCTATCACTTCTGTAATCCCAAATGACAATGCCGTCTCCCTTACTGCTTTTGTAAACAGTCACCCGTGCATGTAAGCAGCAGCATGTAGGAATATGTAATTTGCAGATCTGCCAATATGACTTAGGCTCTATATCACTATCATGAAGATAAAAAAATGTAAAAAAAGAAAATTGTGTGGGAAAATTTACACAGTGGAACCGCTGCACATTAACTGCCTGTAGGTGTTTGATCATCAATTGTGTTGCTGAAAAATCGATTCGATGGAGACCATCCATACTGGCAACATTTTAATGATGGACAATTGGGGCAACATCCAGAACCTCTGCTTCACTGTGACATTTGCCAACTGATTAGGGGGTAAACTGGACAGTCTTGCGCTTAAATAAATAGCTACACACTTAGGGCCTTATTTAGAGGTTGGCAGTTACAAAGGCGGACCCTGTCCACCAAACTCTCAGTCCACATGACTCCTTTAGAGATGGGTAAAGCGTAAGCTTTCCGTCACCATAGCCGCTGTTTGCTCAGTTGACGGAGAGCTTCCTCTGACGGCCCAACAAATAGGCCTGGTGGTGAGGTACAGAAAAAAACAATGTCGTAATTTGTTTTTTTGTCTTTCAGAAACAAATCCGGCTTTACGAGTTTGTTTCTGAAAAACAAAACAACGTTTAAATGTTTGGTGATACCATGCATCGACATTTCACATCATGAAGTGAATAGTCGTGACAGCAGTTCCTTTCAATGTACAGAGATGACCACTGGGCCACCTGTCATTTCCAAATATGACAACACTAGTGTCTCAGGATTGCTGCGGTAATGTCCTATGCCACTCTGATGGACAGAGGGACATGCGCCAAAGTCTAAATCAGACCCATAGGGACTATGCACACAGACATGAACACATGCACATGCACACACAAGGAACGTAGGCTACACAAACTCTGAGACTCTGGATTCTAGGTGTGCCTTGTACCTTTGGGCTAAAAGAGGCCATAGGGACTGGAAGCTCATG
Organism: Lissotriton vulgaris; assembly: GCF_964263255.1. Lineage (NCBI taxonomy): Eukaryota > Metazoa > Chordata > Amphibia > Caudata > Salamandridae > Lissotriton > Lissotriton vulgaris. The sequence continues at coordinate 1,287,859,715 of NC_141691.1, read as the reverse complement.
CACTGAGATAGATTCTGCAGTTACCAGAATGGTTGCAAAGTGATTATGCTAAAGAAAGTTGATATTAATATTAGGTGCATGTACCTGGTGCCTACTTTGTTCCATTTGTAAAGGTTTCAGTGTGTTCCTTTTGCACTTCTGGGATGGGCTTTATTTACGAATATCATATGAGGATCATCACACTTGGTAAACAGATGTAACAGTTGAATGTGTAGGAATCACTTCGTGTTTGTAGCTGGTGAGCTTTATTTAAAAATGGGCTATCTGAGCCCATGTTTGGTCTTGTTATATTTGCAATAAGTATTCAGCATCGCTATCTTTAACTTAGGCTTCAGCTAAAGCTGCAACTTACAGATTTTTTAAAATGCGGATCATACAAGGAATAGTAAAACCATCAATTTTGTAAAATTGTCACACGCAATTTATTGGAAACATCTTCCCTGTGGGCTGTGTCAGAAAATGAAAGGCTCTGTTCTGTAACTGATATATGATAGGACGTGGCAGGTGTGTGGAAAAGAAGGTGGAACTGTGACAAGAAGTATGGATAGTGCTAATTTCTGGTGAACATGCGTTACTTTCTGACCGCATTTGTGTACTACTACTAGATGAAGGTAAAATGACCTGGAAAATGTCTTTTGAAATTAGATAATGCCCTTGGTTTTGTGACTCACAGGAGTACTGCAGTTTCCCTTGGGGATGTACCGCGTGCACCCTTTAATTTTTGTCAAATACTCCCGAGTAGAAACCACCTGTTACCTCAAGTTCACCCAAAATGCCAGCTGAGACGCTGGATTGCATTGCTCAGCAAGCTTGCTCTTCGTCCAAGGACAGTCCATGCTGTTACACCTGGCAACGCCATAATGTGGGGGGACGCCTGGCAAGATACACTCATACAACACGCAAGCGTTGTGGGACAGGCGGCACTGCACAGCTAGGGGGAATTACTCATCATTTCTGTGTCAGATATATTTAAACAGTCAGCAGCCTCATGAGTCACATCCTAAACCATTGAAGCAGGTCCCATGACGATCCTGCCCTAGCAATCCACTTCAGAAGCACCGCATGTCACATGGCAGTGTCAGAACACCTATGATACATGCCCGCACCAAGGCAACGGGAAAATACACCTACACTCACTCCCACATGGTACTGCAACTGTCTCAAGCTGAAGTTCTGCTTCTCAGGCTGTCTCTTTTGAGAGGATTCTTAAAAAGATGCAGATGTCATTTCCCGAAGACTACCAATGTGCGCTAAAGTTGAGTGATAACAGTATGTTGAAGGAAATTCTAGAGGTGGATCCTTCTACAAATTTAGCAAATCACTCCGAAATTGGAGGATTTTACATTACCAACCAAATCTAAACCAGGTCTAGACCAACAAGGTACTTGCCTCAATAAACACTCTTTTTGATGCATACTCTATTGAATTGCAGATTCCTCACCTTGTGAATCCTTCTAGGCACCAGACTGGATCTAGAAATTTGCAGTAGCTCCTGCAATGCCGGCAGGTGGAACCATCTACATTGCCTCTGAATGACGGACACTCAGCCAGATACAGATGCCATCCCAGCCTGCTGAAAACCATGTTTTAATGCCCTTAGACACAAAGCGACTGACAGTCAAAGATCAAAAGTTTGCTAAAAATTACTTGGGACCTGTTGGAAATGGAGGTCTCCACTTGGCAGTAGTTTGCACCCTGTCCAAGTAGGGACCCTCACTATAGTCTGCGTAAGGGAGTCACAAAGCTAAGATAATCCCTGCTCACCCCCTTGGTAGCTTGGCATGAGCAGTTAGGCTTATCGCAGAGGCAATGTGTAAAGCATTTGTACACACACGCAGTAACACTGTCCAAACACTACAAAAGGACACTGCACCAGTTTAGAAAAATAACAGATATTTATCTGAATAAATCAAGCTCAAAACAACAAAAATCTAACATACACAAGTTAAAATATCCCTTTTAAAACAGTTCAAAATAGTTCAGTCTATAGGAAACTATGGATGTGTGTGTCACTTTTAGCACAAAGTACCTGGGGTGCGTCAAAATCAAAGACGAAAACAGGCACAGGGGAAGTGAGGTGCCGGAAAAGCCCAAAAATGCATTGGTTCCTAACTCCCAGGGGAGGTGATGCATTGTTTCCTTAGTTCCAGCGAAGGTGATGCGTTTATTCCTTACTGCCAGGAGAGGTGATGCTTTGGTTCTATACTGCAGCACAGGAGAGGTGAGGCATTGGTTCCTTACTGTTAGGAGAGGTAATGTGTTGGTTCCTTACTGTGAGGGGAGGTGATGTATCGAACTCCAGACACGCGGCTTTGGTTCCTTATTGCTGGGCAACGTCGATGAAGCACTTGGGTACCCAGGGACAATGCATCAAAAATCAGGGCACGCTGTGCTGATGCGGCGGAGCAGGCACTGTGTAAATTTCATAACCATAAGCAGGTGCTGCATTGATTCTTCAGCCACACAGCAGCGTCCGTGTTGGAGTGTGAGCCAGGTCGTAGGTGAAGGGGTGCTCAGGATTTCGACTGTGGTGACCTTTCAACCACACTTCAGGTTCTGAGAGTCGAAGCGTGGATTTTCTTCCCAGATTGCCAGATTCTACTTCCAAGAGCCCAGGAACTGGATTTGGCACCACTTGGCAAGTCAGGGCTCTCAGAAGATGAGCCCAGGCACTGGTAGGTGAAGTCTTTGATGGCCGGGAGACTTCTTAACAGGAGGCAAGCATGCTCAAGCCCTTGGAGAACCTTGGAAAGCAGGATGTAGAAAGCAAAGTCAAGTCCTTTCATTTCCAGGACAGAAACAGCCAGCAGGCCAGCACAACAAAGCAACAAGCAGAATGTCAGTCTCTCCTGTAGCATCCAGTTCTTCTTGGAAGAATGTTTTCTTAGTCCAGAAGTGTTCTGAAGTTATGGTGTCACAACTTCAAACTCATACCAGCTTCAGCCTTTGAAGTAGGCAAGCTTCAAAGGAAAGTCTTTGTAGTGCACAAGACCCTGCCAATCCCCGACCTGGCTCCAGACACACTACAGGGGGGTAGAGACAGCTTTGTGTGAGGCCAGGCACAGCCCTATTTAGGTGCCTGTGACAGCTCATCCCACCACACTAGTTCAGGAAGACCCATCAGCCTGAGGATAGGCCATCAGGGTATGCAGGGCACTCTGTGTGACTGTATGTGTGACTGTTTAGAGTGAATGCACAAACAGCCCACTGTCACCCTCCCTCAGTCAAGGATTCCACAGGCAGACGGAGGCACATATTGGTAAAGTTAAAAAATGCCCACTTTCTAAAAGTGGAATTTTTTTAACACAGAGCTTAAAACCAACTTCCCTAAAAGATGCATTTTAAATTGTGAGTTCAGGGACCACAAAGTCCAAATCTCTATTTCTTACCAATTGGAAGTTACACTTTTAAGAAGTTACAAGGCAGCTTCAATGATAACCTATTAGAGATATAGTCCTTGCAACAGTGAAAAACGAAATTAGCAGTATTTCACTATAAGGACATGTAAAACACACAAGTACATATTCTACCTTTTCAATACACCACACCCTGCCCATGGAGCTTCTTTGGGCCTACCTTAGAGTAGCCTTACATGTAATAAAAGGAAAAAAGTGGGTGCACTAGCCTAGTCGACATGGCAGTTTAAAACTGCCCACACAGACACTACTGTTGCAGGTCTGAGACATTGTTGTCCAACTTCTAATGGAGTTGGCACAATCTGTGCTGCAGGCCCACTATTAGCATTAGACTTGCAAGCCCTGGGCACACACAGTGGATTTTACTAGGGACTTATTGGTAAATCAAATATGCCAACCATGGATAACCAATTACAGATACAATGTACACAGGGAGCACTTGCACTTTAGCCCTGGACAGTAGTGATAAGGTGCCATAGTCCTAAAACCAACAAAATCAAAGTCAAAGAACCATAGGAGAAAAGCAAAATGTTTGAGGATAACCCTGCTAAAGGCTACGTCCAACAGGATCTTTTAAAAACAAAAAATCTACTTCCCAGAACAGGGAGGAGAGTGAGCGGTGGGGTATCTGCAGTTATAATATCCCCCAGAAAGAGTGTTCCCAAACTTACGTAACTTGTTCTTCTGATGGATAATTCTAACTGTAGATTTCTCACCTTGTGAATTGCTACCAAAGCAGTACTTTCCAAAAAGGCCAAGGGTATGAGGAGTGGGCGTTTCACCTGAAAGTCCTCAAGGATCAAGTGGGCAAAATGGTCCTCCCCAACAGACCTGAGAGTGAAGGCAGTAATGCCCTGCGAAAATGTGGGTGGATGCCCATGTAGCAATCGGGCAGATGTTCAACACAATAACTCCGCTAGTCAATGCCATAAGTAGCAGTCTTAGTTCTGGTGAAATAATATCGAAGGCCCACACTCAGGAGGCTCATTCTTGTGCAAAGCATAGCACAGAACAATTCATCTTGACAAGGTGCCATTTTTGTACTGCATTTCCTTTATTTGTGCCACAAACCCAACAAAAAGCTGACTGTTTGAACGGTGTTCAGCAGTCCTGTCTCTATAAACCTTACGGCCTGTTTGACATTCAACGGGTGCAGCCTCACCGTCTCATTAGAGAGATGTGGCAGGGAGAAAAATGCAGGGAGTGTGATAGCCTGTCGCTTGTAGAAGAGCAACACACCTTCATGATAAAGGATGCCTGAGACAGAGACACCAATTTTCAGGGAAGAACATAGTTAATGGTAGGTGCACGATAGGACCTGGAGCTCATTCAGGCATTGTATGGAAATGATTGCAAAAAGAAAGGTGGTCTTAAAAATCAAGAACCTCAGAGTGCAACTATGTACAGGTTCAAAGTTTGTGCACATCAAAAAAGTAAGAACCAAATTAAGGTCCAACTGCGGCATAACAAAAGGAGCCGGCAGAAATGTAGAAGTAAGCCCTTTCATAAATAGGTGATTTGAACAATGAGAAGTTAAGAGGCAAACGCAGTAAGGAGAAAACAGTCAATATGTTAAATGTAATAGCCTATACGGCAAAGCCTTGCTGGGCCTAGAGCAAAACAAAAAGGAGTATGTCCGACAATTTAACCTGAAGAAGGTCAATATGGTGGTCTCACCACTAGGCTACAAACTTTGTCCAACAGCCAGGATAGATGGGCTTAAAATAAGGGCATGCAGTCCACAAGTTTGTGTGGCAAAATAAAACCTTTCACCTGGTTTCACTCAATCTCCATGCATGCAATCGTAGACCTTAAAGTTTCGGGAGCAGGACCCCGCCCTTCTGTTGGAAAAACAGGCCCTTCCGAAGAGGGAACAGACTCTTAGGGACCAAATCCGAAGTCATCAGGATGATCTGCACCCTGTCCATCTTGACCTTCTTCAGGACCTGTGGAATCAGTGGAAGCTATTGGATCGTATAGAGTATGCTGGACCCCAACCAAAGCAGAATTTGTACCCAAGAAAACCTCAAAGAGGAAACTTCAAGGCACCGAGGGCCCAGCAATACACATTCTTAGAGATCGCAAAGGGATCTTCTATGAGCAAGCCCCACTGGGAAAAGATGCCCAATGTTACTGGTGATTGGCCAGGTGACTTGGGTTGAGGTTCTCCGCTCTGATGTTGAGAGGGCTAACTAGGGAGCTGGCCATCAGGGAGATTCCTTGGGGAACCGGTCCTCGCCACAGCCATAGAATCTCATCAGAGCTAGAACTAGACCCCATACTGCCTTGTGCTGCAGAGTGGTAGTGCGACAGCACTACCACTGGGATAGATCTACTCTTAATGAAAGGCAGAAATGCCTTGAGGGCAACATGAATAGCGTAGCTCCAAAAGATTAAATGGAGGCTGATAATTCATCGAACACCAGAGGTCTCTGATCTCCACATTGTGAAGATGACCTCCCAAACCCAGAGATCATATATCTATCAGAATGAGAAAACCAGCCTACTCCGCATCACATTAGCCTGTCTTCCACCACTGAGGGTTCTGGACTTCCTCATGAAAGATACAAATCTGATCTGACAGGCAACCCCAGTATTGGACCCACTGAAGTCGAATGTTCAGTTAGAGAGTCCAAATGTACCAAATAGGATGAGGGAATAGCAGGATGCAGAGGGCCAGAAGTTCAAGAAGTCTCAATACCATCTGAGCTGGAACAAGGGCTTGAGCTGAAATATCGTGAAAATAGTATGAATATTGCGGACTACATACAGGTGGGAAAAGGAACATGGCAGCATTGTGTCCAGAATGTCCCCTATGAAGAGGAGCACAGGGTGAAGGTGGGACTCTGGTTCATTGATGGAAAAGCCCAGAGTGGACAGCAACTAAACCGTTACCTGTAGGTGGTAAAAAACTAGCTAAGGGAGTCACTTAGGTATGAGAAGACATATATTACCGACCTGTGTAGGTGAACCATGACCAGCATCATTACATATATGAACACCCAGGGGCAGAGATAAGGACCAACAGCAGACTGATGAATTGGTAAAGCACCACTCCATGGTGAAAGTGAGTTAAGGTCTGTACAACAGAAGGTTTAAAACATGAAAGGAAGTGTCCTGCCGGCCCAAGGAAACCATCTAGTCGGTGGGGTCCGCAGCATTTTGAACCTGTCCTACTTCAGGGACATGTTCAAAAGCCTGTGGTCCAAAAGAGGTCTCATTTCCCTCCCTTACTGGGTCCCAGGAAATAATGTGAGTAGCAGCCTGAGCACTCTCCTCACAAGTACTACCTCAATTGCACCCTTGGTGAGTAAGGATTAATCCTCATGACACACCTGAGAAACGACCGGAGAGATGGGAGGAGAAAAAGACAATAGAGGAAGGGAGTAGCCAACGTAAACCTCTTGAAGAACCTATTGATATAAATCAATGGCATGCTGAGTGGGCAGAAATGTAAAAAATCTTTCCCCTACTCGCCTTATGCAACAGGATGTGGGGGAACTAAAGCAGTTTGATAGCACCCGCGACAAGCACAGATAAAGAGGAATACTGTCCTTGTTGCTAGTTGTGATCTGCCCCTAGAACAACAAAAGGACTCTGCAGAATGCTGGACAAGTTGTGAAATCAGATTCTGACAATATGTAAGGCCCGTAAGGAAGACATGAATTTCCTTTATTGGTGGGGGTATTGGCTAATTGGGAAAAGGAGAACTAGGGTGCTATCTTTGAAGTGCTACAGTGCACTACAATCTCCACAAAGAGCTTTGCTCCATTAAAGTGCATGTCGATCAAGAAGGTCCAAAAAATCCAGTTATCCACATCCAGGGATGCTGGTTACCTAAAGACTTATTTAATCATTTATTGCAGTGAATTATACCATCAGAATGTTTCAATTCTTTTTAATATGTTGTTATTTGTATAGCTTTAACCCTTTCGATGCTCATGACGAGCTCAGCTCGTCATGATGCACAGTTGAGCTGTGCTGATGACGAGCTGAGCTCGTCATGACACCAGCAAAATGGCAATTTTCAGCACAGGGGGGGGATAACGCCTAGCAGCCAAGGTGTTAATTACTGCTATTGTGTTTACTTTTATAGTTGCATCTATTCATATAATCAGCAGTAGTTTATAACATTGAATTTTTAATAACGTTTTTTAAACATATAGTGTGGATGTCCTGTGTCTGTCCATTCATGGTGAAAAGAGTTTTAAAACCCACTAATACAACAAATAATCTGGTAGTCTTATAGGGCAGATTAGTGCCCTGTACGCACCATGCATGAGTGATTTGTGCGCTATAGTCTGCCAAATTCTCTGGCTCGAATTTATAAAATGGCTCAGCCTGAACTTTGCCAAAAGTTTCTCTAACTGAGCCCAATTTACTTTTACAGTTGCAAAACCGTATCAGCCAGAAAACCACACTTCTGCCCATAGTGCTAGAAACAAAATACAAAGTATCTGGGCTAGCTCTGAAAACCTAGTTGGTTGCATCTTGACTGTTAGACCTGGCACCATTTGTGTGGGTCTCCCTTCCATTTTTTGCTGTTGCCTCATGTGTTTTTGCTGTGTTAGATGCTTTGGGCACTGTGCCACTGCTATTCAGTGCCACAGTGCAAGTGCTCCCTATTGTAAATTGATGTATGGATTAGTGATTCCATGTTTGGCTATTTTTGTTTACTTGTCAGACCCTAGTCTAGTGCACTGAGTGTGCCAGGGCGTGTAACCCAAATGCTGCTGGTGGGCCTGCAGCACTGGTTGTGCCACCCACAGAAGCAGCCTTGTAAAATGTGTCTATGGTCTGCCATTGCAGGGCATGCGTGCAGTCTGGTACTGTCATGCTGACTGGGCAAGTGCACCCACTTGCCAGTCCCTAAACCTTCCCTTTTCTTCATATCATTCACCCCTATGGTAGGCCCAAGGGCAGGGTGCATTGTAAGTATAAGGTAGGACAAGCCCTGGTGTGTGTGGCATGTCCTAATAGTGAATTAAAGCCATTTTCGTTTTTCACTATTGCAAGGCTACCTGTTCTCCATAGGCCAGAATGGGCTGTTAGAATAGTTACATTTTATAATCCTAGCAGGCTCAGAAAACCTGGTGGAAAATCAAGTTTAGTATGCCTGAACTCAGAATAATAAAATACATCTTTTAGTAAAGTTTTTTTTATTATTCTGTGTTTGCAAATACCACTTTTAGAAAGTAGGTCTTTGCTTGTCTAACCATTCAAACCTGCCTCTGCTAGTTTGTGTATTCCTATTTCTGGTTTCTGTGAGTGACAGGGCTGGGGAATTCCAGGAGACAGACTGAGTCACCAAGTGGTGAATAGAGAGATCTGCATCTTCATGGGAGGGAGGAGTGCACCTGAACTCTGAATAGAGCTGTGCCTGCCTTCCACAATGCTGGCTCCACCTCCTGGGGAGCGGCTGATGTCTCTGCCCTGCACACTGAAAGAAGAGAAGGAGTCCTGTAAACAGAGTGCTCCAGGACTGTACTTGCCTTACACAATGCTGGCTCCACCTCCAGTGGGGCGTCTGATGTGCATGCCCTGCACTGTGAAAGGAAAGGAGAAGTCTGGTAAACAGAGTGCTTCAGAACTGGTTTGGACTGGGCAAAGGCCCCTCTACCCTCAGAGAAGAAAGGAGTTCTGGGTATAAATATTGGGACCCTGATCCAATGAAATTAGATCACTTTTGGACTACAAGAAGAAACCTTTACTGAGGAGAGGAACCTGAAGAAACTGAGGAGAGACTATTCCCAAGCTGGAGTTCTGCTTGGGGGATTGGCCTGCAGTGGTTGCCTTACTGCCAAAGGAAGGAGAAAGGAACTTTGTAACTTTGCTTTCAACTTGTGAAGGATCTCCAAGGGCTTGGAAAAGAGCTTGCCTCCTGCTGAAGTCTCAGGGACAACAGACTTCACCCCCCAGCCCCCCAGAGTTCTTTTGGAAGTGCCTGCTCTGTTTTGGAACTGCGTTCTGAGGAACTGCGTGTCGCAAGGATGTGGAAGCGCGACTCAACGAGAAGAAGCGTGTCACCGTCGCTTTGCCTGCCGTCGCAACTCTGGAGAAAGGAGGGTGTCGCTGCTGGAACTGTCGCACTGCACTGCATCGGAGAGAAGAATCTCGCAACGAGGTCGGAGCGTGTCGCTGTCGCTGTGCCTGCCGTCGCAACTCCGGAGAAGGAGTGTGTCGCCACTGGAGCTGTCGCATTGCACCGCATCAGGAGAAGAATCTCGCAACGAGGTTGGAGCGTGTCGCCGTCGCTGTGCCTGCCATCGCAACTCCGGAGAAGGAGGGTGTAGCCGCTGGAACTGTCGCACTGCACCGCATTGATCAAGAGCACCTCGCATTCCCGAGAAGCGCGCCGCCGTCGGAACGGCTGCCGTCGCATCTTGGATGTCGCCGCTGTAGTTGTCGCATCGAGCGGAAGCTTCACGCATCGTGGAGAAGAGCGTCACCGCTGGAGCTGTTGCCGTCGCATCGTAAAGGTGTCGCAGCTGCAGTCCACGCATCGAACCGAGAGCTTCTTGCATCCCCGAGAAGCGTGCAGCATCTGGAACATCTTCACGTCTTTATTTCTTTGTATCTGAACTTTGCCGCATTTCCCATCGCTGCGACATTGCTTGTCGTGGAAGCGCAATGCAACTTAAGGTACATTGACGCAGTGTCGCATCTAAAAACTGAACGGAAATAAGCTTAATCTACCATGTTAAAGTAATCATAGTGTGTATTTTTGTTGTTTATGGTCTTGTGGTAACTCTATATAAAGTCTAAATATTTTTTATATAAAACCTGTGTGGTGTCCATTTGTAGTGTTGTCAATGGGTTACTGTATGGGGTCACAACTGCTTAACTTACACTGCCTCTGAAATACGCCTTGACTGCTCGCGCCACTCAACCTAGAGGGTGAGCAGGGGTTATTTTAGGTGTGTAATCCCCTTTCCCTGACTAGAGGAGAAGGTCCCTATTTGTCACAAGTACCTACCTGTGCCAACTAGAGACCCCCAAATCTAACATTGACCATCAAGCAACTTCTGTGCAAAAGAACCCCATAAGTCTTATGGGAGAGCGGGAAAAACCTTGGCTTGCACGCCCCACAAGACATGTGGATAGCAAACCAAAAGGCACACAGAATTCAATGGGTTAAGAGCCAATGAAGTAGAAGGAAACACCTGTTTACCCGAGGTGTCTATTTGTCTGCCAGAGGAAGCAGCAGGATATTCATTTTGGTTGATCTTACTAAATGAAGCTTGAAACACCAAACTTTATTGAGTGGGATGTGGTGTTAGAAATAATGGATCCCTAGGGTTAGGCTTTTGATGACAAGCAATTGGGTGGCTCACCGAAAGCCTGGTTCGTAAAATGTTCATACATAGATTGACTTTAGTCTCTAAAGAAGGTAGCTGCAAGTCCAGGACATATGTTCCCATGCAAACTACCACAGCAAAAGGTGCTCTCTCCTTTGCGAGAGTACCCAAGGGAGAGTTGAGGTCATTTGCGGATGAGGTGTCTAGGCCACTAGCATTTTGCCAGTCCAAGAACAAGCCATTACCAGCATAATGCGGGGGAAACTGATATGCCTCCTCATTGTTGTCCTGGGAGCTGATTCGAAAGCTCTAGCCAATGTTGGATTCTGAGCTGAAAATGGTCTTCTTTCTCCTGCAATAATGGTGCAGTGACAAGGGAACTGGTGGAGAGTAATCCATAGACACAGGTTGGACCTTTGTAATCTTATAAAAAATACAGCCAAAGAACACACTGAAGGTGGTTCTGGTTCAACATCAGAACTAGTGCAAAGACGGGAGCTGGTGCCATCACAGCCAGTATCGATTCAAGGATAAAGAGTGGGGTCTGTGGCAGGAGGTTTTGAGTGTAGGGCAGAGCTGGCTGAGGACTAGATGAAGGCCGATGGGGCCAGGCAGCACAGGGAAATACCTACCAGCAGAGCCTCGCCTTCAGCCACCAACAAATCCATGGAGCTAAGGCCCTCTGGAAATACCCGGAACATCTCTGGACAAATGCAGCATGACCTCTTTAAAGGCCTCAGTTTGCTGCTGCTCTGACAACAATTCTGGAAATTTGGTGAACGTAGATATCAGGACCAGAAGGGGGCAATGAAGTAGGTGGAGTCAGGCCTTTAGAACACAGACTGTGTGACATGTAAAATGAGCAGGATGGGTGGGAAGGGTGCTTACCTTTTTTGGATTTGTAATGCTCCCACCATGACTTGTATGTTGACTTTGTTTGAGACTTACCTGATGATGGAGAATGAGACCAAGATCAGGACCATGAACAACCTCAGAACTTTAAGCATGACCAGCCTCTCCTCTTGTATTACAAACACATGCTGATGGCCTCAACCTGCCTGACTATCTTCAGGTGCAACAGGGAGCATCTGTCTCATGGCTCTGTATAATGCTTGGTGCTCACGCAGCAAACAGAGATCTCATGCAGGTCTGTGACAGACGTCTGCTGATGTCAGTCAAGGACAGCTTGAAACCTGTCTTCAATGGGGCCCTAGCACACTGTTTGAGGTCTGCACCTACACCAAACATTTGGGAGCAGAGCTCTGGACCTGCATTGAAGGATGTTTAAAGAGGAACAGATGTCAGCGTGCAGGAGTGGCGCCTATATACAACTACATGTCATCACATGCGGAGGTGGTGCAGAGTCGGCAGAGAGTCTGATGGCACAATCTGCCTGGCACTGTGGAGGATTCACGAGGTGAGCAATCTGCGGCTAGAAGTATCCATCAGAAACAGCCTTCTTTCTAGCAGTGTGTAATTTAGGTTTTTTACTTTATTACACTCCCTATTTAAAGTTTATTTAAATATTTGCGACGGAGCATCAACGGATACACAACAGAATAATTATCAACCAAATGGACAGGTCCCTCTTGGGAGTTATTCTACTCGTAGGGAACATAGAAAAGCACCCAAAATGGGAGTAGGCAGAGGCCAGTGAAGCATGAGGGCTTGCACTCAGCTACAAGGAAACAGTTATGGCTTTGTCAGAGGAAGCTATTCATATTTAGGTCTCGCTTACAAACAGATGTAGCTGCGTGTTGGCAAGAGACTGACTGTATTCAATTTATACTTGCAGCCGGTTTAACGGCTGCCCCTTGCTCATGATTCAATCAACTTTCTGGTCTGTTTCAGTTCCCTGCCCTCAATTCGATGGCTTTTCTCCCTACTGTTGCGGTTGTCATGCCCAAAGAGTAATTTTCGATGAGTAATATGCTTCCATCACTGACATCTATATGTTACCTTCTAGTGAATGAGAGACTACTTTATCTTACTTTCTCGCTCTCTCTGCGCTCTTACCCCCCGTGACTTCTTTTTTTCTCAATATCACTCTTTGTCACACATTACTTTTCATAGGCCTTTTCAAGCCTGGTAGCTACGTCTCCAGTGAGTTATTATTCACACCGTTTCTGAAGTAAAAGCCTACTGCCACATCACTTTCTCTTGATCTACTGTGCAACCACATATGTAGAAAAATTTCATTATTTTTACTAGAATGATGGTCCCATTGCAGGACCACAAGCGTGTCCCGTAGTACAAGTCTACGGAGGTATTCAAGTATTAATCCCATTACAAGTTATTTCTGATGTTCAGGTCATGGGATAACTATTTAGGAAATTGATGGAAAATCATAGCTACTATCTTCCATTTTCATCTCTGACAGGCAAGCACAGCAGTGTGAGAACTTACACGACCAGGCTGTGATGTTATTGGGTGTGTGCCTTGGCCAGTAACAACCAAAGTTTGGAACTTTTCATGTAAGTGCCTCATCAGTGGAACCAAAACATCCAAACAAGATTGGGGGTCGCAAGCTGGACTTGGAGTGGGTGACAAGTATCCATATGGGATTTCCCCTGAAATCCGAGATGCTCCTATATCAGACTGCGATGTCAGGCCATGTCACGTATATTATACAGCTGTCTTCCTTGCTCTCAGTCAGTGCATTGGGACCTCATCAGCCTTTACCTTGATTGCTGGTGTCTTAACTCTCTTTAGGGAGCATTGACACCAGCCCTTTATATACATATAATATCATTATAAATAGTAATCTGCCCCCAGTGCCTTATCAACCTTGGGATTTGGAAGGTCCAGATGGACCATTCCAGTTCCTTTTATATTGCACTAGTACCCAACTTTCTTCAGTTTCCTGCACCGTATCGTTTGTTCTACATCTCGGCAATGAAAATTATAGCACAAGATCCCTCCGCTGGTACATTAAAAAAGGTGAGATGGTTCTCCCAGTATGTAGGATCTACAACTAAGCATCAAATAGTGGAGTCAAAAGCTTAGGGCATGGGCTGGGTCCTTGACAGGCTTGATTCATTGTTTGACAAATAAAATTCTTAGAAAGCTTAAAGATATTTCTTCATCTGCCAACAAACTGCAAACACTTGTTATGTCAGTATAATTGTGTACAAGAAATGAGCTAAGTCTCGAGATAAATCCCTCGTGTTCCTCTTTAGGCAGTGCACAGCCCCACTCACTAACTTGTATCTGGCTTCTTAAAATAATATCAGACTCATCCAAAGCAAATATCCATTCTGTAGTTTTCAAGTGAAATCTCAGAACCATGGTCAATAAGGGTCTTTACTAAAAAAAGTACTTTCAAACTCTCCAAATACCTTCTCTTGTGAGCTCCTGACTACGTTCATGATACATTGAAACATTTCCTTTAACTGTTTAAGTTCCCAAGATGGACCCTGGAATATCGAGGTATGGTGACCCAGTTGGATGCTATTCTCTCGTCTAGGACAGGCTACCTCTTGAACTGGTTTGAGAGATCAATGGTTATAAAGCCTGCTGCTTTTCCCTATGTCTTCTGAATGTTTTGTAAATGTAGGACTCGAAATGGGTACTCCACCCCAAGCGCATGTCATTCATGTATCCAAACATACATTCAATGAGTCTTTGTTGGGCTATATCACTGGCTGACAGTGGGGCCTCCTCCTGGTTGGAGGTCCTGCGTCTAATGCTCTCTTGCATTACCATATGATATAGGAACTGTAGTTCTCATATCAATATGGCTCATCCTACTGAACGGTTATTCATTTAAAGTCCTCGATCCAACTACAGAACAGGAGTCTCCTGGAGTTTTGTGGTGCAGAAGGGGCTGAGGTGGACAGCAGTAGCCACATTTTCGAGTGCTTGTGTTTAGTGAGGGGGCAGTGACTCTTTGAAAAGCCAGGTTTGAAGGAATAGTTTGAACTGAAATGTTTCTCATTAATCTAGTACAATGCCTGTTGGTAGCTGTTACTCGCTACGTTCTTGATGACCCACAGTGAGACCAACGACAAAGGTGCAGCTCATGCTAATCAGAAGTAACCCTGGGATGCACCTAGGCCTGGTCCCCCAAGATAGAGCGCTTATTTTAACTCATCTAAACAGAGAGCCTACATTATATAACATGTGTATTTGTAAAGCGCATGTTCACCCAGAGGTCTCTTGGCGCTGAATAACAGATGTTCATTGTTAACCAACTCCATGGTACTCATTTTATCGAACTCAGATGGATGAAAGGCTGAGTGGACCTGCTGGGGATTTGAACCTGTGACCATGAGGTCGAACACAGGCCCCTGCAATGGACGCATTAGTCCCCTGAGCCACCTGACCCGGTTTTAGCCTATCCTGCACATACAACTCTACAAACATGAAATCCTCATTTCCTTCCCTAAATTAGTAACTGCTAAAGTTGTGTGTTAACTAGTCAATCAATGAAGTCACTCGCTGAAATGCCAATGAAAAGATCATCCTGTATCAGGAAGGGAGACAACATGGTTCAGCCGCCTGTGTGGACATCTATGAAGTGGCCTGATCTCCTTGCATTGTTCAAGTGTTTTTGCTTGCAGCCACACACATATTTCTAGTTCTGACAGAGCGTGAAGACCTAATGTTTTCGCAGAGTGAGAAATTCACGAACTCTTGCCTGGCAGGAAGAGAATCACCTCCTCCTCCCCCAGCTTTGCACCAGCTGCCACAACACTGGGGACTGTGCATGGCGTGCACGGGGTACTCCACGAAATAGAGTGCGTTGTGTTAATAAATGCAGCAATGGCCCACACAAGGAGACGCATGTTGAGGCAGGTGTTTAACAGGCATGGCCACCTTCCTGTAAGTAGTCAGCTACTAATGCGGACAACCACGTAGTTGTTGCCTGGACTTTATCTTCCATGATAGCTGCCTTCTTTGTGATCACAATTTATACGGTGCATCTTCGGAATAGGGCATGGGGGTTGTGGGTTGTCTGTAGTGTAAACTGTTAAGAGGTCACAAAAATAATCTCAAAACATTTCTACCAGCATTCATGGCCTATACGATGATTGTTTCCCGCGAACGCCATTTCTGAATGGAATATTAGAATCCATAAATAAAATCCCCCCAAAGCAAATACAGAAGATATGTTTATTCTAATAACTAGTTAATCAGATTCACATTTACAATTCTGTATCCTATACAATGGGGCTTCCACTCACAAGAAAAAAAAACTGTCTTTTATGCAAAGGAAGCCCTTATATTTTCCCTGGGTGATTCCCCAGCTGATTTAACATTAATATTCCCTTTTTGTCTACAGGGGAAAGGTACAAAAACACTGAATACTCTCAAAATGAAGTTACCATTGGCAGGAAGGTAGGTGAACAGCTGGCACTGGCTTCTCTTGCGTTTTCCATTGCACACATAGAAGTTGACCTGAACAGGACTAGTTATCCTTTGGTTGCGGAACGGCGGTATCTCGACGACCAGGGAGTTCTAAGACGTTAACAAAACAAAGTAATCAACGCAAAGCCATAACGTGACACGAACAAATACAGAATAAAGCATGCCACTGACAACGGTCCTTGTATAACTCCAGAAGCACAGTTGTGAAATGTGCCTTAGCTTCCGAGACCACAAGAGTCTTTTTTCCAGACAAGGACGTTTCCCATGTAAAATAATCTTTTTGATCATAAAGAAGGTAGCTTTAGCACCCTGATAGAAGATACACTGTAGTTTCTGGGAGCTGTGTCAAATATTGATGTTACATATGTCCCTCCCAGAAATATACTGTGTTCCCCAGTAGAGGCAGTCTGTTGTTACTGGTCTGAGGGGTTCCTGCACGCCCAACGTATGAAGAGTGGCGTTCATGTGTCACACTGAGCAAAGGTCAGCATGACAGACACTCTTCATGATCCGGTCAGGCAGCCAGGCGCTAAGCATGCTCTAAATGCGCAGGCACCTGGCTCCCGGAGCCGAACTTTTGGGGGATTAATATTTCACACCCTGGCAAAGCACTGCAAGGTCCTCCCTCTCGTGATGAGGGGGTGCGTCACCAATAGACTCAGACCTGGGCGTTTCAGTTTCAAGCTTTGAAGTGTCCAGTCTGAGTGTCCATCAGTGACGCTCATCACAGAGAGGGGTGGGTTCAGTAAGCCTCACTGACTCCATCCCACACTGTGACGAGTACCTCAAGATCCCCCTCTTATTAGCTGACCCCTAACCATTCCAGTCATTGAGAGAAGAAGACAGGGTCTTGCTGTTTTTCCTTCTCCGAAGCCTCCAGGAAATACGGAGACTTCCCATTCGCCACTTGAGATCACAGTCGGCCTTGTAAGGTTTTTTGATTTAATGTTGGGTCTATGTATGAATGTGTATTTATGTGTGTTCTGTGAATGGTTTACACATGTGTATGTGCTTCGAAATAGTGGGTGTATGTGTGAGCGCTTGTGAATGGATGTGAGTGAGTGCGAATGTGGATTACTGTGAGTATGTGTGTGCACATGTAGAAGAGAGTGTGGATGGGCCCGCCTCATCAATACTCTACATTACAGGCTACCACTGCTGTAGAGTGAAACTATCAAGGATAAATGTTAGCTACTTGATAAACCTCACACAGAGACACTAGACTTTATCTATAAACTGGGTACTAAAACTAAGTTCTTGCATGATGCTTAACATTCCTTTACTTTATAAGGACCCTAACAGAATAACATGTGAATGTGCTGTAATGGACACTGCGCTATCTATGGTACAAATGTTCAAGTGTACATATTTAAAAGTTCTCAACTGTGAAATGATATTCATACAGCACATTTATTCTGCCAGTCCAATAAAAGTTATAATTACTGAGGTTTAACCTCCCACTGGGGAATTAATAATAATCTCCTGTATATTGTTGAACATTCCTTTACTTGACAAAACCGACCCCTTCTTAATTTCTTTTTAATACCACTGTCTGAACTCCTGAAAGCCACAGAGGATGTACCTCAAAACTATGCTCATGACACCTAGCTAAGTTTCAACCTCTCTGAGAATGGTGTCAAAGCGGTAGAGCCTGATGATCAACCACACTGCGAGAAGATTGGATGGTTGCCGATTGAATGGCGCTACACAGTAGTAAGTTAGAGGTTTCTGGGCCTCAACAACACACTAGGAAGTGCTAGAACATAGGTGTTTTTGTACTGTCTGAGTTTGATCCATAAGCTACCAAAACATCTAAATCCTAAGGGTCCAACTAGTCTTAGGATGCAGTCTTTATTGAAGGGGATAGATGGAGAAGCGCTGGCCAGAACCACAATCAGGATCAACATGGATACTGCCGAGCTCTGGGTACAGAAACTGCTAAAAAGGCTCCTGTATGTTCAAGATGCAGTAGCAAGGCAGGTGGTGGGATTTCGAGAAGGCGCTGCCCATCGGCTGACCTTCAAAGGACTTCTAAAGTAGGAAGGAGTCTAGTCTCCTGCGCCCAGGTGTTTGTACGATGATTCTGTTTTATTTGTACTTATGAGTTCGAGAAAACAGATTCTGCACGTTACGGGGTCGCTATGGGCTTCTCATTTTACCTGCAGGTCACATGTTTGAATATTGTCATGGACAGCACAGCCTAACATTTTTTAAATCAATAAATATTAACTCTACTTGTATATGGTAATACAAATTGGAATGGAGTATTACAGAAAAAGCAAGTTATTTTTGTTGTGGAGAGATTTACAAAGATATCTAGATTCAAAAGAAGTTCTGGAGCTGGAAGATTGTTTTTGAGTGGGTGTCAATGTCTGGAATGGGCTACATGTTGAACGAAAGTGAAACAGATCCTTTTCCCTGGTTGTGATCACTTTTCTTGCCTCTGTTCCCTGGTTGTGCTTGCTTTCTTCCCTCTGTTCCCTGGGGCGTTACTGGGCAGAGATGGGCGGGTGGCTGACCTGGGCTGAGGGAAGCAACAGGTGAGCTCTGGGAGTTGGTGGGGCCGTCGAATAACCCATTTGTAAATGAGGAGAGTACCCGGGGTGAGGGTGTGTGTGTATCTCTGTGGCTGTGTGTGTGTGTGTGTGTGTGTGGCTCTTGTGTGGCTCTGTGTGTGGCTCTGTGTGTGGCTCTGTGTGTGTGTGTGGCTCTGTGTGTGTGTGGCTCTGTGTGTGTGTATGTGTGTGTGTGGCTGTGTGTGTGTGTGTGGCTCTGTGTGTGTGTGTGTGTGTGTGTGGCTCTGTGTTTGTGTGTGAGCGTGTGTGGCTCTGTGTGTGCTTGTGTGTGTGGCTCTGTGTGTGTGTCTGTGGCTCTGTGTGTGTGTGTGTGGCTCTGTGTGTGTGTGTGTGTGGCTCGGCCTGTGTGTGGATGTGGCTCTGTCTGTGTGTGGTTCTGTCGGTATGTGTGGCTCTGTATGTGTGTGTGGCTGTGTCTGTGTGTGTGTGGCTCTGTGTGTGTGGCTCAGTATGTGTGGCTCTGTTTGGGTGGGTGCATGTGGCTCTGTGTGGCTCCGTGTGTGTGTGGGTGCGAGTGGCTCGGTGCGTGTGCCTCTGTGTGTGGCTCTGTGTCTGTGTGGGTGCAAATGCAATAGGTCTGGCATTTGCGAGAGATTAAGCTAATGGCATTGCAAATGACAATGCCATTTATTTATATGTTTTAAAAACAAAAATAATGTCATGAGCAATGCCTATAGCTCTAACTTTAACAAAGGCGAGACCATTGCATTGTAAATGCTTGTTCAGTTCGTCTTTGGAGGCTCTAAGCAGTCGAAGTCTATTAGAGAGTGTGAAAATATCCCTTGTGAGGTTGTTTGGGAAGGGGTGAGTACTGGTGGCGGCAGGGGATAGAAGTGCCCCTCAGGTAGTTCTTGGCATGAAGCCCCGCCCTCTCCTCGCCCAGTGATATTTATTTTTGACGTGGGTATGCCTGCATACTCCCAAAAGGATTTACTCCTTACTCAGCTAAATTGAAATAGCTTCCATTTTAGCTTTATCTAAAAACTGATTTGGAGTTGATAATGTATACACAAGGATCTAAACACTGGCTTGGAGTTGCTCATGGATAGTACTTGTCAGAGACAGGAGTTACATTCAAAGAATATTTTGGCAAAAGTTGCTATAGAAACATGTGATTCTCTTTTCGGACACAAGCCATGAAATGGGACAGTACACATCTTGCTCAAGGCAGAATACTCTAAAGGTATCCATTTTAAGGCGAGATGTTGAGCAGACGTAGAAGTTAATGCTATGAATATG
Source organism: Lissotriton vulgaris (assembly GCF_964263255.1). Taxonomy (NCBI): domain Eukaryota; kingdom Metazoa; phylum Chordata; class Amphibia; order Caudata; family Salamandridae; genus Lissotriton; species Lissotriton vulgaris. The sequence continues at coordinate 1,287,839,816 of NC_141691.1, read as the reverse complement.
CTGGGTTTTACAGGGACTGACAGTTGCATGGTCTTCTCAAATACCCCTGTTTTTCCTCTTCTTTTAGATACTCAAGAAGATGCCAAATTCAACTAGGAATGGGGCAAAAGTGTGTATTTCGAAATATTCAGAGATATTCTTAGTCTTAAAGTTCTAGTCAGAACAGAGGCCTTAGGAATGGTGCCATGAACCCCAAAGCAAACAAGGAACATGGCCTTCATCACCTTGCTTGGTAACTAACATAGCTGTAACTGAGTTAGCGTGAACCCCTCACACCTTTTGGCCCTGGTGCCACAGCAACTGCTGCTCTATTCATAGACCAGGGGTCACAAGGCTCTCTGCATGCATTCCTAATTCAGATCCTATTTCTTGATGTGGGAAATGTCGTATGAGCCCCCAATTGTGAATGAATATCTGACGTCATGAAACTAAGGTCTCTGCAGGGCACAATACATCAAAAAGTTACTTAAGAAAACATTGCAGCCCTAAGTTGACCTTGGCTCAAAGGAGGAAGAAAATACTTTTAACACAAGAGTCTGAAGAGGTAGTAAACTTCACTCTGGATTTGGGGCGATTGCTCCTTATAAACTAAATTGTGCGTTCTGTTTTCCTCCTGCATATGTTACTTATTTAATATTTATTGGAGGAACTCAATCACTACTACTTTATTGTATTCACCCTCATAAATCCGTGAGGTCTGAATGAGTATAGAGAATGACAACGACTACACTGACATTAAGTACATGCCCTAGTCCAAAGAGGAGAACAAGATGCTCTTTTTAGCGATTGGTGGGATCCCTGAAAATGGAGCCACTGTTGCGGCGTATCTCATCACAGTACTGCAGGTTTGCTATGTGGGCGCCATGATAAAAGCATCTGTTGGCGAACTTTTTTGTCAGCAGAAAAAAAAACTCCCATGGCAGGTGTTTATTTTCGCCAAAAAAAACACATCTGGGAATGAGTTTTCTCTCTGTGCATTAGGCCCATTGTATATTTCCCATGCTCATGTCCAACATCCCTCATATGGCTGACACAGCAGCAGAAATACATGACAGATGACCCACCCTATACAGGTGGGGTGGCCGTCACAATGATCCAGTGGTGCTGTTGTTGGTGGACAGTCAATAAGGCGTTACCGTTCCAGCTGAGACTCTGCTGATGGTAAACCATTGGTACCCTCATCTCAAAACGGGGCAAGAGAACTGGTTTAGTGGGGCGGGAGGAATGCCACTGTATGGCAGTCTTCCTTCTATGCCACACGCTGAATGAGGCCATAAGACACATCCCCCATAGCTGGAATACTTCGAAACACTGTCAATTCTACCCTGCTAGTGTCCACTTTGTTTTTGTCATGAGCTCATTCATATGAGAAGGACACAGAAGTTTTTCTGCTTTACTGTGGTTTTGGCGTAAGGACTCTGCTGTAAAGAGTCTAACTTCATTGTTAGCAGACACTTTCTATACATGTCCAGCATGGGTGACCATGAAAATAGCTATTAAGGAAAACTGGGATGAATGCTTGCTATTGTAAAATGGCTTAAGTCTAAACATGTCCCTGAAAAGTTATGAAGACAAGCGTATTTGCGTACATGCATACAGAAAAATATGTTTTCAAATATGTCTAGGTAAAATGTTCAAACTAGCAACTCTTATGTATTTGTGAGCCTAAGTTTCATCTATAGTGTATGCAATACCAATCACTCATATGAATAAATATAAATACAGAAATACTTACTGATTTAAACATGTCTCTGTCCGTCTTAGCTTCCATTTCCCATATGTGATGACCATCTAGAAAAGAAAAATGGGAAAACAAATATAGCTGCACGCTTCTCTTCTGCCGCTCTTTCCATCAACCCATCAACCTTAAGAACACCCACCTTGAAGAACAGAGAGCCAGAAAAGTAACGGTGGAATATACTCCTGATGCCTGAAATTGAAGTATAGTTTTGAATTTCTACCTTTCAGCATTATGGTTAATGTATTGAATGGTACGGTGGAAACAGAGAGGGTGATACAAGTGTGAGAGGTTAGAGGTGGGTTGGAAAGAGATTCAGAAGAAGATTGAAAGCCGTTATAGAGAGAGGGACGGGCAAGGATTGCATGCCAAAATACTGATTTTTCTATTGATATACAAACAGATTTTGTTCAGAATATGAATTACTAAAGTGATAATAGATTCACTTGTCCAGAATATTACTCAAAACTGTGTTGTTTCTTAGATTATTTGATGTATTAACCAATTTTAAAGTAATACTGATGAAAAAAAGTGCTTTTTAATAAAATAAACAAATGAAACCTATTTTACATTTCAACAATCCTTAAGTTGTGTCATAGTAGTCATGAGATGGTCGTTTTATTATTATGGGAATTAACTGAGGAACACAGAAAGGAAATCTTTTTGTTTATTGTCTATATCACCTAGTCCTTTCTGGTTTCTTTGGGGAACTCTCTCTTTTTGAGGCAGTATCAGTGGTTGGCAGTGTGTGGTGCTTACATATAACAAAGCTGGGCTAGAGTACATTTAGGCCCGTTTTGACACTAGTAAATTTAGAAGTGTATTTTGTGAACGGCAATGGTCTTATTCTTTTGCAAATGTGCATTTTTGTTAGCATGTCCTTTCCTAACCCCATTACGTATTTTCCTCCATCCATTTAGTAGTAATTAATTCACATTTTCCCACCACTGCCTTTAACACACTTCACATTTACTTCTTAAACATATACCTACATATTCAGAGATCTCCACCACCGGGGCTGAGATCTCTGCTTAGAAAAGGTAGGAGCGACGGAGATCTTCACCCTTAGGCTTGTGAACTCATTTCGTAGTAACTAAACATGATGTGACACTTTGCAATGGGCGCGCACAATGATGCATTTCGATTTTGCATTACTTTTGCACTTCAATAATGAGAAAAGTATTAAGCACGTTTTGCACCATACTTGCACTGTTCCTGTTACAAAAGGGGAACATGGTGTGACTGATGCCACACCATGTTCTGCTTATGTATAGACCAAGCATGTTTTGTTACAAGTTACAAGTTACTCACTAAGTCAGCAACAGTGCAGACTGCTGCACCTTGAAAAAAGTGTACCATAAGCTTCTCCACATACTTGCACTGATCAAGCACGAAAAGTGAGGGAGATGAACCGCACCAAATGCATTGCATTAACCCCACCCTTGAACATTTTGAAACAATAGTACCAGATGGTGCATTTTACAGCAGAGAGGTTGCCGAAGAAATTGCCTAAAAAGTCATAGATTTGACAGGCAGTTATAAAGGAGCAACCACACATTTTTCTGCTGTCTAATGGTCCAGTGATTCAGCCTGGCCCTTTTAATGGGTGTTTGAAAAGTTCTGTCACCAAGAAAAAAAAAAGCCAAAAGGTACATTTTACAACACCGCTTCTTAAGGAACGTTGCTAAAAAGCGATAGATTTTAAAGTTGAAAATATTTGGGTATGCCGTTTGGCGTTGACTCATGTCACTTATAAATATATAAAGCATTTACTGAAGTTCTAGCTCAAATTTCCTTTCACTTTCCCCACCTACGAGTAGATAATCTCTCAAGTAATATAAAAATATAAAGCCACGTATAGCCGGAAGAATAGGATGGAAAATGAAGCTACACGGGTTTTACAATCTCAGTTGCTTTAGGTACAGGAAGCAGAACTGTTGCTCAGGTTATAGGGATCATTCAAGTTTACAAAGTCAAGTCAAGTCAAAGGATCTTTATTCGGATATATATAAACATCCATAAAAGTACAAAATTATCACACAATTCACATAATAAATGATTAAAAACAGTATAAAACAATTTAAAATATACAGTTGATTTATGAGATGGGTGCTGGCAAATAAACTTGAAAGGACCATCGATCATGACATTACAAATACATCACTTTAAAACTGGGCTGGCGCTCAATAATTATAGACAAAGGTGTAAATTTGATAGGCTAAGTATAAGATAGAAACAGTATATACACTAGTCAACTATATGCAAGATATTAACAATATGCTTACGAACAGATGTAAAGTGCAAGGTGCAAAGAGATATTCAAACACTAGTGGGAACCACACTATTGTGCAAATAATTCAATTTTCAAGGCATATTCATAGTTGTGCGAGAACGTATGGCTGATAGGAGAAAACAACTTACTCTAAAAATTACTTCATCACAATTAAAGAGAAATATTTCCTTAAATACTAGATTAAAATCCATCTTGGCATGTTCTTTAAAATATGGAATTAGATAGAGTTTTGTATATCTAGCATAATAACCACAAAAGATCAAAAAATGCAACAAGGATTGCTTACAGCCACGGTTACAGGGACATTGCAAAGTTTCTAAGTTTTTGTTAAAACCCAATGGAAATGATAAGGAGAATCTGATGCTACCATCCCTAAAACGGAAGAGCAAGCCTCTGTTCCACCTCCCCAAGTTTTTTGTAAGGTATCTCTGCGGCATGTTATTAAGCCTGCTACCCTGTACCAGGAGGGGAATATATCTTATGATGGCAGGTTTATATTTCTCAGATATTTCTCGCTCTTTCTGGTATAGATTATACAATGCCCCTCTTACTAATTTATGTTGCACTTGTTCAGTGGCTTCACAGGAAGAAAATAAGTGCTCCATACCCACACTTGATAAACTGCTTTTTACAGCCCTTAGCCAGGGTATATCATGTGCCCTATCACACCGTAGGCAATCCTGGATTATTTCTTGAGTCAGAGAAGCGGCCGGGTTCCGCCATATTTTTAACCAGAATAATGCAGGTCTTGACCTAATAAAATCCTCCACATAAAAAAGATTCAGCTCCCTATGGCAAATGTAAGTGGGTGCTGAGATAGTACCCCCCAGAATCATCCTGCAAAATCTATTTTCTTCAATCTGAATATTGGCGCTATTAGAGTACCCCCATACCTCTGCACCATAAGTTGCCGTTGGTAAGCATTGAGTTCTATAGATTTGCAGTAGCGGGCTTACTACTTCAGCATGTTTAGGTTGCTGAAGGCTGATTATGGAATTAATTGCCTTACCCAGTTTGTTCCTCCCATGAGCCACATGGGGCTGCCAGGAACATGTGTTGGAAAACATTAAGCCTAGGTAAGGAAAAGTGCAAGTGCTTTTTAGGGCATCGTTCCCCGAAACGATGCGCTGAATGTTATATCTTTTAGGCCCGCACGACATTATATACGATTTATTAAAATTGGTACTTAGCCCAAGGTCCGCCATATAAGAGACAAAGCCCGTTATTAAAATGTGCAGTGCTTTCGGGGTGCGGCCCATAAGGACCGCATCGTCTGCGTATAAGAGACAGGGAAGTAAAGTTCCATTAATACTAGGTACATCATTAGTTAAGTTGGACAATGAGCTACTTAATTCATTTATATACAAAATAAAAAGCAGGGGGGCCAAGACACAACCTTGTCTGACCCCCCTACCAATTAAAATGTCCTCTGAGACCTCCCCTTTGCTATTTACTCTAACGCGGGCTTTTAAGTCACTGTGCAAATGGGCAAGGAAATATACAAGTGCTTTGTCCAACCCATAATTTAAAAGGACCCCCCATAGTTTGGAGCGATTAACAAAATCGAATGCTGAACTTAGGTCCATAAATCCTAAATACAGGGGTGCCTTTTTAGCTATAATGTATTTGCCCATTATTAGGCTCAAGTTCAGACATTGCTCCACAGTCCCCACATTGCTTCTAAAGCCTAACTGACATGGGTGTAAAATCCTATTCTCCTCACCCCAGGCCCTGATCTTATTAAAGATGACTCTGCCTAAAATCTTCAAAGTATTGTCAATTAAAGATATAGGACGATAGAAACTAGGGTTGAGTCTGTCACCCTTCTTAAAAATGGAGACGATGATGCTATTAGACCAGGTATCCGGGGTGGGGGAGTCAGTCAGGTTATTAAAAACATTGCACAACAGGGGAGACCAGAATTCGGGCTCTGATTTGATTTGATCGATAGATAGCCCATCAGGACCAGGTGCCTTGTTGCCTGCACTCTGATTTATGGCGTCTTCCATCTCCATTATTGAAAAATTAAGAGCCATAACTGGATAAGTGTCAACTGATACACAGGGTGCCGCATAAATATGTGAGAAATGGTCTTCCCACATTTTACTTGATATATTGCAGTTAATGGGGGAAATATTTGATCCTAAGGACCTTAGAGATTTGACCTCGCCCCAAAACCCGGCGACATCTTTTAGGGCGGCTGAGCGGGCGAGAGAATCCCACTTGTTCTTCAGAATTTCTTCTGTCTGGGTTTTTGTGATCTGTTTTTAACGTGCTCTTAGTAGTCTTACCAGGGGCTGGTCTCGAGGTTTCGCTGAGAGAGCCTCCCTTAGTTCCCGATTTGCTTTCGAGCAGGTACTGTCAAACCACCTGGGATCTTTATTGGTGCGTTTGACTGGTTTGTAGATCTCTTCTTTAAAAGCCGCGTACAGTCGAACAAAGGCCGCTATAATTTCGGTGCCCAGGTGATCGATAGATAAACAAGGGTATACCACGCATTTTTTACCACGCACTACACTTACAACGCAGGCATTACCACGCATACCATTACAACGCATTGCGCTGGGGGGGCGCTCTAGGATAGGGAATAAGTTTAATTTTATATCCAACACCTTCCCTAGTGTCATTGGGGAATGGAGTTGGAATATAAAATTATACTTACCACTATCCAGCACCTCAAAGCGCTATGCGTTGTAACGGTATGCGTTGTAAATACCGCGTTGTAATGGTATGCGTGGTAATAGTATGCCTGGTACCGTCATACATCCATAAACAAGTATCTATCAGTTGGGGGTGCTTGTTCGAAATGCGTGATAAGAGCCCCTTATTATCAATCCCCTTCCAAATTACTCTGAGTTTATCAGTTGATACCGTTAGGTTAGTTGACCCTATTTCCTGTCGCTTGTCCAGTCTTTTGATAGAGTTAAAAATAGTCAGGATAGGGTTGTGATCGCTATATGTAGTACTGGGGACGTCTGCCTTTATTAAATAGTCCACAAGTAGCGAGGAAATGAAGACAGAGTCAATGGTTGAAGAACAGCCACGCCCTGTGTATGTGGCCAAGGGTCCTTCGCCCGTGGTGCGGCTGGCTATCTCCATGACATTGATTAAGTCACGGGTAGCTATGTGATTAAGCAATTCCTCCCCTCTTTTACAAGGTGGCACCCGCCTAAAAGGGGTGACTACGTTGGAATTAGCCTTGTGGATATGGGCATTAAAATCGCCTCCCAGTATGATCCCGTCAAATTTGCCATAAGTTTGTCCATCCACAATATTATCGATAAAATCAAACAGCCTTTAAAATTATTATTGGGTTGGGATGAGAAATCATTGTTGTAGAAATTAATTAAACATAACTTAATTCTGCCTAAATAGATGATAGCCTGGAAATTTTCATCATGTGTATCCACAATTTTAGTATTTCCACCAGTGGTGATCTTTACCCATATAGATAAACCTCAAGTTTACAAAGCAGGCATGTCCGTTAAACTGCGTCAGTCTGACAGCAATTGTATACAATAATAAGTTCATAATAAACTATCAATATAAATCATGAAATGCCTTTATGGGACACAACAGAACCGCAAAAACAGCATCAAAATACTTCCCAAAACCAAAGGAAGGATGCCATTGCATCAGTCGTAAAATAAATTATCCTTTAAATAACCTCATATTCAGCGTTTTTGCAATATCACTCATTTTGTCCCAAAATACCGGCTGGTCATTTTTAGAAATCTTGTTTTCTCCTCAAACAGTAAGTTATAGATACAGAAAACGTGCTTTTTTGACACCAAAATCGGATTTTCATATTTAGTAGATAAGCGAATTTCCCCTCAAATATTAACTAATCATTAAACAAATACACCTTACCCATGAAGACCAGCTTTTAATTAGTTAGCAAATGCACTCATGTTGTCTCCCCAGTATCAGCTGTCGATTTCACTAAGTACTGTCATTTACAAATGCCCCACTTGGACCGATATAGTCGTGCATTCCCATGCTCAGTCTCATATTCCTGTGTCTATGTACCACATCATATGCCAGGAATAGCTTTATATGTCCTTGATCGCTCTCACATACCCAGGGTAAGCCTGAAATGGCCAAGTTCCACGTCACATACACAGAAGCCACCATGATATGCAATTGAAGGCCATCATGTTCCGCCAATTGATATAAGCCATGTCACGCCATTATGTGAGCAAAGACATTAAGTCAAACAATGCTAGTATGTGCTAAACAATGTAATGTATAAGGCAAGCAATGCAATCACATGCCACGTGCAGCCATGACATGGCCAGTCATGCTGTAATCATCCCAACAATGTCGTACAAGGCCAGAATGGCCAGTACATGCCATGGATCACAATAAAACACCAAAGGCTTATCGTACATCAGGTAGTGACTTATTGCGCTGAAAAATGTGATTATGTGCTAATTTAAAGGTCTTCTAAACTATGTCACAATATTCCAAGCAAAGCTGCAATAGGTCAAGTTACGACAAGCAATGTGATTACATGCATTTTCCTGTCACGGTAAGAGGTGGCAAGCAAATGCCTTAATGTGCACAATAATTCTATGGCAGGACCGGAGGCTCAGATTATGCTTTTCTTTCTTCGCATTTATTACAAATTAGAAAACACAGCAGCCTTAGAAAAGCTCATAATGCAGAGAAATGCTTCAAAACCAACAATAAAGCATTTTTTGTTATATAACTTCAAGGAAAACAATGTCTCTGGGACTACAACTCCCATTACAACAATATAACAGTCCGAAACAGAGTCCTTCCTCTATGTCCACAATCCATAGATAGGCAGTCCTTTCTCCCTGTTCCTCCTCTTTCTTCGCTGCTTCCGCAGCCAGTTAAGTGTTTTTGCTTTCCCTCTCACAGTTGTTGTTGTTAAGGGAATTTTGTACTGTATTTATGCACTGTAATGTTGGTTTTTATTGGGGCTATGGGTCTCTGTTGTTCTCTTTCATTTCAGAGCCCCATTTAAGTCGCGGAAGCGCCGTTTCGCTTCCTTCGCGACTGTTCCCGGTGTGTGTGTTGCGGTGCGCAGTCGACCGCTAGGGGGCGCGGCCGCGTCTCGTTGGTCTCCAGCGCGAGTTTCTCCTCACAGGGGAGCCGCGCTGAGGAGACCAACCGCCGCGGAGCCGAGCCCTCTACTCTGCCTCATTAAACGCCCGTATACCGGGTCTGTACCTTTTTGCCCCTTGTGTGAACGCCCCGGTGGGGGTCTGTACTGCGGTGTTCTACCGCGTTGACGCCGACTTGGCAGGTTTTGGCACTCGTGTTTAACTGGTGTGGCAGCGCGCGGTGAGGCAGCTGACCTGGTCCCCCTGGGGTGGGTCTGCGCGCTGGGGGTTGTGAGTGCACCCTAATTTTGCCAGTCCCTGGCAACCAAAACTGCTGCAGTCCTCTGGTCTGCCCTAAATTCTAAGTGACACCCAAGCTATTGGGTAGAGTGTGAACCCCCCTAAAGCTTCCTGTGTAAAGCATGGAGGACGACTATTATGGGGGTGATTCTCAGTCCTATCTGCAGGATGAGGAATTCTATCAAGCAGTTGATAGCTCCATCTACCGCTGCGTGACAGAGGTAGTAACCCCTATGGAGGAGCGTCTTTCGGCGCGCATAGTGGAGGAGTGCGCCAAGTTAGCGCAGGCGCAGTCGGGAATCCCTTATGCCCTCCCAGGTTCATCAGGTGAGGGCCCCCCTGCTCCTAAGAAACCCTGCAAAGGGGGGTTGTCGGAGGGTGCTCAGGGGGTGGACAAGGGTGCCTTTGAACGTCTGCGTGACGCATTCTTGGCTAAGGCGACCGAGTCCCCACCTGACCAGCCTGCGGCCCCCGCTTCGGTGGTGGCTACTGGGACTGCCCCTTCGTCTCCGAGGGACTCCCAGGATTCGGACGGGGACGAGGAATCGGTGCGTTCCTGGCGACCTTCGAGCTCGGCCACTGAGTTACCGCGGGACAGCTCAGGTATGCTGGACCCGGATGAAATAATGCATCCGCGGTCCGCAGCCTGGGCCCCGGGCGACAAGGTGGCAAAGTTCGTGGCTAGTCGGTTGCGCAAACCTCTGGAGCAGGAAGCCAGGGGATGTCTCCGTGGGGAATGTCCTAGGCCCACCTTGGAGGGAAAAGTTGCCATGACACCGGATTTAGACGCAAAGATGGCAACGTTTCTGGCAAAGTTTATGAAGGATCCGCGTAGGGGCATTGACAGATCCTGGCGGTCATGCCAAGACAAAATGCTCGACGCAGTAGGGCCCATTACTAAGATCCTTGACATGGCGGAGGAGGCTAAAGTTACTGGCTCCGCCATCGACCCCGACGTCTTGTCAAATTGGGCGCAGAGGGTGATTGTTTTCTTGGGCAATGCCAACTGCGCCCTTTCCACCGAACGGCGGAGGTCCTTCCTAATAAAGCTAGATCCTAAGTTAGGAGACTTGGCCTCTTCGGAGGCAGGAGCGGTTGCCCAAGGTGGTCTCTTCGGAGAACCGTTCATTAAAGAGTTAGGGAAGTTCGTGTCTACCTTCACGTCCCTTGACAGAGCTCAGTCCAGTATCAAACGCGTGTTCCAGCAGCGTTTCTCTCAAGGGGCCGGTCGCGGTAGGGGCCGCGGGACCGGCCGTGGCGGGCAGAATGCCGGCAACAGAGGGCAAGGCTCCGGGCGAGGTCAGTACAACACCTCAGCCAACTTCAACTCCTTCTATCCTACAAGAGGGCAGCGTTTCGGAGGTCGAGGCTTCAGAAAGAACTCCAACGCTTCCAACACACACGGTGAGTGTTATCCCCGCAGAGCAGGTCCAGATTGGCGGTCGCCTAGCGGCCTTTCGGAGGGCGTGGGTGGAACTTACGGCAGATGCTTGGGTGCTCCAAACTATCCGCGGGTTTCATATCGAATTCTACGATCAACCTTTTCAGGAATGCGCCCCGCGCCCTATAATCTTTTCCGTGGCCGATGCCCAGTTGATAGACGAGGAGGTCGCGGAACTTCTCCGCAAAAGGGCCGTTCGCCAATCAACTCGGCACCCGTCGGGCTTCCTCAGCAATCTTTTCCTAGTGGACAAACCCGGTGGAGGTCGTCGGCCGGTGATCAACCTCAAAGAATTCAATGGGTGGTTGGTCTATCATCATTTCAAAATGGAGGGAATTCATCTCCTTCGAGATATCCTCCTTCCACGGGATTGGTTTGTACGGTTGGATCTCAAGGATGCTTATCTTGTGGTTCCGATCTACCCTCCTCATCGTCGCTTCCTCCAGTTCCTTTGGCGGGAACAGGTGTTCGAATTCACGGCTCTTCCGTTCGGTCTATCCTCGGCCCCGTGGTGTTTCACCAAAGTGTTACATCCCGTGGTGGAGTTCTTGCGAGCGCAGGGAATTCGTCTAATTGTCTATCTAGACGACATTTTACTGATGGCGCAATGTCCACACAGCTTGCTTTCTCAGCTGGACCGGACGATCGACCTACTCCAAGAGCTCGGTTTCGTCATCAATGGAGACAAGTCGGTTCTCGTACCCTCTCAGAGAGTAGAATTTTTGGGGTTTGTCATAGACTCCGTCGATGCTTCCCTGAGTCTTCCGCCCCGGAAGATGTCCAAGATCAAGCACGTCTTGCGACAGACAATTGCGAGGTCTCACACGTCGTTGCGTCAAGTTGCCAGAGTGGTGGGCCTGCTGTCGTCCTCGATTCAGGCCATCTTTCCGGGCCCTCTGCACTACAGGGCCCTCCAGCGCCTCAAAGCTTATCATCTACGCAGAGGCGTGTCCTACGACCAAATGGTTCCCCTATCGGAGGAGGTCAAGGAAGAAATGTTGTGGTGGCTTACCCACATGGAAGCCTGGAATGGTCGGGCAATTTTCGGATCTTCCCCGGACCTCGTCATCGAATCCGATGCCAGCCGAGTCGGTTGGGGAGCGCGCTGTGGGGATTTTTCAACAGGCGGCACTTGGTCCTTGGAGGAACAGAAGTTGCATATCAACTGTCTGGAGCTTCTGGCGGGTTCCTTTGCAGTACGCTGCTGGACCAGGGACTCAGTGAAGTCGTGCGTACTATTGAAAATGGACAATGTTTCGGCAGTGCGGTACGTGAACCACCTGGGGGGCGCGAGGTCCCGGGCACTGGCGAATTTGGCAAAGCAGTTCTGGGATTACTGCCTAGACCATCACGTATCGGTGACGGCGGAGTACCTGCCGGGTCAGGCCAACCAGGTGGCAGACTGGCACTCCAGGTACCTTCGAGATTCCAGTCTGTGGATGTTGGATGTCCAGGTCTTTCGCTGGCTCAACGGGCTGTGGGGTCCTTTCTCACTGGACCTGTTTGCGTCCCGCTTGGATCACCAACTCCCGAGATTCTTCAGTTGGAGGCCGGATCCGCTGGCAGAGGCCACGGATGCGTTTCTCCAGGACTGGAGCAAGGAGAAGCCCTTTGCGTTTCCACCTTTTTCGATGGTGATGCGAACGGCGGCGCAGGTTCGCCGGCAGGAAGTGGAGCTGGTGTTGGTGACGCCGCTCTGGAGGTACCAAGTCTGGTTTCCAGTTCTTCTGGAACTTTCCTGGGATTCTCCAATCCTACTCCCCCGGTCTCCTCACCTGCTACTCAACCCGGATCGGGATCCTCATCCTCTCATCGTTCACGGCTCTCTCCGCCTCATGGCATGGAGGCTTTCAGGAGACGTTGGTCGCTCCCGGGCCTTTCGAGAGCAGCTGAAGGTCTGTTATCCAAGGCCTGGGCTGCCAGTACGTCGAAGCGCTACAAATCCGCTTGGTCTAAGTGGGTGCGTTGGTGTCTTCGACGGAGTTTGGATCCCTTGGTCGCAGGACTCGTACCCGTGCTGAATTATTTGACGGAATTGGCCGTGGGTGGTTTTGCCTACCGCACGATTAATGCTGTGCGTTCCGCTATATCGGCGGCGCATCACCCAGTTGACGGTGCTCCGATCGGAGTACACCCTTTCGTATGCCGACTTTTGCGGGGCGTCCGACTAGCGTTGCCACCAGAGCCCCGGTACTCAGTCCTTTGGGACGTCAATTTGGTTTTGAATCTCTTTTTGTCCTGGCAACCTAACAGGTACCTATCGGTCAAGGAACTCTCGGCGAAACTGGCTATGTTGCTGTGCTTGGTGTCCTGCCGGAGAGTGTCGGATGTGCGTGCTCTAGATGTCTCAGCACGAGTGTTCTCACCAGATGGTGTCACATTCACAATTGGTCGCCGCACAAAGTCGGCTTCTAGAACGATTTCGTACCCGGCTTTCAAAGATGTCCCGAAGCTATGTGTTGTTCAGTGTCTGAAAGCTTATGAAGATATGACTTGGGACATTCGCCCTCCGGGCGAGAGACAATTGTTAATTGCCTTGCGTAAACCACACCATGCGGTCTCTTCCCCCACCATAGCCAGGTGGGTGCGTTGGGTCATGCAAGAGGCAGGTATTGATACTAAACGTTTCGGAGCTCACTTTGCCAGAGGGGCCATGGCCTCTAAGGCTTTCTCTGCAGGAGCTCGTTTAGAGGATTTGATGCGGGCCGCGGACTGGTCCTCCGATTCCACCTTTAAGAGGTTTTACTTTAAGCCGGTGGTGGATATTGCAAGCTTGGTGGTAAGTAAGCTTTGAACTAGCATAATCTGAGCCTCCGGTCCTGCCATAGAATCGAAATTTGCCTAGCATTTGTAACGGTAAGTTTCAATTCTATTAAGGACACGGAGGCGAGGATTATCCCACCCAGTATATCGTCAAGCGACACCCCCCCGTATGGCAGTAAGTAATCAGGTTTTGAAATTTTCCATCATGGTTAAATCTGAAACCTTGCATAGTTGACTCAATTGTGAAATCCTGACTTGTCCGTTACGACGCTGACGCAGTTCTGTTTCTTCTGTTAGGAAATGATGGTTCCAAGCCAGACCAATGAACTGATGGCGTAACTTGCGCGAAGAAAGAGGAGGAACAGGGAGAAAGGACTGCCTATCTATGGATTGTGGACATAGAGGAAGGACTCTGTTTCGGACTGTTATATTGTTGTAATGGGAGTTGTAGTCCCAGAGACATTGTTTTCCTTGAAGTTATATAACAAAAAATGCTTTATTGTTGGTTTTGAAGCATTTCTCTGCATTATGAGCTTTTCTAAGGCTGCTGTGTTTTCTAATTTGTAATAAATGCGAAGAAAGAAAAGCATAATCCTCGCCTCCGTGTCCTTAATAGAATTGAAACTTACCGTTACAAATGCTAGGCAAATTTCGATTCCACAGTATGCCATGCAAGGCCACCGTAGGCTCAGTAAAACTATGTTATTCCCGGTAATGCCAAGCAATGTCGTAAAATCTTCAATAACGTCATGATATGCACAAGGCTGGATTTCAAACCAAAATCGGCCTAGTCAGAATGTTGACACCATCCACACACTGCAGGAAGCTGTGACTGGAATATGATATGGGAGCTGTCATGCCAGTGCTTTGACAGCCCATATAGCTCTGGAATTCGGCATTAAATCTGTTGCCTACCCGAGATATGTCAGGTTGGCAAAAGGGCCAGGCCTGCACTGGATATTTTCAGAGATGCCATGAAATATCTAGAAAAGTCATTCAATGACATAGTGCCCCGTAATGTCCATATATTCCCAGCAACGCAACCTTAAGCCCCATAATGGGGCGATACTTTTAGTCACTCCATAATATACCCAGCAGTAGCTTGAACTACGAGTAATCTCTAGCAATGGTACACCAAGTAATGGCATGATATCCCAAGCTGTGCCATGACATGTGAATTAATACCTTGCTATGTTCTATAACGGCATAACATGCCAAACACTGCCATGGCATGCCTAGCGAGGAAGGGGCATTCCCAGTATCACCCGGTAAAGCCATGCTATGGCCAGGAATGCCTGATGTTCCCCGTAATATTTCGCTTGCCAGTACTGTTGGGACTGCTCGGGAGTAGCTGTACTGAGCCACTGAATTGACTTGTCACTTAATACATGCATTCGCACAAACGACACACAGACACACAAATAGACAGAAACACACATACGGACACACATTCACAAAACATCAGTCAGCTTCTCCAAACGCTGACAATCCATCTAACAAAAACAATGTGGGGTACATTTAGTCACACAGAATAAGGACTGAGGCCCAAAGTATGGCCTTGGTCAATCATATTAGAAAACAAGTGATGACTCAGTGCAAGGGAAATGTCATCATCTCCTCAATGGACCAGATGCCACTGCTAACATGTAACAGAGCACAATCAATTTGCTCCATCTCTGCACCAATTATAACTATTTACATAATACAGTAGTACAGTGGGAGAACTCGAGAAAGGTAGGGAATACAGCGAAATGTAAGGTCAAGAGAAGCAAAGGAGGTGACAAAAAGTGAAAGGGGGAAGAAAATGTGGAGAGGCCCTATGTATAGATGCATGAATGATACAGACAGGTGAAAGGATGGCACTAGATCTGGAAAGCTAGGAAAGGAAGGTTATATTATGGTATGTTATTCATGTTTTTCTAGCGCACTTATCACTTCTTAGAGTATCCAGCCGCCATTTGTGGTAGTGTGGACGGTTTACTCAAAAAACCTGCTATTCAGCGTCTTGCAGAAGGCAAAAAGAGAGGAGTTGTGTTGAGGGAGGTAGTTTCAGGATTTAGGAGCCAGGTATGTGTATGCAAGGGGTGTGTGCTAGTGAGAGACCAGCAGAGCGGAGGTGTCTGGAAGGTTGGTGAAAATGAATGCGCCTATTCAGCTAGTGTTGTGGAGTGCTTTGTAGAATGTTGGTGGCGAGAAGATTGAAGTGTGCGCACGTTTGTATCAGGAGCCAATGGAGTTCCTTAAGGTGTGGTGTGAAGTGTGCTCGATATGTGGTTTTGAGGACTAGTCTGGCTACTGCGTTTTGGATAGTTTGCACTCTTCTTGTGAGCCAATGGTTATCCCTGTGTACAGGGTGTTCTCATAGTCTATAATCTGCTAATGATGAGGGCATGGGTGATCGTTTTCTTGGTTTTGCCTGGTAACCAACCACCTGAAGATTTTCTTCAGCATCTGTTGAAGCAGGACGAGGATACTGCATTGATCTGGGCGGCCATGTCCAGTTTGTTGTCTCTGATGATTCTGAGATTTCTTGCTCAAGATTAAGGCATGAGGGTGGGTACGAGGTCCGTGTGCCACCAGGTCCCAAGCTGAAGTATCTTTCCTGAAGACCAGAATTTCGGTCTTGTCCGAGTTCAGCTTGAGGTAACTGGAATTTATCCAGGTAGCCACTTCAGTCATGAGAGTTGGGCTTGAGAAACTGAAATGGATGATGAGAAAGAGAGAGATTGTGGGTTTGGAGGGTGGAGCATGAAAAGAGGACCAAAGCAGAAGAAAATAAATGTTGAAAAGGCAACGCCTGACTTTGACGTGCTTAAGAAGTAGAAACGCTCTGTATATGAACAGAGCTCTATTTAAGCCCAGGAACAGCAGGCATAATTGTAGTTAATTGACCGTGTCTTCCCTGCATGAGCCAGGGCAGTCAGGGGGAAAGGTTCTCTTGATATCATCTCTTTTTGAATATTTATTGCAGCAACAGGACGCAGCAATGCAAATACTGGCTATTTTGAAGCTTGCCACACACAGCCATTACCATTCTCAGAGGAACGGCCCCTCAGCTGGGCTCTGCTGAATGCACCACTTGTTCTGTACAGAGGTCCAGACCCAGAATGTGCAGACATTTTTTACACTCAATGTCTGAAATAATCAGTTTGTGTACAGAACTCTCTTTGTGTGGAAAGGCTCACCGTTAAGTCCCTGCAGCGTGGATTTCACGCACATGTTCAGTGAAATCAGTTTGAGTAAAAAAGTAAGGTGCGTCATTTTAAACAAACATTGGTAAAACCAATATGTCTGGTCTTGGCAAGCATGCAATGTATTATTTTCAACGGTTCACAAGATGCAGAAAAAACTGACAACAAATAATAAATATAAAAATAAAGGAGTAGTGCAGCAGCCCAGGCAAACCAACACTGGGCCCAAAAGGCTCTTCTTTTCAGGCAGCTATACACATGTGCTCAGCCAAAATACCAACACTCATCACACAAGATGAAGAGGGTATCCCATCACCTGATTGGATGGAAGCAAAATGTGAATGACACTAGAAAAGGCCAATGGATGAAGAAGGTTGACGAAAGGCCCTGTTATCTATGAAGGCATATTTGTTCGTATAGTCATCATGATATTTTTAAAACATGAGACTGGCAAGTTAGCTAATGCAGTCTCTAGGTGAGACCAAAAAATGCAGGCCTGTCTTTCCTCTGTTACTAACCAAATGTTTGAGATGGACTGGAGTTCAATAAATCAATCAATCAATACATTTGTAAAGCGCGCTGCATACCCGTAAGGGTCTCAAGGCTTTGGGGGTGGCGCTACTGATCGAAGAGCCAGGTCTTGAAGAGTCTTCTGAAGGCTAGCAGGTCCTGGGTCTGTCGTAGGCTGGTGGGGAGAGCGTTCCAGGTCTTGGCGGCGAGGTAGGAGAAGGATCTGCCACGGACAGTGGTCTTCCGGATACGGGGAACTGTGGCGAGGGCGAGATTGGCTGAGTGGAGTTTTCGGGTGGGGGTGTGGAAGCTGAGTCGGTTGTTGAGGTATGTGGGTCCGGTGTTGTGTAGTACCTTGTGTGCATGGATGAGGAGCTTGAAGGTGATCATCTTGTTGACGGGAAGCCAGTGCAGGCCTCTCAGGTGGGGTGTGATGTGGCTACGTCGGGGGACGTTGAGGATCAGTCGTGCCGATGCGTTCTGGATTCTTTGTAGTCATCTCAGGAGCTTGGTTGTCGTTCCTGAGTAGAGGGCGTTCCCGTAGTCGAGTCTGCTGGTGACGAGGGCCTGGGTGACGTTTTTTCTCGTGTCGGGAGGGATCCATTTGAAGACCCTGCGGAGCATTCAGAGGGTGTTGAAGCAGGATGCGGAGACTGCGTTGACTTGCCTGGTCATGGAGAGGGTGGAGTTGAGGATGACCCCCAGGTTGCGTGCGTGGTCTGTGGGTTCCGGGGCTGTGCCTAACGATGTGGGCCACCAGGAGTCGTCCCAGGATGATGGGGTGGGTCCGAGGATGAGGACCTCCATCTTGTCTGAATTCAGCTTCAGTCTGCTGTCCTTCATCCAGTCGGCAACGGCCGTCATTCCTCTGTGGAGGTTGGCTTTGGCGGTGTGAGGGTCTTCGGTGAGGGATATGATCAGCTGGGTGTCGTCGGCGTAGGAGATGATGTTGAGGTTCTGTTGTCGTGTGACGAGGGCGAGCGGTGCCATGTAGATATTGAACAGCGTCGGGCTGAGAGAGGATCCTTGTGGGACGCCGCAGATGATCTCTGTGGTTTTCGGGGGGAAGGGTGGGAGGCGGACGCTCTGGGTTCTGCCGGAGAGGAAAGATGTGGTCCAGGCCAGGGCCTTCTCTTGGATTCCAGCATCGTGGAGGCGGGCTGATAGGGTGCGGTGGCAGACTGTGTCAAAGGCTGCTGATAGGTCCAGGAGGATGAGGGCGGCTGTTTCTCCTTTGTCCATCAGGATCCTAATGTCGTCAGTGGCGGCGATGAGGGCGGTCTCGGTGCTGTGGTTGCTGCAGAAACCGGATTGGGAAGGGTCCAGGATGTTGTTGTCTTCAAGGTAGCGGGTTAGCTGTTTGTTGACAATCTTTTCTGTCACTTTTGCCAGGAACGGGAGCAGGGAGATGGGCCGGAAGTTCTTGAGGTCCTTGGGGTCCGCCTTGGGCTTCTTCAGAAGGGCGTTGATCTCGGCGTGCTTCCAGCTTTCTGGGAAGGTTACTGTCTCGAAGGAACTGTTGATTGTTTTCCGGAGGTGGGGCACGATGGTTGTGCTGGCTTTGTTGAAGACGTGGTGAGGGCAGGTGTCAGATGGGGATTTGGAGTGGATTGAGTTCATGGTTTTGATGGTGTCTTCGTCGTTAACGTTGGACCAGGCGGTCAGGCGACTGGTGCGGGCGGTGGTCGCAGGGGTGGTGGACTCGGTGGTGAGTGCGGGGGTGTCCGAGTTGAAGCTCTCGTGGATGTCGGTGATCTTGCGGTGGAAGAAGGTGGCCAGTGAGTCGCACAGGTCCTGTGATGGTGGGATGTCATTCGTGTTGGAGCTGGGGTTGGAGAGTTCTTTCACAATGCTGAAGAGCTCTTTGGTATTGTGAGCATTGTTGTCTAGGCGGTCCTTGAAGGTGGTCCTCTTGGCGGTCCTGATGAGTTGGTGGTGTCTGCGGGTGGCGCTCTTGTGGGCTGTGTGGCTGTCTGGTGTTTGGTCGTGAAGCCATTTCTTTTCCAGCTTCCGACAGGTGCTCTTGGAGATTCAGAGTTATTCGGTGAACCAGGCGGCTTTCTTGTTGGTGTGGTTGGTTGTGGAAGTCTTGAGAGGCGTGAGGGTGTTGGCGCAGTCGTTGATCCACTGTTTGAGGTTCGTTGCGGCGGTGTCGGGGTCGGTGGGGTCGGCGGGTGGTCTCAGGGCGAGGGTGGTAGTCAGTTGGTCCTTGGTGACCTTGCCCCAGCAGCGGCGTGGCAACTGTTGGGTGCGGTGGTGTGTGGTGGGTTTCCTGAAGGTGAAGTGGACGCATCTGTGGTCGGTCCAGTGGGGTTCGGTGGTGTGGTTGAAGGAGACGTGGGGGCTTGTGGAGAAGATGGGGTCCAGCGTGTGTCCAGCAGCGTGGGTGGGTGTCGTCACGAGCTGTTTGAGTCAGAGGTTGGCGAGGTTGTCGATCAGGGTAGTGGAGTTTACGTCGTTGTTGTTCTCGAGGTGGAAGTTCAGGTCCCCGAGGAGGATGTAGTCCGTGGAGGCGAGGGTGTGGGTGCTGACGAGGTCAGCGATGGTGTCGCTGAACTGTGGTCATGGTCCGGGTGGTCTGCAGACGAGTGTTCCTCTGAGGGTGGTGTTGGGGTCGGTGTGGATCTGGAAGTGCATGTGCTTGGCGTTGGTGAGGGTGTCGTGGGTGTTGGTCGAGACTCTGAGGGTATCCTTGTGGATGATGGAGATTCCCCCTCTCACTCCGTTGGTGCGGTCTCTGCGGGAGATCTTGTAGTCCTGTGGGATGGCTATGGCGATGTCTGGTGCTGAAGTGGCGTTCAGCCAGGTCTCTGTCAGGAAAGCGAAGTCGGGGGCGGTAGAGTCAAGGAGGTCCTAGAGTTCGATGGCGTGCTTGCAAGCGGAGCGGGTTTTGAGGAGGATGCAGTGAAGGTGGTTGGGTTCTCTGGTTGGCGGTTTGGTTGGCTGGATGCTGGTGAATCTGACGTTCCGGCAGGCGAAGGGCCCTTGGGTGCGCTTCGGGGTTGCCCGGTAGCAGGGGTGGTCTTGTCCGGTGTTGAGTGCGTGGAGGGTGCTGGAGTCGTAGTGCAGTCTGGCGTTGCTGGGGGCGTGGGGTCCAAGGGTTCTGGCGCTGGGCGCGGTCCAGGCGCAGACGGGATTGCTTTTGGCGCGCCAGCGGCGCGCCCACTGCGCGGCCTCCATATGTGGGGAAGAGGGAGAGCGGAGCAGCTGGGAGGCGGGAGCGGGGCAGCGAATGGGAGCAGCAGGGCGGGGCCACTGGGTCGCCGCGGCGGGAGTGGTAGCGAGGGAAGCCGAGGGGAGGGCGGGGAGAGGGCCCAGGCGCACTGCCTGGCACAGAAGGGGGCACGGAAGGCGAGAATCAAAAGACACAATCAAGGAAAAAGGGCACAAAATAGGGCAAGGACACAAATCAATGCAAGGACACAGAACAATGCAAGGACACAAACCAAGTCAGGAAACAGGTGACGAGACCAGGGAGGCTCACGCCACACCAGGCAGCGGCAGGGGCAAGGCGACGGCGGGGGCACAGGAGCAGTGTCACCAGAGGACCGTGCGGTGGCTGGGGGGCGACCTACCTGAGAACAGGGTCAAAGGTCGCTCCCTTCACCGCTGCGCGGCCTCCATATGTGGGGAAGAGGGAGGGCAGAGCAGCTGGGAGGTGGGCAGCAGCAAATGGGTGCGGCGGGGCCGCAGGGACGCAGCGGCAGGGATTGGTAGAGAGGGAAGACGGGGGGAGGGCGGGGAGAGGGCCCAGGGGCACTGCGGGCTCAGAAGCGGGCACGGAAGGCGAGAATCAAAAGACACAATCAAGGAAAAAAGGCACAAAATAGGGCAAGGACACAAATCAATGCAAGGACAGAAACCAAGGCAGGAAAGAGGAGGCGAGACCAGAGAGGCTCACGCTGCACCAGGCAGCGGCAGGGGCAAGGCAATGGCGGGGTCACAGGAGCAGCGTCACAGGAGGACCGTGCGGTGGCTGGGGGGCGACCTACCTGAGAACAGGGTCAAAGGAGTTGACTGCCAACCTTTGCCTTTGCCAATGCTTGTTTTTTCACGGCTTCTGTAAACCTTTATTGCTGGAAGGGATGCCTTACTTCATTAAAATGTAAGTAAAAAGACTGCATTAAAGGACATTCTTGTGCTTCAAATGTACATGGTGGCATTGTAGTCCTTGGCATTGAAAACATCTACTTTGCGAGTGAATGCGCTCCTTGTGAAAGAAAATAATGCAGTCATTCAATGTGAAGTTAGCTAATGGCTTAAGTGGGCAGACCCAAACTGTATACTGTAGTGGGTGAACAAAAAACTGAGTGACACAACAACAGACTCATGGATGAAGATTGCTGGCAGAAATTCCACTAAATGTTTGTATATGATATGTATCGTTTTTGTAAAATCAAAAGGTATTGCTTAACACTAGGCCTAAACAAGCATCTGCAAAGTCAATGGTGGGGAGCGAGTAGGAGAGAGGGGTGTGTGTGTTTTTTTTGTGTGTGCGGGGGGAGGGGGTGTGGAAGGGCAGAATCCCGTGATTTACAGAGAAGTTAGCCAATGGTTGTTGTGGGCTAACCGGTTGCCCCCATGCTGTAGTGGGCAGAAGAAAAATGTAAATGACACAACAACAGACCAATGATTGGAGAGAATTGCTGAAAGCCCTTACAAGTAATTATATTTATACCTATATTTCCTAGCTACTAACTTTCCCAGGTCCGTGGGTTACTAGTTAGGCTAGTCGCATTTTTCCTTAGAATTCTGGGACTCGTAGTCTTATTTAGCACAGTATAAAAACCAGGACTACACGTTCCAGAATACTACGGGGAAAAAGCAGGACTGGCCTAACTAGTCACACACTTAAACCTGGAAAACTTGACAGCTACGATAATTTTACTAAAATCAAAAGATCTTAGCTAACGCCTGGCCTAAATTATAGTCAATAGTTATTACAGTGTTGCAAGGGGAGGAAGTATCTACATTGCAGCGTACAAATCTTTTTAGCAGTGGTTTATGTTATGCATGCCAGGACTAAACAAAACTCGCAGGACTGCTGGGGAGTGTGGCCTAATGTATACACCAGATGCGCCTCTATATCAATACTAAACACTGGCCCAAGGCAAGGTCCCCGAGGGGAGACGCCACTTCTCGAAGGGCGGAGGGAAAGTGGCTTAAAAAAAAGCTAAAATGTGAAATCCACTCTCCTCCTCACCGGCCGCGCAGCTGGCTTTACAGCAGTCAGCCCTGCGGCTTCCCTCACCGTCCGGACTGCTCCGACAAGCGTATGATCGGTTTCACAAATGCACTCCTTTATGTGTAAACACGTGACCTGTATCGAGATTAGCGCTGTATGCCGAGGTTTAGGGGTGTTTTTGCGCACAGATGTGCTCAAGGTCTGCAAGCAAACTCAAAAGCAGGACTCTAAATAAATTGAACCATAAGTGAAACAAGTATGGGCAAATCCAATAGGTAGCGCCTATGTTACCCTCTGGCTATGCCAATTGCGTTTGGCGGGCTTAGCATCTGTAGGAGAGTAGGGTCTGCTTCCTATGGTTACCCCCACTTTTTGCTGCGCTTCACTGGTTTTTCGACTTTAGTATGGCTGTGGCTCTGCTATTCAGGCCCACAGCCTAGCTGTTCTCTCTCTAAATTGATACCATGTACTTTAGGTACATACCAGATTAGTTACTGGGTCACCCTTGTGAGTCCCTGTATATGGTACCTTAGATACCCAGGGCATAGGGACCCCAGAGGATGGAAGCCATCAGAGCGGTTAGCGCATTTTACCTATCAGGACTAGCCCTTAACCAGGTGCTGCTTGAATTCATTTTTAAAATCGTGATTACTACGTTTTATTAAATTGTTTGTTTTAACTATAGCGCACCTTGCACAATTGATTGGAAATTTATACTCTGCACAGCCTGCCTTAAAAGAAGCGCATCTCTCTGCACAATTGATTAAAAATTGAATTTATACCTACCGGATACCCTATCCCTGTTCCGCCGCGGGAAGTCCTATTTGATGCAGAGGGAAAACCCGGTAATTCAAAACCTTTCAGTCCACATAGCCGCCATCTTAGGACTGGTGGGACTGGTGGGGACGCGCTCTAGCAGACTCAACTTTCGGGCTAAGACCCTACTTAGCCCTATGCTCAGCCGTACGCGCAGCAGACACACGCAGCGGGCGCGCCAGTGGCGCGCCGAAGGCAAGCCCGTCTGCGTCTGTCCGCGCCGGACCCGCGCCCAGCACCCTACCCCCTGCTCATTTCCCCAAAATAACCTATTCAAAAGACGAACTGGCAAAGCTAAAACCAAATACATGTTCACATGTGACAATTTTACATGACAAGGGCATGCAGAAAACTCGCAGGTGTTCTTCCTGAGGGTTTATGTTACAGGGAATGTCACTGTCCTCTCCCTCAAACCTGCAGCATTCGACTATAGTTGCAAGTAAGCCTAACACACAAAGCCTTGGCACGGGCAATCAATGTAATAGTAAAATCAGATTTTTAAAGAACATCCTCATAAACGTCAGATCAATGCCCAAACACAAGCCCGAAATAGAAGCTCTAGTTACCGATAATTCGGCGGACCTTGCCTTCTTGACAGAAACCTGGGCCTCAGAAGCATCGGGGCCCGACTGGAACACAGCAGGACCTATGGGCGAATCCCTAGCACATGCTGACAGACCGGGCTCGATGGGCGGTGGAATAGCAATTATTCACCGCTCATATTTTAAAATAAGCATCCTACCACAAGCTGGATTGGAGGCAGAAACTATATCCTTCACTGTGAAATTAAGTAACCAAATATTATTTTCAGGTCTTCTGCTCTATAGACCCCGGGGCCCAGAGCTCCCTTTATCAATGCCCTCCTTACGTATCTGGAATCCACCTTGGATCAAGCCACATTCACAGTTCTAGGAGACTTTAATTTCCACCTAGAGGAAAATAACTCCACCGAAACGTCCACCCTAATAGAGAATTTCCAAAGTTTCGGGATGGACCAACTAGTCTTTAAACCCACCCACACAGCGGGCCATACGCTCGATGCTGTCTTTACAAATAACAAGCACTTAACCTCATGCGCGCTAGCGTTATTTTGCTCGCATGCTGGGATTTTGGAAATCACACTATACATGACGAGCTGGGCTCGGCATCAGCGTGCGAGGAGGCTACGCCATGACGAGCCCAGCTCGTCATGAGTGTGGAAGGGGTTAAAGATAACCTCGATCCTGCCTGTCCCATGGTCTGATCACACAGCCATTCACTTCAACCTTCATACAAATCTCTCAATTACCAAGGCGGAGAGATCTGGCTCTCCCAGTAAATATCCGCCCGTGAAAGAAGCTTGAAGCTGCTAAACTCTCCACTGCTCTATCCAGGGAACATGTGACAGTAATAACGGAGCTAGCCACTTTAACACATGGCTTAGCCAAGCAGTGAATGAGTTGGCCCCAGAGGAAATCAAGACGCCCAGAAACCGCTCAGCCACAGCACAGTGGTACACCCCTGATGTGAAATTACTCAAACTTAAATGTCGCGCTATGAAAGGATATGGCGATCCGACTATAGTTCACACACCAGGAAAGAATATACCGCAGTCCTACATGAATACAAGGTAAATATAGAACAAGCAAAGTCGGCCTTCTATACACAAAAAATTCTAGAGTCCTCAAACTCCTCTAAGGAACTGTTCAAAACTGTTGCACATCTAGCCAAGAGCCCTCGGGACACCATTTTTGTCCCGGACCAGAATTTTGTGGAAAACATAGCGCAATTTTTCCAACAAAAGGTCCAGGCGGTCTATGATGACCTCCACACTTCACATATCAGAACGTCAAACACTCACAGAATTGACTTGGCACCTAACACCACCAATCTCTCTCAATTTTCGCTATTAAGCGAATCTCAGGTTGCCACCAAAATCGGGATCACCTTTGGACCCATGTCCTCCCTACATACTCCATCAAATCCCTGAAACAATCAGCCAAGTCCTAACCCGGTTGCTTAACAGAGTCATAAGCTCTGGCCTCTTCCATCGTAGGCCTATTCTCAAAAAAGAGGCATTGGATCCCATGGAATCCAAGCACTATCGGCCAATATCTTGCCTCCCTTTCCCAGCCAAGATCATGGAGAGAGCCATGAACCAGGAGCTTACGAAATACATAGACCACAACCACCTCCTAGACCCTAAGCAACATGGATTCAGGGCATGCCATTCCACCGAATCCACCTTGATCATAGCAACAGAAGACATCCGCAGGACCATGGACGAGGGGGGAGGAGCTGCCTTGATCTTATTAGATCTAACGGCGGCTTTTGACACCGTCAACCATGGGGTCCTACGGAATAGACTGAGGACTCTGGTCATCACAGATTCGGCCTTGCTCTTCTCGAGTCCTTCTTGGATGCCCGCATACAGCAAATCCACTGGTGAGGTCTCCAGTCAGAAGAATTCCATCTCCCATGTGGTGTGCCCCAGGGGTCTGCCCTATCACCCACCCTATTCAACCTGTACGTCACTCCCCTCGTGACACTAATAAAATCTCACGGTCTGCTTTTAGTGTCGTATGCCGACAACACTCAATTAGTAGTGTCACTCTCCCAGACGGTGGAAGCCACTGCTGCGAGCTTTAGGGAATGTCTCTCTGACGTCAAAAACTGGATGAACGACCACTTCTTAAAGCTTAACACTGAAAAGACCGAAGTGATCGAGTTCGGCCAAAACCATCTATTTGGAGTGACCTATGGTGGCCTCCAGAGGCCGGCATATGCCCTGTCTCAGCCAAAAAGGTCAGAAATCTTGGTTTTATGATCGATAAGGACCTTACTTGCACTGCACAAATAAGTCAGGTAACCTCGGCTTGTTTCTACACAATAAAGGTGCTTTGGAAAATTCTTCCCTACATACCATTTACTCTTAGGAAAACAGTGGTGGGAGCTTTATTAATGTCTAGGGTAGACTATTTCAATACACTATACATAGGAGCGGGGGAAAAACAGCTTGCTAGGCTCCAGTCCATTCAAAATACAGCAGCTAGACTTTTACTGAACCTCCCGAAAAGACACCCCACTTCAAAAGCCATACGGGAACTTCACTGGCTCCCAGTCAGCTGCAGAATTCATTTCAAGGCCCTATGTCTGGTCCATAAATCTCTTTACGCAAGCACATCTGAGGAGCTCACCAACCTTTTCCCTCGTTATGTGCCTGCGCGCACGCTAAGATCTTGCAGTCAAGACATAATCCAACTACCCAGAATAAAGAGAGCCCGATGGGGCGGGAAATCTTTCTCCTACCGAGCATCCAAGCTGTGGAACAGCATCCCCATCGAACTGCGCTCAGAAAATTATAGAGCGGGCTTTAGGAGGGCGCTAAAAACCTGGCTTTTCACTATGTCCTAACCACCTCTGCACTCCCTTCCGTTCTACAGCGCCAAGACGCCTCGGCATAAGAGCGCTTAAAAATAATTCAGTCAGTCAGTCAGAGGCCTACCAGGGGCTGCAGCATGTTTTGTGCCACCACTGGTTAGCCTTCTAAACTGACACCACACGTCTGCAGTTCCAGCCTGGGTAAGGTGGTGTAAGCACCTCTTAATTAGATATAATATACCTATATTTACCTTATATATAGACACATAGTAACCTATAAGCCACTCCTGTGGCAGGCCTTGACAATCCTGAAGGCAGAGTGCTTGGTTTTGTGTGAGAGGGTGCCCTAGAATGAGCTGAGCCCCTCTACAGCTTTGGGAACCATCTCCTTCTAGCTGTTCTGTGATATAGCCATACCATATACTCTTAAGTGCATTATAATCCTCGCGGTTAATGCTAACTTTGGTTTGGCTTTATCAAAACATGTAGTCTAAGGTTTTAAACACTTTCGAATACTACCTCCCCCACCACTTCTGGCAGCGGGGGTAGCATTCCACCCTTCTAGAGAGAGAAGACATGTACTTACTGGTAAACCAGGTTAAAGTTAAACAGAGCCCCAGCATCACAAAATGTATGTATGTATGTATAGGCATTTATATAGCGCACTACTTACCCGGAGGGTCCCAAGGCGCTTCGACCGCTGCGAAACCCTTCCTGGCTTCCCTGAGAGATGGTCCCTTAATGGGTATCTCCAGGGTGAGACCAGGCCTCCCCGGCGGTCTGGTGGGGCCGTTAGTGAAGATGAGGCAAGCTAGTGCCCAGAGTTGCCGAGTGTGATCGCTGATCAGAGTGGGCACCGAGGCGAGAGAATTATCGAGTCCGCTGACCCTGGTCCAGAAACCTGCCGCGCCGGGAATCGAACCCTGGTCCCGGGCCGTCCTCTGCTCTCGGGTCTGCCGCCTCTAACCAGTGAGCCACACTACTTCACAAAATGGATGCTGCTGCCACAGACACGAGTCTGCTCTCCTGCTGCTGAACGAAACTCCGGCAGGGGAGGCCTGGCAATAGGTTTCCTGTCCAGGGAGGTGCTGGCACCTCCCCAGACAGGCTTTAGTGTATTGGGGCAGGGTGGGTTGCATTGACTGAATGCTTTTCAGACACTGCCTGGGGCACACAAGGTGCTCCATTCATTTCCCAGTTCAAACCGATTTCTGGGGCACTCAGCACCAGCTCTGGTGCGAAACTGGACAAAGGGGAAGGGTGTAACCACCCCCTCACCCATAGGAGGGACGTTAGAGTTAGTCCAACCCCTAAACTTACTGTAAGTATAGAACCCCAATCCCTAGGACTTTAGATTACCCTGGTCGAAACTCTGCAACATATATCTTGGACCTTCGACATTCCACATCGACTGGAAGACAGAGGAAATCTCCCTTGGGGTCAAGGAGTGACCACCCTGTTCAAACAGGCACCAATGGCATCTTTGCCGGTCTGCATTTTCGATGCTCGCGCCCCATCCTAAAGAATCTGCGACACAGAACATGAACTTCCAGACATCTCTGACGTGACCTGTGCTCCCAGCAAAGCTGAGACCTGTAGCGGACACGAGAGACGTGGGACCGGAACTCCTGATTATCCTGCATCTTTGCAACTGCACCTACTTCCTGAGGTATCCCGAAGTTGTGCATTGGGGTATTTGAAGCTCCTGCCCCGAGCACTTTTTGCACCGAAGCTCAGAGGCCTACACTCCACGAATGTCCCGTGGGCCTGCTTTGTGCATTTCCGCTCAAGGTCCCTTTGCGGTTCCTAGTCCGTTGGCTAGCGAGCCCCCAGGAAGGGCCATCTTTGATTTCCTGAGCTTTCCTGATTGCCTCAGACTTGCTCCCACTCCTCTCCAAAGGAGGAGCCCCTCAGACCTTGCTGGTCTGCACAGAAGCCAATCTTGTCATCTTGCGTGGATTGCGGTTGCCAAGGCTTGTTGGGTCCAATCCGGATTCCGACACCGCAGTCAACTAGATTCTTCATGGGACAGCTCGAATCCAGCTACTGGTTATCGTCGACACCTCCTAGACCTCGTGGCTGAAGAGTCAAGCTTCACCTCTTTCACCTGAAATTCTCCGACATCGGTTGGCATCTTCTCCTCGCCATCCTGGTCACTGGCTAGTGACCCAGACTCCGTCCCCTCTGCTTTCAGATTCTTCAGATCTCCGATCCACCCTTGGATCCACTCGGACACTTTTCCTATGGTTGCCTGCAGCATTTCTTCTCAGGTCTCCATTGGAATCGACGACGAGACCCGACACCAAAAGACACCTATGCACCCGGCTTCCGTGGGTGAGGTAACTCGAGTACTCTGGTGCTCCCATGGGTCTTGACTCTTGAAGTGTCTAAGTCTAAAAGGGTTCCATCGTAGTTCACTTCTAAGTGTCCTTAATCTTTAGAATTGTAACTTGTTCGTTCTCCGTAGAAAGTCGATGGTGATCCGCAGCTGTGTTTAGACACTGCACGCGTCCCCGTGGGCCTCCTGCATTCTAACCATAGATGGTTATAGGTAGCCCCAGCGGTTCTACAGGCCCCAGGCCTGCTTTCTAACTCACACCTGGTTCTTATACCACTATTTTAGTATATGGTTTGTGAGGCCCCTAGGGCATAACGTATACTGTTCAACTTATTGTATGCTAATTAAGTTCCTTGTATTGTACTTTTACCTCTGACCTCATAAAGAGTCCAGAGGGGTTGTGTTTAGAATAAATACATATATATTTGATATATACCTTGTGTGCTTTCATTTGATCATTCAAGAGATTATAATTGGTTAAACAACTTGCTTAACTCGCCTCTAGGTCTTAGCCTGAAGGCTACTCTCCACAGCTACCACTAGTATAGCTTTCTATAAGGTTGACTTTACAAACTACCATCAATAAGGGTCATTTGCACTGGTGCAAGGTGCCCACTAGAATAGTGGACATCATATACCAGGCTAACTTCTCACAGCATTGTCAAAATTTTAAAAGTGGGCGATGGCGGTCGCATCATTCCACAGACGCAGAAGAATAACAATTCTTGTATAGTATAGAACTATGCCACCTCGGGATTTCTAAATATATCTTGGCTGAAATAAAGAGTACCAGCTAACAAGTTGTGGAGTAGAGAACGAAATGAGTCTTACAAATATTAGCACCCGTATATATTTATACCTGTCAAGTTTTTTTTGATATATCAAAAAAGCACAATGGGTGACACCCATAGGGGCCAGGAAAGGAGGCAATAATGGTTGTGTTCGCAAAGCGTACATTGCTTCCACCAGACTCAGGTACTAATCAAACACTTATAAACAGACCTCGTAAGGATGAAGGATGAAGTCATACACGCCAAGTTTCAAACACGAGGTCTGCGAGTAACACAAAAATCTATACATCAGGTGCATTACCTACCATGCTCGTTGTATGATAAACTTCTTTAGTTTGAGTTCACAGATTGCAAATGTGGCGGCCTTTTCAAGCAACACCGTTCTTATTAAAAAAACACAGAACACCACTGTGCATTTTATATTGTAGATTGTTATGCTATACCAACACTATGTTGTTGAGCTATACAAAGTTACTTTGGGCAAGATGTATGAACACATTTTCCCATAGACACAAAATGGGTAAAACCCTTTGATACATCTGGCCCTTAGTGTTGTCAAGCTGATTACACAATGTCATGCTAAGCTACGGACACTGTTGACATACTATAAGCCACGCTTTAATGTATTGCAAAACGACACGTTCTTGTTATATGTAACCATATTATGTTACACAATTCTTGGCTATGTTATTATGAAAAACTGTGCTACAGTGTTATGTAAGCTACACTGTTATGTTATTCAATGCAACAATATGCTGCATGCTTACCTACACTATATTGCTATATTCAACTGCACTATTTTATTATACAGTACTACACTTTGTTGTTATGCTATGGTACCCTGTGCTGTTAGCTAGAAAACTTAGTTCTGCTGTACAAACGTACACTATGTCTATATGCTAAGCTAAGGTATGTTGATGTGCTCTACATGGCTTCTGCTATGTTATTTGCTTGGCATGGGCACAATACACATTTAAATGCTTTCTGGTGCAGTTCAGTGTCCTATGGAGGAGTTATCACTGTCTCCCTGGTAAAGATGTGTAAGGCCTTCGTGAATAAGATGGGTCTGACCCAAAACATTTTGTTGTGAGTAGGTGTGACTTACTTTTGCAGTACACCTGGCTTACTGCTGCACTCTAGGAGTAAGCTATAATTACAAATGTAAATCCGAGCAAATTCCTTGTGAATTTGGCCCGATAGGCACACAAAGAGCCTAATGAGAATGCAAAGGTGACTCTAAACTTTAAAAAAATAGGCCTCCACAATGCACATGAGATGGTAGCTGAGAAGCTGGATGTTTGTAGAGGGCTGATGACTCATGGACCACGAGAATGTGTCCGGTGATGCATATGCCAAGTCAACACCATACAGGTAGAGTTAAGAGCTTCCAGGGTCAAAAACCGATTGTGACGTCACATGTATATGGAAAACAAAATAAAACAGGGCACTGAATATATACAGCATGGGGAGTGGAAAGTGATTGAGAAGGAAATGAGATGAGCAGTCACCAAAGCGCTACAAAGGACTTAGTGCCTGGTCACGACCAGGAGAACTTCTTACTTTTCTTGGCTGCAATTAGGGAGAGCCCTGTAAATTCTGGCTCAAACACCCAAAGACCACTAGGAAAAACAAGCATTTGCAAAGTCAATATTTCTTGCCTTTGGAAATTATTGGTTTTGTCAATGCTTTTTAGTGATGCATGGCTAAAAAGGATACCAAAATAAAAGGTCGGTGGCGTAACATTAGCCCCCACGGAGCCCCCAAGCTTCAGGGGGCCCCCTGGCCTGAGAGGTCCTGACTGATTCGGCCCCATTCATGTACTTTGCCGAGGGTCCACCTCAAGTTTGTTACACCACTGCAAAAAGTGCCATGAAGCACATGCAGCAGCTGTGTCATTCTGTAGACACATGCATCGCGCATGTCTTCAAAATGCATGGGGCTTTTTTTTCTTTTTATTTACTGATCCGTGTTTGGTTGGTAAATAAATAAAAAATGAGTATCAAAGCATTTTTTGTTTTAAGTGTGTGGATGAAAGTAACACGGCGAGTGGGGTGTAATCAACACCGAGGGCACAGGAGGTAGGAAATTGCCACGGAGTTAGAAGCAACACAGAAGTTGGCGGGAGAAGTACACAACATGGGCAAGAGAGAGCAATGTGGAGCGCAGGGGAACAGAAGCTCATGGGCGAGATTGAGCACAACGTGGAACAAGAGAAAAGCGCACAGGTGTGGTGAAAGCAATGCGGGGGGGGAAGAAGCACACACGGGCAAGCACAACACTGTGTGTGTGTGGGAGAAGCACACTGGCAAGAGCAACATGGAGCACATGAAGAGGAATGAAGAGAAGTACATGAGTGAGACAGCTGCAAAACACAAGCACTCTCATGAAGTTCTTAACTAAAAAGAGAAAAGGAGTGTCTGAAAAGTAAGCAGGGATGGGCACCAGTAATGAGGCCTTGCTCCAGGGGAGGAACTAACACAGAAAGAGGAAGGAAAGCCTACACAATAAGTCTTCAAAGCAGAATCGACTGGGTTCATAGGTGGATTTAAAAGCGTATGGAATGTGATGAACACTATGTTTTCTTATTCCCACTGCACATCAATTAAAATGTGCAAGGCAATCAAATATGACGTTTATGCAAATGTCAATCTTCCCAGCAATAATGTGCCATAGGGTTCGAAGCAACATCCTACCATGGAGTTCCTTCTCAACTTTCACATATTGATTTCCATAGATAAGACTGACGGGTCCATAAATAGCTATAGTCAATGTGTACATGTTTCTTGATCTTTGAATTTAGCTTAACTATACTAGATATCTACATTCAGAGTATTAGGGGAGAACAAGTTACTAAAGAGTAAACAAACTCAAACGTAGGCCACAACTTTCCATGAAAACAACAATGGGTTGAAAATGATTGTCAGAAAATGAAGAACTTCTACAGGAATTCAGAGACATGTTGAGTGAAAGGGTGGTGGTTAGTTTAGCCAGGTTAAGATGGTAGTGGTAAGGGTGATCCTAGGGCTGTTGCGGCTAGTGGTGGTGAGGGTGAAAGTGGTTGTGGTTAGGGTATTGGTGAGGAGTGGTGCTGGGGGGTGAGGGGGGTGGTGGAGAGGGTGTTGGTGTTAGGGTGGAGGTGGTTAGGGTTGGCATTGGGGTGGTGGTGGGTAGGGTGGGGTAGTTATTGTGGTGGTTACGGTTGTTATGATGGTTATGGTAGCAAATAGGGTAGTGGTTAGGTTGGTGGTTTGGGGGGGATAGTGCTGACCAAGGTATTGGTGGTTAGGCTGAGGTGGTGGTTGTCAGTGTGGTGGTGGTTAGGTTGAGGGTGGTGGTGGTGATTATGTTGGTGGTTAGAGTGGTGGTAGGGCTATGTAAGAGTGTGGTGGTAGGGAGGCAGTAAGGTGGTGCTCAGGTGGTGTGTAGTGGTGGTGGTAGGGTAGTAGAGGGTGGTGATGGGGGTAGTGGTACACATACTGACTCAGAAGGGTGGACGGGGGAACAGACAACAACAAAGATGATGGTGGAAGATGAACGAAAAAATGTCACTTAATCCCAGCACGGGGACACTAATCAAAAAGAAGCAATCAGTACCTGAAGTTTCAGGGACCGGAGAAACAGAGACAAAGTGGAAACTGCATGTGCTAACCAATTGGAAGCCAGCAAATAAGACTGACAATAAAGCCCACAAATGGTAAGAAATAGACAGGCTCCAAGCCCCTTTTAGTTATAAATGCATTCCAACCAACAGCGCATACAATGTCTCAAATGAGACCTAAAATCCGAAGCTGTGCTGGACCAGTGCCAATAAATAGCCAGACGAAGCCAGGTGTCATTCTTGCACTGCTGAAGTATTGGAAGTGCAACAGGTGATTCAGCAGAGGCTGCTACAGGTCACTCAGCAATGGAATCTCGCGGATGTTGGTGAGTCAACTCACTAAAGTCAACACTGCCTCCTCCTCTGTAAACAGACAGATGCCTGGTTCTCGAATCTGACTCTCAAATTAGACAGGAGTGCTGCCAAGCCATTTGATGAGAGAGTGTAGACCGAAATGAGATCTGTAGAGGAGTTCGAAATGGAACCTACATGGAATCATGGGTGTCTCACTTGTGATGCATCCCTCTGGAAGTGTCAGACATGTTTCCCTAAATATGTAGTCCTTGAGTTAGAATTATAAATTGTTCAGGCTAAGCTTGTTTTTGTGATTTATACATCGATTTATTAGAGGCCGCGCGGGCCTGAAAAGAATGGGGCCTAGGGCAAATAGACCCAGCTCTCCTCGCTTGTGACTGCGCTGCCTTAACATCCTCAGCTGCCAAAGGACCTCACCACATCTGTCAATCCTGGCTTTTTAACCAATAGCACTTTGCATGCTACGACTCAAAGCCTGGTACCAAATGGAGAAATCAAAACTACAAGTTACAGCTTCCAATGAACTGTTGCCAAAAACGCAAATGCATGTTTTGAAGTGCCACAGAAGGCATGGGTCGCTTGGAAGCACTCAATAATCCCTTATTGCATGTAGATTGAAGAAGTCACTGTAAAGTGCTCCAGCAGTCCATTCGATATGATGCTCATGGTATTCAAAACCAACAATATAAAACATAATTCCACTCAGTGATATAAGCATTCATCAGCAGTATGCCTCCATACCCTAGACGATCAGATCAGGTAGATTAACTTGAGTAAGGCGAGGTCGCCAGGCTGATAGCACCTGCCATTCAGCCTATTTTCTCACGGTCTCTTAAGCTACCTGGGGGCTACTACTCTGAAGTGGCCCTAAGGTGGCATGTTAGAATAGTCACAAAACACCATAAATAAAAGACACCCAGAAACGTGCATTATATTGCTTGCTGAGTGGTGGATCCCATGCCTATGGCACTAGCCATCTTAAACAAAGATGCATTTTGGCCTCAAACCCCAAAAATGGAACTTATTACATCGATTTCTTTGTATATTGCATACGGTAGCAAAAAAATATTTAACAACAGCATACTTGCCAAGGTCAGGCCTATTTGGATTTATCAAGGCTTGTTTTCCCAAAAGATAATATAACAAAAGTTGTGATTTAAAAAAATATATGATTTTAGGCATTATAACTTACACTGCTCTGTTAAAAATATGGCTGTGTTTAGTCTTTCCCCCCATCTGCTGGAAATCAAAGCAATACTTATCTTACCCGCCCTCTTTGAGTAAGAAATCGTAATGAGAAAGTGCAGGCCTTTGCTGCTTAAAATAATAGGCAGGCGCCCCAGGCTATTTGAAGGCAGGGACATCTCATTTCAGGGCAAACAGTAGGAGTAGAAGCTGCTCAGATACAAAAAAAAGCAGACAATCACTCTTATTACGTCTACCAAACCAAGAGGGAAATCTCCACGGCCTGGAACTGGGACCGGCTCCAAGAGAGAAACCTTAGCCCACTACGTCAACCCCGCTCCGCCAGCATCCTCTGCAGGTTTATACAGCTCCAGCGAAAAAGAGGGGTTAAAAAAGCCAATGGAACAATTTGCGGGGCTCCAGAACTTAAGAAAATTCCCAAAGAGGATACGTATTTTGTTTTTCCTGTGCCCACATATATTTAGCTAAACTATCAACTGTGAGGAATCCCGAGTTTTTGTTAAGAATGGATATGAAGACTGATGAACCACAAAACTTTCCACTGCACGGCTGCCACATCTGCAGAGTGCTCCTGGAAGACCAAGGCAACTCCCTGCTTGGCGCAAGACCAGCAACAGTCCAGCAGCAGCATATACCGTTCCAGGATTCGAGTAATTCAAATCACAGATCTAACAGATTCAGCAGGAGCAGAAGGATATGGGAGAAATGCCCTGAAAAAAGGCTGTAGATTGAGAACCTAAAGTGCAGATGATCCAGCGAAGAGACCCTTTTCTAATAAGCCTTTTTATTGGAACGATCTCAGTGGATCCAAGCGCGTGGTTGGACTGGTACCTTCCTATCAGTGTATCCATTAGCTTGATTCCTGGCAATGCAAAAAAAATTAACTAAGGCACTGCAACCACAATTTTTATACTATCAAAAAGTTAAAAGTTGGTCCTTTGCCAACAGAACAGCAGGAGTGAGGGGATGTCAAAAGTGGATTAAACTTAAAAGAAAAGGATAACTTCTGTAACTACAAAATATAACACACTGTTCAAAATCCAATTAGGATATGCAGTTGTGCTTGAGGTTGATTTTAAGGATAAACGGCTACTGTCCCTTACCTGCACTGTATATTACAGTCCGTCCTGTTAAGGTGCTAAGGATAGCATTGAAATACAATTTTTTTAAAGGAGAGCAAGTCCTAAAGGGAAAATCCTCGAAAGGGCCAGGTTCCCCGTGGTCGATTGGAACCACTGACATATTTGCGTTTCTAACTGAAATTGCTAGACAGACATCGCAGCAGCCCAATATTCTGACTGTCTCTGGTGCTCTCTTTAATCCAGCAATTTTTAACTTGGGGTTCTGGACTCTTACCTACCACTGTTTCAAAAATTAAATAATATAAGTAGATCAGTAAAATATGTATTCATAAAGAAGCAACACTGTACATGTTTCAACACTATATAAATGTCAAATTATTAAAATTGGAGGCTAAAAATTAAGTTGCTATCCTGAACTTAATTTGTGGGAGCAGTGCAAGTACAGAAAACGACAGCAAACGGATTCTAGTATAACATATCACTTCCTCTTTTTGAAATAAACCTACATTTTGAAACGTTTTAACGTTCCCATTGACATGATATTTTTTGATTATATATTATTTGTGAAGTAAAATAGGTCATAATTTGTGTCATTGTTTAATGTATGCGTGTTTCTCTATTTGAGTGTATTATTTTTAGGTTCAAATAGTCGAATTTGCATAGGAAGGGGTTTCCGACTTCAAGTAAGAATTTAGTGGGTGGCGGGGGTGGATGGCAGGAGTCCTAATGTTAAGAACTGCTGATCTAATGTGTGTTGACCTGTAGACTAGGCCACAAGCATCTGTCTATGACCTCTGCAGGCTCTTTCCAGCGTTTTGGTACCCACTGACCCACAGACTTTGTCTTGGAGAGGTAATGAAATGAACAGAAACAATGTTCATTGCTTTACATACAGGGTAATATTTTTGTCAAAAAAGAGTTAGTAGTTTTAAAGGCAATACGAGATATAAATTACAAAAAAAACGTCATTCTGGCTAGCGGGAGAGGAAACCATGGACTGTTTAACTAAACATCTGACAACGGTGAAGGTCATGAGAGAAGTGTGACCTGAACATTTTTACTGGAATGGAACAGCTGTCAGGCAGGCCCTATAAAGATGCGCTCAATGCTGGCAGGAGATGGGACCAACGCGTCACAAAATGAAACGTATCCAACCAGCCACGGCAGGGATCACGTGGCGTTTAGAACGTGTACAGGTCGTCAGGCTGTAGGGGCGCAGAGTCCAAGCGCTGGTGAGGGCTTTACAGCAGGGGAGTAGCTACCCATGGTGCAGCAGGTGCAGTGGCACCAAGGCCAAGTGCCCTGAGTGGCTCTTCAAAACCTGATAATGGCTGTATTTACAACCCCAACAGAAGTCAGAGGGACCACTTTCCTTGCTTGCACTAGGTCCCATTCCATCCTTGCTAGGCAGGTAGAGGCGGGTACTCGTTCTGGGATAAGAGATGGGAGGAGGAAGGGCAAATGCTCCTGAAAGGGTTCAAACGCGGCAAGACGCCCTAGGGTATATGCTGCGCTTTATAAATATAAAAAATAAATAAATAAATAAGTATACACACTGCAGGGAATGGCCGATGGGGGATTGACAGACTGGTTCAGAAAGGGAAGAGAGTACAGGAAGCAAGTGCATTTTTCAGGAAAGGTTTTGTCGCATTTCTATAGAGCTCACCTCCCGCGCTGATGGAGCTCCAAAAAGATTTTCAGGTTGATCAGTAAGTAGCTACTTTGTTTGTTGTGCATGGTTGGATAAGGGTATCACCTATGAGAAGTGCTTTGGTTGAGGTATCAGCTATGAGAAGGGCGTCTTAGTTTTGTGCACGAGGTCCACAGAATGAGCTTAGGCTCGGGAGTAACATTAGAAAACTTTCTTGATGGAAAGCCTAGGGAATGCATGCATGGTGCAATGGTAGAGTAAAAAAGAGTAAATACATGCTAAAGTACCTGGCATAACAAGAGTAGACAAATGCTATAGGTCCCACCCCTAAAGAACAGGAAGTCTGCCAAAATATCGAAGTAAATGCAGCCAGGCCCAAAGGCTATCGCTTTTCAAAAGTTTGTATTTGTTTGAAAGTTATTGACATTCTAAATGCTGCAGAGCTTTGGTCCTAGATGGTAATAAGAAATGCTGAACATTATTGCATCTGGGATGTATTAAAACACAATGTTCTGTGAAACAATAAAGAGTGATTTAAAAAAAACAATAAACAGAAAGCATGAGTAAGCTTGAGTTCACTTATGTTCCGTGTTGAGTCCAAATAGCAATAGGCAAACTGGGTGGACTCTGAAACCCTGATCGACCTTTGCACTCCACATTTATCTGTTCGGTAGAGGATCCCCCATTTTGAATCAATGGCACTGGAGCAGTGGAATCCACGGAGCCTCGCATGTCAATAAGAAGCGCTGCCATCCGTTCCACGAACCCTTTCACTCGATGGGCCTGTTTTGCTACCATCTCAAGACAGTAATGTGGCTAGGGGAAAAGCCATTGCCACGAGGGATTTTACAACTCACTACAGCGCTCAAAGCCCATGACCAGTAGCATTCTCCCAAATTCCAAGATGCTTCAAAAACCACAGAAAGTGAGAACATTTTTGTAAAATGAGGGGCGGTTATCACCTGTGGCAATGCAGCACTGGTTCAAAGTTATCAGTTTTCAAAGAAGAAGGGAGCAGATGCGGTGTTGGGAGGATATGGATATGTATAAGGTTGGAACCGAATGAGCAATGGTCATGCTTGGCACAGTCATTTGCGAATAAATGAGTGGTGCATTTTGTGATGGTATTACCTAACTATTTTGTCATGTTTAAATGTTAAGACTGTTTGGGCATGTTTTACCTCATTAGAAGCAGTTTAACATTTATTTATATACAGTACAAAGCAATGCAGAGGAGACCATGAACCCTTTGCACTCAGCCTTCCACTGTGCGGCAACAGGTGTTGAAGATTTTTGTAACATTTGATCTGTTTGAGCTAGAAACAACATTGCTTTTGTTAAAATCCGTAAGTTATTCGCCATATGATGGCTTGTGTGGCAAATGTGGCAAAACTGTAGTTTTGTGGAACACCGAGGCTGCAGTATCACATAATTCAAGTGGCCCTGAATTTAATGGTAATGTAGTCTTTCATGCACTTTCCATTTGCATGTAGGGGACGAGGGGGGTCTGGACATATGGTCACCTATGTAATTGGCCTAAGGGTGCCCCTGTTGCCTAATTTTCTAGAGATAGGCCGTATGACCATTACTGGACTGATAAACTCTTGTCAATGAGATGGGTGTGTTCATTTTCTTCCATGTATCACATCCAACGTTAGCAACATTTGGGGACTGAATTGTTTTTGACGAACGGATAATCCACATTTATGCTACTGAGATTACCTTATGGATGAGATACTGGCCCATGTTATTCAGGAATTATACTTTAGGATTCAGCAGTGTAGCATAACCCTAATAAGTGTTGGAGTCGAAGCTTGGATATATTCAACAATTTTGCCTCCAAAAAAAAAAATCCCATGTTAAGCTAACTTCTGGAGTTCAGCTAATGACTGGAAGGCTACTGTCACCCTCTGTTATCTGCTGCCCACTATGATCTGTATAGGACAAGACACTGGGGTTTAAAGCTTTTTCTGGCCTTAACCTATTTCCAAGTTCTCAATTTCCTTTGTAGGTAGTACTAATTCATAGGCCTCAGTACACCAAAGCTGTCACACCCCATGGATTTTTACGCACAAGCCTGATTTCTGTCTGCCGCAGCCTGAAGTGTTGGTATCAAACTTGTGTGTGTTCTTCATGACCTAATTGCTAAGCACATATGCTGGAGCATTCACTCTGAATCAAAGAATGCACTATAGCAGCGATGTAAAAGTGAAATACCCGGGTGGAAACATTATACACAGACCTGCCAACTCACACGATCACATCATGTCACACAATATCAACTCCCTTCATACGGTCACCCAGCGGACAATCAATATCACACAGTGTGCTGCAACACCATACTAAGAGGGATTTTTCAGCTCCTGATGTCCACTGGAGTTTGCAACCTCTCGAAGACATCCACAGTTGCCAAAGAACTTTTATCTTTTTATTTGAGGTGGGATGAGGGTTAGGGGTGACTTCCAAGCAATGCTCGGCACAGAGAAGTGCGCCCTCACCGTGGACACGCCCCCTCAGAGGCCCCTCCACAACCGGTTGTACCGTAACCGACTCAAGGCCCACCCCCTAACCAGACCCCGCTCGCTAATCACACAATGAAAGTTTTCAAAGTTGGCATGTCTGCATACATGATGCACATTTCCACACCTATATTGCCTATTGCTCTGCAGCACACACCCAAGAATAAATAGCTTGTAAGATAACTCTATACACCTTCTATCACTTTACGATTTTCCTACTAGTCCTGAGCACAAAAGTCCGTGATATCCACCTACTCCTCTCCTCTAGCCTGCCAGCCTACATAATGATCTGCCTTTCCATCCCCGTCTTTTTCCCCACAATCTGATCATCCACTTGGGTGTTAGTTCTTCCAATCAATCACTCAACAATTGCAAACAAAAATAACAAACATCTGGACACAAACATATTATGGATCCTATAAACACATATTCAATGCATATGTAAAAAAATAAGGAATGCACAATGCTGTATATAAAAGGATAGCAATATAGCATAATATATCATCTCAATTTCCTCTTTGCACCGTTTTTTTTCCCCTTTAATATTTCAAAATAATCGTTGATATTTTGACAAATAAATATGGCTTCCTGTCCCAGCAGGCTTTGCAAGTGGAAATCCAGCATAGGAAAATAGCGACAGACAAAGAAGAAATGTTTCCCCTTCGGCAAAAACTGTTCCAAAAGACAAAGGGGAAAATGTGTTTCCTACCCTCATGCCTCTTCTCATTCTGTTAAAAGGGAACTGGCAAATGCGCATACTGGGTGCTCTGTGTTGTGAACGAATGATAAAAGGTGCTAGCAGGGAGTTTGTCACATGGTGACTGAAAACTCATAATGTGACGCTATTTATAGAAGCTGCTATAAATAGCTCACTTTGTCTGCTTTATCCCTTCTCAATACAAGCATGTCAGCCACCTGGAGCAAGCAATGCTAAAATTATTGTTAGAGTAATCTCCGGAATTATATATAGAGCTCATGAAAGACAAGAAGGCCCACCCTCACCCAAAAAAAGCCCCCATTGTCTGTCCTCTCTATTTTTTTCTCAAGCATCTGCCTCCTCTCTGATGATGGACACTGGCTTGTCCTTAACAAAACGCCCACTTCCAAACACGCCCTAGCCGCTCTTTATTGACTGTGCTTTTAGTATTTGACAACTACTCACCGACTGAATACAACTACATGTTTCTGGCATGTCAAGGAATTAAAGAGAGATGATCAAAGTCTCCAAGAGTTGAACTTCTTCCAAATTCTTAGGGGATTCCCTTTGTCGTGTGAGTGAGTCAGAGCGAAGGGTTGCCCTACCACACCTCTTCACTAGATTTTCACTCAAAAATGTTTCCACAGAAAAAAAAATAAGAGGTTTCGATGCCATTGGAAGAGACAACAGAAACTAACTAGAAGGCATAAAAAAAATCTGCCTGAATGGATCACTGCTTATGGGTTTCTGTTGGGAATTTGGTGTTTTTAGAGGCAAAGGTCGGTTAACTTCCCCCCAGGCTGCAGAGACCTCTTAAGCGATACTCAAGAGTAATTCTCTGAAGGGGCAGAGGGAGTTTTGGTCCCCTGGCCCACGCCTTTCAATGGATGCTATCATATTTGAAGAGTTGTTGATAAAACACCCCTGAAGGGTTTCCATAACTTTTAAGAGGGTTTATGCTTGGAGTGCGATGTTCAGCAATCCCTACCTGTTTATCTCACATCTCTGTGCCTGTTGTGGCTCGCAGACCTTTTTGGCTTCTTCAGTAAAACCAAGAAAATGGTGCACCAAAATAATAACACTCAAGTATTACTGGTTTTGCATTTGAAAGTTTGATACTGTTGCAACTATTGTGTATTGCCCATGAAGATGTAGTCGGTGGTGGGAACCTTTTTATCATGGATGTGGTGTGTCAGGGGCTTTAGCTCATTAAGAAATTAAGAAGATCTCTAAAGGGTCCTACTGCACGAAGATACTGAGCTCGGATATCAGAGAGGGGACATTGTTGCCCACCTCTACAGAGCTGATTTAACTGCCAATTTCGCTTCTTCTCCAGCACAGACATGTTTCTAGAGGAGCTCCGGTCCTGTCCCTTCAAGAGAATGTCAGCAATGCCAAGAGCAAATGTAAGCATTGGAGAACAAATGGAAGAGAGATCACACACAGGACGAAGAAAGAAAATTGAATTATCCGCACGTGCAAATCAGAGATAGAACTGATGGGCGTGATTCACAAAGAATTTGCGGTGACTTACTCTAGTAGTAAACATGCCTTACCTTACTATTGAATTCCATGAGAAAGGCAGGTGTTACTCCTGGAATGCAATAGTAAGCCAGGTGCACTATAAGAGTAAGGACCTAATTATGACTACGGTGCTCCAATGAACCGCCGTAGCCATGGTGGCGGTTCAAGCACCGCCACACCAGGTGTCTGACAACCCTATCACGAGTTTGGCAGTCAGACCACCGAATGAGCCGCTGTAATCGCTGGGAATCTGTGATCCCTGGGCTGTGTTGCAGAGGTGTGAGGACGCAATATGCTGGTGGTTCCGCTGCTGCACCATCAAGCATATTACGAGTTTCCTCACATCCCCCCTTTTCATGGCAGTGAGCCCACCCTGAAAAGGGTGGCCGTGAGGAAACAAAAAGGGTCCTACAGGGCCCCCTGTTGCCTCATGGCCTGGGGATGCATGCGGGGGGCATGGTGTGCCCCCTTGTGTTCCTGCATAGAAAGAACTTTGCAGTCCATGCTGTGCAGGAACAGGCTTTGGTGCTCCTATTGTGATGCCTTTCTAATAGGTACCACCGCGGGACCACCCACCACATCAGTAGAAAACTCCTTAGTTGGCGGGTGGCCGGCGATCGAGTTTGGCTGTGTCGGAGAGAGGTGATGCGTGGCGGCCTGCTTACACACTGCCAAACTCGTAATCAGGCCCTAAGTCACACCTGCTTACAGGAAAATCTTTTTAAACTGCGCCCTTCATATAGAGACTGCAGTTTCATTCCCAAGAACTGGAACCATAATGAAACCTCCACAGGAAGGAGTGTTCTCTGTGTGGAGACACAAGTGCCCGTGTATGGGTTATAAAATATAAAGCAGTGTACAGAAGTTGGTTTTCAAGACATCGGGAAAAGTGATTTGCAGGAGAGGGGCTGCTAGTGAGTTAAAGAGGGTGTTGGTAACTACAGGGACGCAAGCTTCTAACCTATCCTTGCACAATGGTAACAATTTAGCTAATCTGAAAATGCTGTTTCAGCCTGAAACTTTGGCTGGTGGAAGCTAAAATGCAGAGTGTAGGATCTGAAGGTAGAGAGTTCTTTCAGTCATGTAAGCTTGAAAGCTGAGGTGCTGATGGTTGTGGTGCATTGATAACTTTACTACATTCAGCCCTACCTAGAATAGACAATCCAACTTAGCATTGAGAATGTGATAGGGTTGGTCTTATGGTTAGTAGTGTCTTACACAAACACATACAACCTAATTGTCTAGTAGTCGTGATAGTAAGAGTTGCTGATTTGTATGTCAAATGTTGCTGTTTCCTGTTAAAGTACACACACGGATGACTCAATAACACAATGAAATTTTGTTAAATGTCTTTCTCTTGATCACTATGACCAATAGAGTTC
Source organism: Lissotriton vulgaris (assembly GCF_964263255.1). Classification (NCBI taxonomy): domain Eukaryota; kingdom Metazoa; phylum Chordata; class Amphibia; order Caudata; family Salamandridae; genus Lissotriton; species Lissotriton vulgaris. The sequence goes on along the minus strand of NC_141691.1, from coordinate 1,287,796,044 downwards.
TTTGAACGATCGACTGACTTTTAGTTCTAATATTTTACACCAGGTATTCCTTTCAATGCCATTTGCACATCTGTTGAGATAAGCAGACAGAGGCAAATTTTCCAAGGTTTTGCGTCTGCACACAGTCACAAAACGTGCCACAAACTGATGCCAAGTTTTGATAAACTGTTTACTTTCCAATGCAAAATTTGTTTCTTGCTGGAAAGTTGTCAAAAAAGCAGTGATTAACATTATTTTGCGTACTTTGCGTCACAGGGGGTTTTCATGGATGATACGTGAGCATTTTCAATGCACTCACTTTGATTCAAAGGTCTACCTACTAACAACAGTACTAATAGTGGACAGAGCTTTATGATAAAAAATAATGCCTACGCAAAGCAAGCATTGAACAGGAAAAAAATATTTATTTATTTTATCTTTTCCAGCTTTGCTTCGTGCTTTACAGATCAGCGCACATACAATGTGGGATACATTTCAAAGCTAGTCAAAGTATAGAATTTTGAACTGGAAGGATACCCTTATACTATACGAAAACAACTCTAGACTTGATGCGCACACCCTTGTTCTATGGTGCAATGGTGCAGGCGCAGAAGAAGAGAGAAACCTCTCCATTTGTAGATATGGCCCTGTCATGCTCTCCGACGCATTGCAGCGCAGTAAGTTTGGTTGCTGCATTTTGTGACATATTCGTGAATCTGTTGCACATTCTTTTGCTAACTGACTTCACACAACAAGGCCCCTCAACTTCTACCTGAATGACTAGCTTGAGCTATCGAGGAACAAATAGAACAAACGCATAGTGCACATTCTCATGTCAGCAGGCCAACACGAGGCCTGTTCACTCCACACTTCTGGCAAACTGAGCTGAAAGTGCCGCTGTTCCTGCTCCACTATATAAAATAATAATAATACAAAAAAAACCCTAAAAGGAGGAGTTCTCGAGGGAGGTGCCCAGCTAAATGACAGCTTTGTTGAGGAGGCCGCGAACGCACGTTAAGCTGGGGTCATGGCACTGGAAATGACCAAAGGGGAATTCACGGCTGAACGAATTAAAGAAAAGAAAGCAATCCGCGCCGAACAAGGCCGTGCAGCGTGTGATTTATGTAACCATAGTTCCGCTCGCAGGCCTCCCCTACCTTTCCCTCGACGGAGAGCGAGCTTGACGTGTTACCGCAACATGTGTTCGTTGAAGTGCCTCGAGGGGCGGCAGCAGGGCGGGCTTTCCTAGCTAGGCCTCGCCACGACTTTCTGCAAGTGATACTCAGCGCTGTCCTGCAGCCCGGGCAGGGCCCCTCTACCGACCGCGGGCGCGGGAGCCACGTGCACTGACGTAACCAATCACACCCAATTGGGGTGCTCTCTCCTCCCGGGGCCTAGGTGCCTCTGTACCTGTCCTGTTGTATTTTTGATCGCGAAACCTTTGCAATACAATCAGTTGTGCTCTCTCAGTCATTTCATGGTCGTTTCATGTTTCCACTTAACTGATTTTTGTAGGACAACATTTTTCCCCCATTAAAGTTGTGCATAGTCGTGCCTTTTTGCCTGCAATTAAATTAACTCACAGGAAAATTGCGTGAATGGGGCACTTACGGGTTCGAGTAAAACTGAATGCGACGGCAAAACCCATGTTAAAAAAATTACTCGACACACCAGCAAGTGGGCTGGGTCATGGAGAAAACGTGTCTTGTGAGTGACATATTGTCTGCTTCAAACTGTCTTCTGTAAGACATCTTCTAGTCAACCCAAACCTATGCAGGAGAAATTCTGTGCGAAATTTTGCACTAACATCTTTTACGACGTGTATACTTTGAGCAGAATTGCATGAATAACTTTGCATAGCGGAAAGTTTTGCACAGTCCATACATTTAAAATCGAATATCTTGCAAAATATATATATATATATATATATATATATATATATATATATATATATATATATATATATATATATATATATATATATATATATATATATATATATATATATATATATATATATATATATATATATATATGAGTCTATGCCATCGTGGAGGGAAACCATTAGTAAATCATGCTTGTTGTCACTGGATGTCTGGCGGCAAAAAGTGGCGAGCGCATTGTCTTTAGTTCAAAATACAGGGAAAGACAATGCTGCTGCCTCAATTTAGTCGTGTGTGAGGGGAACTGTTGTTGTCGTGCTGTTTGCATGAGGGATACGGGCTGTACTGAATTTGTGCCTCTTGAGAGGAAAATCAGCATTTCTGCTCCCATGCCAAACCTGTTTTGTGTGCCTGACAACCCTGCACTGCTGTTGCCTAAACGGCATCTGTTCTGTGTGTTTGAAAGAACCTTGCATTTGTGCAGTCATTTTGCATCCTGTCTTAAGCGTGAACCACAATTTATACTGCTGCTGGTTTTCTTGTGCTCCTGCTATGCGTGTTAGTGATGGATTCACTAAAGTGGCTTGTACAGTGCCGGATCTCTGTGTCTGTCTGTCTGTTTGTGTAGGAAAACAATGGATTGCTGCCAATACATCACCTACGCTCAGTATGTTAGGTAATCTAGCACTAAAGCTGCCCATTCAGAACCTGAAGGGGTGGGTGGGTGGGTGGGGTGTGTGTGTTTATGTGTGTGTGTACACACACTGTTAACACACACAGTAAGGACTGGGACAAGCCATACAAACACCATCTCTGTGAGGACTAGCACACTATGATATATATTCTACAAACGTGGTGAATATTAGGAAAATGCAAAAAGAAAAGATGATGGACAGAATGCTAAACAAATAAAACATTGATACCCAGTCACAGATCTTGGTTAAATCCTTCATTGTTTTGTTCACCACGCCATTCCAGTATATACCCAGCCATATGTAAATCAGTCTTGACCCTGCTGCCCATGGGAATAGTCCAGTCCAAAATGCCAGGCCTGGTTGTCCCTGGACCTGAAACAAGCATCCTTGGACCGGTTTCGCTGCATCACCCCTCATCAGCCAGGCTAGCTTGAATCCGGTGGCATAATGAGCACAGGACCCACATCTGGGAATACCCATCCCACTTAGGGTGACAAATGAAAAGAGACCTGGTGATGGATGGAATGCTGAACAAATCAAATATTTACTCCCACTCAGCCATTCCAGTTTGTAACCAGCCATATGCAAATAATTCTTGATCCTGCTCCCCATGAGGGCAGTCCAGACCGAACTTGCTGGCCAGGTCCACCCTGACCAGAAGCAAGCATCCTGGGTCCGATTTCAGGGTATTACCCCTCATCAGCCCGGTTAGCTTGAATCCATTGTTATAGCGAGCACAGGACCCACGTTTGGACATACCTTTCCCACTTAGGGTAACAAATGCAAAAAGAACAGATGATGGACAGAATGCTGAACAAATCAAACATTCACCTCAGTCAAAGATCTGGGTTAAATCCATTCTTTTTTGGCTCCCCATGCCATTCCAGTTTGTGCCCCGCCATATGCAAATCAGTTTTGACCAAGCTCCCTACGGAAACAGTCCAGCCCAAAATGCCAGACCACGTCCTCCTTCGACCAGAAACAAGCATAAAGGGGCTGGTTTCAGGGAATCAACCCTAATCAGCCAGGCTAGCTTGAATTCAGTGGCGTAGCGAGTACAAGACAGCGTCTGGACATACGCTTCCAACTTAGCGTGACAAATGCAAAAGACAGACGATGGACAAAATGCTGAACAAATTAAACTATACCTCTACAAACACAACAATTCACATCTAAAATATGACTTACAAAAATATAATATTTACACAATTTATATAATTATCAATAAAATAAGTAATAAGTAAAAATGTAATTATTAAGATATTACTACTTTATCTACTTTCCACCCTATACCCCTACAAACTCAACAACCTTCACCTAAAATATAACTTCAAAAAATAATATTTACACAATTTACTTAAATAATTATCAATTAAATAATTAATATTAATTAAAAATGAATAATTAATTATACTTAATTAACTTCCTACTTTGTGCCCCTGTAAACTCAGAACCCGCCAAGACACTATAAATGACTGTTAACTATTAAATTATTATTATAAATAACGTAAAATTGAAAACTATATTTAAAAATGTTAACAACAAATATAGAAACAATATATAAAAGATGCAATTAAAATAATAAATAAAACACAAAAAGATAATCAAAAATGATATTTTGTATAACTATATAATTTAAAACGATATTAACAACACAGATATGTTTTAAAACGATGTTACTTACCTTAAAAAAATGATATTTTTGTCAACAATATTTCTGCATCACGAAATGTATGTGTCACAATATTAAAAACTTGATATTAATGTCGCTTGATCTTTCTGTCACAATATTTTGTCCAAAAACAAAAAAATGCTTTAATGGAGTTTATGCACCAAAAAGCCACATTTTTTTCCTAACCATGTGTTCCAGTGGGTCACCTGCTTTTTCCTAGTAAAATGTATCTGGAAAAAATACCAATGTGCAATAATTACTTCATATTTGGAATCAGCCGCTAAATTAGGGATAGGTCAAAATGCAATTTTCTGCAAAACGTGTGAAATTTTGCAAAAAATGATATGAAATTACTAGTATTGCACAAAAGTGCTTGGCTGGTATTTCGCTTGAAAATTTAATACGAGAGCATACCTTCCAGTAAAAGTCAGCGGCAAACAAGCAAAAGACTGGTTCGAGCAGAAAATATCTCTTCAGCAAGATAATTTCTGCTAGAACCAGTCTTCCAATGCCAAAAGTATGCAAAATTATGTGAAATGTCTGGGTGTTTTGAAGAATTCTAGAATAAAAACTGTAGGCATTTTACAAGATTTTGTCCACTTGAATAAAACATTTTGCTTGGACCTATAGTAAATGTTGTTGCTGCTACATTGATTTTAGGGGGAGGTGGAATGAGAACCCAAGTGGGCTTTATATCCCCACTTTAAATTGCATCCTTCTATTGTGGACAATCATTTCTGTTCCACGGGCAAAGGAAGTGTGAGCTGCTACTAAACAGCAGGCCCGGACTGCTCGCTTTTCCCACCGGGCACTTCCCACAACGGGCTTCAGCATTCGGAAGACATTTTTTAAGGCAGTGGCGCTGCTGGTGCCTCTATCACTTTCTTCACCTGCCCCATGTAATTACATCAGGCGGGCAGAAGGGGGGTTCAAGAGCGAGAGGAGGGGAAAGAGATGAGGGGGAGAAGGAAAGGAGGAGGGTGATTTGAACATTTTTGCCAGGGAAAGCCTTTGCCCACCCCCCCTCCCCCCCTTCGGCCCTGCTGAACAGCCAGCAGGACACTGGATGGTGGCTCTGCTGATGTAACATGAAACACGCAGACGTTGCCACTTGCAAATCTCCTTTCCAGAGTGTGAGGGCCAGGAAAATCTTACACTTGCTATCCTACACTTGCTGACAAAGGCAATTTCTGCAATATTTGCCAGGGCTTCTCTGCGTTTGTGTGCATGCACTTGACAGATCGCCTCATATAATAATATCGTAAACTAAGGGACATTTGTCGAAGGGATCTCCCAAAAAGTTATGCAGAGCAGGGGAAGCCAATAAACCGTTCCAGCTCATCAGCAGAAGCTTCATGAGGCAAAAAGAACATGTCACTTTTTCAAAAAGAGCGGTACTGCCTATCTCTCTGTCTCACGAGCCTGCAGAGCTTTCAGACTTCAGTGAAAAAAAGCCAGTCACCATGTAAAAATGTCATAGCAGCGAAAATGCATGTGAGATAATGGAACTTGCTAATCTCCGAGTGGGAAATTCGGTCTATCTCAACGTCGGAAGATCTCTGTCCCTGGGGGTCCCACTGGAGGGCTGTTATAAATGAAATAATTACCGCAATGAAATACACAGGACCCACTATGGTGTATACTACAAAGGAGGCACCACGCCTACTACAGGAAGAACACTAAAGCCTCAGAGCACCAGAATGCACTAGGATTTAATCACGTGCTGAAATGTCATTGAAATAAAAGACAAGCTGGAAAATGCCTCCTTTGAATTCCTGTGCTTTCCTTGCTGGCCTGTGAACAAGGAGCATCACAGCTCCGAAAGGCGTAAGGCAGAATTAACTTACCCGAGGGGAGGAGAGACGCTGAACAGTGATTGAGACCGAGATTCGTGTGCACTCCGAAGCGCTGGTCCTTTGAAGTACAATATATATATATATATATATATATATATATATATATATATATATATATATATATATATATATATATATATATATCCAACACCATATATATGTGTGTGTAAGTATATATATATATATATATATATATATATATCCCGCACCATATATATGTGTATGTGAGTGTATGTGTGTATATATATATATATATATATATATATATATATATATATATATATATATATATATATATATATATATATATATATATATATATATATACTGCCATTAAAAAGAGGAGGTGATCGTGAGACTCTATTAAGACAGCTTGAAACTAGAATGATACTCGAATTCGATAGCTGTTGGCCAAATGGACTAAACAATTTAGATGAATTATATAATTTTCTGTAAAATCTGGATATTTTGTACCTATAGCCCTCCGCACCCTATTCCATATACTGCCTGTCAGTTAGGTTCCCTATTGAAGGTCGAGTGGGTGGTGGATTAGGATATGTTTTATGGGCAGTCCAATCATTACGTGACTTTTCTGTCTTTTTATAATCAACTTGTATCTCTCTATTTATTCCAATATTTATTGTGATGACTGTGTTATTCCTTGATGTATATATTTGCAGTATTATATTTCTATATAGTATGTATACATATATATATTTTTCCGATTACTGTTTTATACTACTATTTATAATACTGTAATGATATCCTGTGTGTATCAAATGTTTGGTGTGTAAATATATTGATTATACATATATTTATAGATATTTTTAGGTTGTGGGTTTTAACTTTTTGATATTTTTGGATACTTATTCAGACACTTTTTGATACTGATTGTTTTTAAGAGATATTTGAAAATCATAGATACTATATTATATAGCGATTATATCTCAGGGATTTGATAAGCTCCTAATACAAATATGATGTTGTCTCTTGATCTCGTTAGTATTGCACTTCTCTTGCTGCTCTTTTTGCACATATATCTGCACAACTTTATTGCACTTTTATCCACTTTATTGCTGCTTGGTTGCATTTTTTGCACATGATATTATAACTATTGACTAATTCCTGACTTATAATATATGTATATAAGACCCTCCTAGTTTTAGAGTCTTAGGGTACTGTTATAAAATTGTATTTATACAGTTAGTATTCTTCAAACCTGACATACATATGTAACAATAGTTAGATGTTGTTTTGGCATTACTTTTAATATATGTCATAATGTTTTGTCAATTTAGTTTCACATGTTGCTATACTGGGATTTATCTTGTTATATCTTATAGCTTCAATTGTGCTAAATTTCTTGATGCTTAAAACTACTAGCAGTAGTGTTTCTTCACTTTTCACATCACATGATGTGTGACGTCACTAAAAGTGGGTGTGAATATGATTAAGCAAATATAAATTAGCATTTCGTTTATGGCAATGTTACAGCGTGAACAAGGCCGTGTAGCCTGAAACGCGTAGCTGTTCTCTGTGCTGTTGCTGCATTAAACTACCTTTTGCTGATTCCTGTGGTCCGTCTCCCTCGTTTGCTGGTGTGCGCTGTGTGTGTATACACAGTGAGATCTGAGGAGGAGCCTGTATTCTATATATATATATATATATATATATATATATATATATATATATATAAAAGCTTACACTTCCCAACAGTCCACAGGGAAAAGAACGGCACTCAGCAGGGTTTTGAAGTTAGCTGGAAGTAGTTTATTCCTCCAGTATCGATAAAAGCTATATATAACGACCAGAAATGAAGAACTCTGCATTCTGGGTGTTGCAGTCCGTGAACATCCTGTGAACTGAAACAAGTGAAATAACATATCTGGGGGCGGAGCCTTCTTGCATGAATAGGAAGGCAGCAGGACTCTCACTTTCTGACTATGGAAGCCTCCTGAATACTTGGGCGCTGAGGAAGGCAAACCTATGCGAAATGCATTCGCCAATATTTTGTTAAATAAAGTGCTTCCAAGGCTGTCCCCCGTTATGGCCTCTGCTCTTTCATGAGGAGGAGTTTTGTGTGATATATATATATATGTATGTATCCCAGGTTTTCCTTGCCTCGGCCTCTTTGTCTACTTCTTCCACGGTGTATCAAATTCATGTGCGTAACTGGAAATGTGGAAATGCCGGTCTTCTTCTTCTATTTAAAAGTTTGTTACGTACATATTAAACGCAACCACAGTCTTAGTAAACTGAGCCAGAGTTTTATTTAAGGCATAGCAAGCCCGCTACGCAGACTATAATTGGAACCCAAAAACCAACAAGCTGTTCAAAATGGAAGCCTTGCGCGCTGCCTTGGTGGCTGCTTATTTACTATGGGGGCTACAGTTTCATTAGCAGTGAGAAACCTGAACCGCTTCTGGCCACGGTCCTCCCGAGTGTGACTGCTACCAGCAGTGGAAAGAGCAATGGAAAGATATCCGTGAATGTTAAGATCCTTTCCCAAATGGATTCCCGCCAGGATTTCAGTTGGCCGCCGGCCTGTCCGCCACAACTCGTCATCGCAGTTTTCCAAACCTGGACTAGCGCAATGGAGCACGGCCACAACATCCACCTCCGCGGTATGCACTGAAGGCCAAGTGTCTGCACGCCATGTGTATCCACACCACAAAAATGCCCCAGTGACAGAGTTGTGTTGTCTGCCTTCTCTACTGTGATACAAGGAAATGACGTTGCTCACTCTAGGCAGTGTTCTCCTAAGGCGTGCAGTCTGATTGCTTAATCTCATAGAAAAATCTTAGTCAGGAGCCATAGTTTAATTCAAAAAGCTGCTGAAATGCTGCAGAGTTTACTTATGCCTCTGGATAAGAGGTCAGCTTGGCTTCCATGTTTAACAAACAGCTGTTTGTCATTTTGTCCCGTCACAACCTAGATTTGTAGCAGCTGCTTAAAACGTCCCACAACAAATTAACCTCGAGTTTACATGTGCTCTATCTGCCGAGATACTGCAAGCATGTAAAAACAAAGGGGAAGGCAGTGCGAGTGTGAAAGAGCAGTGAGACCTGAAGAGTTTGTGGACAGGCTGGTAAGGGGCACTAAATGTCAAGCATAATTTGTGCGGGGGCTTGCCATCAGTGGGCCCTGGCACTCACATTTAAAGACTTAGGGCCAGATGCATCAAAGGGTTTTGCCCATTCTGTGTCTATGGGAAAATGTGTTGATGCATATGGCCCATAGGGCCTTATTATGACAATGGGGGAACAGGGCTGCCAAGCTGCCAAAGCCAAAACAGACCGACTGCCATATAATGACTTTCTAAGTTGCTAGAGGACAGTTCTTTGGCGTTCCCATGGTGGTACTTTTGAAATAGGCACCGCAATGGGAACGTCAAAGCATGTTCCTGACCGTAATACAAACTGTGCATTTCGTTCTGTGCAGGAAGATGAATGCACCCCATAGCGTTTTGGATATCGGGAGGCGTACTTCACTTTATTTTACTATTCAAAAATAGTATTATAAAAAGTGTATTTCTTTAACATGTGGAAATTCAGACATTAGTATGTCACATTATAGCACTGCATTGTGAAGTACTTAAAATGATAGTTTTTAAACATGAACTAAGAACCATTCATGCCCCCACCCCCCCCATAGCAACTGTACCATTAGTGAACTAAGAGGAAAAGTAATTGGCACGGGAACCCTGTATGCGGCCCAGATTCTTATAGACAGAGCAGCATTAAAGTATATTACATCAAACACAATAGATTTTTGAGCAGCAGGTGTTCTGAAAATCGCAATTTGAGGTGCTTTCGTGTGCAATAATAAAGGAATAGGAGGCTCGGTGTAATAAAATATCTGCCAATAATCACACAATTTGGTTGAGCAAAGTAGACGTGATTAATCCAAGTTTTCTGGCTTCACTTTGTACGAATCAGCCACTAAACGGGTATCTAATTGTATCTCCTTCTTAGTTTAAATGTTAATGGTTAGTTATTTACCTGAGGGTAGAGCGGAGGTGACAGGCAGAAGCCACATGAAAGCTCCACTAGTCATGGACTGGACGCCCCAATGGGACCTTCAGCTGGGTCAGAGTCAAGCTTCAGGCTTGAGCCTGGCTCGTTCTTTCAGTGGCTCGCCCACCCCTACACCTTACACACTGCTAACGAGTTATGTGTCTACGCCCAGTCTCAAAATAAGCTGTCCATCACACTGCCATTTCATCTCACCCAGAGCCGTTCACTGGAGTCCCCACTCCTTCAGAAGATGATACAACTCAGTTACCCCATCAATACCAACTATCATAGCCCAGTAGTGTAATGCAAAATGATAGGGCCTCCTGCAGAATGTAATGAGGGGCCCCTGAGTCTCTGATATCTCACAGATATTCATTGGTTTGTAGGGGTGGGAGCCTCCCTGAGCCGCAGGGGCCTGTGTTATGTCCCTGCCATAACAGCATAGCTCTTAAGATCCTGTGAAGTAGTGTGGCTCACTGGTTAGAGGCGGCAGACCCGAGAGCAGAGGACGGCCCGGGACCAGGGTACGATTCCCGGCGCGGCAGGTTTCTGGACCAGGGTCAGCGGACTCGATAATTCTCTCGCCTCGGTGCCCACTCTGATCAGCGATCACACTCGGCAACTCTGGGCATTAGCTTGCCTCATCTTCACTAACGGCCCCACCAGACCGCCGGGGATGCCTGGTCTCACCCTGGAGATACCCATTAAGGGACCATCTCTCAGGGAAGCCAGGAAGGGTTTTGCAGCGGTCGAAGCGCCTTGGGACCCTACGGGTAAGTAGTGCGCTATATAAATGCCTATACATTACATTAAGATCCTAGTTATGCACGCTCAGCTTCATGATGCATTTAAACAAACATATGAAGAGCAAATATTTCGGTGCATTCCATCCAGCTAGAGGCCCCCATCTCAGAATTATTCGTATGGAAGCGATCACACACTGCCATTTCATGTATCAATTAAAGGTACACAGACTTTAAAGATTTCAGGAAGAGTGGAAGCAGGGCGAATCTTGAATATTCACCCCACCTCTTGTTTTGCTGCAATTCAGTCAAACTCAGCTGGTTCTATTAAAGGGTACTGGACTCTTTCTCAGACACAGGCCAAAGCAGGGCGTAGCTCCCATTGGTGCAGTGGCCTACTAAGCCCTGATTAAGCAGGCATGGGGCCCATGACACGCTGACAACTCTATTGGGCCCAAGGTCACACGTGGCAGTCATTTTCCAGGTATCAAAGTCTCTGTAGGTGAAGAGCTAACCGAGGAAGCTTTCTGAGAGTTCAAGCTCTGGCACGAATGCACCTTAAGGATTCCCCTTCCTCTGAGTCATGGTTAGCGCAGACAGACTGCCCCACACACAGCCAGGATAGCCCCAGGGGTTGGAGCAGCCGCTGAGGCCTAATCCTGCCAGAAGGGCTCCAGTGGGAGGCGACCCATCCAAGCTCCACGGCCAGGCTCGCGGGAGGAGAGGAAGGATCGGGCCTCTAGGCTCATTGCTATGACGTGTCACTGGATACTGGTTTTAGACTACTGTATTGTAATCACATAGCTGCCAAGTTTTCAGAATGCTTATGTGTGACATTTCCATGGTTTCAGCGTGCGTAGGAATGACATTTCAATGCCAATGTGTGGCATTTGAATTGATGTTTTATGGCGAGTAAAATAAAGCATGGAAGGCCAAGTAGAGAGATAAATATTTGAAATAAGTACCTTCTAAGCAATAAGGTCTGTCTAAAAAGTGCTTAAAACTGCCCCTAGAATGGAAGTTAGTATTATATACTGGACCCCCCCCCCCACAACCCCCTCCATTCTGAAATGCTATCTCCATCGCAACACTTCTCAAGTGTTAACAGTCTGCTGCATTCACCTGTCCTAACCGGAAGTGATTGTCAGGCTCAGCCAGCAGGCAGCTTCTTCAGATCTGTGGGTGTGCTGGGGGCCACGGGCAGGGCTTTTAGTGCAGGGCCGGCTCTAGGCATGTGCAAGCTGTGCACCTGCACAGGGCCACCAAACCCCAGGGGCCACCACGCCAATATATATCCTTAATATATTAATCCTCTGAGGATAGATACATATTTGCGTGGTGGCCCCTGGCAGGGATCTGGTGGCCTCTGTTCCACTACTAAACACCCTGACCCCCTCCCCTCTTTACTGGCCTGCGCGCTCCGCCCCGCCCAGACCACCTCTTCCGGACCCCCTACCTACGCTCCTTGCCCAGGGCCACCATGAGCCTAGAGCCGGCCCTGTTTAGTGTGCTGGGTCTCACCGGTGCTGAGCGCCAGCAGTTTTTTGAAGGAGGCCTTGAAACGGGTCTCTTTCAGCCTCTGTTTTGTGCCCTGATACAGGCTGGCCATTTTTTCCAGACCGAAGTGGTAGTAGGCTCGAGCTCACACTGCTCACTTCTCACTAGTGGAGAAGTTACAGCACGACGTCATGCCGGGTGAGGTTATAGGTGAAGGGAACTCCTTTAAAGAGAGTCATTTTCACTCTGGATTTCCCTTCTCTTTTTGAAACTCAGGAGTAGCAACATTGTCGTGGTGTCACAAGGGCTTTAAGTGGAAGCTTTTTCAATATTATATACAAGCCACAGTTGCTGCTTATTTATCTTATGCAACTAACAACCACGGACAAAGCCAAAACTCCTGACTTGTTGTAGGTGTGATGCTACTTGTTGTATCATATATCTGGATGCAATGACAGAAACAGCAAAATACAAGTCGGTGGCACACTGTGCTAGGCACAGATTTTTAGCTTACATGTTTTTAAGCCACGCCCTTAATTACATAGGCCACGCCCCTTTGAGAGACCCCCCAAGTTCTTTCATCCTACCTAAAGCCCTGGCCATGGGGGAAGCAGGAGTCACACTACTGTGCTGGTGGCAGGCAGGAGAGAATCTTGGCCTCCCAAGATGGCGCAAATGGTGATCATTTCACTGTCACTTGAGCTGGCTACAGGATCAGATTGAGAACCCAAAGAAGCCCTGGCAATTTTGACGGACCAGCCCCCCTGCTGCATTTGTTATTGGGGTCCAATATAGCAGCACCACTGCAAAACTGGCCCCCAGTAACAAAAACAGCCCCCACTGCTACAAATTTAGCCCCCCACTTTTCCAGCCTCCCAGGAAAAATACCCATTGCTCGCTGCGCCAAGTCCGGCCTTGGATGACTCCAGTGGGGGCAGCTGGTCTGACATTGTTGTGTTGCTGTCAGACTTCTTTATCCAGGGATAATGGCGTTTTCCACAGGAGGACTTCTAGTTGGGGCAGGCAAGTGCAGACTGGCGGGCGCTCTTAGAGTGTGTGCAACGCTCGCCACCACTTCCAGACCAGACTATAAATCCAATCCAGACAAACACCTGAACAGAGGGTGCATCAATGCACCAGGGAACTAAGGTACACTCACTGGTAAGGTGAGGGGCACAGGCATGAGTGTGAGCAGCTGGGAAGGTGGGGATTCTGCCCAGGAGCCTGGGGCCGGCAGGAGAGAGGGGAACCAGTGTGGAGCTCCTGAAAGCAGTAAAAACTTCTGGTGCAGCGCCTGCAGCCCACCAGCACGATCATCATACAGAGCACTCTACCAGGGTCGTGCAATGCCACCTGTTTGTGGGAGGGTGTGGCAACAGGAGAGATCAACAAAGTGCTGCTGCCTGGGCCAATCACTGTGGGCACGTTCCAGAAAACAAAAGAAGGTACCGGATCCACAAGGGGCTGTGTTGGGATCCTTTCTGTCGGCGTATAATGTTTTCTGATGCTGCAAGATCACATAGCGCAGACAGGCCGAACCTGGTGGGAATGTGTTTAATGAATAAATGCTGTTAGTAAAATTACAGCTTTGACACAGCAGGTAGTTCACCCCTCCCAATCAGACAGTATGAGCTCATAATGTCTGGTCCCGGCAGCAAGCAGCACAGCATGTTAGCAGTGAGTTGATGCTTTTGAAATTGTATGCAGTGCCTTGTGGGTCCTTGGGGAGCTATAATATGCCTAACTAATGCATTTTAGTGCGAAGATGCAGACACAGCCCTAAAATGCGTTAGTTTATCCCCTGATGCGTGGTACGTGGCAGGGCTGTAATTAGTGCTGGAACTGGAAAAATGAACTCGGGAACCCATAAATAGGGGTGGAGTCACAAGGGCCAGAGGAATGAAAAGCGGAGTCTGCCAACTTATAGATAAAAATATATATATAGTCTGCAAAGAAATAGTCACGGTCACATGTGACACTAAATCTGTTGTGGCACAATTGATCATAAAGGGGCTTTTATTTTCAAATGTCTTACAGGGTTAAGGCACCTGCTGTAGATATCATTGAGTTGCCAGCAAACGTTCAAGGGACTATAACAACAGCAAGATAGCTCTGGTGGTTAATGCCATTCAGAGAGGGTTATGTGCTTTGTCCAGTCTCACTCATGACGCAGCATAGAGGGTTAATGTGCCTGTGGCAAAGCACACCCTGTAACATGAAGGTCATAGATTTGTATTTTATGGGGATAGGTAAGTGAGTTACTGCTTTTGACACATTCAGTTCATAAGTTGCTCTCCTTCTGTTATAGCATAGTGCGCTAAAAACCTACATCAAAGAGCTGCATGCAACTTTCTAATCATAGGTTGAGATCCTTAGGTTTTTTCTCAATCTGTTTTTATTCTATGTTTGCAAAAAAAGGTTTCTTAAGGATGTAATAAAGTCTTGTTAATTCAGATGACCCTAATCACTGTATTACGTTTTAAAGCCTGACTTTATGTTTCTCCCAACTGAGCACTCAACGTATAATCTCTACAAGTATGGACGATATGTGACTCATACACCTCATTACTTTCATTGTCTTATGTAACATTTCTTGTACATTGATTTATACACTTGTATGATTTATAGTCTTTCTGTGTGTGATGTATGTGGCGTAAAGCTCTCTGAGACCCTACACTAGGATAAGTAGTGCTATAGAAGAAGTGAATAAAAAATTAATTAGTAAGTGCTGTTTAAATCTTTATTTGTGTAATTACCCATACACACAGATTCATTTGGCATTCTTACAGTGCACACACATCTCTTACACGGGAGTAGGGAATATGAAAAAAGTCAAAAACCTGCCTTCAAATAACAGTTTCTATAAAGTGCTTGTGCCTTTCTTTCCCTCCATGGCATTGACTTGTAAGGAAGAGGTTCCCAGCCAGTGTGATACCTGAACAAAAGATGAGTTGATGGCACTTTAGATCAGGCATTAGTTTATGGCCCAGATGAAAGTGAAAATACTGCCTGCAGGCAGCTGCTCCGAATGGAAAAAAAGCAATGTGCAGGTGCCGTGGAATTGTGTCCTAGTGTCAGAAAATGACACCTGGACAAATTCAGCATATTTCACTGAGTCGGCTGGATGCCAGATCTGGCTCAAAAGTACCACCTGGATTTCTTTATGTAAAAATACACATTGAACCAATAGACCCTGACACTGAAGAGGACTACTTATTGTACGGATGTGTACACTGTGCAAGAGCGGAATGCTGTCACTCACAGTCTGGTAAGCCAATAACTAAATTGGGCTGACTTTGTGTCAGATGCAGTATGCTGTGGTGGGTAAAAGAAAAATGTGAAATAAACTTCATCAAACCAATGGATGATGAGGGATGGCTAAAAGCTCCTGTAATTGGGAACATATGTATTAAAACAAAAACAAAAGATCTTGGGTAATGCCAGACGTAAAAGCGAATGTTTCCATAACTGAAATGAAAGAGGACACAGCTGTGATGATAGACACGTGTAAAAGAAACAGGTGCAGGCTACCATAGAAATGTGGCATATAGGAGACAGAGGTTAAACAATAAGGGCTCCTAAACCTGAACAGTCATTTGAAGGTTTGGTCAGATCAAGGCATGGGTTTTTGAGGAACAGTTAATTGAGAGCACTCAGACAATCAAAGACGAAAGGGTGAGGTTGACAGTATCCTTGAGCTGCAGGCTCATCGAGGCTTCCCCTGAGACTTTGGATACGTGGCTTGACAGGGGTCAACAGTGGAGCCAGAGAACCAGCGTTGTGCAAAAAGTAGGTCAGAACGATCACCTCTGGCAAAATAACATGAATGTTTGAAGGTTAGGCATTTGCCTATGAAGGTCCCAGGACATCTGAAGGTCTTTGAGGTGAAGGCGAATTTAAGCCGTTGTTGAGCAGAAAAGCTTACGTCTTGCAAAGGGAAAAAAGAGAATATCATGATTGATGTAAACGCTTAGGGATTGGTAATCTCTGGTAGGACTGTAAACAATCAATTTGCGGTATGAATACTGAGAAGACATGGACAGTGACATAAGATTACTTGGTAAATCTGATCAAGGGAATTTTTGCTTTGACCTACATTCTGTAGTTTATTTTGTCGATGATCAATGGGACTTTTCCCATTTCCATTCAAGGGTACTTCTTCCTCATTTGGGTGTTGTTGTTTGTGGGAAATGCGTGCACCATTTTGCCCCAGTTTGTTTTAGCAAGGGCAATAACTTTCAAAGTAGTCAGTTGGTCTTTGGAGTGGGCTGCCGAGTTGTTATGCTGGATCACAGCCCTGAAACGACTTTGTTGTATGTAGCAGAAGTTGCCATTTTTACCAGAATGCGAATAACACTTTTAACACTTGGGTTTCAGAAATGTATCCAAAAAATTAACCCAAACACTAAGGGATTTGTGTGTTACCAAAATTTCAATCTAGACAACAGCCAGTGATTTTAACATCACTCCAACAGGACCACTAAGAAAAAATGGCAGCAGCAGGCTTGATTTAAGAGGCCCACCACCACCCCCTCTACCAAAACCTTTCACTTAATCCCGTTTTCATCTGCATATGTCAAAGACAAGTCTGTGAGACCAATTCTAAGGCCAAG
This sequence comes from Lissotriton vulgaris, assembly GCF_964263255.1. Taxonomy (NCBI): domain Eukaryota; kingdom Metazoa; phylum Chordata; class Amphibia; order Caudata; family Salamandridae; genus Lissotriton; species Lissotriton vulgaris. The sequence continues at coordinate 1,287,779,090 of NC_141691.1, read as the reverse complement.
ATTTGTTCAAGAGGACGCAGAGCTGTGTTAAGCAAGCGCACCCGAATTCAATCTGATATGAGTGCCCTGATAAGACAGGAATGACTAACGCGCTGTAATTCTATCAACTGAGACCCAACAGGACTTTTATTAGCCTTGACATACTCTTACTTGCAAAAATATACCATTGTGTTATTTGGAGGTCATTATAACTAATTACTCCAGTGAATAGCCTGGCTGTGATAACAATTAAGGCCTGCTGTCACCAGCCGGATAGGTCATTAACTGAAATTATTTTTTGTTATTATTATTATTAGGTTTTAATTGTGTTTAAGTGAGTTTATAATAAGGCTAGGCAGGCAAAAAAGGGACCTGGGGAAATTAATCTCACAAAAAAAAATTGCATTTCGCTTCATAGATAGGGAATCCATTTTTGAATTTAATCGCCATGGGGTTGCAGGTGTGAGGGTGGAGCCATCACAGAGGTGGCCCTCTCAGTCCCCATGGAGAGGATTAACTGACGGCAACTCACACAGCGGACGAAGGCGTTGTTTCTTGTCCATGGCTACTGGAGCAACCCGCCTCTTCCAAGTGTCGGGCACGGTGAAAGTGCCCCACTGATTTAGGATGGAGCACAGGACATGTTTGAACGCGGTCCTTTTCACATTCATTCCAGTGAGAAAAGAGATGAACAGAACGAAACGGGTAAAATAATTTGCATCATTAAGACTGTATGGTCTTAAATAATATTGAAGGTGAGATTACGTATCATACTGCTCATAATACTATGGAAGCGCCAACTATGAATGTAGAATTACTCATTGGTTGAGTATCGATTGTTATTGAATTATTCTGTGCTTTTAGGTGTTGTTACTTAATGGGATCAATATTGTGAGGTCAAAAACACTGCATCTGATGAGCAAGTTAAGGTTTGCAGGTCTGTTGTGCGAGGTACAGATTGCAGCCTTAACCATACAATGAAAATGTCAGTGTTTTTTGTTTTTAATTTGCAACTATACCGCTACTTACATTTTTCAAATGTAATTTCTAAGGTTTTTTTTTTTTTATCTGTTGAACCACGACTATCCGATGACTTCATTTTAACCTTCATTTTTTGTCTTTTTTTCTATGATATATTTTTTTTGGGGGGGTGGGTCTTTGATCAAAAAATACAAGTGCAACAATTCCCTGTATCCAATTAACCATGGGCACCCAACCTTCAGTATCCAAACCGGAATACTTTTTAATGCTAATTTCTTGATAATTAATGAAAAAATTTACACCAAACCAAACAAAGCCCGGACCTTAAGTTAAGGGCTACTTACATGCAAATTTAGCTGTAACCGTTTTTTCTGTATAGAAGAGCAAACATTCTAATGGCAAATAAAATGGAAATCTCACTATTGGGACCCCCTTTTTCTGACCCCCCACTTGATGGATCTGCATGAAAATTGCCATGAAGAACTCAAAACCGATGCCCTTTTTTTCGGAAAAAGTTTTGCAGGTCATGGTTAAGCTCAAGGTTAACTGTGGTTAGGAAACATGACTAACAAGATCTGGCGCCTAGAGGGGGTCATGATGTTGGCTCTCTCCCTCAATAATGATACTAGCTTTATGTACTCTGTGCATTTGCATATATGTTTTATGCCAAGGCATATTTTCTCGTGCTCTTGTATAACAAAAGTTTTTAATCAAAACCGGGGTACAGTCACATTAAAGAAACCAACTGATTATTAGGAGAGTTGTTTACTTATGCACGTATGTATATATGCCCCAAAGTGATTTTTGTGGGTTTTTTTTAGGGTATTTTAACTTTATACCTTCAGTCCCTAACTTAACCAGACGCCTAGATCAGCCCTGGGGAGGGGGGGTGGGGGTTATACCTGAATAACAGGTGAGGTTACCTGAAAACAGGTACAGTGCTATACTCTTTCCCCCAGCACAGTTCTTTAGTACCAGTTACAGCAATGTTAAAATATGGCGTTACTAAATATCCACAGTGCAGCCATGTTACTGCCTATATTTCTCACACCGTTTAGTGGCGCTGATTGAAATTGGGTGCTATGTCAGGCATAGAGTACTGTTCACATTTGCTGTGTGTATTTGTGGCTTACCAGACAACTTTCCAGACTTCCTGTATCAAGTACTCTCCCCTTCCACCAAGTATACCGAGACAGACCTTAGTAATTAACCTGACCAGTGGTGAAACATTATGAGGAAAATCACTTGCCAGATGTTGTTTAGTCATTTCACGTTCTTCTGTAGTATTCCTTTTTACAGGCCCTTTGACAATCTCGCCTCTACTACTTGAGGCTGCAATGACCTACCAACAAAAACAGTTGAACATGCACTCTGTTTCTGAAATGCATTCCTAAAAATGACTGAATAGTAGTTAGGTAATGTAGCAGACACAAGAGCAAATTTGCATGCATTTTATATTATTGTGACGCAAAGTATTGTGCGCCCAGTGTAGTCTGGGACTATAAGGTGGAATACAAAAAAAAGTCACGGTTACGCCTGTTCTAGGGCGAGTGCAGCAGTGAATGGTGGGCCTGCGATTTTGAAGGTGGGGGCAACATTTGGGTGCACTGTCTGCCTGGCTTTCACTAGATTCATGCTTCCCCATCCAAAATGTGCTCTGGAAGCGATGCACTAACTGTACGTCATTTCCTAAGTGGCCCACGATTACTGCACCACAAGAGAGCTTGTTTGTCCTTGTGCAGCACAGGTCAGAGGTAAGAACGTAGGGGCCGAGGTCTAAGCCCCATTTGAAAAGACCGCATCACTGTGCAAATGAGGACATGCTTCCTTGACGATCAGTATTATAGATAAGGCTCCCTGTTTTCCGTTTTTACTGATTTTTACAGATAAATACAGACAGAAAACATTCATTTTCTTGTCTTTACTTATTTTTAAATGTGGATAAAAACAGAAATTGGGTTGCTTTTTGAGTAATTCTAAATACTGTCTGCCAAGACTGCCAGGCCAATAGATGTGTGGATTGATAGATAAGGGTGTTAAAAAGAAAGGAATTTTAGTAAAGAGGCTTCAACAGCAGTAGATTTGCACAAGGTTGATGCTGAAATTTGCATATTTTCATATAGGTGCACTGATATATCTTCTGCGGGTGTTCACAGCACTGAAACCTGGCACACCTTCAAGCATGAATGCATATTCATTGGTTAAATAAATGTGGAATTTCAGCTTAATTTTTGCACAAAACCCCAAATAAATATGGATCACTACAGATAAAAATACCAAAAAATAAATATGGATAAATACAGACGGAAATGGCAAAAAAATAAATACCATTAAACAGGGAGCCCTAATTATAGAAGGAGCTGTGCAACACAGAAGTACCTGGAGGATACACAAAAACACAAGTGTAAACTCTTGTCGCAGCTTGCCGACTGCTATCCCTCTCCCCGGGCACTTCCGGTAATCCCACCTCAATATCATGCAGTGTGGACTAAAGCAACCAGGAATACAAAGTGTCACATGCACTCCATATCATGCGAAATTTAAGGAGAGTTCAGCTGACCAATCGTAGTATATGCTTCAACTTACAGGAAATATTAGCGGGTTGATAACCATGTAGGAACAAGGCACTTCAGGGACAACATCTGCAAGGCTGAGTGTGCAGGACAGCTGATGAGGAATGATCTACTTGTTCAAGAATTTCACCAGCAGGTTTGTTTAGAACCTTCGTTTCACCCTTCTCTGCCTGTGCACGCGTTCTCTCCACCAAGTACTATGTGCCTGTGCAGTGAGATCTCCCCCTACATCTTCACACTATGCACGTCCCCCTAATGACGTATCGTGCGCACTGAGGAATAACACGACCTACCCCCTGCCCTCTTAAACTTACACCTCTCAATGTAAATAAGCTCCTCGCCCGCCCCGCACAAGCAGAGACACGAGTCCTGGGAGCCCAGCAGCGGAGGGGTTAACGAGTCACCCCCGTCAAGCCTCGCGCAGGAATGAATGAGCTGCCGTCCGCCCCGGCCCTGCTGCGCAGAAGACAGTTCAAGGGTCAAATGCTTTCCCACAAGCAGCTGTGGAATGTGAGGCTCGTGCCAGTGCCAGGGAAACCCTTTCCAAAACAAGAAAAGCCCTTCCTGTCGTGCTGCAGCAGATAGAGCGTGGAGAGAGAGAGAGAGAGGGAGAGAGGGAGAGAGGGGGAGAGAGGGAGAGAGGGGGAGAGAGGGAGAGGGAGAGAGAGAGGGAATAAGGGATAGAGGGAGAGAGAGGGAGCGGGAGAGAGGGAGAGATAGGGGGAGACAGAGAGGAAGAGAGCAGGGGGAGAGAAAGAAGGGCGGAAGGAGGGAAGAGCCAAGGAGGTAAGAGGAAGTGACGAGGGAAGGGTGGAGAAGTGAGGCCCAGTGAGTGCCTGCGACTGGCAGCGATGGGGGGCAGAACCGAACAGGCACCTTAATCTAATATCAATACGACTGGTCACAAGAGGAATAAAACATGCCCTGCGATAATGAATTCTGGATTAGAGGGCTAGAACTCACTGCTTAATTTGAGACGGCGGTTGCTGGGATGGGTCCACAGGCACTCATTTTTGGGTTCTGGCACTTATTTTACCTCACCAGACCTTAAGCCAGAGCAAGAGAGAGAAAAACACCAAAGAGGGAAAAAAGGAGGAAGAGAAAGGCAGAAAAAACGTGGTAAAGGGAGAAAGCAAGACCCTGATACTGCGAGTTAAGCCATCAAATAATATCCGGTGGGGGATGAAAGAGACATTAGGTGGAATCAAGACTATGCAACCTTAAGGCCTGATTGCAATTTTTATTTATCTTTTGATTTTTTAGAGTTTTATATACCGCAAACTAGACCCGAAGATATCAGGTATTAGAGCGCTTTACATGAGCACAAGCGATCTTGGCGGATGGGTTACTCCGTCACAATGGTGATGGATATCCCAACCGCTAAAATATAAATTCCATTATATCCCATTATTATTATTATTACCTTTATTGAGCGCACAGCTACCCGGAGGTTTCCCGGCGCTTGCCTTGGGAACCCGTCCTGGCTTTTCCCTGTGAGATAGCCCCTACAGGGCATCCCCAAGGTGAAAGCCAGGCATCCCGCCGTAGGGGGGCCGTTGTGGAGATTAAGCAAGCTTAATGCCAGGAGTTGCAGAGTGAGAACCCATGATTAGAGCAGGCATCGAAGCGAGAATTATCGAGTCCGTGGACATTTGAGCTCAAGACCCTGCCGCGTCGGGAATTGAACCCTGGTCCCGGGTCTGACCTTAGCTTCCGGGTCTACCTGCTCTACACCGTGAGCCACACTTCTCCACCCCAATCCCATGGGATTTATATTTTGGCGGGCCGGACATCCCTCACCGTTGTCACGGAGTAACCTATCCACCAGCATCGTAATAAGGCCCTGTTCAGTATGTCGAAACTTAATAGCACCAGCCGCAGACTTATGAGCAAACATTTTACACCTATTTTTTTTCCAAATGTAAAAGTGGCTAGAATAAATATAAAATATCATACATCACTGGATGCCGCAACCGTATAAGACAGCTAGCTGACTCTGCTCATATTACACACAGACAGTCACAGACAGAAATACACGGATATATATTTAGATGAAAAGAGAGTGATGAGAGTGATTAAGGGAAAGGCATGCATGTATATATAGTGAAAGAACATGCTAATCCACTGAGGAGTTTTATGCTATGACATAGCGGCGCAACGTCATGCCAGAATAGAGTCCGTGACCACCAGATGAGTGCCTTCATGGGTTTAAAGAAGGCTCAGTCACTGGGATGCCTTGTTTCCAGATTGTGGCTTTCCTGACACACACCACTGTAATCCAGAACTTTAGGGGAAGTCCTTTAACGTAAGTGAACAAAGAGTTCATCTCCCCAATTGCAATAGGCTGTGTAAATAATTCCTGGGGCTATGGAGTCCACTATACCATGAAAGAATCTGGTAACCCTATCTTTAGAAGGTTGGGAACTCTGGGGTAATTTATCAGCCTCCTTATGTGTATGATTGGGGGTACTTTATTCCTTATAATACACTAAATCCAGCCCCTCCCGTTAGACTTACCCAAATACAAAATATATCTATAAACAGTGGTGTACTGCAGGGGTGAGGATGTATGTTCTGTGCTGCAACTCGATTTGAGTGAGTCAGTCTAAGAGAGAAACACATTAGGTTTTCAAAGAGTAAACGTTTGACTTTCTTATTTCTAGAACGTTTGACTTTATTATCTCTAGAAGGACTGAAGTCTCGATTATATATGAGAGGAATAAAAAGAGGCAGAAAACTAAACAAAAAGGCAGAGGAGGAGGAGATGGAGAACAGTGTGGAGCGTGAGTTTTTCCATATAAAAGAGATGAGTGATTTCAAAGGAAAGCGAATATAAGGAATATGTTGCTGTCTTGCACCTGAACACCGATAGATAACGGGAAGCTATAAATCCAACAACGCTAATCATCTTAAAACTAAAAATAAGAAAAAAATACCTAAGATTGCTTTTCAGCCATATTAAATCTTCTTTTTAAGTTCCTTACATATTTTGCCTTCTATCTAATCTGAAACTGACAACACGTGTTGAATCTCAGGAATCATGTCTAAAGAATGTCTAATGCATTTGAAGAACTGATGATGGGGTACATATCAATGGTCGAATGCTGTGAATGTTACCACTCGTGTTACAGGACTCCACTGCCTTTCTACTAGGTGGCGCTATACAAATACCTCATACATGCATACAAGTTAAGAGCAATATAACATTACGTTTGGAAGGATTTGGTAACATTTCACCGTTGGACAAACACCAACACTCTCTCAATACCGGTGTTTGCCCCACAGTGACTGAATTGTTTTTATTTTATAGAGTAGCCCCGGTTGCCCTCCCCAACCTGCCCACAGGCATTTTGCCACCTAAAATTGCAGCACAGTTTAATTAAGACCTACAGTGCAGGCAGCAACAACCGTGCATCTGCATAATAAACGCGGTGAAAAGTCTGTATGAAGGGCCAGATGTACGACCATTGATTTCTTGTGACTCGCAAAATAAAATGTACTAATGTTTCTGGGACACATTTAGCCATCCCCAAATGGGTCACAAATGGACCTGCCTCATCAATCTTCGTGAGGCAGGTCGCAATTTGCAACTTATTGGGAAACGCTACAATCACAGGGATGGTGGCCTGCAGGGGTCAGCAGACCACCATGTCTGTGCAGGCCACCATCCCTGTGATTGCTTTTTAAATAAAGCATTTTTTTGTAAGGCAGCCCCTTTTCCTTAAAGGAAAATGGGCTGCATTACAAAAATAAAAAATAAAAGTTGTTTTTTTAATTTTTTAAGAGAAGACAATGGTCAGTGGGACCACTGCCTGCTCTTAAAAAATATTTTCACCCACATTCACAAAGGAGAAGGCCTTCCCATATGCGAATGGGTTACCACCTCCTCTACGGAGTCGGTAAATCATGAATGTTTGGAGACCGCATTCTGGTCGCAAAACATTTATACATACCAGTGCTGTTCATTATTAGGAAGAAACACCCTAAACACGCCCCTTCCTAATACCGGATCGCAAAAGTAAAATGTGTAGCATTTTCCCTTTTATACATGGCAAAAAGCATTTTACCAGTTGCAGACAGGTCAAATGCTTCATACATCTGGCTCAAAGTTTGGAAGCACATAATAAGGATGAGCAGGTTAACCTGTATACATTTGAAAGACGATTAAGGAACTTAAATTGTTTCATCTTGCCTTAAAAAGATTAGTTTAGTTGGGTCTGAACCTTAGGGGCCCCATCAGAAAGGAATAGAAAATGTGTTTCCGTGGATTTACTGCTGTTTACTGTGACATCTTCATGGATGCTCATAAGCAACTGCACATAGGTGGATATTTTCGAAAGAGAAAATAGAATATGTAAGTGAATGTGCACTTCAAAATATATGTTTGTTACTCAACAGGCAAACATTTTCCCCTTGGAGAAACCCCCTTCCTAACATCAGCTGAAACTATTTTGACGATGTTCCCTCCCTTCTCATACGCTGGATCAGATTCACAACTCCCCTTGATATGGCTGAATGTTAAACCGTTTTCAAGATGAGAAACTATCTGCAAAAATGTTGTGAATACCCACAAAACTGCACATTCATCAGCTGTTACAGATGACACCATCACTTCCCTTAGTAGATTCACCCACAGGTAAAATAAATTATGGGTGTAATTTTACTTGCGAGTAAATCAATTCATGAGCATAAATTCACATCTTTATCAACCACAAATCATAAATTACTCTTGTAAATTGCACTATTTGCATCTTACGAGCCCAAATAGCTTTGTGAAACAAGCCTTAGGCTTATGGAGAAACCAAGGAAATCCACTTAATACTGTGGTGCCGCAGATTAAGGATTTTCAAATGAATTCAGAAACAAAGGCAAAATAAGTGGTGTGTGTAACTTCTTGCTGTATGTTTGTGAAATGTGAAGAAGTCCATGAATTGTAGTACTTTGCTGGAAACCACACACTCCGGTAGCACTCGCACAGCAGGAACGACTGACTAGGCAACCTAGACATGTAAGCGTAAATTAAAGAAGCACGGAAAACACCACATGCCATACACCAGAAATCACCCCCAAACATGTGTGAGTGGTTTGGGGATATGTGATACCTAGGATGGATGGTAATACTCACCTCATCAGCAGAACCTAGTCACAGAGAGTGAAAATGTGGACAGCCATGCACTCGCCACTACTCACACTGCAGCATCCTGCTATGTATTTCCTCCTCCAAAAACCTTACTTAGTTTTGTTGCAGTTATTGATGGCTGCCTCCCAGGGCCACACCCTACATGGCCACAAATAGGGTGTTGTAACAGAATATTATTGGCAGAATATCGTATGACATAAATATTGTGTGCTAATTATCATTTACAAATATATTCTAACACTAGGTGCAGATTTTCTATTACAAAACTTCAACTGAGCAATATTTTTATAAACCACATATAGGATGCGAAGTTTATGCCAGACAATATATTTGTATACAGTATTCTGATGATATACAACCAATGACGGTTAGCACACTATGCTGTAGCCGCCTCCCCACCTAGCTCATACATGTCTGGGCTTCACAACATTCACCCTTAAATATTCTGTGGGCTAAGTCAGCCTGTGATTGCTGACCGCCACTGAACTACACCCAACAAACGTTGTCACCAGCAGACTCAAGGTAGTAATTTGCCTTCTACAATGATCTTTGTAAAAAACCAAGTGTCACAGGTTTGAAACTCAACATGGTGGACCAGTCTCTTATCCTTAAGTAGTTAACACATTAAGCAATATTGCATCGAGCTATGGCAATGTCAGGTACTCAAGGTACTTAATCTCTTGACTTTTAGGGTGATCTAAGACATAAGCTATTTTATAAGATTATTACCGTTATTATTATTACTACAACTGCTACTATTAATAATACCTTTTACTTCTATTTCCTTCTCCCATTCCCTGTAAGGTAATCTTTTCTTATTTGCTCAATCTTTCTCTCTTTCCGACATGTTATCCCTATATTCTCTTATTCTGCCTCTTTCTTTGCGTCTGACCCATATCCCTCTCCATGACGAACCCCCTATATACTTCTGTCTCTCATTTTTCACCTGTAGTCTCATTCGTCAACTATTGCTGCTTCTCACTCTTTCTTAATAGCTCTCTCTCTTCTCTCTGTCACTTCCGGTTTCTGATTTTTCACTTCCTGCCCTCTTCCTCTAAAGTTCGGTCTCCCCAGCCATCATTTTCCTACTCCTTGATTTTCTATCTCTACCTCTCTCTCTCGCTGTTCCTCACTTCAGTAATGCTTCGTCGCCATGACACATTATTTGTCAGTGTTGGCTCAGCTTGAACTCTGCGGCCTTTCCAACCTCCTCTACATCCAAAGATGGCAAGGCGCAAACAAACCTTTATGGAATCAGTTATTTTTCAGAGTATTGCCCGTAGGCCTAGCTTATTGTTGCACATAGCCTGGGCAGTGTATGAGGAAATGTGGTGTTTCTCCTTTTCAGCAACCCCCCATGTCGAGTCCGGTCTCGCCCTGCTTTCTGCACCGCCCTTCCTCGATCTGCAGACTGATCGCCGAACCTGTATTCTTCGATCGTCTTTGGATTCTGCACCGTCAGCAAATATTCAGTAGGGGCCTGAGCCCCGTCTTGTAATATGTCAGTGTTTGGGTTTCTCAGCGGGTGGTATATGCTGTTTATTTAAATTCTGTGGCAGATGTAGGCCGTGTTTTCTGGGTGTCTCCTGTTCCACTGGGAGCATGCATCCCCGCCTCTGGTGTGTGAAGGACTTTGATCGCCGGTGGATTTCCTCTCTCCTCTCTCTCTATGTCACTCTCACACATTCGTTTTCTCCTTCTCTCTAGTCCCTCTCTCTTTCAATCTGTCACTTTTCTCTTTCACCCAAGGCCCTTTTCCCTCTGTCTCCCCTCCCCTCCCCATCACTCTCTCTATTTCTCTTTATTTCCATCATTTATTCTCTCTAGTTGTCCCTCGCTGTCCCTCTTTCCATCTCGGTCACCTCCTTCTCCCTCCATCTCTTATTCTCTATTTCTCTCTCATCAAATCTCTCTCTGTCCATTCCATTCCATTCAGTGCCATGCAGTGCTTGAAATAGAAAAATAAAAGTGCAGGTACTCTGTACCAGAGTACCTGCTTGTTTCTGAGGAGTGCTGGTACACTACAATTAAAGGTATTGCATTTCTCTTGAGAAGGGCCGGTACTCTCCTCCTCAAAATAAAAAAGTGCTGGTACTCTGTACAGGATAGTACCAGCCCATTTAAAGCACTAGTGCCACGGCAACAAACAGCTTCTTCATTTTCTCAAACTTGATTTTTACCAGAGCTCTTCTTTTGGTTCACAGTGGCGGCTCCTCCGCTAAGGCGGAGAATCGTCGCCCCACTTCTCACTTAGTGAGCAATTAAAAACGGAAAAAGAAAATGATAATTTTATTTTCATTTGATTTCAACGTACTGGCTCAGTTGTTTGGGGGCAGGCCAAAATGTCCTGTGCACTTTGCATGTTCTTTACCCAGGTTGCATTACAGGCTGGGTAGAGAACATGCCCACGGTCCCATTCCCTGTCTGAGCACCGAACTACGGTGCTCAGACCAATCACAAAGCTGCATTACAGCGTTGTGATTGGCTCAGGGGAGCCTGGGTGCTTCCTGCTTCCACAGAAGCCAGGAAGGGGACAGCGAGGACCGAAGGAAGGCGGCGGCTGCCAGCCGCATGCAGGTGTTTTTCTAAATTTGTTTATTTTTAATTCCCCCCAAACCCACCCCCAATCCCCTCCCCCCTATGTGTTCGGTAGTAGTTGCTACTGTAGTACACCTGGTTTGCACCCATGTGGAATTCAATGACAGCAGATTTTCAGTTGATAGTCTCAACCATTTCTTTTACTGAAAATGAGACAAATTATAACTTTAGCCAATAAACCTGTTCGAAATTCTAGCTGTTTACTCACTTGCTATACTACAGAAACTCACTTATCATCCGTCCTAACTCCACAATAACTCCCTTTCTGTCACTTCTAAACTACAAAGTTTCCGACGGAATTTTGAATTTATGCAGAAATAAAACTTTGTTTCAGAACACGAAAATAATAACAACGTAACCCGTGTCACATGGTTATTATGTAAAGATGTAAATAAGCCGGCAAGTGGTCTGGGTTACTTCGGTCTCACGACTGACATCGGCTGTGAACTGCAAGTAATGACCTCATATCTCAGGCAGGCCAGTCTTCCTTCTGAGGGGCAGTACTGACTGCCATTAAATTGGGAAGTACTAACACTTTTTATTTACAGCGCCCAGAAACAGCAGAAGAGCGCTCTGAAGCGTTATATTGAATTAAAGTAATTAATATTCAAAACCTCGCCTATGTTAGGGTTGCATATACGGCCTTCCAATTAGCGTAACTCTGTTTTTTCACTAGGCTCTCTTCTGTGGTACACTACAATAGAATATAATGTGAATGGGTTTTATGATAGTAGATATTTCTATTTTGATGTGTGCTCTGTTACCATTGTGCCAGATGTGTGCTTTGTTACCATAGTGCCAATCAGATGTTTATCTTTATAATGCAACGAAAATAAAATGCATTTAAATCAACATATATTGAAAGTAGTAATACAGGTTTTACACCTCACATGCAAAGGGAACGCAGCCATTCAACAAATGTCAGTGGTTACAATGCACCAAAACAGCATTTCCTCAATCATTTTTGTGCCAGCAGTGAGACGAAAATACAGAGCGATATTTTACTAAGTGAGATGCAAGAACATTTTTTCCCATTAGTGCAAGTTTTCAGAGCAGGGTTTTTACTGATTAATTTAACTACACTAAGATGTGATTTGCAGCTATTAATGGGCAACCTGGCTTTAACAGAGTGCTTTGAGTGGGTGATGGGCTCAGGTTGCGCACACCTGTTTTAAGCAGTCCTACATTGCTGCTAATGGCCCCCACCATGTTTTCTTGCTAACAGTTTCATAATGCAATGTAAGCGTCTGAACGTCCAAGTCTCACATTAATTTCATTAGTAAGTCTGGACACAAAGAATGTAATACGCCCAAAAACAAAGATGCAAACATAATAGAAATATTTTAAAGGTAAGTACAACATTTATGTGGTCTCAAAACTAAAAATAACATCTATAGGAAGTTGAAGGATCAGGAGGATTTAAGTTAAGACAAGTAATACTTGATCTCAGAGGCATCCATGAAACACAAAGATATGTTAACATGGTCACATAGCATTTTATGTTTTTTTGTCTTTACTTAACCATTTCGAAATAAATTGCTTTATTTGATACTAAATCAAATAAGGTCCGCGCGTTAGGATGTGTGAGGTGGGCCTACGCCCAGGGTGCCGTCCATTAGAGGGGCGCAGGAAATGCATGCAGCAGTCTTCTTCTGACGCAGCTCCAAAGAAAAGTGTCTTTATCTTAGGGAAACTATCTTCCCAGAGGGTGATTATTCACGGAGGTAATACATATAATCTCGATGTAGGTGGATCTATATTCCATACCCTAAGACTGTCTGCTAACTCTCATGGTGATCACTGCATATCTTCCTCTATTATTTACGTATTGTGGTATTTTTTCTTTCTATCCCTTGCAAGGACAAGGTAACAATTTAATGACTGTATATTGGAATATTGGAACTAAATAAAAACAAAACAAATATTTCTGCAGGCTGCTGGTGCCCGTGTCTGCCTTTTGACTGCTTTTCTTCTCATGGCTTTCCTTCCTCTTGCCCCCTCACATTTCCCCTGCCCCTCACATTTTACACTAAGACAGTGAAAGAGGGCAAATGGGAAGACGGCAAATTTGATTTTGCCGAGGGAATGCTATGAGCAAAGGCCTGCTTGCATCCAATCATATGTTTGCACCCAGCATTTCATTTTTATATCAGTTGTTAATAGCATGTAAAATTATGCAACTGATTACATGATAACTGTATTTTATTTCATTGCTTTCAAACCCAGTAAGTGATGAGAATGGTATCATGGCTATTAATGATCAGTCTTAACTCATAGCTTGGATGCCATTTGCATTGCTTGACACTTCTGGAATCCGCAAAGAAACAAATAAAATAAAGTAAAAGAAAAGCTGTAAGGGTATAAAACTCTTAAAATGATAAATAATCCCAAAAATGGAGGCAATTATTTAAAACGTAGATATTATTTCTTAAAATATTACTCAGCCAAATCTAAGTTTTATTTTTAGAATGTGTTTGTAAATATCCAGTAATCAGATATAAACTAATGTTGTGTTTCATACAACAAATATAAATATTGATCCCTATTTATCAAGAAAACATTTATGCATGTTTGTATCATTTTGTTATATATGCAAAGATAGAAATAAATATATTGATACAGCGGAACAAAGGGTAACGTTTTGTCTAGATGGCAAAATAATTCACTCATTTGTATCAATGTTTCGCTATGGTGGAAGTCAAATTAGAATTGATTACGTGCATACCTGGTGCTTTCTCCACAAACACAACTTTGGAGTCTTGCAGAAAGTTATGGCCAGATAGTATCATTTTCTTCCCGCCAACCACTGGAAAACTATCTATACTTTGCTTCTCTACTAAGGGTAGTTCCTGGGCAGATCTTTGAGCTAAAGAAAGAAGAAGAAAAACATTCATTTTTAGGTTTGATGTTAGCCATGACCTTTTGTTTTTCAAAGAAATCCATACATATTATATATACATATACTTATACATATACATATGTGTATACAGGTGTCTCCAACCTTTTCACTAATGAGAGCTACTTATGTTGAGTGAAAATTATCCAGAGCTATTTATACTAAAATTGTTAGTGTTGTAATATTGTCCACATCGGACAAGATTAGCGGCTATCCTAGGAACATTACCAGTAGCGCACCTCACTTCATCAGGACTTGCTCACTTTTCCTCTGGATTCAAGCTAGCCTGGCTGATGAGGGCTGTTAGCCCGAAACCTGTCCCAGGATGCTTGTTTACGGACCAAGGAAGGCATGGCTTGGCGTTCGGTCTGGACTGTTCCCATGAGGCACAGGGCCAAGTCTGATTTGCATATAGCTGTGCCTGAACCGGGGTGACAAAGTGAGCTAAAGAACGATGATGGATTCAACCCAGATCTGTGACTGGGGGTGAATGTCTGAAAAGTTTCAGCGCTCCGTCCATCATCTCCTTGTATTTGCATCAAGAAGCATTGCTAGCAGAAATGTAAAAAAAGGTTTTGTCGATATGGAATTCTCTACATGGGAACGCACAACAGCCATAACTGCAATGTCCCTGTCAGCAAGGTAATAAGTTAGTCATTAGTAATACATTTCCTCAACCCTGCATGATTTATCACTGAAATATCACCCTTAAACATATTTTGGAAATCCAACATTTGTCTAACAACATCAGCTTCTTAGTTCTGAAAATGGGCACATTTGCATCTCAGTTTTGGTATACATCTAATAATTCAACCAAACAAAAGATTCTACTTTTGTAGGCTGGGGTGTACTCTGGTGAACGACTGATAAGCATATGGAGGGATATCAGAAGCTTCCGAGCAACTCGTTGGAGAAGCCTGGTACAGAGGGACTTTCATTCGGCCCTCTTCATCTCTTTGTCTATTGAAGTGCCCTTCACATTTTGCTTCTTCACAAGGACAGCATTCAGGGAACCGGGGTACTGCTTGCACTATTTACCTTCAGATGAACCTCACCCCCCAAGTGAGTATTAATGGCCTAGGCCGCTCCATTAGACCGTAGGAGAGCTGCACCCCCCTGCCACCACCAGCAAATAAAACAATAATAAAACGGGGTATAAACCTGTTTTATTATAGTTTTATTTTAATCCCCTGGACCCCCCAGAACTCTGATGAGTCTTGGGGGTGGGTCTAGGGGATGACACTGCTCGTGGGGGATTGGTGGGCACTCCCTTCACTCGTCATGCTCAGTAAAGCTCTCTCTAGTCCCAGCTGCATTACTGGGGCTGGAGAGAGCAGGCATAGGCTCCCAGTCTGCCTGGGAGTGCAAGTTGCCGGAGCTCAGTCCAATCCGACGCTGCTTTCATGCAGTATCAGGACTGGCCACAGTGCCGTCTGGAAGCTTGTGCCCAGAGGAAAAGCGGAAGAGCGCGATGCGGCAGGCAGAGTTGTTCAGGTAAGTTTTTATTTATTTTGTCCCCCCCCTCCTCAATCCCAATCCCTCTCCCCACCTCCCTCCTCCTTCCTCCGGCCCGGCCTGCCCAGGCACTGATACAAGGGTTAATTTTCACACTTTTCTGCTTTCTCTATTGCCATTGCGTTCACTTTGGGTTAAACACAAACAGTGCTCGACCGGGAAGGTGCAAATGTGGTTAAAAAACGAACTGTGGGTGCTGTTGCAGTCCCTCAGTGGGTCAGTAGCCCAACATAGGAATAAAGTCATACAAAAATGTGATAGGAGACACACCACTTTGATTTCTGTATTCAAAAAAAGATTGTGTCCTTTTAAAACTGTCTTGGTCTGGTTAAAGTATGGCTGTTATTGACTGTTGCCTGCAGCTCACATCCTGCCGCGCCTCACTCATCTGTCCTCAACCATTATGGAAGCACATTATCAGAAAGCAGAACCATAACACATCCTTTCTTATGGGACAGGTTGGCTTTAGGTTTGTACTTGAGAGAATATCCCTTGTACTTCAACATTTATTTCACAACTTTCAATCTAAGTGCCCAGACTTAAACCCACATGACGGCTATCATGGAAGCCCTCCTTCCTGGGTCAAACTAACTTTAGAAGTAAGCATAATATAAACCTATTGCAAAGCGTTTCCCAATCCCTTATGCAGAAAGCAGTGCATTTACAACAATTCAAGTAAATACCGACACCTCAACTGTGGGCAGCAGTCAAACCAAAGATGCCTACATGAGTCATGTAAATGCAGGTTTGGATGGCATTCAGGGAGGATTTGGGAGCTATTTAGAAGCCTAATTCCATCAGTTTCATTTTCTCAACGTTGTAATTTACTGCACGGTTCAATAAGTGATCTGACCAAATGACACATGGGTAAGCCCAACTAGTATTAGTTAGAATAAACTTCTTCTAAGTAGTGTATTATAAGGATGTAAATCCTTCTGAGATATTCCACTGACATCAGTAACCTCAAGGCCACAGGAATGTTGGCCCCAGTGCATAGACAACTTTCCTCTTATTTATCTTAAGCTTCTTCTTCCCCACACTTGGCCTACTGCCCGTGTGGGAAATACATATTGTTCTTAGTTGAAGACGGCTGGAAGTCCCTTGGGTCATGAATGATGTCATTGAGGCTATTCTCGCATCTAAAATGTCAGTTGTCTTTCTAGAACCTCAATTTTCACCACAAATTTGAGCATCTCACAATATACCGCAGCAAATTAGGTCTAGGATTTCCTCTGTTCTTACGCATAAGCAGTTTACCCAGGAAGAAAACACAAATTTCCATTGAAGCCAGCCGTTGAAGAGGAGGATTCATGAGTCACTCTGGAAGGCGGGATGTATGTGTTCTCTGTCAACCACAAATCAACAACTTGGTGCAAATGTTGATTTTATCCACCCATAAACAAAACATACTTTGCAAATATAACAATATTGCAAGTCACTATAGCTGCCCTACAGACGTCTCCTCTCTACCATGAGGGCAGCGGGCTCCTATCAACATTTGGTTGTCAACCCACTTGCCTTGGGGTGATGTGTTTCCTATGCACATTAGACTTTGTGGGTCAGTGTCAGTCTAGACCAGCTGGATTTGTGAGTTCCCTACTTTTCGTTGCACTGGATATGGCGCTATGCAATGAGCAAAGTCAGCTGCTCTGTTTTCTTATCTCTTTCTCTCTCTCTGTTATTCTCCTTTTATTTTTCTCTCTGTCCCTCGTTTCCTTTTAGTTATGCGTATTTCCCCTCTATTTCTGTCACTTCCTCTACCTTTATCACTCTCCAGTTCAGTCTCCCTTTTAATCTTTCTGTCTCTCTTCATGTCCCTCTTCCTTTCCCTCACTCCGCCTCCCTCTGCCTCTCTCACTCTTCAGGTTTCTCTTTTACTAGTTTTCTCTCTATACCCTGTAATTGACGTCTTTGTTGACGTCTATTCAACAATTTCTGGGTGGTGGTTTTTGTCAGCCTGGTGTGCGTTGCTTTTTTTTTGCTCTACTGTCTTTTTTTAAATCTGTCACTCTCTTCCTGCCTCACGTTCTTTATTTCGATCTCCCTCTCTTTATTTCTCCTTTCTGTCACACTCTCTGTTTCTCTCGCTGTCTTGCTCTATCTCGCTAACTCTCTGTCCTTTTTAGGTCTCGCCTAGCTATTGCGTAAGCGATGCTCTGCGAGATATTTAGTGGGGCTTCTGAAAGTGCTCCCAAAGTCTGTAGGCGGATCGGATACAGTGCATGTGCGGCGGGCGCGTGCACCATTTGTCAGCCAGCAGCCTTTGGGAGCACTTTCGCGGCCGCTTTGATGTGCTCAGTGAGCCGCGCGGCTACTGAGAACATCAAAGCGGCAGCGAAAGTGATCACACACTCTGTACTGCTTCCTTCCCAAGTGTTCCTTCCCACTACTCGTTTTATAAGCTCCCTTAATGTTGTCGGACATCTGGAGAAACTCTGATTATCGCCAGTGAAAAATAAATACATCGATTACAAATGGCATGCATGAAAACAGTTTTTGAAAAGCGCTGTTGTCTTTTTTGTGCAGTTCAGTACTTCCATATTATCCAGTCTACGCAGCAGTGGCGTAACACAAGCCCCCCTCCCCCCGCTTTCCCCCCTCAGCAGCCCACGCGGTCCGGGGGGGCCCTCAAAGCTCCAGCGGGCACCCTCAGCACATTACTCTGGCCAGCGAGCTCCCATTTATTTTTTCCACTTGTGAGAGGTTCAAATGTCTGTCCAAATCCTCTCTGCATGAGGGGTTTATATCAGCCTGGAATTATGATTGTTTTCCCGCTCCTTTTTACTTCTTTTGCCATCATAGATCTTAATTCTTAAAGAGACCACGTAGGCTTCTTTAGGTTTTTTCAGTCCTGCATCTCTTGCATGAGGAGGAGATTTTAGCATCACTTTAGTGTTACAATGGTCCTTGTGAGTACTGTGTCCCACTGAGGAGTGTGCCGTATCGAAAAGATTTCCTAGTGTTTTCTGTGATGTGAAGGAAGTGCGCCTGTGAATTCTGTAAGGTATATTTTGATGTTAAGTCTGTTCTGTGTTCTACATTTTTCGTCTTTGCTTTTGGATGCCAGCTTTATACACGACCGCACTATGTTTTCTGAACACCTACTACATACATGTTCAGTCTTTTTACTCTGATTTGCTGAGTTAGAGAAGTTATATTTAATAAAGAGGATTTAGGATGATTCTCCATTTCTTTCCTAAGAACGTGCATTAGATTAATGTCATTTTAGTATAAATAAAGTGCCAACCGCAGATCGAAGAATAACATTGCACGGTCACGTAAAATTGTGTTAAGTTGACTTTACATTTTATGCTTCTTTAACTGTTGTTCTCCTCAGCAGTAGTAAAGGGGTCAACTCTGGGAGTATTACTTCACACACTGATAAATGTCTTTATGAACTGGTGACAAAGGAGGCGGTTCCTACAAGCACATCTTATTGAGTCTCTAGGTAAAATGTGTGGTGCAGGGAGAGCAGCAAGGGAAGGTGACTTCATCTGTGCCTTTCTGTTGACCCACTCTCTTCATCCTCCAATCTCCAGCCACATGGAGAAGAATCAGGACCAATGGCCGAGAACATAGGACATTGTCAGTCCATCTGTAGCCTCCAATGGATCAGTGTGGGGCAGAACAGTGGAGAAGATACCACAGCTGCCTCCTTTGTGGCAGTAAAGGGCAAAGGAGGGGAAGAAATTAGTTAATCATAAGAGTGACTGCTTGTAGCCTTAAAGATCTGATGGATCCTGCAGGAAAAGTTTTCAGAAATAACTAATTTACATTTTTGAAAGTTTCGAGACAATGTAGTAATTTTGAGAGAAACATTTCCAAAGACAATGATGTAATTTTAGCAACCATTCTGTGGTTTTTGGACCAAATTATATATATTTTCAAACAAAAGGTATTCTGTTTTGTGTCCAAACTAGGGACATTTTGGGGCAAACAACTCAACGAAGATAGGCGATATACCGACAACTGATCAATAAGAGCTTGGTGGCTTGCCACCCGGAAGCACCACCAGCTGATCCGCGACACCAAGAAAACTGCATTCAAGGACCGACTGGACAACAACGCACACAACTGCAAGGAACTCTTCAACATCGTGAAAGAGCTCTCCAACCCCAACGCTGGAAACAACGACATCACCCCATCGCAAGAACTCTGCAACTCCCTCGCCTCCTACTTCCACAACAAGATCGCGGACATACACAACAGCTTCAACACCCAACCGACGAACGCCACGTCCAACACGACCGAATCACCGCCCCCCACCACCACCCTCCGCGCCTGGACTCCTATCAGCACCGAAGACACCGTCCGCATGATGAACTCCATCCACTCCGGATCTCCGACCGACCCCTGCCCTCACCACGTCTTCAACAAGGCCGACGCTGTCATCGCACCCCACCTGCGTGACATCATCAACACCTCATTCGACACCGCCACCTTCCCTGAGAGCTGGAAGCACGCCGAACTCAGCGCTCTACTCAAGAAACCAACAGCGGACCCCACAGAACTCAAGAATTACCGCCCCATCTCGCTCCTCCCGTTTCCAGCCAAAGTCATCGAGAAGACCGTCAACAAGCAACTGGCCGCCTTCCTCGAGACGAACGGATCCCTCGACCCCTCACAGTCTGGCTTCCGAGCCAACCACAGCACCGAGACCGCCCTCATCGCTGCCACCGATGACATCCGAACCCTGATGGACAACGGAGAAACAGCGGCCCTCATCCTCCTAGACCTCTCCGCGGCCTTCGACACCGTCTGCCACCGCACCCTAGTGCAGCGCCTCTACAACGTCGGAATCCAGGAGAAGGCACTGGAATGGATCATCTCCTTCCTCGACGGAAGAACCCAGAGAGTCCGCCTACCACTGTACATATCAAAGGCCACCGAAGTCATCTGCGGCGTACCCCAAGGATCCTCGCTGAGCCCAACCCTCTTCAACGTCTACATGAGCCCCCTCGCGGCCATCGCACGCCAACACAACCTGAACGTAATCTCCTACGCCGACGATACCCAGCTGATCCTCTCCCTTAGCAACGACCCCGCCGCCGCCAGAGCCAACCTTCACGAAGGAATGAAAGAGGTAGCCGAGTGGATGTCGACCAGCCGCCTGAAGCTGAACTCGGACAAGACGGAAGTCCTCATCCTGGGATCCTCGCCCTCCGCCTGGGACGACTCCTGGTGGCCCCCCGCCCTGGGAACCGCACCCAAACCGACAGACCACGCACGCAACCTGGGCTTCATCCTGGACTCCTCCCTCTCCATGACCAAGCAAGTCAACGCCGTCTCCTCGTCGTGCTTCAACATCCTGCGCATGCTACGGAAAATCTTCCGGTGGATCCCCACCGAGACCAGGAAGACTGTCACCCAGGCCCTCGTCACCAGCCGACTGGACTACGGCAACGCCCTCTACGCCGGAACCACCACCAAGCTCCAGAAGAGACTCCAACATATCCAGAACGCCTCAGCCAGACTCATCCTCGACATCCCACGACACAGCCACATCTCCGGACACCTAAGAGACCTGCACTGGCTCCCGGTCAACAAGAGAATCACCTTCCGTCTCCTTACCCACGCACACAAAGCTCTCCACGATCAAGGCCCGAGCTACCTCAACAACCGCATCAACTTCTACGCTCCCAAACCACACCTCCGATCAGCCAGTCACGCCCTCGCCGCCGTCCCCCGCATCCGAAGAACGACAACAGGAGGAAGGTCCTTCTCCTACCTGGCCGCCAAGACCTGGAACTCCCTCCCTCCCGACCTGCGCCTGACCCAAGACCACCTCGCCTTCAGGAAGAAGCTCAAGACCAGGCTGTTCGGGCAGTAGCAGCACCCCCCCCCCCCCCCCCCCCAGCACCTTGAGACCCTCCGGGTAAGTGGAGCGCTCTATAAATGTCTGTGATTGATTGATTGATTGATTGGATTCTTTGGCTGTCTGAGAAATACTACTGAGATATGATAATATGCAGCACCGCCGAAGCCGCGAACAGTATAATGGCCTTTTTACAAATCAATGTCACTAATATGGTATCACTATTGCAGCTCCATGGTTAATATCCAGCATGCCTGCCCTGCTATATCCATTATCAAAGTGCTTAAAAATCAGCCAGTTGCTCATTTACCAACCTGAAATGTAACAGTTTGCCAACGTATTCCACTTTTCATCAGGGCACTAAGTTTTCAGAAGAGTTATTCAAGGGTGGGTTCTAAAAGCAGATCTTCTAATGCAGTCTCTGTTGGTGAAAGGTGTTAACTCAGGAGTGGCTCTTATGTCTTTTAAGGGTGCATGTACTTTTTTTATTTGGTGGTTAAACCTTTTCTCAGAAATTGTGGTAGAATACAATAATTTTCAGTCTTAAACAAGATACTCCTTTCTTTCAAAGGGCATGTTGACCGTTTTGTTCAGAAAATCTGTACTAACTTGGTTAAAATGTTGATTAAGCCAGTATAATCTCACATGATTTCTGGCATTTTGCATTATGCCACTACGCCACACCTTCTTATTGAAATTTTGCTTTGGCAAAAATACTATTACGGGAATTCAGGAACAACTTGAACTAACAGAACATAAGCAGACATAAGGAATTTTGCACTGTTTTTCTGTGCACAATGTAGCCTCACATTCAAAATAGATGCAAGAATGCATTTTCTATGAAAACATTGTGCAAAATGCCATATTTGTATTTTGCATAATAACACATAATTGTTTGGGCAGTTTGCATGATTTCCGAAAAGGAAATGACGCAACTTTCACCAAAGCCTAATTTATATCTAACATCACACAAAGGATTCATGTATTTCTACAAGTTCAAGGACACACTGCTGGATTGCCATCAAGTGATCCAGACAATTTTTAACTTTGGGTACTGTAATATGAAAGTTATTTGCATTTTATACAGCTACTGTTAATGTCTGCTGTATTCCTCAGATAATAGTTCATGTTTCACAAAATTTGATAATTAACTTTAAAAACGTAATAGGTTAAGGGTCTAAGCACCCAGTATACTATTTTGTTTACTCAATGAAACATATTTTTATTTATTACTGATATCTAGCTGCTTTCATTGTAGGCCATTTTAATGTAAGTTAAGGTAGCTCACTATAGTTTAAGATAAGATTACTTCCATGTAAATTAAGTTATTGTGATATAAACGAAGTCAATATATTTGTATTTTCACTAACATGATATTTGCACTACTTAATGTAAATTAGGATAACTTAATGGTCTGTTGTCAGTAGGCATTGAATTTCACTAAACAATTTACATTTGGGTAGATCTTTTGCTCATGTTTTCCGAATATCAGGAACGAATTGTAGATGCTGAGCGAGTCGAGCACTTCCTGCTACTTTTGACAAGAAGTGCTATGTAGAGAATTAAAATTCCGTGAGGCCAACTGAGCCTTTAATTCTTCTAGAGTCAATGAGGCGAGCACCATTAAATTGGGTGACAGCAACAACTGTCATTCAAACCACAGTAAAAAATGCAAAGATAGCGCTGCTACAAAAAATTATGTATTACTAGTTTTGGCCCCTTGTATGCCAAACTGTCTTTCACAACATATGGATTTAAAAAACATGGAATTTGAAAGAAAAGTTTTTTAGAGGTATACCTTTCTGGTATGATAATTCAGTTGTATTTGTCTCTTTGGATGCATCAGGCTTTAAGAATAGACAGTTCGATGAGTGGTCAAAACTTTCAATTGTTACCTACTTCGACACAGGAAATTGACTATAATTATACGGACAAACATTTAAAAAATGTCTGTCTGCCAATATCTGCTCATGTCTCTTTCAAATTGAGAAATTCTTCTATCCTACCTATTTTTCAGTAACTGTTTATGGGTAGGGCATGCCTCTACTCCTCACAGAAAAAATGTGACGCAAATAAGGACTGGGGAGATAATTAAGAAATGTTGTAGAAGAGATAGTCAAGGAGAAAATGAAACAGATATGAAGACATGGTTCACTATTCATGAATCAAAAAGTAACCTCCAGCAGTACCAGTCAAAACAAGGTGCATACGGCTACTTACAGCACTCAATTGGATTAGACGACACTTGCAGAGAGAGGGTCCTGCCATTGGGTTGTGGGATGTGGACACGGAACACCAGCCTCACCCGTGTATTCTTCCTTCCGATATCCGTCTCTCCTTTCCGTAACTCAATGTCGGAATTGCGAAGTTTCAGTATTCCGGCACAGTCAATGCTGCTCAGAAAAGACAAAAAGATGATGTTCTCATCATAGTTAAACACATAATCCATGGAGCGCTGACTAATACCACTTTAACCAAACCCCTGGCTTGCTAGTCCATTTGACCGTCAGGGACTATCGGTAAATGACAGGAAATGGTGAGATTTCATGGCCAAATCCAACTATGAAACATTAGCTTTGTTTGTCACACAGCATTAATTTCCCTCCAACCGTGGCCTATAGAAATTAAACGGTTGGCCTCCTCTGATTATGGAAAAGGATGCGACTACCCGGGGCGATGGGCAGCCATGCAAAACCTGCTCTACATTTCAGAGGCCATAGAGTATTTATTTTGGGATCCTCACTTGCTTGTGGTACCCGTTAAATGCCAGCGTGATGGGTCTCAGGGTAAGGCTGATGGAAATCAGCAAATATCTTTTTTGAATTTGCTTTACCCACTTCGATGCTGATGACGAGCTGAGCTCGTCATCAGGCTTACCTGTCGTGTGCTGATGACGAGCTGAGCTCGTCATGTAACGCGGTAAATTAAAAAATGCAGCACACAGCGGGAAAAGCCGCCGCAGCGATGCGGTTAAAAAGAGTACTATATACTTCCTGAGAGACATCCCGGTGCCATAAGGCCATTCAAGAGATGAAACTGACTAGATTACGTTATAGGGGTATGGAATGTATAGCTATTACACTGATGAGGTAACAGGCAGGTTGTAAAGATTATTTCTGCTAATATAATCACAAGCTTTTGATATGATGGTCACCTCCCAGAAGCCAGGGCTTCTGGTTTCGAAGGAAGACAGCCTCCTGCTCTGGAGAGTAAGTGCTTGGTTAAACCACATTAGCAAAATGTCACCCATTTCTCTGGGGGTGTGGGCAGTTTAGTACAACTGTTGCCATTTCTGCTTTCTTTTGCCAGCGCTGATATTTCTGTCTAAGTCGGAACTATTTTACCAGTTATACAGAAGTAAGAATTGATATAATTAAACTCAAAAACGGTACTCTTGCTTCTGAAAAGAAAATACAAAGCAGCAACACAAGGTCTATGAAATGAGGATAAAATGTGGCCTTGGGTAAAGGTTTTTGTTTTCATAGGTGTTGTAAAAAAAAAAAAATTCCAAAAACTTTTGAAATGTGTAGTCCAAAAATGCTGCATATTTTTGCCAAAATAATTCCACATGTCTGAAACATGGAAGAAAATCTCGCAAAGTCATGGGCTCTTACACGTTTAGGAACCAGACCTCGCTATAAGAGTCAAACCTAACGTCCTCAAGTTCAGGAATGACAAAAACATGTACATCTTTAAAAGTGCCTTCAGCACAGTCCAGTCTGAATGGGAAAGGCCTTATCCAAGGAACCGACTTGTCCAGTCAATGAGACTCTTTCGAGATCCAATCTCTGAGACTGTTTCAAAGAAAACTGTAAAGAATTTCCCAGTTGCCTGGAATGAATAGACTGGACTGATCTATCCATAGCGATCTTCACTAAAGTTCTGAAATGGCTGCAAAGCACTGTCCAAAAAACCCTAAGCTAATAACTAAGCAAATAAATAAATACAACTGTACGGGGCAAATTCCCAAAAGAATTAATTCAATGGAGTGCAGCATGATAGCGGGAGTGTGGAAAATTCCCATATATACTAAGCTAAAGCGCTCTCTCTCCCCGGCTCACTTTCGGCTGCCATTGCGTCAATTTGTATGTGATGTCAAGCATAGGTTTTGCACTAGAAGGGGATCCTCCCATTATGAGATACGATGCTTTGAAATAGTTTAACATTTTGGAACTTTCTATATGTATGCTATACAGTACAGCACATATGCACAGTCAGAAAAGTTATGAGAAAAGAAAACTTTTCTTTAACGGTATGCCTCCCTCAGAGGGGTTAATTTCTGGCACAAATGCCTTTCTAGCAATGTTGGGAAACAGGGATTTACATCAAAACCCATGGATGGTTGCATAGGAATGCTCATGTACCACCAAGATTGCGTCCCCATTGAGGCAAAATAGATTAGCATTACTTAGCATTACTTTGGGTATATTTTCCAGCACAAACAGGTTTTGCAGTACTGGAAAGCAAATCCCTAAACAACACCATGCACCGGTTTGTGTCAATTTGTGATACAAACCCGGTGCAGAGTGTCAGTAAATCTGCCCGAACACCTAGTTTAGTTTTCATTCATGCATTTCACGAGAATATACAACAGTTGTAACAATGTGTGAAGGGCCTCAAAGAGTACTTTGGATTGCATAGGAAACAAAATGGCTTTTCATACCCAATAAACATGGTTGCACTCATGCTCTGGCGGGACGAATGACAAGCAGCAACATGGTGGGTAAAAACACTTACATTGCTCGCATGTTGTTCTCGGGTAGAAGTGGGATCTCCAGGACTTTGGTGTTAGAGAGGATGATCTCGTGGCTGGTGGTGGACACCGTCTTCCCGGTGATCCGGTGGACCTGGTAGAATGCATGGGGCCGCAACAGGCGGTCGTCAGCCGTCCCGATGAACAGCTGCACTGTGAGCGGCTCACTTTCTAGGTATCCATGTAGCTGGCAAGTGAATAGAGAGCTTGGGCTCAGCATGGTGCACATAAAACGATAGGCATCAATTCGTTTTTTATAACCCAGAACGTGTGTCATTCACCAGGAGAACACTCGACAGGTGCAGAGTGTTAAACCTCTGTTTTCTCATGCAGTCCAGCCCCAGTATGAAGCATTGTCTGAAAAATGACTCATTCTTCAGGACCTGGTCTGTTCACTAACTCGCTAAACACATCTGAAGCCTCTAACGTCCCTGGCCTAACTCTCTTACTGGAATGAAGCAAGATGCTTGGGCCTTCATGCAGACTGCAAAATGTGAGCATGCAAGGAACACATTTCATATATTCATATTGGTTTCCATATTTACGGTGGGCTACAGAACACAACAAAAATAAAATAACTTCTCCCCACCTCTTTCCTCAAGACACAATGAGAAATCATCTGGGCGGTGCTTTACCCCATGACGGTGGTAAAAAAACAGAGTGATTTAATGCAACTTCTGCCTACTGCAGGCATGTGTGACCTGCGCATTACTGTTACAAATCTCTGGTCTTTGATCCTAGCATCAATAACATGAAAACAATTTAGCTATGGTAGCACATGCCATTTTAATAAATCGTACATATTTTTTCTCGGGCGATCCTTCCCTTTCACCTATTCATTCCCTGCATGTCCATTTAATTAAAACAAAAGAATTCTCCATTGTAGCTCCCCCCAAAAAAACACATGAAAATATCAATTTCATTTTTCATTTGTCGTACAGCTTTTAGAAAACGAACAAGCCAAGCACATACCTCTAGATTCTTTGCACTGGATAAATAATTATTTTCATTAAAAATGCCATTTTAAATATATAATTCTAAGAAGCATATAAAACTGTCAAATAAGAAACAATAGGGCATAAGTACGAGATGGTTATTGCAAAAGGGCACTTGAGCATCTCAATGTAGTGCATTTCACGCTCCCTCAATCGCTGTGTGGAGAAGATGACCAAGTCTTGCCTTTAAAATAGTCAACTTGCATCAGAGCTCGGGAGTAACTACAGACCCTTCTTTAATACCAACCGGATTTTGTAGCTGATGAAAATGTTAAGGATTTTTCTTCACTCCAAAAATTGCAAATCAGCAGGAAAGACAATAACAGGGCCGTATCAGACGAAGTCCCTTAACACTTTCACAGTTTAGTCCACTCGGATATAAGACACAAGCATTTTCAAAGCTAATATGTCTGCATCTGGCCGCCAGCCTTTAGCCTTTGTCAATGCAGATTTTATTTCATCATAGTTTTTGCAAAACTTTACCGTTTTGAAAGCTGCTGGGACATCGTCAATTTAAAATAAAGAAAACTGTGACTAAAATCAATTTGTTTTTGGTCTCCAAACGCACACATTACCATAGTGGTTCCTGGCACTGAAGGGAACCACTTTGTGTGTGGGTGTGCTCCTTGTAAAAGGACTGAATGCTGTCACTCACAGTGAAGTTATCCTCCCTATAAAAACCAGCGAAGACAAAAGCGGAAAGACAGGGTCAGCCCCCTGGTTCAGCCCGGAACTTAGAACCCTCCGCAAGGAATGCAAAAAAGCGGAGCGATTGTGGAGAAAGGACTGGCTCCACTCTAGCAAAGATTCCTACCGGAGGACGGTACAAGCATACAAATCTGCTCTGAAACTCACTAAAGCCTCCTATTATGACTACAGAATTAAAAATTCCACTAACTCCACAAGAGAATCCTTTCTCGTTGCCAAAGAACTTTTAAAAATACCACAACCCCCTCCACTAACCAGGACCCCACCGGACAGGAGCAATGAACTCGCAAAATACTTCGACTCCAAAGTCTCCCACATCCTAGCCTCACTCCCACAGCTACCTAGCCAGTCACCACACCGGGACAAGGCTGCGCCTGATACTTGCCCAGGAGGCACCCCCGCCCTCAGCTAACCGCTTTTAGGGCGGTCTCTTCGGATGAGGTTGGAAGGACTCTGGCTAAAATGAAAAGTGGCTCTCCATGTGACCCTGCTCCCATGAGGTTTCTGAAAGCAGTCGCCCCTGTGATAGTGCCCCCTATCCTGGAGCTAATCAACACCTCTTTGTCCCAAGGCTCCGTCCCTCCCAGCTGGAAGGGGGCGGTAGTCAAAGCCCTTCTTAAAAAACCCCAATTGGACCCCACTGAGTTGGCCAACTATAGACCGATCTCGCTCCTCCCGGGCATCAGCAAAATTGCTGAAAAACTGGTTAACGTCCAGCTCTCCCAGTTCCTGGAATCCAATAACCTGCTGCGCCGTTCCCAAACTGGCTTTCGTCCTGGCCAAGGCACGGATACCGCCCTCCTCGCCGTCATCGAGGAGGCAAGGTGTATCCTAGATTCAGGGGGGTCAGTGGCAGTGATCCTCCTGGACCTTAGTGCAGCCGTTGACACGGTGAATCACCGTGTACTGCTTCATCGGTTGGCCAGGGCGGGACTAGGGGGCACAGCATTGGCTTGGATAGAGTCCTTTCTATCGGACCGTTCGTTCCAGGTCTGGGATGGCAACTCCCGCTCCGATTCTATGCCTTTGACTAGTGGGGTGCCCCAGGGTTCCTCACTTAGTCCGACTCTTTTTAACGCCTATATGGCCCCTCTTGAGGACGTTGTGGCCGCCTTTGGCATCAAGATTGTGAGCTACGCGGACGACACGCAACTGGTCGTCTCGCTCTCACATCTTGACCAATGCCCAGACAACCTCCTGCACTGCCTCCAGGAAATCCATCTCTAGATGTGCGAGTCCTCACTCAAACTCAAAGGGGCCAAAACTGAAGTTATGCTGATGGGCAAGAAATGGTCAGCAATTCCACCATCAGTTTGGCCCGATATCATGGGTGAGGTGCCCGCCCTTAAGAAGGAAACCAAGAGTCTAGGGGTCTGGCTCGAACCAGATCTGTCTATGAAAACTCAGGCAACTAAAACAGCGGGAACTTGCTTTGGACTTATGCGATCAGTCCGCAAGATCCTGCCGATGCTCCCTCCCCAATCTAGGAAACTCCTGGTGCAAGGAATTATCCTTGCCCGATTAGACTACAGTTACTCTGTCTACTTAGGAGTCCCCGAATCTACCCTGGGCAAGCTACAACGAACCCAAAATGTGGCTGCCCGGATGCTAATGAATCTTCCCTCTAGGGCCTCAGCCAGGCCAGCACTTAAGGCTCTCCACTGGTTGCCAGTGCGAGAAAGGATCAAGTTCAAGGCAATGTGCATCGCTCACAAACTCCTCAATGGACAAGGTCCTTCCATCCTGGGAGATATGGTTACCCCATACAAAGCCTCGAGATCCTTGGCTCGGACAATGAGCGACTTGCTAATGTCCCTAACTTCAGGAGGGTACGCACCGGAGGCCGTCGCTTTTCAGTAAAAGCATTCTCATGCTGGAACTCGCTCCCTCGCTGCCTGCGGCTGGAACCTGTCTACTTACGCTTCCGCAAACAGCTTAAAACTCTGCTGTTCTCCAAATAAGCTCTTTCCCTTCCCTCAGGCCAACTCAAGTTCTTACAGCGCGGGGATGCCTCCGGGTCACCAGGCGCTCTACAAATCGGTAAATAAATTGGCTGAAGTGGGCTGACTCACTGCCCCACGCTATATGGTGTAGTTGGCAGAAGAAACATGTGGATGACAGAATAAAGAGACCAATGGGTGAAGAGTACTGGCTGAAAGACACTAGAAGGCAGTGCATCATATACAAAATATTAATAAAATCAAAAAGGTATTGGTTAACACTAGTCCTAAAAAATTATTTGGTCCTGCCTCCCCAATAGGATTCAGCCTTCACATCAAGAGTCAGATTCTGCTACTGTCCATGTCTGCCCGGCACAATGCTGCCACAGATCTATTCAGCACACACTTTGTAAAAGAAAATAAATGCTGGGGGCCCAAGTTTTTCTTAGGGGCTTGTATGGTGGCGCTGCAACCCATCCAACATCTTGGGGACATTCAGAAAGCTTCCCTGGTAATGCATTTCACTCGGTGGTCCTGCAGGACACCAAGGCTGCCTGATCTTGGTTCCACCTATTGCCTTCTCCTTCTATACATTTCCACTCTCTTTATCTCACTCTTCCAAGTTCATTCCCACTTGCTCCCTTAGCCGCTATTTTCCATCCACGTTTTCCCCCTTTTCTGCCATTCTATTGTTTTCTAAGTCAAAGACCAGTGATGAAAAGTAACTTCTGTTCCCCACAAATGAGTGTTGGTGCCCACCACCAGCACAAATAAATCACAGACCTGAACATGGTGGCTTTACCCACAATTGGAGCAGGCTCATCTCCACTGCGCAGCAGACCTACTGTCCCGCCTATCTGTGTCTCCCTTAAGATGCCAACAAATTCTTGCAAGCACTGCTGCAGAACGCACAGGGTGATGTTCGCTTCAGGGAGCAGATGAAACACCCGTGGCTTTATTAAGCCACAGCTTGCATGTGCGGGAGCCGTTAAAGAAGTTGAAATAGACAAAAGGCTCGCGACAGGCCTCGAGCACGTGCTGTGTGACGATTCATGTCAAATGTTCAACTGTCTCCTAAAAGCGACAAGCTCCTTACTGGCAACAAAAAAGCAAAGTGACAGCTTTTGCAGGTTCGTAAACATGGCAACTGTCTAACTAAATTGACGTGCTGCACTCTGGGCCTTCAGATAACACTAATTTCTGCTGCAGCTCCCTGAGAGTTCAAACACACGCCACGGGTGAGACAACCACCGTGTGGGGAGAATGTATTCAATTAGCAAAAAGCTCTTAGTGTCACATGCTTGGTTTCTCGATGTTTCATCAGCCTCTCCTACGGCTGCCTACGCAGACAGCAATCACTAAAAATAAAATGTAATCACTAACAAAATTAGACTTATAGACTAGTCGTACATGATGCCAAAATCCGTAGTAATTATTTACGGAAACAGATATCTTATTGATGAAACAAGGCACACGTTGCTAATTGGAAAAGGCTTCACCAACCTAGTTATGAGCGTCTACACGACCACATAAAGCAAGAAACAAATGTAAGGCCGACATTGTAAAAACACACATAACGGTTACCGGTGCCTAGCAGGTAAGCAATAAGATGGGTTGTCAATCCAGGTATCTTAAGTCCATCAAGGAAGGTATAAGAGTCCATTTTTGGCACTTCCTCACAGCTACAGTACTCACACCGCTGGTACCAGCTAATTAATTGGCATGACATGCCCCACAAATCTTAGATGGACACATCAAAACTGTATCTACCAGCAAACGGTGGAGAAGTTGGTACAAAACGTGGACCTCAGATAGACAAAACGCGTCTTTGTGAAACCAGGCTGACATTGTGTACAGGAAACCACACAGTGTGATAATGTAGGGAGGTTTTTCCTGTATGAAGCCAACCTTCCCATAGAATATGTAGGACAGTTAATAGTTTAGCCATACTCTCCTAAATATGAAAACAAGCACACAAATGAAAAAAATGCACTGTGCAAAAATCACACATCTGATCATAAGCTCATATGCAAACAAGAGCTGTCCAATACAAGCTCCAATCAACATCTAGATGCATACAGCACAGCTTCTGCGTGTGTCCTTCATTTATTCTGCACATTTATTTGTGTTTTATTATTGACTGCGTGCAATACAGGGTACGGGTCAATAGTGCGCTGTCACCTTTTTAACATGCTCAACACAGGCTGGTGCTCACATTCTCAGCTAAGGTAGTGCTTTGAGTGTGTCGCTCACTGATTCGCCATACTATGGTCATGGACGTCATTTAGGGATCACCAGGGGTCTTTGCAACCCCTGGCTTCAGAGGTGGCAAAATCAGTGACAGAAACACAGGGGTAGCTCATCCATACAAGTGGTGATTGGGGTTCGGTCTACTTGGTTTCTGCCAATTTGTTTTACTGCACTAATAGTGAATACAATTATATAATTCACTATTAGTGTCATAAAAATGGAGTACAATTAGTTGGAATAGGGCTATCTTTATGATGAAGTAGTAGTGTAACAAGACAAATGCACAACGAAGGAAGCTTTATTTCTTGTAAAATGTATTGGAATTATACAAATGCCCCGCAGAAAGAAAGTTTTGTGATAGTTGGACAAATGTGATTTAAACATTTATTTTGTCAAATTAAAATATTATAAACAATCGAATTATATAAAGGAAACTGAATTAAGTGTATTCAGTTGTAGCGACAAGTCACCAGTAAACATAGGGTCAACTTGGATTCCAGTCACAATCTAATAATTGACCCTTGACAGCAAAGGACTTGGTCCTAAGTCTTTGGATCCGGGTCGCAGGGCCGGCTGGCCAAAGGGATTGGTATCCTAGTCATAGGACAGAGTTCAACGGGAACCACTTGCAGTCTCAACTGGTCTCTTTGGCTATAGTTTTTAATGGCAGAGGCCTCTATGTGCTCGGTTTGGGCAAGCAGCTAGTGTAAAAGTTCCCTGGGGCTTTTAATGAGTCTATATCTCAAAACTAACTGCTTGAAGAAAGGATATTCATTGTTTGGGTACTTTCTCTAACCTAACTGCTGGGGTAAGTTACTAATAAAATGTATGTAACTTTTAAATATATGCAGTGTGCATGCATGCGGGTGAGAGTGTGTTTAATTGGGAGACAGCTTGTGTACGTGTGAATATGTGTAAGCATGTGTGTGAAAGTGAGTAAAAGTGTCAAACTGATAATGTGTGAGACTGAGTGTCAGTAAGTGAGTGTGTGTGTCGGAGTGAGTGAGACTGCGGGGAAGCCTGAGTGCAAGTAAGTGAGAACGAATGAGTGTGAAAGGACTTGAATATTAAAGGAGTGACTGTTAAGAGCCTATGGCTTTTTAACAAATGTACGCGAATGTGTGCTTCAAAATACACTATTTCATCTCATTCTTTCGAACATTTCTCTGGGACAGGACCCACAGGCCTTTTAGAAGAGGTTTGCTTATTTGCTTCACTCACTCACGGCAAATCAGTGCTAGTATCACATCCCAGAACTTTCAAAGATCATGTCAGCACCTTACTATGGGTGGTATCTAAAATAGACTTGTTTTGGTTATATTAGTCATGCAGGTATTATGGAACTGCAGTGTTGTTACTTACTATGATGTTCTTGTGGTTAAGGTCATATGATATGACTTCCTTGGAATATTCGGGGTAAAAGGTCATATGTTGTCACTACAAGTGATTTCATTAAGGTCAAAGGGTGTCTGATGTCACTTTCGCTACCTTAGGCATTTTGGTATATTGATGTCCATGACTGTGGAGAGACCTAAAAAGAGGGGGGAGGGCTAAGCACGTGAATGAAACGAATCATGTATGTAATGGGCCTGTCAAACTTATCTTGCACGTCAACAAGAATAAGTAAATTCCTTCTGCCTTCACTGAACTGTTTCAAGGCAATTTACCAAGAAAAAATATACATATCTCAAAAAAGGCATCAGGTTAACGTATTTATAACTTAAAGGAGAGCCCCTTTGAAACTGCGTTTAAAAAAATCAATCACGCCCTGCCCCACCGATATGACCTTACCGAGGGCTTTATATTTTTTTATCAGGTTTATTCATAGGAGTTAAAACGTTACTTGAAGGTTTTTCAAGGAACTTCACTGTGCGCTTTTATTTTCTTGTCGCACAGCTCCTATGGCATGCAGGTGGCCACCAGTCTCCTGCCCAATGCTGTTATATAAACAGAGCTTCCCTTCATCTGCTATGACAGCAGTCCATTCAGCAGCTGAGACCAAAGCGCGAGGCACTGGAGAATGTTCTGGAAGGAGAAGGTGGCAAAACAGCAGACTGCAGACGTTAAAGTCAAGCCACCGCAGCTTGAAATAAAAATTACCCTAAACACACTCTTTTGTGATGTCTGTCACAGGGAGGAGAAACCTTCGAAAGTAGGAAGCAAAAGCGGCTGGAATGTTCCATGTCTATAAGTCAAGCTACAGCAGCAGTCTCCAGGCTGCACACCCCTAAATGGTATGAAGGAAACATAGGCATGGTCCCAGGGGCAAAGAAGTGTTCTTTTTAGTTCTTTCTCCTGCATATATTTACTGGTCAAATAGCAAGTACCAGAAAAGTCATCGGCACATCAGCTCAAGTATATGGGTTGTACCAAGCATGCTGAGAGTGTCTCATGCAGACTTCATAACAAAGGAATCTCTTTGTACAGTTTATGTTCATCTCACACGCTTAAATTAAAACTCTAGACCCATGTCATTTCTGGAGTCTTATTTTCTCGACTAAACAAAAATGGAAGCAGCCATAGTAAGTGAAGCCATATTAAAGACCTCAGGTACAAACAGGTCATAAATTGGGAACTGGAGGGTAACCCTCAGGAGATACTGCTGGGCTTACTTCCAGCTCCAGCCAAAAAGAAACTTAGGGCCGATTCCGATCTCGTTCGGAAAGCATACCGACTGAATCGGTTCCGGAATGCTTTCCATACGATTCGGATCGGGGGTGTCCGACCGAACGAATACGATGCATCCCAATGCATCCGGATCCAATTCGGTCAGACTCCCATTGACTTCAAGGGGAGCCTGTATTCCGAACGTGAACACAGGCTCCCTTTGAATAAAGGGGTGGTTGGGGGAAACCTTATACCCTGTGGCAGGCACCCCATGGTGCCTGCCACACTGTGCATGGTTGGACAGTGGGGACCCATGGGTACCCCCACGGATAAATTTGCAGGGCCCTGGGTCAAGGAGGGCCTGCTACGGGCCCCCAAAGACCGATTCCGAAAGCAGTTTTGTTCTGGGCAAACCAAATCATAAAGGCTGTCCGAATCGGTCATCGTACTCACTAGTTCAGAAACCAAGTCCATAGAGCTGTACGAATCGGCTCCGGAAAGGCTTGTCCTGTCTGGATGCCTTTCGGAACCGATCCGGTCAGCCCTAACGGCTTCCAGGTATCGTACTTGGTCGTTCGGAACTGGGAACGGGTCAGAGCCCTTCCGAACGACATCAGAATCGACCCCTTAGTAGTAAAGTCTTGACCTTTCGGCTAATACTGGCTAGGCGTTGTATTGCCACTGACTCAAGATGCTATGGGATATACTTGAATGGACCAGAGCCGAAGAAATCAGGATGAAACAAGTTAGACAAGATGAAAAATGAGAAGATGACCTGAGAGCATGGAGACTGATGATGCTAGAATTATGCACTGACAAAAGTGAGTCAGTCAGTGAAGACATAACTAAATAGCGAGAAAAAAACACCTGTAACTCCACAGGGGGTAACCAAAGGGCAAGCAAAAAGTAACAAGGGGGAAATAGGGCAATAAGATATCATAGAGGTGGATTGCATCACAAGGGGACAATGTATTAATATGAGTTCCTGTACGCATCAAATGTTACTAATATGGTCTGTTACTGTTTCCTACTTATTGAACTTTCCACCTGGGGGTGGAGGAGGGTGGGTTAAGCATGGGGAATATTTTCTATTAAGATTCAAACACAAATATCAGTATATGGATGAATGTTATGTGATAAGTATGATCCAGACGCTAAAAAATCAATAAAAGTGGTTAGAAAAAAAGACCTTGGGTAGGGGGTTCCTGTTTTCATGTCTAAACATTACTCAGGTGCAGGGTTAAACAATATGAATCGCATGTTAGACAAGCGATGGGTTCACCCTGTGCAACAGGCACTAACATGCAATTCCTACATAAAACCCAGATGTTCACCATGTCTGCTGTGCATAGATCACATTTAAAATGAGAACATTAATAAAAACCCTTGGTTTAACCTTAATTGAGCAACAAGCATTTCATAGAAATCTCTATTTCCACCATGAACAGTGTGCACATTTACAGGAAAGCATGATGTTATTGTTACCGTTTATTGAAGCAACAAACTTCCTCTTCCTAGCTTTAAAAAACAAATTCTTATAAATGTAAGCACAATGTTTTCCAGATCCCTCGAACATTTATCTAAATTTTTTTTTTTATTCAAGGGCCCTGTAGTATATTATCTAAATGTCTTGACTTTTTCCTATGCAGCAGTGGACACATAAGGCGTTATCCTAGTCTCTCAAAATGCAAGGATACATCCTATATTTCTTTGGAAGGGCTATGAACACTTTCCTAATACATGTTTATATGCGAGGAAGCATACAGAGCCTTTTGGAGTCGACAGTTCCAGATTGTAATTAATAAAATTGAGGGCTTATATTTGCCGCTTTCTGGCTCTCCGATTTAGAGCCTCATCATGGAAACAGGCATAAGTCTAAGTGCCTAAAGGTTGTAAAAATGTTCCTTAATTCTCAATCAAATCTCTTCCAACAGATCAAGAATAAAAGTGGACTCCAGCGATAAACTATGAAATGGGGTGCTACTTTTCCCCTTTACGATAGTTATCAGAGTCAAGGTATGTTTCAATTATGGCAACTGGGGCCCCGCTGGGTTGTTGATTATTCGCTGTGCCCATACCTGGATGGCAAAACAAGCGCACCAGTTGCCGTTGGAGAGCAAAGGTCCTTACATTTCTGGCTACACAAGAGGAATTCTGGGGACACTGAACAAATTGGGAGGAAGAACGACTTCAAAGCTGTACAGTTGGGGTCTTGGCTGAAGTTCTTAAAGTAAGAAAGTGGAGATGTGTTAAGAAGCACACTTGAATTTTGTTTCCGGGAGAGGCTGTTTTGGAGAAATGAACACAAACGCAATCCATACCTTCACACGACATGGGTTTAGTGTGTGCCTAGCAGGTATTGCACATTTTTGATCCTGCAACAGATCCATGATTTCACTGAAAAAAATATATTCTTTCCATGTCATTTAGACACAATAACTCCCTAAAATCGAAAACGAGTAAAAAAGCCTATTGAATTTGATAAAATCAATTCATAAAAGGGGAGCACATTTAAAATCTCCCTGAAGTCGAAGCACATTCTCCCAACTAGTTGATCCAAATTTTCACACAAGTCCGACAACTGGTCAAAATCCATCCAGAAAATGATCTAAATGTTTACAATGAGGGTTTTAGCTACAGACTAGATTAGTTTCAATAAACAAAACAGACCCTCTTTAGTTGTCCAACAACCACACTGATCCGACTTGAGTAATGTGAAAATCCAGCATACCAATGGACCTTTCTAACCCTTACTATACATTACATAACCACAATCATCCCCTCTTGGACACCATCTCTGCAAACCATAATATCAAAGAATGACATACCTCTGCATTTAGGCCTTTTCAAGCAACGGTAAATGTGCACTATCAAATAGGTTTAGAACACTCCAATAACTCCTGATAATACTTCTAATCAATTTTACGTCTGAGTGATATGATAATTTTTCGGCTCCCATTTATATCTGTGTCTTGACTTTTGATTGTTTTAACACGGTTAATTATTATTGTATAGATTACCTTAAAGTTGTACCATTAGTAAATATATTAAAAACAACATAAAGGGAATGTTCAAACCCCCACAAATCATGTAATATAAATATATGCATATTGGCATTTCAGTTATAATTTACCCTAGGTTTTCTTTGGGAAAGAAGCAGCATAGTGAGCTTGGCTTTCTTCGAGAGGAGCACACAGCTCACAGATGGGAAATGACAGAAGAATGGGCCTAATTCGTCCCTTGATAGTTTATGCAGATGTTTACGCTGCAATTTATGCGCCTGCTCAATTAATGAGTGTATTTCCCATGGTAACCCTTGCATTATGTAATATCATGGATAAATGTGCAACTCTTGAAGACAATGTACAAAACAACAGGTGGGAAAGCTCCTGTCCAGCAGGTTTAATGTATTAAGAGCAGGTATATTTTATGAAGCAAAGTCAAAGTTCATGAATGTAAAAATCTGAAAAAACAAGTCAGGGACATGAGAAGAAACATAAGGACAGTCGCTATTTACTGGCAAAACATATTAAATATATATTTTGCTTTTATCAGGTAAGAGTAAAAAAAGAGTTGTTTTGCAGTCTCTACTTCGATTGCTAGAATGCATTGCCCTGTTATTCCAATTATACCTGTTAAGTCCTTGCTCTGTACTCCCCCCGCGGGAGAGTCTCTGCCCAGGAGATGCGTTGTAAGAGAGGGCAGCATCACCCCCTGCCCACGGTGCTGCCGCCAGCGCCCTCTGGGAACCTGAAGCGGTTCTACAGCAGCGCTGGCAGCAGCTGTGAAAGGCAGAGCGGCGTTCAGTAATGAATGGGATGACACCTGGCGTGTTCCACCCGTCCAACCATCAATGGTGGACAAATCTCTGCCCACTACGGCTGCCGGAATACAGGATCAAGCTCATCCAGTCAGCAAAACCTCTAGGTGATTTAAATACAGGTGCCATCACAAGGACGGCTTGCATTATTGGCGCCTACTGCCAAGTCTGCTGCACTGGCATGTACTAAAGCAATTGTGGTATTCAGTCTGCCCCCACACAAGGTATGCTCAGCCGTAGACAAGAGAAAATGTGTATGTTTAGCCCGCCTTAGGCGGTGTCTTCCTTTGTCTGACCATGTAACATTTACTGTGACCTGTCTATAAACTGCACCCTTATTCTGCCCCTTGGCTTGGAGTTTCCAATGCTACATGGACATTTTTTGTTGAGAATTTGGGTTGTGGCCGTATCTGCCCCTGCCTGGTGCAGTAAATGCACCTTGGAGAATTGTTGTGCATGTTGTCTCCATTTGAATTTGCAAAGGGTCAAATGAGGCCTCCACAGTCGTGTCTTGTTGACAGAAACCAAAAAAAAGCATTATGGGTGATATAATGGTGGTATGCAGACTGGCAGAAACATAACCTTCTGTATAACCAAAGACAATCCATATTGGTGGGTGAAATAAATAACTTGGCAGAAATACTGACACCGCTGCATTCACAGACGCGCCCACAGGGGAGCGCCTTGATGTCACATGCACCAAAGAGATGCCAAGGGGTGCCTCTGCGATGGTTCACTTGGGGCTCAAAGCAGAGCGCAGTCACTGCTGGCTCCTTTCAAACGAAGGGCCCAATACCCATAATAAGGGATTTCGGAGGGCAGGAGGGGACGCCACTTAGTGGTGGTCTACAGCAAATGCCCTCACGTACTCTTTTCTGTCAGATGCAGTTGTGTCCCTTCCTCCAACCCATGTGCGTTGGAAGCCTAGAAGGACTGAACATGTAGTGATCGAGCAGTAAGTAGCTGCTCCTTCTGAACGTCCTCCTACACTGACTCACAGACATTACAACGTGACTGACTAGTCAGGGATGCTGCATATGATTTTAAGCACTCCGCATATTATCTCGACCTCCTACTTTTATCCGCATCTTGTGAGTTTTGTTTTTTGCCAAAACAATAAAGTGGCAGTTTACGTTGGACATGAGACTGCTCTGATATCGGTCGTTAAATCAGACAACCATGAGAAAAAGTTAGTCCGGTGTCACTGAATCTGAAGTTGTAGCTTCGCTCGACTCAAAGACGGCAGTTTTCTCAAAACTAGTCGTGGGCAAGTGCAGATCACGCAGGCCGGCCGCCCTTTCCTTTCCGTCGTGTTTACAAGACCGCAGGCGGCGAATCTGAAATGCCAAAACACATTTTTGCCGAAACCCTCCCCTTCACTTGTAACACTTTTCTTTCTTTCCCCTTTCTGCAGGGTCCCCTTGGGGTAGAGACGCCGAGGCCCTGCCCTGCCCTTGGCACGCAGTTGAAAGGTGCCAAACAAACAAAGCCACTTCCGGAGCCTGTATGGCAACGAGGATCAGCTGGCATGAGCCGCGAGGGGGCTACAGGCGGCTCGAATCGGGGAGGACACATGACGGTGCCTAGAAAGGGCAAGCAGTGTCACAAAGATGGCGCCTAACTACCTCACTAACGCCTCAGGCACACGGTAAACATGCATGGGTGGAGGCGGAGCTGTGGGGCTGCTGGGATTTCTGAAGAGGTATAGCTTCCACTGACGCAGCAGGTGCAGTGGCACTGGGTACCAGAGGGCCAAGGGGAGGGGCTTAGAACCCTCTGTATTGCTGTATTTTTTGTCATCTAAACAGCAGGCAATTGGCCAAATTCCTTCCTTGCACTACGACCTGTGATACCCTGGCTGTGCTACTGTCTCTCTGAGGCCCTGGATGCAGTCAAGGCTTCCATTTCCGGCATTTTCTGGCATGCATTCCTGGGTGAATCTCTCTGGCAGTGCAAGCAATAGGTGCACCCCATGAGATAATAAAGGTCCTTATAGTGGACACTATAATTTAACGGACACTGTCATTTGCAAGCACGTGCTTTAAACAGGCATCAGTGTTACCCAACTAGGAAGTACTGGTTTCATCGTCCTCAAAAGGAAATGTTGGGGAGAGCTCGAACCTGTGACAGAGAGGCTTTGCGCATATTTCTTCAGTGGCTGCTAGGTCCATGGAGCGCTCGCACACACACCCAATTAGCATCGAGGTGGCACGTAGGGCTTTCAGTGGGATGAACATACTTGGAGGGGAGAGGTCTCTCAAATGAGAGTGGCCGATATAATTAGGGTGTGGCTGAAAACAAACAATTATGCTAATAATATGTGCTCAGCATAATGTGCTGCCGACTGGTATTTTAATGCTTCTGTTATTGCCTCCACGTACATAATACAAGTAAAATTACACCTACTACAAGCCATGACTATTGGCTTTGTCAAAGGTTGGTAGTTGGATAAGATAAATATACTACTGTCATGCATACATAGAACCGTGGCTTCGTTGTATGTGATATAGAAAAGGCTTTGATTCTTGTGCGAGTGATTGTGGAGTAATGGCTAGAGCTGCTAACTTTGGAGCTGAGGAAGCAGGTTTGAGTCTCAGCCTCGGTTCAAGATCCTGTGTTTCTGGGCAAATCAATTAATCACCTGTGCCTACCGAAAAATAAATGAATATGTTTATGCTCAGGTAAAGCACTTCGAGTTTTGCAATATATAAATTGTAAAAAAATAAAAGTTACATCAAAAAAGAGTGTACTGCTGCTGCAGAGTTAAGATTTCTTTCCATTCTGAGAGCGAGTACGAAAATGGAGAGCCCGATAGGGACCCCTCTCGGTACCTGCTTTTAAGAATTGCCGGTGCTGGGCACCGGCAGGAACCAGCCCACTTAAAGCTGTGGTGGCACATTGCAAACTGTGTGTTTTTAGTCTGAGGCAACTGTACATTTCTGCGTAGGAAGCAAAGGTGGGCGCTGGGGATAAGAAGTGCTTATTGCCACTGAGGCGACCTGTCGTCACCTCCAACTAAACTTCTTGTAGGACGAATCTAAATGGAATGGGCAGGAAGCAATACAGTATCCAAAGCAGGGGGCGCACCACATTCTGCGATTGAAGGGGGAGGGGGGGGGGCATTTTGTATTAAGCCTCTGTCTAGTCTAAATATCTGAAATATGCGTGTGGTAGGAACAAAAACCATGCAAGTGGGCTTACGTGTGTGATTTAAATGTGCGTGGACACGGCGAACCGCAGAACTCACAGGGACGCAGCAAAATAAGCAACCGCTATCAGGGCCTAAACACAGACAGGGTGTGGCCAGCCCGCCCTGTTGACAATCCACAGCAAGTTTTACGTGTTTATTTATACTGCTTACACTTTGGCACACTTTCGCCCCGGCTACTTTCTTCAAAGGCGGTGTCAGTGACGTAGCCTCGGAGGAAATAAAAGGCACACTCTGAAAGCAGGTGTCTGGAAATGTGTAACTTTATTCAGGGCCGGCGAGCGAGCATAGTGTCGGCTCTGGCAGCTACAAAGGGGAGATTTACAGAAACATCACGGCATTAAAGAAACGCCACTGTATCCGACCAGGAGTGTTGAAAGTGTACCAGCGGTGGTGGGACCTGCATTCATTTTGCATCTTCCTGTCTCATAATTTTGTCCAGTCATAAAGCCTAATTCCAGTGGCCATAACGGCGCTAAAACAGTAGAACAATATTAATGAGGTATAGCTCGAAAATAATATTGAGCATCTGACCTTCCATATGGACCACAATCGACTGATTCAGTTCTTTAGTAAACGCGTCCACAGAAAAATGTTAATGATTTTCATATCTCAGTTCTAAAATCCTTCTGCGTGTCGCCATGGATTATACACTGACCTGAAGCGGCGGTAAGTGTGAATGCCGAAAGAAGCCAAGAGTTCACTGCATTCAGTGTTAGTGATCAGAAGAACTACATACTGGAAGTAAGCATTAATCCGGCACTTGTTTTACAATTCCACAACTGTTATTTTTGTATCTTTCTTTCAAATGTTGGGGCTGTGCTCAGAAATGAAAGCGCTCGTCGTTTAGTCCTCAAAATGTGCACAGATAAATGGAATACAACTAAGTTTTCAATACCCTGAACTGTTCGGTTGTGCCGTACTGCTGCCTTTCTTACAAGGTAACTCAGATTGTATACGCAACTGTTGACCTGAGAGGCGGTTGAGCAGTTTAAAAAGGCTTTAACAAAAGACTATTTACGTGAAGAAAAGGTTCCTCGGAGGCAGGTATGATTACGCCTCAATGACAGCTCGCAGGCGATGCATTAGCGGAAGTTTGTTGGCAGTCTTTCAAGGCGCCCCTGGCATGCATCTGCAGGACAGTGGCTTGCGCCCTGTGCCTTGACGTAAGAGCGCAACACGTGTGGCAGCGAGCGCCGCTCTTCCGCCTCTGGCAAGTGGCTGGTAGGGTGGAATTGGTAACGCTGGCACTCGGGAAATGTAGCTGTGGGCTGCTTTTTTGGACACCCTGGGGGCTGTCTGTGCTGTTAGGATGCCCTCAGCGACCCAGTAGGTGCTTGAGTGGCCTTTCTAAAGGCAGATGGGTGGAAGTATCACTACCTTTCACTGGGCCGGCCCATTAAATGTATAGGGATTGAACAGTGGCAGGGGGCCTGAGCAGAGTGGTCTCACTTGCATTTATGTGTGGCTCAGCAGAGTGAACTAATCTGTGCATTTTGTTTTATCTAAGTGAAGTTAATAAAACATGGCCCCCCTTTCTTTTCATAAAACTTCACTGAAGCAGTGTTTTGCGGAAAGGCAATATGCAAACGTGGTCCACTTTTTTGGTGTGCCGTGGCGGTTTTTGATCCCAATCCAACCCTGGTGGCTGGCACCCCCTGCACCCACAGAGCGGGCTGTTAGCCCAGCGGCACGACACAGCTCTGAAACCTATTGCTAACCACATGCGCTGTAGTAATACGCACATGAGCTGTAGTAATACGCACATGCGCTGGCAGCAATCACCCCCTTTCAAGCGGCAGCAGAAGGGTGGTGAACAGCAGGGACCACCACGGACGGCCACAGGGCTAGCTACGCCCCAGCACGGCCATCTACAGTACATTCGCACAAGGTTGGGGCACCTGTCAGGGCCGAGTTGGCCCTTTATTCCACCGGACAGTTCCTCAGTGGGCTGGAGCCACTAGAGGCCGGTTTTTATAGGCAGTGGGCACTGCCGGTGCGTCTGTCACTTTCCTCAGCTACCAAGTGTAATTACAGCAGGCACAGAGGGGGCTTCAGGCGAGAGAAGTCAAAGAGAGACATACAATAGGGAGGAGAGAGAGAAGCAGAGTGAGACATGAGACAGGGGGAAGAGAGCGGGGGACGGAGCTACTTTGACCGTTTTGCCAGGGCTGATTCTGGTTTCCGGTGCAGCCCCGTACCTGTGCCAGCTGCCCATAGCACACCGAAGACAAATAGGAGCTCTTTCTCACCAGGGATGATGTGCTTTCTCCCCAAGTTCCGCTGGCATTACATTTTTCATCCCTGGAGTTCCCACCTGTGATGATCATCAAGAGGCAAGCTTCATAGTGGCC
Source organism: Lissotriton vulgaris (assembly GCF_964263255.1). Classification (NCBI taxonomy): domain Eukaryota; kingdom Metazoa; phylum Chordata; class Amphibia; order Caudata; family Salamandridae; genus Lissotriton; species Lissotriton vulgaris. Next base: position 1,287,734,958 of record NC_141691.1, on the reverse strand, counting down.
TTCATCATAGTTTGCGGCAAGTTTCTCACAGTGCCTGTCAGCGACACAGCGCTCTCCCCTGTCTAGGTTGGATCAGAACAGTTTATGTTCCGCTTCTCTATTCAGGTCATAAAAACAAGAAGGCCCCATTGAACTCTGCAGTTGTGTTCAGTCTTGAATATGGCTTAAGCCAGCACTGCATAAAAATATTTCTATGTACATAACCTGTACTTGCAAAGTGAACAAGATGGAGCATCTTGGGGCAGAATAGCAGATGTTAATGGTGCTCATCAAACTCGAAAGGATGAAAGTCTAAGTGGGATCGCTGGCACTGAACCCTGAAACCATGAATTCAATCAAAGATTCCTGAAGATGATACATGAATTTACTGGTCAACTAACTAGACCTGCCTTTAAAAACACTAGGGCCTAAATTACATATCGGGTGGACTGTCCCAGTAAGTGCAGCACCACACCTTTAACTGTATGTGCCTGGCACAGACCGGGGCAGAGCACACAATTACAAAAAATGCTCTTTCCTCAGTGGAAGCTTGAGCTCTGACATTTGGTGTGGCTGTGAGAGTGTGTAACTGTCAGGGTGCATGTGAGTTGCGTCCTGTGCATGCATTTCTAGGTGTATGTGTGTGCTCAAGGGTACTAGCATTCCCTACTAACCACTGGAAGCACGAAGGCATCCCTGGCATATGATGTGCATCATTCCCCATTATTTACACCATTTAGAAGTGTGGTACAAAGTGCTATATAAAAAAATAAGCTATCATTACTAAGGCAGAAAATTGTGGAATTCATAGTTTCTGCTGGCGCTCTAGCACCACATCAATGTTCTTAAATCAGTTATTTCATAACTTGTAGAGGCCTATAACAAGATGGAGATATATCCAGAAGGCAGGCCCCTTGGGCTGATTCCATACTCCATATTGATAGTTTTGAGTGACATCAGGACCAACTCACCTGTCTATGGCCTATTCTTGTGGAATCACTGTAACCTGTGGGATTAGTTTTGCTTTCTGAACCTGTAAGGTATCGGAGAACTGGGTGATACTTCAGACAATTTGTAAGTCAAATTGTGCTGTACAAATAATTTCCCCCAACATTTACCTGAAGCGGGCGGAAGAAAAATGTGAATGACAGAAAGACATACCAACGGATGAAGAGGGCTGGCTAAAAGCTCCATTCACATATATCCTTTTAGGAAAGTGAAAAGTTCTTGTCTAACACTAGATCTAAAATTGATGAGCAAACTGTTCTACTTGTCTCAATTTCTTGCAAAGCTTTCCAAGTGTTGAGCCAGCATACCATTCTGAAGTGGGGGAGGGGCAGGGGGTTAGACTTTCTGGCTGACATAACTCAGCATTATTAAAACTTTGATTTCCACCCTACAAGTGTCTCAATGGAGCTACAACCAAAGCTCCTAAGATCCCAAGGTAGTTTCCCCACAGCACCAATATGACAAGTAGCACAAAAGGCTTTGTATCCTCGAACATTGGATGCTTTTTGAGCGTGTTTTGTTCGCACTGATATAAAAAAAAGTACTTGTTTCTCATCCCATAAGAATTGATGCCGTTTTAGATATGCTTCTCAATCCATCCAATTTTGCCTTAAAACAGCCGTTAGAATTGCTTTTGAGTGGTGCCAAAATTGGCTTAGATCGCCTTTCCCTTTTGTTCCTGGTCGATGATACACCAGCTCCCGTAATCACACAAAAGAAATTAAGGAAAAGGGATCTTCTCTCTCCATCTCCAACAACAGTGACACTACGGACAAATAGGTCTGAAGCTTTAAACTTGGAAGCACGCCCAGTGCTGCCTTTCCCTGCCCCAAAGCCCTCCAGACAGAAGGGTTCCATTCAGGCCTCCGGGATGATGTGCCGGCAGTGATGGATGCCATGCTTGCCCCCAAATCACTGCACTACTCTAAGACTTGAGCCAAGAGGAACCCTGGACGCCAGGAGGATGCACAACTTAGCAAATCATTACTGCGTCTAGCCAGTAAACCATCATTGTGCTGAGGTCACAGAAAAAAACCCTGAAGGCTACTGTTTGCTGTCTACCTCTTTTTTAGTAATTTTTGTCTGATATAAGTGGCTTTCAGTTGACGCAGGTCCATAAGTCCCTGCCCTCCAACTCATCCCTGTCAATATGACCTATGGAATGTTGTACATTAAAACTGAACATATGAAAACGCAGACACGTGTATTCGAGTAGCCTTACTACTGAAAGTGCTGTGTATATGAAAGTTATAAGTAGATATGCTTTGTCACTGTCTTCGATATGTAGTTCACTCCTGTATTGTAAATGTGATCTTAACATGAACACACTGACGTTTATGAGAAATACTAGCATACTAGGAGTCACAACTGCAAGTTTAGGGTTACTTTGGTTTTATAAGGTTTGCTGTTTCAAGTTCTTTATGCCACTCGGTGGAAAAGGCAGATAGTTTATGTACGTAAGAGCTCTACCAAATTACCTATTTGCGTAGAGTTATATTATGCATATACAAAGCATTACAGTATTTAAAATAATCCACAGAGCAGTAAATAGAATCTGTACTGGGTACATTATACTAAGGAAGGAACAGAAACTGCGATTGAGTAAAGAGCATACAATAATGCAGTGAAGTGTTGAAACACGTGTTTGTCCCGTTCATATTACTGTAAAAATGTTAATAAAAAGGAAGTTTAAAAAAGCGTTTGACCTCATAGTCTTTAATAGACCGAAGGGAAACATAATTGCACTTTCTGTTTAATACGAGGTGATTTTGTTCATGCATCTACACCACTCGGACCATGAGCACAGAGCAGACTTCAGCTCACATAAGGTCCAATATTTCCCCATTCACCCGTCTTCTCTGATTGGTGCCCTCAGTGGAACCCATTATGGATGCGGTTAAGTTGGCACTCCTGCCTGCTCGTGGGAGGCGGGGAGTGTGTGTGTGAGTAAGGAAGGTTGTATTACTGCTGTCAGTACTGTCCAGTGTGCAAGAGAAAACCTGCACTGTCGTTGCTGCACAGTGCATGTTCTATGTGTGTGTGAAGTTTGTACTCCAGCCTGTTACGCACTTGTTCTGTGTGTGTAAGGAAGGTTGTGTTACTACTGTCAGTACTGTGCGATGTGTGTGAGAGAGAAGCTTGCACTGCTGCTGTGAAGAACATGTTCTATGTCTGAGTGAAGTGTTCACTCCTGCCTGTTTACCACTTGTTCTGTGTGTGTACGGAAGGTTGTCCTGCTGCTGTCAGCAGTGTATCTGTGGAAGAGAAGCTTGCACTGCTGTCCTGTTGTACGTGTTCCATGTGTGAGAGAAGCTTTCACTGCTGCTGCATGTGCAGTAACTGGTCAATACATGAGGACCGTTCCTTTGTGACAGGAGAGAGACCATTAGATGTGCGTTTAGAAATATGGATTTAGTGGAATTTTTGATTATTTAGAAAAATATGTTCTCCAGCCAGCTTGGTGGGTACAACTCAAGGTGCGTCGTTTTTTCGTTGGCAAGGCGGTAGCCCCACCTGGGCCAAATCCTTTTTTCCAGCAGTGGTTCGATGTATTTATATAATATCCAGTTTCATGGCTTTTTTTCTTCATTTAAAATTACAGCCATGAAGCGCTGCAGTGGATGCCGCCCTCCAGATGCAGACGTCACCCTCCTTACGGAGTGTAATATGCGAGCCCACACCTGCCGGCCAGGTTGCAATTACCGGCGCAGGGCCACGCGGCCACACCACAGGCCAGACGGCGGGCGCGCCTTTTATAGCTCTGCATTTGGACAGCTGGCGATATATGTTTTTTCACTAATAAGTTGAAATCAAATACCGCGGAGTTTGCATTTTTAGTATCTGATTAGTTACAGGCGCACGTTCCCCTGCTGGAAGAGAGGCCTGCGTGTCCCCGGCGCTGGCTAGGGCGCCGCGGTCGCGCTGAAAGCAGATGCTTGCAGGGGTTTTTTGGAGCAAAAAGTCACTTTCATGAGCCGTGTCTAGCCGGAGTCTAAAAGAGAGCGTTCAGTATGTCCATACACGGCATGACTGTTATGCATACATTACACACCCAATGCTTAATTTGTACCGGTGTGTTGCCGGTGACCACATCTTCCAGGAATATTAGGGGACCCAGCAACAGCTACATGATAGTAAGTAAAAAGGAAGCTTTTTTTCTGTCTGAACTACAGTTAAAAAGACCCACTGTTAGGGAATCATCTGAGGTTGTCATGTTAACAGTGCCGGTTGATTAAGTACTTCTATCTTTGGGCACCAAAGTGTCATCCTAAGGCATGATGCTGCTAAAGCGCCTCGTTGACAGGCATTTTCCATTTTTGACTTTGCTCTTTGATGCTCCCCACTGGCTGTGAAATGCTGTGTTTTTAGGAAAGGGCATGGAATTGGCATTTATTGTGCACTGCACTGGGAAGGTGTAGCAGAACAATATCCTTGCACAATCAATGTTGGCCACTTAAAAACATAGCAAAGAGCCTCTACCACACATTGGTGACTTGTTCTGCCTATTTTCAGGGTCAGATGCGTTATGGAAGTCTATAGGGACCGGATCCCCCAGCATGCTCCACGCCCTCCCATCACCCACCCAATAATTAAACTTGAGATTTAGGTGGGTGTCAAAAAACGGCCATGTTTAATATCAACACAACATAAACATGACGATGTATAATTATTAAAATTATAAAAACTTGCAAATCGGAACACAAAATTAAAACTGTACATTATCATTTTTAATAATCACACAGAATGACATTATCCCCCCAGCACCAAGAGGCCCTCTGGCTAGGCTCTCCCCAGGAAGCGATGCCCACGCGAGGTGCAACCCACCTGCGTCATAGAGTGATGGGCCCCAGCCCTCGTAACCTTGTCCGCCATTTCCAGGGCACCACCACTCCTCCACCAGGTTGACCAGGGACCCAGGAGGCTCGTACCTGTCGCCCTAGCCTCCCCAACCGGTGGTCTCCATCCCCCTGTGAAGAGCTTACCCTCTCTCCCCTCAGTGCTGGCCTAAGGGAGTGCTCAAGGTGGACTCCCGTCTATGTCATCTATCAAGATCAGTGTTCCAATGTCTCTTTTCCGCCGCACCCTTCGAACTGCTTAACTAAGGGACGGGTGGGTGGGAATTTAAATAAAACAGGCTACCGAGCCTGGGGATAAAGGTGGGCAGTAGGTGCGAGCAGGTCCGTGCGCAGGCGAGGAAAGAGGCCGACCAAATTGCGAGCGTGACCTATATAGGTCATGGCCTCTGACCCCGCCCGCGCCGGACATGCCTCACCGCCACCCGGAAGGACTTCCTCTTCCCGGTCGCCTCCCATAGGGTGGACGACCGGCTACACTGTGCGAATGGGGTGCGTGGGCCGGGGGGCCGGCCCCTAAAGGCGGGCTCGTCTAGCCTCGCCCTTAGTATAGGGACCGGATCCCCCAGCATGCTCCACGCCCTCCCATCACCCACCCAATAATTAAACTTGAGATTTAGGTGGGTGTCAAAAAACGGCCATGTTTAATATCAACACAACATAAACATGACGATGTATAATTATTAAAATTATTAAAATTATAAAAACTTGCAAATCGGAACACAAAATTAAAACTGTACATTATCATTTTTAATAATCACACAGAATGACATTATCCCCCCAGCACCAAGAGGCCCTCTGGCTAGGCTCTCCCCAGGAAGCGATGCCCACGCGAGGTGCAACCCACCTGCGTCATAGAGTGATGGGCCCCAGCCCTCGTAACCTTGTCCGCCATTTCCAGGGCACCACCACTCCTCCACCAGGTTGACCAGGGACCCAGGAGGCTCGTATCTGTCGCCCTAGCCTCCCCAACCGGGGGTCTCCATCCCCCTGTGAAGAGCTTACCCTCTCTCCCCTCAGTGCTGGCCTAAGGGAGTGCTCAAGGTGGACTCCCGTCTATGTCATCTATCAAGATCAGTGTTCCAATGTCTCTTTTCCGCCACAAGGGCGACTAGGGGCCATAGGTCAGGCGCCCTTCCCCCCTTCCAGCAGATGTAGCACAAAAGACCAGATTCCGTTAATCCATGCGTCCATGCCAATGTCCGACAAGTGCACTCCATCATGGTGAAACATAGCCGGGCCAGAAATCATCTTATGGGGCAAGTGCAGCAAGCGGCCCTTCGCTGAGCACAGCTTTGCCAACTCGCCATTCAGACGTCTCACTGATATGTTCAAAACCCTAGCCCTGATGCCAGTGCCCCAACATTTCCTCGGAATCATACATGACCAAGCAATCCTGGCCTGTGGGAAGGTGTGACCAAGCCAAGAAAATTCCGGGAGGAGCGCCTCCTTGACTGCCAAGCGTCCACGGTCCACCATGTCGTTGCCGCCCAGATGGATTACGATTAGGTCCGGGGACTTCTGTCCCTCGCGTTCTTTAATCTCCTCCACGAGCCGCCGCAGATGCCGGATGCGCATTCCTCCCACACCGTGCCATAGAAATTCCGCCCCGGCCAAACTCGGTGGTTTCCTCAGACGGCGCCGTCGCAGGTGCTCAGCCGCCCGCCGCACAAATGAGTGACCCAACACCCACACCACCATTCCCGGCATACTAATCAGAGAGGAAATAGAAAAGTTAAGCAAAATCGTGGCAAAAATTGTTTGTCAAAGCAATTCAGGGCGAATGTAACGCTTAAAACAATCGGACGACCAGCGGCCCACCTTTTTCACCGCCACAGATGTCAACCCTGCTCCTGCAGCCAAAGTTGCAGCCCCTATCCTGAAGGAATGGGAAGAGTAACCCGCGCCCCCTAAACCCAAATGTGACAAGGCCTTCTGCAATACTGCCTTGAATTGGAACTGCGATACGCACTCCCCACTCTCGTGGATGAACAAGGCTGTCCCCCCCCCACCAGGGCGTAAGGATAAGTACTCCTGCATGCAGGACACCGGACATACCGGGGCTCCGGGGGCGGGGCGCAGGTGAATGACAGCCCCCTTGCCCGCCTGGTCGGTCTTGGATTTCGTAAGGATCACCACCAGGTCCCCGTGCTCAATCCTCGTGTCCCTAAACTGAATCCCCCCATCCTGATTGTTACGAGAAGACCCTACAATTTCGCCCAGGCGGAAGGCACCATAAAATGCCAAGGAAAACACTGCTGCAAAGAGCCTGCCCTCATATGATGAGGTGCAGAGCATAGGCAATACCCCCAGGATGTCCCCCAAAGTCCTCACATCTAAAGGGCGTCTGTAATCCCGTCTGGGTCCTTCCAGCCTGGCCCAACCCGCTAAAGCCTTCTTAACTACAAAAGATGACCCAGGATCGTGTGAACCAGCCAATCTAGCAAAGAACCCCGCCGCTGAAATATGAGCCCTAGCATAAGAGAGAGACCTGCCCTGATCCCTGATTTGCTGCAAGAAAGAATACATGGCCCGGTCGGAGAACCAATTCGTGTTGCCCGCCTCCTGGACCAGGGACCTGTAAGTCAAAAAACACTGTTGATACCCAACCCGAGTGCGGTCACTCAGTGAGGCACCTACCAGCCCCGCTAGAGCGGGGCTCCAATCCTCCACAGTGATGGGGGAAACACTGTCATCTCGTCCTCTGCTTCCGGGTGGAACTTCCTGAACTCCTGTAACTTGGAACGAGACAAAGCATCAGCAGCGTGGTTGTCAACGCCCGGAATGTGCGCTGCCCTGAACGTCAAATTCAACCTCAAACACTCCAACACCAGCCGCTTCAGCAATCTCAACACGTGTGCACATGTAGCCCCCTGCCTGTTAATAGCTTCCACCACAGCCATGTTGTCAGACCAAAAGATCACCCATCTGTTCCTGAAGTGCTCTGCCCAAACGCTCACTGCTACCAAGATCGGGAACAATTCTAAGAATGCAATGTTTCTAGTCAGGCCACTCTCATGCCACTCCCGTGGCCACTCAGCCCCACACCAACGTGGGCCCAAGATTGCCCCAAAGCCAATGCTTCCCGCCGCATCCGTGAACAATCCTAGCTCTTTGCTAGAGACCGCCGGTGCCGGCCAGACAACAGAACAATTAAAGTTTGCCAGGAAATTCAGCCACACCTTCAAGTCATTCTTCACCTCCGCCCTGAGGCGAACCCTGTGGTGCTTCTGGGACAGGCCTACCATAGCTCTTGCAATTGACCTCGAGAAAGGGCGCCCCATAGGAATGATTCTCAGGGCGAAATTCAGCTGGCCCACTAGTACCTGTAACTGATGTAGAGTCACCTTAGCAGAAGACAATGCCGCCTCAATGGCCCTAGAAAAAGCCTGAACCTTATCAACGGGCAACCTGCACTCGCCCGCCACTGTGTCAATCTCTATACCCAAAAATGACATACATGTCGCTGGGCCCACTGTCTTACCAGGGGCCAGGGGTATCTTGAACTCATGAAACATGGCCACCAACTGTTCCAAAGCATGCTCACAGTCTGCGGAAGCCGCTGGCCCCATCACCATAAAGTCGTCTAAGTAATGCACGACCCCCTTGTAACCTGACCTATATGAAAATAGCCAGTGGAGCATTGAACTAAAAGTCTCGAAATACCTGCAAGATACTGCACACCCCATAGGCATACACCGGTCATAATAGATGATAATCCTCAGGGTGCACCGGCAAAAGGCGAAAGGCAGATTCTATGTCTGTTTTTGCCATGATGGCCCCTGGGCCTAGGTCCCTCAGTTTCTGTAAAGCGGCATCAAATGAGGCATAATTCACTGAACACAGGGCAGGGTCAATTGCATCGTTCACCGAGGCCCCTCTGGGCGCCGACAGATTATGAATCATCCTAAACTGACCCGGATCTTTCTTTGGGACCACCCCTAGAGGAGAACACACATAACCAGGCAGGGGCGGAGTCAAAAAGGGGCCCGCTACCCGCCCCAACCCCAGTTCTTTGACAATTTTGGATTTGACCACTGCTGGATGGGCCCGTGCCGAAAGTAAATTATTGCAATAATCAACAGGGGGAACGTCCTGCGCTGGGATGCGAAAACCCTCAGAAAAACCAAGGTACAATAACTCGGCTGCTGACCGGTCAGGATACTGATTCAGCCAATAAATCAGTCTCCCAATGTCTACTAGAGTAGGTAAGTCAAGGCTGTGGGGGCTTGATGTCCTTACCCCCTCCTCCCTTTTCTTTGGATTTTTTGATGCACTTAAACTCTGGGTGGGAGGGATGCCCACAGTAGGAGCACACGTGCTTGAATTTGCACTTATCGGAGGGCCAGGTGCATGTCTTCCTATTAAAGGCCCAACAAGTTCCTCTTTTCTCACCGCCCCCCCCGGCGAAGTCCGAAAGGGCTGTCTAGCTGGTTGGAACCCACCAGACTTACCACCATTCACACTTTCTAGCCACACATTGACCTCCACTTGGTCCCACCCCATGTCGGGATCCTGCACCTTTTCCCATCTAAAGTCCCTATCATAATCTAACCAAGCAGAACCACCATGGGTTGCGTGTGCCTTTAAAATCTTATGCTGATAATAAACCAAGGATGCAGCTAGCTCTGGTTTCTTTTCAATCAACACTGTCATAAACACCTGAAAACCAAAAAGCCAGTTTGTAATGGACTCCTCTACTCTCGGCCTCCTATCCTTGGAAGCGCTGTCCTTCCCATCTTTATCCTTGTATTCTACCTCCCACCTCTTGGGTCGAATGAGAGAAAACAGATCCACATATTCCCCTTTCCAAATCTTCTCCTTAATTTCAAGTGACACATGAGTAGCCAAGCGGCCAGGTTTAGATAACACATAACCTTGCCCGCCCTCGGCTTTTTGCCCACTGGCAGGTAAAACACTCGGGACCTCAGGCTTACCTCCTGAAGACGCGGGACCGGCCGTCCCTGATGCGGTGGTCTGTTGGCCTAACTGCCCCTGTGCTCCCCGCTCCTTGACCAGTAACGCCAGTTGGGCCCTAATCTCGCTAAGGGTAGGATCTTCCGATGCACTTGGCACCCATGGCGCGATTGCTGCGGTGGCAACCATTGCCCCTGACACGGGGGAGGGGGCTACCGCCACCGGCGTCGTCCCCACCCCCCCACCTTCCTGCCCCTTAGGACCTGCTGACAATGCTTTAAGGACCCCCAATATTTCAGTGAGCGGGTCCGATGCTGCCCCCCCAGGGAGAGGAGTCACTGGTGCTATAGATTGGGGTGCCGATGAGACCGCTGGTAGGGTCGCTACTGGTACTACAGTGACCGGTGTGACTGGGACCGGCGCAAGGGCCGCTAATGCACCCCGAATCTCCTCCAAAATCGCCCCCATCCTATCCTCAGGAGGGCCAACAGGGGCGGGCGCCCCCGGATTACCTTGGGGGCTGCCAGGTGCTGCTGGCGGTAATTCAGGCTGCCTAGGGGGCGGTACTATCAAAACATCTGGTTCGAGCGGGACCTCCTTAGGGTTCGCCTTCGCCCGACCTCCCGCTTTCTTGTTCTTGCCCCGCCCGCCTTGCTTCTGTACCCTAGGCTTCTTATTCAGGGGGGCGGAAGCGGCCCTAGGGGGGACACCCGGCCTCCGCGGGCGCTCAACGATCGCCTCGGGCTCGGTCTCAGGCTCAGGAAGCTCCCCCTCGCCCTCCTCCTCACTACTGTCCCCGCCTCCGTCGAATTTGGCTAACAGCGCTTTCAACAGCTGCGCTACTTCTGGGTCTTTACCCTTCCGTTTCTGGTGCATGCCTTTGGGTGGCATAGCGCTCTCAAAATTCGCGCGCAGGAAAATTTAAATTGCACCTCCCGCTCGTGAAAAACTCTACGCAGCGCCGCTCCAGCCAACCCCCTCCCGCCTTCGCAGCTCGCGCCCAGGCGGCAGGTAAGGGGGAGTCGGAGCTCAGCGGGTACCTACAAACAAGAACGCCACAGTCTGAGCAGGCCCCAGGGACACCCACTGAACGACAAATAAACAGGGCGAACCCCGAAGCTCACCCAAACCCGCAGCCTCGTGAGCCACAACCCCTCACCTGTCGCTGGTCACTGCTGCTCAACTCTGTTCGACCTCGATCCCGCTCGGTCCAGCTCGCACTCCACCACGCCTTCCCGACCAGCCGCCGTAACTCCTTCCAGACCACGAGGCGATGAGGGTCAGCGCCGACTATGGGGTAGGGGAATCTACAAGCACAGGGACCGGGCAATACTTGAATTTAAATAAAACAGGCTACCGAGCCTGGGGATAAAGGTGGGCAGTAGGTGCGAGCAGGTCCGTGCGCAGGCGAGGAAAGAGGCCGACCAAATTGCGAGCGTGACCTATATAGGTCATGGCCTCTGACCCCGCCCGCGCCGGACATGCGTCACCGCCACCCGGAAGGACTTCCTCTTCCCGGTCGCCTCCCATAGGGTGGACGACCGGCTACACTGTGCGAATGGGGTGCGTGGGCCAGAGGACCGGCCCCTAAAGGCGGGCTCGTCTAGCCTCGCCCTTAGTATACTGTCTGTTGTGAATAAACTGTTATGACTTACTGTTTTTTATTTTAATACAATTAAATGTTTTCCCTTTGTTGTGAATCCCTCCTTCCATCTGTGCTGCTGCCAGAGAAAGACAACATACACGAATTTAGCATGCCAATGTCATGTGTGTGTCCCGTAAAGTTCACGCTTAGGCACCTGGATAAAGAAAATGACCACAGCTGCGTATGGCAAGCTCTTTTTTGTGGAAGCACATCATTTCTGTCCAATCAAAAAGTACTCCTGGCTCCCAACATGCAGGCGGATCCAAAGCCCCTCTAGTAATGCTCACATAACTGTCTGGTGACAGCTGCTCTGTCAATCCAGACCATAAACACTAACAACATGGAACCTGACTCCTATTAGTTGCGTTGATTTGTACCATGCGTTTGTGAAATCTTGTAAAACATCAAGCACTTTCTTTTTACCTATTGTTTTGCTGTAGTTCGTGAATGGAACAAGAGATTCAGGTTATTCAATGGCTACTTTTGGTTCAAGGTAGCGACTAAGGACCCATAACTGTTTGAAATGCATGACAATATTCTGGCCATTAGCTTTGCCAGGAGCCACTGAAGTGAGCAAGTGGTGTTTCTTTGGTAAATTTGCGAGACAGCCATTTATGCATGCCCCTTGATTCTGCGCTGAACCCCTCGGTTGACAGCTGAGTCCTGCTGCATGTTCCTCATGGGGAATGTACCTTTTCTAGGAGGCTTTATCGTAGATTAGGCATCTCCAACAAGAACCTCGTTATCTACTGGTAGCTCGCCAGCTCCACGGAAATCGGTCTCCTGTGTGCAGCCCAGCCTTTTACTTTTGAAGCTTTTCACTGGCTGAGTGAATATATATGCACCAATATTGAGAAGAGTGCATTCTAGCAAAAAATTGTGTATTTCCAAGACCCATAAGCTGATATTTGGTGAAAATGGTTGAATTTCCTCAATGTATTTAACCCATTGCGTGCGCGCGTCGGCCAACGGCCGTTGTGAGCACTACCTCAGTAGTGCTGCACATGTCTGTTGGCCGACGCGGCCCCACACACTCACAATACATTATTAGAGAAATACAAATTATTTGCACAACATCATGTAAACTTTGCAGAGCAAATGCACGATTTAAGAAATATTACGGTAGGTAAAAAAGACAAAGCTTAGGGCCTTACTTGTAGTTTGGCAGGCAGGATACTTCATCAGGATGGCCCATCCACTGTATTACACGTGCATTATAGCATATGACACTTGTGGAACTGCGTACGGGATGCCAGCCACATTTTGACGAAGTATCCTTTGCACCCTAAGTTTCGTTTACTTTTGCCTACCATAATTTTTCTTTAAAAGTGCATTCATCTGCCAAACATGGATGTCCATTTTTTTGTGCACATACAGTCAACAAGGATATAACTTGAAAGGGTGCATGGTATGTTTGTTATTCTTTCGTTCGATTGGCAAGGAGTAGATGCCTGGCACAACAGAAGACACTGTAAGAGCTTTCTATGCCCATCCCTGTGATCTATAACCAGGGAGGAGTATTGCACCACTTTTCGTTTTCCTTACACTCTTTTTGGGTCTGATTCACAAAGAGCATATGCTTCAGTTGATGTTAGTAGATTTATGCATGGGAACAGATTTACAACAGTCTTCAAAACTCCGCCAGGAAATCTACGCAAAGGGTAGAATAGTGCCGAATTACTCCTGCAGGACAGATGAGCGCCAGGAGTAATGTGTATGTTTGCATCAGTGTGAGTAACTCTCTTCACCTTTTCTTCTAGCTAGGCCCTCTTTATGAGTGTACCAGTGTTTGTTTGGGCCAATATTTATCCGACTCAACAAAATCCAACTATGCTAGGTTGGAATTTATCAGGTCTGATAAATAACGACCTATCCGGAATTTGTCCACAGAAAAGGGGAATAACGTAACTTTTCGTGTGTAACACATGCCCGATATTTATTAATCATTTTTCATCAGATGAATTTAATCAGGTTTCACCTGCTGAAATTTATAATGGGAAAACTGCGAGAATGTAGTGTTAGACGTCAAATGCCTATTAGCGATCTTTGTGGTAAAAGCAGTAAATGCCCATATTGCAATTACCTGGATGCTCAGAATGAGGACCCTAGTAAAGTTTTCAAATACCCTCATGAAATGATGTGGTGAGTATATGAATGCTCTGGAAAAGTTTGTGAATATCATCAAAATTATAGCAGTGTGTGCTTTCACTGCCTTCACAATGGACCTCCATTCCCTGGAAATAGCGATTTCCTATTATGCTCAAATCAGGTCATTTCCTTCAGAGAATGTGTCCTAAATAGGAAAATCAGGTATGTGATTGATGAACATCTTTAAGAGGTGTATGGTTGCACTATTCCGAACTTTGGATTGGCTACCCACAACTTCTGCCACACACTTGGACTGGGAAAGAGCTAAAGATCGAAGGGGTGGGGGGGGGGGGTGGCGGGTTCTTTCAGCGGCAACATATCTTTTCTACTGGAAATTACAGCAGGTTGTTCCTTCCCATTTTTTATTACTTTCCATATCCTCAAAATTCATGAAAATTGGAACAAATTAGCAAATACTGAGTCAACACATGCAGCTAAAAAACAATTCAATGGCGACGGCTGACTTATTGAGCACATTTCGTGATATCAATGCATCATTTTGTTCCTCATGTGCAGTGGGGGTACAGTGGAGGCAGAATGACAAAGGATTGAGGTCTGGTACTCTTCAGACACCAGCCAATCGCACTAGTGCAGTACACCCATCCCCGGCTACTCATGGATACCTGCACAATTGGATGTCCTCCAGTGGAGGCCTTCACGGCCCCCCGGCTTCCCTCCGTCTCATAATGCGCTCTGTGATGGGATTTGGGCTGCACTTCAATCCGAAGTTCATAAGGTCCCGAGTGAGAAGGCAGCTGCCAATCAAGCGCCGGCAGAGAAGGGCTGTAATGGAGGAGAAAGGGCATTAAATATTAACAGCAAGCGTATTATCCCACACCACAAGAATCGGCACTATTACTTTAGAGGCCATGATTAGCAGTTCATCATTCCCTATCTGGAACTTAAAATTGCATCAATAAGGATAATGCCACGCCATAAGTAATTTAAAAGTCCTTCTAAACAGCCAATTGTTTTTTTTTATTCGATCTATAGCTGGATTTCTGCCGATGTTCCAGATGCCATAAGGCTTTCTTTGATAGAATGGAAACATAGGAAAAACGTTCTTTTTTTCCCTTGCTGTTCAGGGCTAAGCTGAAAAATTGATGCATACATCTTCCATTAATGGTCGAAGGAGAGCAGAAGTTCAGAGAAGAGCTTTAGATGTTTTGAAAGAGGATGAGTCCAAATAGAAATAGAGGTGCTTTGTGGTAAAACACAGAAAAGGACGAATCAGTGGCGATTTTTTGAGAAATGCAATTGTTCGAAAGAAAATAAATCCAAATATTTTACTTTAAAAGAGAACTGCTGTCTTGCCTGAGACGTCAGTAAGAGAAGCAAAAAAAAATACACCCCACATTTGCACCAAAAGAACACAAGATCTAGCAATGCAAACCCACACATTTATCACCATGAAGAGTCGTTTTTCGAAAAGGTGTGAGGATTTGAATGTTGTTAACCAAGAGTAGCCACAATGCATTATCACATCGTTTCACGGACACAGCATCCAGCCTAAAGCACTACTGTTGAAACATTGATACCTACACTCCTTTACTAGACGTGCAGGGTAAGCTGCACATTTTCAACAAAAAACTCCAAATATCATGCCACGAGGTATTTAAACATGGAAGATACCAAGTCTGGTCTTCTATCAAATCAGACACAGAGCCTGGCCTTTTAGGGCATTCTTCAATGCGAAGAAAAAGACTTCAATTGTGTTTAGAGTCACCCTCAAAATGTCTACAAACACAGAAAAAAAACATCCCTCTCACAAATCAGTAGTAGTACTCATGGATGGGGGAAGGTGTTCTTTGTCTCAGCATGGCCGTTGTAAGTTCCTCTGTGAGCAAACCACCCAGAACAGCTGTACCATGGGATTTCGCTCAGAGATCTGTGGGATTTTGAAAGTATAAGGACTTTGACGCTGATTGGGGTGGGCGGATGCCTGGCTGGTCAGATATAATCTTTGTAAAATCTGTTTTTGTCAAGGGACCTGCTACTACAATTTAGCCGGACCCTCGCATGAAAAGGGGTTCAACCCAGAAGGAACACGAAGCAGGGAACAAATTAACACTGAGATGGAAGAGGCCTTGTGGAGATCTGGGATAGTGTGGGTCAGAGGACAGATGAGTATATTGACGCATGCTTCCATCTTCATCTATTGCCTTGGTAAATAAAGTAGCAGAATATGAACCGCAGGAGTTCATGGTGAAAATGTGCTATGGGTTATGGGCAGTAAAGAGATGCAATTTTATTCAGCATGTAATCAAACGTTACAACAAGATTTGAGTAAATATAGGGAAATGCTAATTAAGACCTCAGGTACTAGAAGGATTAAGGGCAGTCAGACTGCATTGGCTTTGGAGTCTTTCTTTTGCCATAACTTTGCATATGTTAATGTATATGTCTTTTTAGATTTTTTCTCTACCACAATTGATTTATATTTTAGAAATTGTGCAAACCAAAAGCCCAGAAGAAATCCTGCCAACTGGCTAGATGTCTATTCAAACAAGTAGATTTTCCTTCACATTAACCTGCTTCCCATATCAGGGGCATTCTATAGGAAAGTTGAGGGAGGGCATTCATAATAGGTGTGTTTTCATGCACAAGCAAAATCAGCAGCAGGTTTAGCACATGCCACACTTCTAGGGAATCCTGTTGACTTGGTGCCAGCAATAGACAGACCTTGGCAACCAGTCAAAAGCCTGTGCTGGTGAAATCGTGAGTGGAAGAGATGAAAGGGCTGTGCGACAAGAAGGTGTCAAACAGGTTTGCATCGACTGAGACAACTCCTGGAGTTCAAATGACTCAAAAACAAATAGAGCTGACGGAACTAGGGTTAAATTAGAAGCCAACATTGACAGAGGGTGACAGAGTCAACATAATACATGGACAGCAAGTGCTGCATGCTTTCTTTGTGATCAATTTTAGCGACTGGCTGTACAGGCTAGGAGATCTCTGAGACTGAGATCCAGTTTGAAGAAATCATCAGTTCCTTATGATATAGGGGTGCAGGAGTTCTCTCCTGATGGCGCTTTCATTTCACTGGCAATATCTTCAAAATGTATTGGCTTCACTCTTGCCTGACTACATCGAAGTACATTTCAACATAAAGCTGGCAAATCATCATTTTATGTCAGGAGATGTTTTACCTCAAGTGTACCAGAGGTTAGGACAGAGGTTTTGGACTCCATTTTATGTCCTGTGTCCTGTGTGGACATATGCAACAGCATGATTGTAGGCCTGCCCAAATCATCCCTTGAACCGCCAAGGGCTGCATAGCATGCAGCATCCAGTTTGATAGCCAGAGCGAAGTCTGCCCACCCAATCTCTCCCAATCCTTTATTTAGTATGAGCATGTAAAAAAGAAATATACCGAGCATGTCTACTATAAAAACTTCAAGTGTGACTAGCACAAAATATGACAGCATCTAAGACCTGAAAGACAAAAGGATGCAGGAAACCAGGAATGTCCTTGGCTTACTCCTGGAACCCAGGAAGGAATCATGGGTGCAACAAGAGTAAATCACACCTATTAATATGAAAATCTTTGTCAAACAGGTTATGTTATGCAGATTTGTAGAGTTCACTATCACCCGCGAGGGTATACTGGCATTGGCCCTCGGTGAGAAGATAAATTCTGCAGGAGGTTAATTCATTAAATAAGTTTTAAAAAAAAGAAAAAGCGCACACTTTCCAGCATACCTCCGGTACATTCTAATGTAGGAGGTTTCTGCCTTTATCTCTGTCTCATTAGAATCATATTTTGTTAGAATAAATGAGATCGAGTCACGTTTTTAAATACTTGGGGTTACATTTTAACGCAATTTAAATGAAAAAGTTAATTAGGCTACACATTGCAGGTTAACGGCGATTTTATTAAAAGGTATTTGGTTGGTGTTGTTTTCACTAAAAAGTACATATTTCAACTAAACTTCCATTTTCTTTGTCAATATTACGATTCTGTATATTTTTCAAAATAATTCCTAGAAAACCTTGAAAGTCGACCCTACCCCCACCTAAACCCTATGTTAGCTTTTGACCAGAGTCAAGAAATGCTTACTGTGACGTATGACAAGCTACCCTAATGTGCACCTAACACATACCCAACTCTCAATGAGACTTTCTTGCTGACACCCCACCTGTGCTCTCACTCTTCACTCAGACCATAACCTAGACCTATATATTTACCCAAACAATTATCCAATTCTTAAAGTGACCATACCTTAATCCTAACTTTTACCTTATGCCTAAATCTCACTCCAAACCTCATCTACAGCCTACCCCTTTCCAAATTACCCTCTCTCTTTTATGGGGCTTTGACTGCAGCTTGAGCTCACAAAACTGAATAAGCGGGCATTGACTCATAGTTACAGGAAATAACGCTTGACTGTTCCTCATTAATATAATTGTTGCGACTGTGATTGGGTTGAAAAATATCTGAATTATTATGATTGTTGTTGCTTTTATTATTATTACTACTGTTTCTGTTGCTATAATCATTATCATTGTTATTCTTGTTATTAGTACAGTTTATACTAGTTCTACATAGTTATTATTAGCAGCTGCGGAAGGACAATTATTAATGTTGTTGTAATTCTCGCTTTTACTCTTCGCATTATTTTTGTGATTGCTGTCATTTTTTCATTGCAGTTGTGGCTACTGAAATGACCAGTAATACTAAGAATATTGCAATATATCACTGTCATTTTCTGATAAATACAACTACTACTACTTCTAATACTACTTTTAAGTTTAAGCGAGAATGTAATAATCCTACTTTTCAAGAAATCATTTTTTATCAATAGAAGTGGGGAAATGAGGAGGTCGTAACAATGTTACTGTATTTTCAGCTCCATGTTTGAATGGCATCATTAAATCTCATGCGCTTTAAACTACAACCCGAGCCTTTCCAACCCACGCTCCCAGGGGTCGCCAGGATTGCAATTCTAATCAGGGAGCTTAGTGCTTTATGAGGGTACGAAGCGCTATGCACATGCAACAATATAATTCAGTTAAAAACTCATCATTCCACAATAATACAATCGCCTGGATTGTAAAAACTATTTTGTAAATGTGCATACAATTTGAGATGCACATTTTAACAATATGGAGAAAAGAGAAAAGAAGGAAGTGAATTTGAAAGATGGATGGAAGACTGGAACAAGGTGTGGTGGGTGGATGGAAAGAGGACTTTCTGGACTATCCTGCTGATTAAAACACCTCAAGCATGGGCATAGTACATGCTATAAAAAAGACTAGCAAAGTTAATAGGGTCTGGCCTGCATTTAGAGTACAACATAAATCAAAATCTGCTGCAGTGTAAAAACAAACCAAAAATGGTTACTTTCTGTATGGAATACATCATTGCGATAAATATATATATTTTTTTTTAAATTTTTGAAAACCTTTATTGTGCATGAAAGAAAGAACAAATACGGGCCCACAACCATCCGGCCGGCCACGAACACTCATGAAGCACTAGTGCATGCAATACGGCGACACAGTAATACGTTATACCATCAGCTAAAGTTTCGAAAGCAAACTGGAAAGTGCCGCAATACCATGACTCAGGAGCAATGAAGGTTAATTTTAAATTTTTTGTTTGTGCAACTATTGAGTCCAGGTCGTGTTGTTCCTTAATCATGTAAAACAATAAAATAAAGCAAGGTCCATGCAGGTGGGACAAGACAATAGCTACAGTTTCAACCGATCTCACATCTCGACAATCAAGTCCCCACCAGGCGGGATGGCAGCTAGGTATCCACACTACAGGGTATTAATCCCAACATCACATTTGTATCCCCGCCGCCACCCATCCCCCAGTAAGCCTAACACGGGCCAAGATGAAAAGGGAAAATTATAAAAGAAGATCATAAATAGGCACCATAGAAACTAATAAAAACTAAATATAACCCCCCACCCTACACACATGCAGAGGCTATGGCCTGCCTCCCCCCCCCCCCAGCAGAGTGTCTGTCGCCCCATAAACCCGAAATATAGCAAGAAAAGAGAAAAAGGAGAGAAAAAGAAAGAGAAAGCAAAGGAAAATATAAACCAGTGATATAGGGAGCAAGAAAAGAAATTCTATCCTAGAACTCCCACTAAAGAATGACCGGGAGGAGGGCCGTTTCATATACGCTCGGTCACCGTCGGCTCAATAAACATTCTCTACCCCAATATCGGCAACAAATAGATTCACCAAAGGTCTAACCATTAGGGAGAGTCAACTAACATTACACAATGTTACAAACAGAATTCGGGTCCTTCGCAGCATCCACCCGCCAGTATATCAATTCAGCAAAGGGACCGCCTAGCCCTGGCCCGACCTGGGACTCATTCTCTCACCCACCCTACATGGCAGTCCAGTGCAGTCCAAGTTGACGAAAGAACATGGCCGCCTCGAGGATGGGGGAGGTGCATAATCACTGAAAGAGCGTCGCCTGTCCTCCAAAAGTGTTTCTCCTTGGTCACACACTCATCCGAAGCATCCAGGCAACAAAAGTCACGAGGCAGGGAGGTCAAAGTCCCTAAAGAAGGAGCAGATGACGAGGCATGAGGACAGGCTGCTAGTGACCAAAGCAGCGAAGCTAGTACACGAGGCAGGCAGTCAGTCACGGAACAAAGGGGAGACAATGTTGCAGCAGCAGACCTGATGGGTAACAACGAGTCGCTACAAGCCGCAGCAGTAGCTACCTTAATCGCAACAGTAGCACTCGGAAGCGGCGGTGTGCTGGTAGACTGTAGCAAAACCGATTCCAGACTCTGTCGGGGATGGACCCCCTGCTCCCGACATATAGCATGGGCACATGCATCAAGTTTCACACCTAGTACGTTGTAATTGTGCAACATCTCCGATCGCAGCTCACCCAGGACCGCCAACACATCTCTGTAGGTCCATTCTGGCTGTAATTCCCACAGCTCTGCACTCCCGGGGGAAAAGTGTGATCCGGCCCCCTGCACGAAGGTGTGCTCGCAGTCCCAGGATGAAAGCGCGTAGTCATCCCCACAGCGCCGAATAGCAGGCATCGCCATCTTGCCCTTAGTCCACTGGAGTGCGAGGGAGGGGGGGAAGGGGGACGCGGGACACGACCGGTAAGCAGCTGTCGTCCCTGGAACACACCGTATCCCCTCGGTCTGCGGCGTAGCCAGGAAACTGCTGGCCGTGTGGTAGTCAGGCAGAATGAAGAGGGGCTCACCGGTACCAGGCAGAATAACGTTGGGAGCCGACCAGCATCATGGCGGCTACAAACAAAGGAACCGCAGGCAAGCCCTCTCCCCCCTGTCCCGGTGCAGCTCCGTGTATACTCGGCGAAATATCGGAGGCAGGCGTCAGCCGGGCCGCATTCAGGTGTAAGCGACCCCTCGTAGTAACACAGCCTTCGTAGCAGATCAGTCACCTCGGGGCACGCGAGGTCCGGCAGGCGCTGTGGAGCGGGCGGGGTCCCGGGCAAAGGCGATCCGTCCGATAACTTCTGACTCCGGGCGGGTGGAGAGTCCGGAGGAACACCGTCAGAGCCAGCTCCGCTTCCCGCACATTTTAAGGAAAAAGATCAACAGGATAGCACGCAGGATTTAAGTGCGGGACTCCAGGGCCGGCGGTGCCGAGCGGCCGCACGTCCGTTCAGGTCGCCATCTTGGCTCCTCCCTCCTGCGATAAATAATTTAATGTGTGATGATTCAGAGTAATTTTCAGCAGTGGCGGCTCCTACGCTGAGGCGGAGGAGAGTCACCCCACAAGAAAAATAAAATATGAATAACTCCAGCTTATTATCATTATATCTTACTCTAGCGGATCTCCAGGTGTGGGCAGGGCAGCGCTGCATTGCCTAAAGAGACTGGGTGGAGTGGTAGGCACTCCTCAAGTGCGCATAACTGCTCGGCTGGCCTCTCGGGCCGGCCAAACAATCCTGTGCACTGTGCATGTTCCTCACCAGGCTGCAATGCACAGCCTAGTGAGGAACATGCCCAGGCCCCTAGTCCCAATCTGATCGCCTCTCCACAGCGCTCAGACTAATCACGACACTGCTATCATCAGCGTCATGATTGGATAGAGGACTCAGGAAGCCTGGGTGCTTCCAGTTCCTGCCGTCAAGGAAGAGGAGCAGAGGAGAGGCGGCCGCCGGCAAAGTACGTTTATTTATTCATTTTTTCTCCGTTTTTTATTTTAACCCGCCTTTTATTTTAGCCCGCCCCACCACTGATGCGTGGTAGGCAGTACTGCTTTTCAGATGTGAATGCATAGTCCAACATGCACTGCAAACACTCAATCGGAGGCACACTGATAACATCAAAGGCCAATAGCATGAGGTGGGAGAAAAATACAATACACCTCGGGGGCAGTCATAGCACACGCTGTATATTTTCAAGAATTGGTAACAACAGGTCAAAGACAGCTGCAAATTCAAGCCACAACTTAACTGGTTCTCTGGCTTTCAGGACTGTGGAGTCTTGTCTCCTGTAGTTCTTGTCATCTTTCGTCTACACTTCTTGTCTGTCTCTTGCAGTTCTTTTCCCTTCAAGAGCTCCTCTCTGAGGGGATGGCTTGCAGCAAATACTTTCTACAGCCCTGTTGTGTGCGGTTGGGCGGAACGTTATTCCCACGGTACAGAAACCACAAACAGTGGTAGTGAGTAAAGTCTGCTATTCATGCAACACAGGGTGCGCAAAGCTGCATGGATGGGCCATGCCGACCCAGCAGCAGGGTTTATCTTGACATCCGAGCGGTGTCAGGCGTAATTCAGAGGCGGTTCTCTTGATAAAGGGCACCCACTGAGTTATAGAATAGTTTCACAGGGTGGGTGCGCGGCAGCTACTTCCTATGTTAGATTATCTTGACCATGCACTTTATTTCCTGTGGCAAAAAACAAAACTGCGTAAATGTTATGAAGATAAAAAGATGAGTGGTTGACTTGACCAGGAGGGCAAAGGCCTGGAAGTGTGACAGCATTCTCTGTGAGCGAGAAGAGGGAAAACCTGTGATGAGAATGATAAAAACACTTTCAACGTCGTTTATTTGTTTTTATGTGTGTTTTTCGTTCAATGCATCTCACTGAGAAAGTTTGCCTTCAGTGAGCTCAGGACGCTTGTGCCCCCACCCAGTGGAGAACCATGGCTTTCTTGCCGCCCGGGCAAGCATTCGTCTCTGTCTTTTCCTGCGACAACTAAACATGCATTAATATAGCACATGCCTTCCTCATGCAAAGTCATTACGGTGAG
This sequence comes from Lissotriton vulgaris, assembly GCF_964263255.1. Classification (NCBI taxonomy): domain Eukaryota; kingdom Metazoa; phylum Chordata; class Amphibia; order Caudata; family Salamandridae; genus Lissotriton; species Lissotriton vulgaris. Next base: position 1,287,712,191 of record NC_141691.1, on the reverse strand, counting down.
ATGGGCTGTGATAGCATTATAGAGGTAGTGGCCATGTGGGCGTCGTTACCGCCCCTGCCAATGAAAGCATAAACTCAATGAACCGCCATTTGCGATAACACTGGAACCAGCAGTAAGAGGGCGATTAAGGTCCAGGCGGTATCAAAACGTAATATTGCCAGGATGAGGAAGTGCCACACAAATTTGAGAGACAGCTGCCCACTGGGATTTACCTGTTGCTAGGGTTACTTTCAGATATGCCCACAATAGTGCCTAGTATCCTGGTACGGTTCCATTGTGGGGATTTGTGACCTACTGCTCTGCCTCACAGACAGGGCCCACATTTGGTGTCATCCCCGATGTCTCATACTGATGGTGGTGGTAAGGATGTGGGGTTACGGTAGACCTTCCTCCAACCCAGATACTCAACAGGGAGGCCAGGGAGGTGGGAAGCAGCAGCCTCCTACCATAAGCTATATATAGAACCCTAATTAATCTAGGAGGAGGTTATAAAATATCACTGCCTGATGCCAAGGAATATTTTAATGTCCCACAACTGCCACCACAATGGAGGCATGGCATCTGGATGGAAGGCTTTAGTGTCCCCACATCTCTAAGGCACTCATTGGCTCCACAGTCACACTGTGGAATAGGAGGATGCCGTAGCATAATATCACAAGGTGCATTTTTACTGATTTTATTGTCTCACAGTGGCGGTATCTATAATGCCACCAATGGCAGTACTACTAAAGCGAGCTGGCATTCTACCATGTTTAAGTCTGTTACTAATATCTAGATGCCATTAAGATCATCTCCCTCACCATTCAACATACACACCAGGCCTGAGCCATGCAGTCTCTTCTTTGATTGTATATGGTGTTGAAGTAAGTCAACAGCTATACTGCAAGCCCATCAACAGGTGTTACGATCTATGTAGCACAAATATCAGCGACATGAGTCCACATTTGCCAATAAGGAACAGGGCCAACTCTTACGACTTGCACAACCAGCAGGGGTTTTAAACAAGCACTGGACTAGCCCTAAAACATGGGACCAAATCTTTCACTCCTCTCTCACAAGCATCTCATTGTCCTGTGAGGGAAGATGTCCTTTCTTGCCAGCCTCCGACAAGGTAGTATTTCTCCTCAGTCTGGCAATAAATAAATTGTGCTTTTCATGCCTAGTTAAAGAACCAGTGTTCATCTAATTTAGTACTTGGTTTAGCATTCATATGCTTGCTTTTGTATTCCTTTAGCCTCAATTGTAACAATACGGTCCTTTCAAAAACCAATGAATACTCACGGTGGGGGGGTTTTACTTGTTAAATAGAATTTTTTCATGAAATTGTGGTTTATACATCTGTAGTTGCTTTAAGAAACAGAGTATTCGGCTGAGACAAGCAAAAAGAGGGACAGGCAGAATTACATAAGTTCGCATTGCTAGTGCGGGTGGGTTATCTGGAACTTAGTTTACCTCTCAAGAGACCCCCAGAGAATACCATCATTCAGTCCCTGGGTGTCTGTCTGTAATTGGAACACCAAACGTTGCTCGTATTCAAAGAAAGCCTTATTCCTAGTGATATGTCTGCGTTACAGTTTCTAAATCACATACCACCCGATGGTGTCTGCAGCTTGTTTATGTTCCATGAAGTGTTTTGTGAGTTTGGTATTATCTCTTTTGCACCTCTTTTGTACACTGCAATTTACATGTAATATATCTGTGTACCCTAATGCCATTACTCTTTTTTGCCCTTATATCAGGTAAAATTACCTTGTGACTTCCATGAGAGAGGTAGGTTCTCTCCATGTACTTTTACACCCAAGCCTTAACTTAGTATAGGCTCCATATAGAAGACTTAATGAATGCCCGAGACCTAGTTAGGCTGTCCGAGGGCAGAAACTTGGTGGCACCTCAGAGGCACGTGAGGGCCATAGCACCCACTAATTTCCTCCGATTATACTCTATAGCAGTGGCCTTGTAACCTTTTAATGCAATGCCCCCAGGTGGGAAAAAACAATTATCAAGGCCCGCCCGAATTTTTTACAATTATTCTATTAAATTGGCAACTTTTAAATTGGTCTAGACTTATTTGAACACTGCAGCTATGTATTGTTACAGTTTTAAAAATGCCATCAAATACATGATTCACAAACATCCTATTCTGGTCAGGCAGACCCTACTAACTATTAAAAGTATACACAGTGTGATTATCAGAAATGGGGGTGGGGGTTTTGAAGAATATCTGGGGTCCCCCTTTTGACACATACTCCCAGCCATGGTATAAAATATGTTAGTGATGGCCAATTAAAGAGCAGCTTACTGTCGCGAATTTTTTTTCTGCTAAAAACACAGCACTTTTATCAAAATAATTGGCCAGAGTCTGGCACCTCACCCCCCACCCCCAGATCACTTGAGACTCCCTCCCTATAGGGGCCCGCTGCCCAGTTTGAAGACCCCTGCACTATAGTATTTTATATATACTAAGGGTACCACCTAATAAAGGATACTGTGTGGTTTACTGTAAGGTATTTTTAACAGCATCAACTTGATTCCTGGTATTTATCCATAAAAAAATAATTTCCAAGAACTTCCTCAAGAAAGTCCAACTTGTGGTTCCGCCTGCCTTGGCAGTACCATCCTACCAGGGTGGGACGAGGCGGCCTATGACGAAGCATGTCACATTACATGAGTGAGCCCACCTCGTAAACCCCGTTCTTGGAATTGTCAGGATTTAGAGTGAGAAAGTAGTATTGGGGAGACAGAATCTTCAGAGAAGCATTAAAACATTTTTAAATGCTCCAACATCAGTTACCACGTCACTTTGTGTTTTTTATGTTGTTCTAGAGGCAGATGTGGGGCCTAACCCAGCCTTTTTTCTCTTTCTGGGTTACAGATAATTGGTTGAGCCACCCCATAGTCTTCATCGTTTTTTTGCCTACCATGTGGAGAAGTGTGGCTCAATGGTTAGAGGAGGCATACCCGGAAGCTGAGGTCAGACCCGGGACCAGGGTTCAATTCCCGACGCGGCAGGGTCTGAGCCCAAGTGTCCACGGACTCGATAATTCTCACTTCGGTGCCTACTCGAACCACGGGTTCACACTCTGCAACTCTGGGCAATAGCTTGCTTAATCTCCACTACGCCCCCCGGCGGGATGCCTGGCTTTCACCTTGGGAATGCCTAGTACGGGTTATCTCACAGGGAAAAGCCAGGACGGGTTCCCAATGCAAGCGCCGGGACACCCTGTTGGGGTAGCGGTGCGCTATATAAGATACACTATTAAAAAAAAAAAAATGTCACCTCATACTTAGGTGGACATAAGCTAAAATGACAACAAGGCAGGCACACACAATCCCAGCACTAGTACCCAGTTAAGATGAAGATCTTGACAAACAGCATCATCTATGGTCTTGGGGTCTGATTTACAGTTGGGGCCGGAGGCCCACTGTCTGTCACGGCGGTGGAAGACATAACGAGCAGACTATGCTACTGCCTACAGCAAAATATGTTGGGGGTGTTTGATTTTCACTTATCTCTTTTACTTTGTCTGACAGTTATTTTCCACCAATCACTTTGTCAGTACCTTTTCTTTCTCTGCATAAAGGGCCAGATGTATGAAATACTTTTTTTGCATTTCCTAAACAGCGATCAAAGAAATCACTATTTAGGAAATGTAAAATGGTATGTACAAAAATAGAGGTTCCGTAATAGCGTTTCCTACAAGTAGGAATTGCTATTAGGAAATCGCTATTTAGGTAATATAAAACCATTCGTTTCTATGGACCTAAATGCCCATAGGTAAGAATGGATTTGCATTTCCTAATTTGCGATTTTATAATAGGAAATTGCAAATTAGGAAATGCTAAAGCAAGGGTGATGTTCAGCCTAAGGACCCCCTTGCTCCACCCCGAAAAAAGGTTTGTGCACGTAAAGCGTACACATGCTCAAGGGGCACGTGCGCACTTTAAAAAACATGTGGAGTACGTTTTTTAAATTGCACGTGGTTACCGTCAACTTTGAGTTGTTGGTAAAAACATTTCCTAAATGCCCCATTCGCATTTAGGAAATGCATTGTACATGTAAATGTAAATGTGGCGTATTTGTATAGCGCGAACAGTGACCCGGAGGCATCCCGGCGCTTGTACTCCTACCACAAGGGAACCCCTCCTGGCTTTGCCTTGTGGGGTGTCCACTCCTGGGCATCCCATGGTGAAACCAGGCATCCCTTGTGTATCAGGGGACATGTGCATAGGAAATCACAAATAGGAAAACCCTTTTTGCGATTCCCAAACCGCCTTTGTACATGCCAAAAGACTATTTAGCATTTCTTAATGGGCCGAAATAGGGATGCGGCCAGTTAAGCAATGCTAAATGGCTTTCTACATCTAGCCCTTATTGTGTTACACCCTCTGTTCACTCCAAACACCAGTACAATCATTGGCAATGCCAATAGGTCTGGATTTAGAGGAATGTTGTATGGTAATGTGAAGCATTACAAGTAAATTGCATGGCAATGGATATGCATTAGAGCACAGCTTTCCAAACTTTTCATATTGGGGACACACTTTTAATAAATGCAACATTTTGCGATACAGTAATGCAGTGTGGCGAGCTAGCCTAGAGAGTGAGCCCAAACCAACTAAGGGGTGTTCAGGGGATTCTCCCCCCGAGAAAATTTTGAAAAAAGAATGGGCAAATGGTGCATTTTCAAGCAAATTTGAGAAAGCAGGAAGGTTAATAAAGCAATTGTGAATCTGTTCTAAGAAAGACAGTGACTGGCAAAACTTTCTGTACGTTGCTTGTTCTACTGACATCCAAAGCGCAAAAGAAACCAATATACATTGGGTGTAGTAAGGTTAGGCTTGTGCCTGAAAAAAGAATATAATCATGCACACATTGACACATGCCCCAGTGTTTTACGGCACAAAAAGAGCGGGTGCACGCATTGCCAACCCTTTCAACCATGCACAAAGTTGCTGCCTTGCAGAATATGAGTTATACAAAATTCCATCCAGGAAGGGGCATTTTTGGCGGTAAAACAATCATGCGACATACAGACACTCACCCCCAGTACCAGATCTGGGTTGAATCCATCATCATTCTTTAGCTCACTTCGTCACCTCAGTTCAGACCCAACTATAAGACTATGAATCCATAAATAACATTGATATACACTGGAAGAGTAAGGCAGTACACACAGAGCTGGAATCTCAACCAATTTCCAAAGTCAGAAATATAAACAAAGCCTTTACTTAACAGCAAGCAGGAAAAAAAACAGCTTGCTTGAGACGTGACTTTCAAAATGTACAAACAACCAGAGTGCAACACTATCTTGATGGCTAACTGAACAACTCTAGTTTTACAATTATATTCAGAAACATCTCAATCCAGCATACAATAAGGCTCACTTTAGTGCACAAGTAACTGAGCAGTCATAGGATGGTTAGCATGTCACACAGGTTATTTGAACATGGTTTTACAAGTGTGCAGCTTTAAAAATGAAAATGCTTTATATTTTTTTTTACATGCATGACTCATTTGCTTCTGTTTTTGTTATTAATATTTGCTCTTTGCAGTTAGATTTTCATTCGTTTTTACTCTAGAATGATTTTCCTTGACTCTTTTGCTTTCCCCGATTTTCCCTTGATGCTTAGCTAGGAGCACCAAATACAGAACCTTTCACTGGAAGCCCATGCTACCTGGAACTGGCGTCTGGCGATAAATTATTCTGTAAAAGCCATTCCTAGTTCTTGCCTCCAAAATGCCCATGTGGAGACGCATGAACTGGTTCTTAACAGAGTGTTAGAAGGTGTTTTGGCTCGCAGGCCTGCGAGTCACGCAAAAGTATGCATTCAACAGCCCTTAACGAGAGGGTAGCTAAACTCTTTATGACCTGAGCCAAGGATGAAAGAAGGAGCGCACGCAAGTCAAAGCCACGATCTAAAGTGTGATTACCAGGATTGTCAGCTTTGAGATCTTCCTGCCAGATGCACAAGAAAAAGAGGCCGTGCAGCAGTGGGAAGAAAGAGAGAAATCTCCAACTGGATTAACTCTCCCCTCAGGTTCTTCTTCAGTGCCAGAGTTGGTGGAAACATGGGCACCTTTGGAGCCAGCACCACAGTGCGTTCCTGAGCCACTGCCATTTCCAGTAACCAGCGCACAACTCACCTATTATGGATCTGACACTGTACCAGTGTACCTGAACCCCTTGTTTTCATTGTCATGCAGACAACTGCTGGTGGGTCTGCCAGTGGCATAATCTGCATCTTTCATGCCCCAGATTCCCAGGAGATGGTGCAGTTGGTCCCAATGACTTTATTGCTGGTGCCGACTTAGACTTCAAGCAGTCCTTTGAACACGAGTTCCAGTCGAGGGATTGATTCCGACATTGGAACCAGCTCCCACAACATCACTGCCTTTAGGGTTGATTCAGAGGTCTAGAATAGAGATCTAGCGCAGTTTACAACGCCTCTTGGGCATGGATTCAGATCCAAATGAGGCTAGGGACTCTTTTGATGTCCCTGGGGGTTTCCTAAGAACACACCAACGACTCAAACAATGAAGAAGGGACCACCACATCTTCACCACCGAACAACTCTCAACTGCCAACCTTAGTGCAATATGAACCCACGATGCGATCCCAACCTTAGTGCACTATGAACCCACAATGCAATCCCAATCCTCAACGTATGGATGTCACAAACACATGGTACACAGCTGCTCTCTCATTAGAATTTTCAGCTGCCACAATAACAACCTAGGACAGCCTACGGAGGCCAATGGCCTTTGCACTTCACCCTAACTGGAATTTTGTACCCTCCAGGCCCTCTCCTCCCATAATGCTTTCACTTGGAAGGTGTTAAGTTTCAATGGGGTTACCTTTAGTCCACCTACAGCAGGTCAGTTAGGCAGGCCTGGAGCTCATTGTGGCGGGAGCGCCCGGGGGTCTCCGTGCTCCGTGGCACAAACAGTGTAGCCCGGCTCCCCTCAGCAGCCTCTGGGCAGTGCTCCCCCGCCGTTACTCCTGTCAAACGTGCGCCGTACCGAGAGCCTGGAATGGGGAACAGAGGCGGCTCCGTGGATTTTTGACTGCGCAATCAACACGCGTGGCAAAGGGAACGAGGCTGCGCGTACACGCTCGCCGCCCTAACACCTCTCCTTCCTCTGCGTACTCCGTACTGTGTCACTGACATGCGCAGACTGTCCTGCTAACAAAATGCATTCACAAAATGCAAACATCCAAGGGTATTCGCCCTAATCTGCCTGCAGACGTCAGCATCGCGTGACACACCCACACATGACAGGCGACACAGTACAGTGTCGCGACACAGAGTTTGGAAAGCTCTGCATTAGAATCATGTTGGTGTATTTTAAAAATTCAGGTGACAGTTGCACTGCCAAGAAAGACGTTAACGTCCATGTAGGTTAATGACTGTCCTGCTCACATCTGTGCTGCTGACAGAGAAAAACAACAGCAATTATCTAGTTATCTAAGACACTTTATTAGCTTTACGATGTCATGTGTGTCCTCACTAAACTGTCAAGCTCAGGCAGCTGGATAAATAAACAGAATTATCACAGCTGTGTGGAGAGCATTCACATTTTTGTGGAAGCACACAACTTCTGCCCAATCAAAACATGTACTCCTGACTCCCAATATGTGAACAGAGCCAAAGCGACTCTCTAGTGATGCTCACAAAATTGTCTGGCGACTGCTGGCATATCATATAAGACCATACAAATAACATTTAGGGTGAGGGATGGGGTGAAGTGAAGCTATAACAAAATAAGTTGGTGAAATAAAAGTACTTTCAGTGCTGGTTTAGGTGGGCACATTAACCCCTTGCGCACTAGCGGTTTTTCCGCTGTGCGCTGGATTTTTCAAAAACCCGCGTTACATGACGAGCTCAGCTCGTCATCAGCATACGAGCGCCGTAGCTGATGACGAGCTGAGCTCGTCATCAGCATCGAAGGGGTTAAAGAAATATTGAGGTAAAGATATGTGGAAGTAAGCACAAGTGGAAGTAAAGGCATACAACTATTGTGGTAAATGGTCACAGCGTGATAATAGGATGGTAAACTTTATACGATTTTAGATACATCTTGACAAAATAATGTATTTCTATACAAATTACTATTTTAGTTCACCAGTGGCAGAAATTACAGTACTCTGGGACTCGATTTGCGATTTAGAAATCAAATTTTAATTGTTAGTCTCAGATAGCTCATATGAAGTAGAATCTACAGTGTTCCTAATCTTTGTAGTTATAATATAAAAAATGTGTTTTAAAAATCTATGTATTTATAATACATTTTTTTTCTTCTTGAAGATTGAGGTGGCATACAGGTTTTATGCCTCCTGACTGTCATTACACCGTGACTCTCTCACCACAATTATTTATTTAATAGAAGAAAGGTAAAGAAATAACTAGGCACTATGTAAACACAGTGCAGTTTCCATGGCCCAGCGTGCTTCCCTATTGATGTTGGTCTGTGTTTGCCAAAAAGACCAAACGCACGTAAGCACAGGGCAGCAATTCCCTGTGGCAGGAAGTTTGGTATCTGACACTCATCAGCAAAGTCTCTCTAAACACCCATTATTTGATGGCGTCCAGTAGTCCTAGGGCACCAGTTACCACAATGTCATGGAAATATTTTGCAAGGGACCGGATATATATTTGAATATATTGACCAAAACAGTGGAAAACGATTACCTGAGCACCCTATTGGGATCAGATAAGAATGGGACAGCATTATGTTTTTTCCCAAAATATGAAACAGACATATGGATGTACCCGGCTGGTCAGCTGCACCTGGTACAGCTGACTCTACTGAGATTAGCACCGATCAGCAGCTGCTCTGTTCCTGGTTAGCAAGGACATTGCCTGGCTGTAGAAGCCAGACTGTTCCTATTAGAGAATGACTGAGGTTGATTTGCATATACTTTCTCAACGTCCTCTGGTGGCACAGTGAACAAAAAAACGAAGGTATAGAATGTGGCCCAGATTAATAACCAGCGGCTGGGATTAATTCAAGCATTCCACTCATGACCTTCTGTTTTTTTTTAAACTCTTTGTGACTTCTCAAATCCAATTCGTTATGCTTGCACCCGACTAATCAGGATATTTTTTGGGAGCTTCATGGGCTACTCAGAGTGTCTCCAAAACATACATGAGAAAATCTTTGTAAATTTGATTTGCACCAGATGCTATCCACATGCTACTGAATCGCTTGACATCTCCCAGTACAAATCTTGGGCAGTAAGCTCCTTGGAGACTGGTGAAGAGTAACAAGGGCCAAGAGACTTTGTCAGTAAAATTGGCCCACAGTATCAACTGCTGGCTAATGTATGCTAGGGAAACCCAGGAGCACAGCAGATAGAGGCAGAGATCTAATTGGATATAAGAATATGGAGATGCAGCAATAGAAATAGAGATCGGGATGAAAAGAGAGTAATGTAGAAAGATGTAACGAGTGACAGAGAGCTGCAACAAAGGAGATGTAGGCATATAGACGTTATGGATTTACCTGAAGATAGTTTAGGGTGAAACCCTATATGGCCTGTCACCGTGCAGGAGGAACTGGCAATTTATATCTTATCTATAGTTTTGCACATTCAGTCAATAAGGTAAGTGTCCACAAATCTTTTAACATTACCTGACAAGGAGTGTAAGCCTAGATGTATGCTGCGTTGCTACAGAACTTTGCCAAAGCAACAAGAACAGAGTTAACTGGTTCAACAACCAGTTAAGAGGAAAACGAACACTGCCTAAAACTGATTGACGGAAGCCCACAGACCACCAGCCACTGTGGGATCTTTTGAATAACTCGTTTGGGTGAGTTGTTTGTTGGTAACCGTGGAAATGAGAGACACCTTTCCCAGGACCAAGCTAAGAATCTCATTTGTCTGACTTACGTAGTCCCAATTTCACCAACTGGTCAATGACAATCGATATGCTGAATTGCCTTATGACCACCGCCGACCTACACCATAATTGTCATCAGTACACCTAAGAATCATCCTTCATGGACTGGCAGCAAACAATTTCTCACTGATCTCTGAACCAGTTTGCAGGTTTCCTACTTGTAGTGATGTTACTCCTTTCATAAAGAAACCTAGATTAGACTCCCATGTGCCAACCAATTTCTTGCCTTCCCTGTATGGTAAAACTGCTGGAACGGGCTGGGACACTGCAGCTCCTATTTATACACAGTTTTCACAACACTTTCTAAGCCGGCTTCCATCGTCTCAAAACAACCTATCCAACAACATATGAAAAGACAATTTTTCCCAGCAGAAAGTTTTGATGAAGGTTTTGTCTTTTTTTCCTTTCCATTCTTGTTGCCCGATTCAAAAAGAACCTCTGCACTCATGGCGGGACCTCTGCACTGAGAAACTGCAGTACGGAGATCCCACTACGAGTGCAGAGATGCCACCACGACTGTGGAGCCTCCGCCTTCAGTGCAGAGATCCCGCCACAACTGTGGAACCTCCTGGGATCTCTGCTCTGGAGCCTCCACCACCAGTGCAGAGATCCCGCCATGACTGTGGAGCCTCCGCCATCAGTGCGGAGATACCAACTCAAGTGCGGAGTCTCTTTGTGATTCGGGGCTTGGATGTTTACTGTAAACATGGAGATTCCACAGATGTTGAAGTGTGCGATGTCCTGTACCTGGGCTCTCCGCTTCACTAGTGAAAGAGTCCAGAGCTCTCAGAGTG